>NC_092334.1:81897500-82645000 GCF_046630445.1 Rutidosis leptorrhynchoides
GAGAATGTTCTTTAGGAGAAGGTAATGAACCAATTGATGAAGCTGAAATGTTAGCTACACTTATAGCTAATGGATATGAACCAACAACAGAAGAAATTCAATTGCTAAAAGAAGAAGACAAATATCGATACAAATCATCGATAGAAGAACCTCCGAAATTAGAGTTAAAGCCACTTCCAAACCATTTGGAATACGCTTATTTACATGGTGAATTTGAATTACCTGTAATAATATCTTCTTCTCTTACTGAAAATGAGAAATCACAACTCATTTCTGTGTTGAAAGCTCATAAACCAGCCATTGCATGGAAGATTCATGATATTAAAGGAATAAGTCCTTCGTATTGCACACATAAAATCCTTATGGAAGAAGGTCATAAAACGTATGTGCAACGCCAACGAAGACTAAATCCTAATATGCAAGATGTAGTTAAGAAAGAGATTATTAAACTGCTAGATGCAGGTCTAATTTATCCAATCTCTGATAGTCCATGGGTAAGCCCAGTTCAATGCGTACCTAAGAAGGGTGGCATGACTGTCATTACAAATGAGAAAAATGAGCTTATTCCTACTAGGACTGTAACAGGATGGCGTGTATGTATTGATTATAGAAAATTAAATGACGCGACCAGAAAAGATCACTTTCCCTTACCTTTCATAGATCAAATGTTGGAAAGATTAGCCGGAAATAGTTACTATTGTTTTCTAGATGGATTTTCCGGATATTTTCAAATTCCAATAGCACCCGAGGACCAAGAGAAAACCACATTCACGTGCCCTTATGGTACTTTTGCTTACAAACGCATGCCATTTGGACTTTGTAACGCCCCTGCAACCTTTCAAAGGTGTATGATGGCGATTTTTCATGACATGATAGAAGAATGCATGGAAGTTTTCATGGATGACTTTTCAGTCTTCGGTGATACATTTGAATCATGTCTAGTTAATCTGGAACGAATGCTTATTAGATGCGAACAATCAAATCTAGTACTTAATTGGGAGAAATGCCATTTCATGGTTAAAGAAGGCATCGTTCTTGGTCATAAAATTTCAAAAGAAGGAATTGAAGTGGATAGAGCTAAAGTAGATGTAATTGCTAAACTTCCACATCCCACCAATGTTAGAGGAGTTAGGAGTTTTCTAGGGCATGCCAGTTTTTACCGACGTTTCATAAAAGATTTTTCTAAAATTGCCACTCCTATGAATAAACTCCTAGGAAAAGATGCTCCATTCATCTTTTCAGATGAGTGTATCAAATCTTTTAATATTCTTAAAGAGAAACTCACTAATGCGCCGATCATGATAACACCAAATTGGAATCTACCATTTGAACTAATGTGCGATGCAAGTGATTTTGCAATGGGAGCCGTTTTAGGACAAAGGATTGAAAAACGATTTCAACCTATATATTATGCTAGTAAGACGTTACAAGGAGCACAAATGAACTATACAACTACTGAAAAAGAACTCCTTGCTATTGTCTTTGCTTTTGACAAATTTCGATCATATCTCGTTCTAGCAAAAATGGTGGTCTATACCGACCATTCTGCTCTTAGATACCTATTTTCAAAACAAGATGCTAAACCAAGATTAATCCGTTGGATCTTACTCTTACAAGAGTTTGATATTGAAATCCGAGATAAAAGAGGAGCAGAAAATCTCGCCGCTGATCATCTTTCTCGTCTTGAAAATCCTGAGTTAGAAGTTCTAAATGAATCGGCCATACAAGACAACTTTCCTGATGAATATCTATTGAAGATAGATCATAAAGAAATTCCATGGTTTGCAGACTATGCAAACTACTTAGTTTGTGGATTCCTTGAAAAAGGATTATCGTACCAAAAACGAAAGAAATTCTTCAGTGATATAAAACACTATTTTTGGGAAGATCCACATTTGTTTAAAAGTTGTCCCAATGGAATAATATGCCGATGTGTATTTGGAGATGAAGCTAGTAAAATATTAAACCATTGTCACACAGGACCAACAGGAGGGCATTATGGGCCTCAACTAACAGCAAGAAAAGTTTATGATGCTGGATTCTATTGGCCTACAATTTACAAAGACGCACACCTTCTTTGCAAATCCTGTGATGCTTGTCAAAGGGCCGGAAAAATAAGTCAACGTGATGAAATGCCAAAAAATGTCATACAAGTATGTGAAGTATTTGACATTTGGGGTATTGACTTTATGGGTCCATTTCCAAAATCTCATAATAATCTCTATATTCTCGTAGCCATTGATTATGTATCTAAATGGGCGGAAGCACAAGCTCTCCCAACTAACGATGCACGAGTTGTAGTCAACTTTTTAAAACGTCTTTTTGCAAGGTTTGGAACACCGAAAGCTTTAATAAGTGATCGAGGTACTCATTTCTGTAATAATCAACTTGAGAAAGTTCTTAAAAGATATGGAGTAACTCATAAAATCTCCACCGCATATCATCCACAAACAAGTGGACAAGTTGAAAATACCAATTGAGCTTTAAAACGTATTCTAGAGAAAACCGTAGGATCAAATCCGAAGGAATGGTCCATTAAATTGGAGGATGCACTCTGGGCTTTTAGAACAGCCTACAAAACTCCAATTGGAACCACACCTTTTAGACTTGTTTATGGAAAAGCATGTCATCTTCCAGTAGAAATTGAACACAAAGCATTTTGGGCTTTGAAAAAATGTAATCTTGATTTACATGAAGCCGGACGTCTACGATTAAGTCAACTAAACGAATTAGAAGAATTAAGACATGAAGCATACGATAATTCGTTAATCTATAAGGAAAGAACGAAGAAATGGCATGATAAAAGAATCAGAAGTTTAAAAGAATTTAAAGAAGGAGACAGAGTTCTTCTTTTCAATTCACGATTCAAGCTATTTCCTGGAAAATTGAAATCAAGATGGTCTGGACCATTCATAGTTAAAAGAGTTTTCCCATACGGAACAATAGAATTAATAAATTCAAATGGGATTGAATTTAAAGTTAATGGTCACAGAGTTAAACATTACATACATGGTCAGATGGAAGTCGACAACGAAGTTAATCACAATTTCGACACCACAGCTAACTAAGTGTGGGGAGAATCAAGTCTTTAAAGGATAATATGTATTTCTGTTAGAGTTAGATTGTCTGTTTTCGTGTAGTTCTCGAAAATGGAACCCGAATGGTCTTTCCCTAGCAGACCCTAAAGAACTAGTCTTCTCCCCCCATTCTGAATTTTTATTTTTTTAGGTTTTTACAAAATGAAGACTGCCTGTGAACTAAACCATGGTCTAATGCTACACGCTTTGATCACTAAACGTAATAATGACACACTTCCGAGTGAAATAGTATCAGTAATCAGAGAAAGATTGGACGGAGTTAGAAAAGAATCCAGATGCGAAGATAATAAGTTACAATTTGGTAAAGGAAAATCAAAATTCGCAGCAAAAAGAAGAGCACGACACCTAGAAAGATGTCACAAATGCGGAAAATGGTCACATGGAGGTAAATGTTCAAATAATCAAACCTATTCAAATACCGAATTTGTTACTTTATGCAGAGACGGACCGTTCATATGTTTAGAAGAAAAGACACTGAATGCTCGAGGTTACGCCTATGTAGCTATGGAAAACCAATTAAACCGACTATCTTATGAATGGGATAGATCATATAACTAAGAAATCTATTTCACAGGTATGTTTGTACAGTTTTTATTTTATTTTTTTTATTTTTAACCTTTTGATAATAAACGCTAATTTGTTCGCTATAAAGTATTAAATTGGTATTGAATAAAATTAGGTTTGGCGACCGAAATTATTGATATCATTCAAAAATTTATTACATCACTGTGAAATTTAACGTTTATTCTTAAGGTATAAATATCTTTAATCAATCAACCCAAAATATTTCAAAAATACGTCATGAGTTAAATTAGGTCTTGGAACCGAAATTACTTTACCGAAAAGAGGGGCGCATATTTTTGATAATATTTGATTGATTAAAGTGAGATAAAAAGCCAAAAAGATTTTTTAATTTTATTTTTACCATGTTTTTAAAATTAATATTTAAATCTTAAATTAATATTGTAAACTTTATAAAAACAATATATTTAAAATTGTAAATATTTGAAAAATTAATATAAGTTTGGTGTGAATTTATAATATGAATTTTTAAATTAAGTTTGGTGTGAATTTTTAATTTTTAAAATATGAATTTTTAATTTTATGCATTTCAAATTTTAAGTTTGGTGTGAATTTTTAATATTAATTTTGAATTTTATATTTAAATTGTGTGAATTTAAAAACAAAAATTTACTTTATCTCATTAAGTTAAAAATATGATTTTTAAAATTCGTCGTAAGTTGAAGACTAGGTCTTTGAACCGAAATTGCTTTACCTAAGGGAGGGACGAGAACTTTTATTATCATTATTTTTAATCTTATTGAATTAAAGTATGCCAAAAACATTAAAAAACCCAAAAATCTTAGCTTTTAAAACAATCGCTACAAAAAGACAAATTTTAAAATTTTGTCGAAGGACGGACTAGGACATTGATCCGAAACGACCTCGTCCTAGATAACAAGGGAAACAAAATTTTAAAATTAATTACCTAATTGTTTTAATTAGTATAAGATATATAAAAAATATATATATATATATATATATATATATATATATATATATATATATATACAAACTCCGCGACTCGCGGAGTTTGAAGGGTAAAAACTCCGCGACTCGCGGAGAGACCAAAACCCAGAAAAAAATAAAACGTAAAGAACAGATCAGTCCACACTACCTCCCACACATACAGCGAAATACTGCCGAAAAAACCTGCAAAAACACCCCCAAAATCACAATTTTTAACCGTTAATCATCAAATCTTTTACTAAAATCATGTTGAGAAGGATGCTATCAAGGAATTACTCAAGAAAAACGGTAAATTTCTACACCTAAACACCATTTAATCCGAAAATTAGTGTTCTTGAGCAATTTTTTTCCCAATTTGATTTTGATGCTTTTTAGTGTAATTATGCTTAAATTGCTTATGTATTATGCTTGTATAACCTAGATTGATGCTATTTAACATGATTAGAAGCCTTAAACTTCAAATTTTGAGTAATCTAGGGTTTATGTTCTTGAGCAAATTTGGGGCTTTTTGATATAAACAGGTTATGGCCGATTTTTGTCATGAATTGTTGCTAAATTAAGTAGTGTAACATGTTTAGGTAGTTAAATGATCCAAACTTTGAGCCTAAACATGATTTTGAGAATTAAAGTGGACTTTTTCAAGTCTAAAAATTCATGAACTTGATTTTTGAGAGATAATGCCATTTGAAACTTGTTTAAGTGCTAGTAATGATTATTTTGACATGTTATTTGAGTTTAATGCTTATGAACTTGGCGAACATTTTCGTATATGCTTATTTGAAAAAGTGTAGATTTGATAAAAATATGAAAATGAGCTTAAGTTTGATATAAATTGATCATGTCATTGTAATTATTTTGATTGATGATTTTGCTGACACTAATGCATATTTGGATGCACAAAAATTGTGTTTGATGTGTTTTGCAGACTGAAAGGGGTGAATCTTCATCCCAAGCTCGCAATGCTCCTGCTGAGAATGCGGAACAACAGGAGGTGGATAACTACTACAAGCAAGATATACCTCATCCAGTCATGACATTTTCTGATATGCACTTGGAAGATTTGCACCCGAATCTGAGATTTGACAGACTTTGGATAGATTATCCAAAGTATCAAAGGGGTTTGCATACTCTTCATTCTAAAGTTGTTGAGGTACCTAGGGTCATAGAATGGGGACCATTAGAAGCTGTAGAATTGGCCGGGCCAATTAGGGAATTACTTGCACAGAGGTATGGTAATTCTACTTTTAATGACTGGGTACGTTTATTCACCATGCGTAGACCTGTATATAAAGTATGGTGTGAAGAATTGTTGTGTAGTATAGAATTAAATGATCGGGTAGCTAGTTTAACCGATCGATCTTTTATTATATTTTTGTTAGGAGGTTCGATGCGCCACATGTCTTTACTAGACATGGCTCAGGCTTTACGTATATATACGCCTGAGGAGTTAGCATCTGCCGATTGTAGAGGGTTGATACTAAATGGTAGAAAGATAGATGAAAATTTTGATACACATGGTGTATGGAGTCAAATGACAAGCCATCACCGATTCAAAGGGGGAAATTACTCTTATTTGGATATAGATAGAGCTGAATTAAGAGTAATTCATAGGATTTTAGCTAATTCGATTACACAAAGAGGTAAGAACAAGGAAAAGGTAAATGAACAGGATTTGTTTTACCATATGTGTATTCGAGACCCACAAAGCGCTGTGAGTATACCTTATTGTGTGGGTTATTATTTATCAGCTATGGTTAGGGGGATGAGACCGCATAGCATAATAGGAGGTGGTATTTTTATTACTTTAATTGCTGAATATCTCGGTGTGGATATAAGTCGGGGGGATTATTAGTCGAAGAACCAGAACCCCGCGATACAATAGGTTTAAATGTATACCATGGTGCGAAAGTTTTGAAGAGGTGAAATAACGCCACAGTACAATACCATGGTAGACATCCACAGGTTGAGAGAAACCAACAGCAAGGTAATGTAGGAGGGGGAAATGAAATGCAAGAAATGCAAAGGTTTATAGCTTCACAGGAGTACGAAAATGCTAGACAGAGAGCATTTGAAGATTGGCAAGTTCATCAAAACCAAATCATAGCTCATTGCCAACATATAGGTAGAAACTATATTCCTACTCCAAAACCCATATTCCCTCCCTGGTCTATAGAGATGCAACCACCGTATCATACGTATAACCCAGCCGAAGCATTTTATAGCACTTATGGTTATGCATGGAACCCCTATTGGTATCAGTATCATCCCTAGTCTACTTAGTTTTATTTATTTTGTAATTTGTAATGTTGATACGTTTAATACTTATGTTAATATTGTAATAGTTTTTATAATTTTCTAACTTTTATTCTTAGATTTTAATAATTTTTGAATGTGGGGTAATATACCAAACTTCAAAAATATGTATATATGTTTGCAGTTTATCTTATGTACACAACAGGGTAAAACAACGCATTTTCAAAGACTGGCATTAAGTTCAGCAAAAGAAACTAATTTTGACGACAAGATGCAAAATATATGTGAAATAACAACAAGACGGAATGAACAAATGATGTGCACCATTTATCATTCAGCAAACAAACGCCAATATGTTTGGAAACTTTGGTAAAATTTAATCATTTTCACACAAATCACCCTCAATAATTTAAATTGTTACTGATTTCTTGCAAATGAGGGCATTGCAAGATCTTAAGTGTGGGAAGGGGTTAAATTCTTTCGGATTTTAAAATTTTTAATTTATACACTTGGTTACCATTAGAAATACTAGTAAAAGTAGTAGTTGTATTAGAATCTAGTGCTCTCTGATAATAAAGAACAGCCCTAGTCTTATATACTGACTACCCAATTCTAGTAAAATTTTTCAAAATTTTCAATTAAATGAACTCAAAATCATGTTTATACATATTTATGAACGATAAAACTAGGTTTTAACACCGAAATTATTGTTACTTCAGAAAGGACATAAATTGAGAAACAAACCAAAATGTTAAAATTCATTTAAAATGGAATAGAGGACGATAAAAAGGAAAATAAAAGCCAAGTGTGGGAAAATTTACCAAGTTATCTTAAACATATGTCACATATATCTGTAACAAATAACTGAAAATACTTTTGCTTTGGACTAAACTAAACTGTTTTACCCGATGAAAGAAAAGAAGTGATGGATCTACACGATGAATCAATTCCATCATTAAAAGGAAGTAAAGTCTTCCGAAAAAGACACGCGCTTCTTGATTTAGGTTAAGAAGTTGTCGTCCAGACCAGCTGTAGGTTGACGAAAAATCTAGAAAAGTCATCACTAAAATCAGCAGGAAATCCACGGACCTCAGCATTAAACAGGGTCGCCAAGTGGTCAGATTTATCCTAACCATGAGAAGGATTTATCTCGTACAATGGGGGGCACCATGCAAATTAGCTTGATAAGAGTAATGAATCAGATCCCCAGAAAGGATAATCTCCTTAAAGATTAAAAATCAGCTTTTAAGACTGATATTACTCAATCCTTGAGATTGACCTTAAAGATTGAGAATTCAAACTCATGGAATTTAATGATATCTAAACTCGAGCTTGAACGAGAAAATATTTTGATCAAAATTACAAACCGATTTGTTTTCTGAAAACCCTATTTTCAATGCGTTCATTACCATTGAACTTAAAATCCTAGGAATTCACCTGGAATTCATTAGGTCACCTGAACTAAATCGGGTGTCAACCGTAAGAACGGTGGTTTCATAGTGGTCAAAGACAGGACCTTGTGCCAAACCAAAAAATCATAAGGGTGAGCTTTACTATTGCTCCTACCAAGGATAGTAATTGCGTCCGACATGTTATAGACCATAATTAAAAGCATGTCAGGGGACATTGCCTTAACAGTTGCTTGTTCAACGCTTTTCTTTACAACCGGACGGTAGTTAGTAATATACGGGACAAGTAAACTGGACGTGTTGCTTTCCAAATACAAGGTTAGCAAGTGGGTGACACAAAACCATAAGTTTTGAGCTAAAATTTTCAAATCTGAAACCCACCAAACCCACAAAATATTTTGCAAACACCGGTGAAGGGTTATTTCGGAAAACTTATCTAGGGTAAAAACTAGATTTAATTTTCAAAAGATCAAATGTTTTCATAAAGATCCAATTTCCTTAATGGATCTAAATTTTTATAGTCATGTGGGACTGTAAACCATATCGTTACTATCATTGTTTATACCGCCGTATAGGAATCACTGATGTACAAAGTGTGAAGAATAAAGAAGTGATTCTAGTATTTCAAGACGATATTGCTTGAGGACAAGCAACGCTCAAGTGTGGGAATATTTGATAATGCTAAAAACGAACTTATATTTCATAGCATTATTCCTCAAGAAAGATAAGCTTTTAGTTGCAATTGTTCTATTTACAAGTGATATTCGTTTAAATAATAAAAGGTGAAGAAAAAAGACAGATTCGACGAATTGAAGACGCAAACGACCAAAAAGCTCAAAAGTACAAAAGACAATCAAAGAGGTTCCAATTATTGATAAGAAACGTCTCTTTATTACAAGAGTACAAGATTCAAAACGCAAAGTACAAGATATTAAATTGAACACAAGGACGTTCGAAAATCCAGAACCGGGACATGAGTCAACTCTCAACGCTCGACGCAACGGACTAAAAATTACAAGTCAACTATGCACATAAATATAATATAATATTTAAATAATTCTTATAATTATTTATATATTATATAAATAATAAAAAAACCGTCGGCAAGAAAGACTCCAAAGTTTGTGAGCTGTATTTACAAACTCCGCGACTCGCGGAGTTTGAAGGCAAAAAGGGCCGCGAGTCGCGGAGTATCCCTGAACTCAAATCCCTATAAAGCCAACCGAATTCTGATCATTTTTCATAACATATATCCATCCATCTCTCTATCTATATCGTAATATTTATATTTATAATTTATATTTTAATTTTAATTTTAATTTTAATCCTAATAATAAGGGTATGTTAGCGAATATTGTAAGGGTGTAAGTCGAAATTCTGTCCGTGTAACGCTACGCTATTTTTAATCATTGTAAGTTATGTTCAACCTTTTTAATTTAATGTCTCGTAGCTAAGTTATTATTATGCTTATTTAATCCGAAGTAATCATGATGTTGGGCTAATTACTAAAATTGGGTAATTGGGCTTTGTACCATAATTGGGGTTTGGACAAAAGAACGACACTTGTGGAAATTAGACTACGGGCTATTAATGGGCTTTATATTTGTTTAACTAAATGATAGTTTGTTAATGTTAATATAAAGATTTACAATTGGGCGTCCCTATAAATTACCATATACACTCGATCGGACACGATGGGCGGGGTATTTATATGTACGAATAATCGTTCATTTAACCGGACACGGGAATGGATTAATAGCCACTAGAATAATTAAAACAGGGGTGAAATTATGTACAAGGACACTTGGTATAATTGATAACAAAATATTAAAACCTTGGGTTACACTCAGTCGACATCCTGGTGTAATTATTAAACAAAGTATTAAAATCTTGTTACAGTTTAAGTCCCCAATTAGTTGGAATATTTAACTTCGGGTATAAGGATAATTTGACGAGGATACTCGCACTTTATATTTATGACTGATGGACTGTTATGGACAAAAACCAGATGGACATATTAAATAATCCAGGACAAAGGACAATTAACCCATGGGCATAAAACTAAAATCAACACGTCAAACATCATGATTACGGAAGTTTAAATAAGCATAATTCTTTTATTTCATATTTAATTTCCTTTATTTTATATTTAATTGCACTTCTAATTATCGCATTTTTATTGTTATTGTATTTAATTGCACTTTTAATTATCGTACTTTTTAATTATCGCAAGTTTATTTTATCGCACTTTTATTATTCGCAATTTCATTATTGTTATTTACCTTACGCTTTAATTTAAGTCTTGTATTTATTTTTAATATTTTACATTTGGTTTTAACTGTGACTAAAGTTTTAAAATCGACAAATCGGTCATTAAACGGTAAAAACCCCCCTTTATAATAATAATATTACTTATATATATATTTGTATTTTTATAAAAGTAAACTAATATAGCGTTAAGCTTTGTTTAAAAAGATTCCCTGTGGAACGAACTGAACTTACTAAAAAACTACACTACTCTACGATTAGGTACACTGCCTATAAGTGTTGTAGCAAGGTTTAAGTATATCCATTCAATAAATAAATAAATATCTTGTGTAAAATTGTATCGTATTTAATAGTATTTCCTGCTAAAATTAATAGCTATTTTATATACACTCCGCTACCACATCATCACCTATATGTTAGACTGAGTTAGGAGATAGTCAGTTAACTGGTCCTGATATTGTACACGAAACGACAGAGAAGATCGCGCAGATACGAGAGAGAATGAAAATAGCACGAGATCGTCAAAAGTGTTATGCCAATATTAGAAGGAAAGATTTAGAATTTCAGGTTGGAGACAAAGTTATGCTCAAAGTGTCACCCTGGAAGGGTGTAGTGCATTTTGGCAAAAGAGGAAAGTTAAGTCCGAGGTATATTGGACCGCTTGAGAATACCGAAAGAATTGGACCGGTAGCGTATAGGCTGAAGTTACCGCAAGAACTTAGTGAGATTCACTATACTTTTCATGTTTCCAATTTGAAGAATGTTTATCAGATGAAAGTTTGGTAATTCCCTTAGACGAAGTACAAGTTGATCCTAAGCTTAATTTCATTAAAGAACCTGTTAAGATTCTGGGTCACGAGGTTAAGTAACTAAATCAAAGCAGAATTCCGATTGTTAAGGTTAGATGGAATGCCCGTAGAGGAGCAAAATTCACGTGGAAACTTGAAGATCAGATGAGACTTAAGTATCCGCAACTGTTTCCTGAGGAGACGACTACGGCGGATGAGCACTAAAATTTCGGGAGAAATTTTTCATAACAGGTGGGTAATGTAACAACCCGACTTTTTCCGTTTACTTTCGTTACTTGTCCGTTAAGTATTTAACGATGTTTACTTAGACTTGTGTGTTTAATAGAATTAAATACATGCTTATTAGAGAGATTTTTGAATTAATATGGTATATTGATTTATGAACTTATTTCAGGTAACGAAATAACTAGGAAACGTTACGATTAAGAATGTCGCCTAGAAAGCTTTACGGTTTACGGAACTCAGAAAAACGACGAAATAATTATTTTTAGTAATTATTGACTTTGAGAAAAACTTATTCAATTTATTATTTATTTAATGAATTAAATCCGGTGATTTTGTTTCAACGACTAGTTAATTTTCCGGAGACCCGGTACGGTTAACGGCATTCGAAACGGACCATGCGCGTACGAGCAATTATGCAAAACGAGCCCAATGACCCCCTAAAAGGGCCATTAGGCCAAACCCTTCCCAATACCCCCATATTGGACTTATTTTGTGTAGTGGATCATTAGTTTAGTGTAGTTAGGCCCTAAACTAATTAAATATAAATAGCACTAACTTAACCTAAACCTAATTAGAAACCTAAAAAAATTACGCAGATTCTCCCTCCCTTGCTCTCACCATCGACGACCACCATCACCACCATAACACCACTCACAACTCAAAATTAGTTCAAACCTTCAACACGAACGTTGTTCTACGCATCGTTCTCTACACGATAGTATAAGCAATTTGATCATTAGAGGTATAATTGCTAACCCTAGTAATTATAAATCTGAATTTTGTTCAATTTCATAGTGTATTAGAGTCTAGTGCTCAATTAATGGTGTATTGTGTTGTTAATTATCGTTTGATTGCTTGATTAACGTTGTTTGCATGAAAAATGAACTTGTATTTTAATGATCTGATTAAATTAACATGAGAACTGATCTTGTACTATGTTTTAATGGAAATATATCGAAAAGTTATTAATTTTAGACTCCAATTTTGCGTGATTTCGTTATCGTATGCTTAAGATATGCTTAATCGAAGATTTGACTAGGTTTTGTTCGTAATCCGAATTTTCTGAGTTGCATGCTTTGTGTTTTAGCTTATAAAAAATGTACTACTGTATTCCTTATGAAAATTTAATTCAATTTGGACTTAAGATTTGCGTCAAAAGGTTATGTAATGCTCCCGTTATGTCAAAACGAAGATTTGGTTCTTAAAGTGAGCTAAATCGGTTTTTTAAAGTTACATAAAAATTGCTAGAGTGAACTAGGAATTGATTAAGACTTTTATCTTCTGGAATATGTTAGTTTATATGTTATTTGACATATTTCTTTGTATGCGTACTTACGAGAACGTGATTTGCCATGAGATATATGCTTGTCTAAGTGATGTGTCTAGTTGATGATTAAAAACTGATAGGTCTGTAAAGGTTTGCTAAACTGTACGAATTGGCTAAAGAAATGTTTTTGATTATTTTATCACTAAAACTTTGCGATGTTTTGAGTTGACTCCAATTGGCCGTTCGTCAAAATCTATTTTCTATATTTTTTGAGAAATTTTTAAAAACTGAAGCGCGGGCAGAAATTGCTGTAATGAACTATGATTAGACCCTTTCTGATATTGTACTTTTATATATTGTATGAGGCTTTGGCCAAACATTTTGGAATCAATTTTAAGTTTAGTTATGATCTGGAGTTGTTCATAATTTAATGATTTGTGTGCTATGAGCTATAGTTGAATCTTTCTACGACGTACGAATTTCTAAGGCATGCTTTACGATGCAAAAGTGCAATTTGCTTAACTATGACTTGTAAAGTGATACTTGGCCTAGGTTTAAGTTGTTGACCATATTTGCATGACCTACTGAGATGTTTGACTTTAGTTGACCGAGTTGACTTTTGGGTTGACTTTGGTTGACTTGCTTGGATTAGTTGACTTTTACTTGTTCGTTGAGTCAGTCTGAGCACTAGGACTTTGCGTACACTATGGGGTGACATGGTTTGACCTATAAGTGTATACTTAAGATGATTTACTTGTTTAGGTTGCGTTGTTAAGTTGAGATTGTTCGACAACCGTACGTTTTGCTAAGATATTTACAAGTGCTTTTGCTAAGGTGAGTCAACAGTCCCTTTTTCATTAACATTTTTGGGATGAGATACATGCTGCTTTTGAAACTATTTCTTAAACTTTTTTTACAACTATTTTACATTTTTCGTTGTGTATTTTGAGTGAAATTGAGAAGATCGGACAAAAATCCCTTAGCTTGATTATATTAGTTACTTTGTAAGCTCGAATTATAGGGACGGTACCGTTAGGTTTGACAAACCTCACCGCAACATAAACTGGTGCTTATGTTGTTGTTACTCGTACACTTGATTGGTGTATCGCTAAGATAGGGTAAACTGAAGACGTGTGGCTCGGCTATACGCAAAGGTTAAAGCTTTATAATCAAGTGCTCATGATAATGTATACTTTTCTTACGATGTTTTCTAGAAAATCTTGTGGCTAACTTACGAAATGATTTACTAAACCTGTAGATTCACTCAACGTTTTTCGTTGACGTTTTGCATGTTTTATCTCAGGTGCATAGAGGTAGTGCTTCCGCTTAACAGAAGTTATTGTGCTGTTTGCTACTAGAACTGGACGGCGTCCAGCATATTTTATCATTTTCATTTAAAGAACAAATATTCACATTTAAACTATTTTCTTTCGAGATGTTTTGGGGTTCATTTACATTAGTCATTTATGTCAAACATTTTCCAGTTGCATTTTCTTCAATAAATGACTTTGCTTTGATAATTAATGCGAATACTTTTCAGAAACGTCTCATATAGAGGGCGTTACCGCTAAACTGTGGGACCGGAGTTAATATTCTGTTAGTGGATTCTGACAGCGTATTTCAACGTGTAAGGATTTGTGGCTAGTGCGTATATATTAACCCCAAAAATATTCTCAATGTACCTAAATATAGTGTTATATAATAAACAAGTATCAAAATGTTATTTAGATAAGTGTAAGAATTTAAAAGCAATGGTAATTATTATCTTAAAATCAGAAAGTTCAAAATTCACCTTTAGAAATCTCTAAACGACTTTTTTGGCATCAAAAATATTTTGAATGGAAGTAAGCCTTCAGGAAAGACTTGCTCATAGCATCGTTATCTATTAATCGTGTAAAAATGGGTCCAATTTTCAACCCAAGTTTTCTTATCACGCTTGCCACATAATTCAGCCCTATTATGTGGCAAACGTAATGTGCTCGAAAATGTGTTTTGCGGCTATGAATTATTATCGAAATGAAACTATAGTCAAATATATTTTCATTCAATATGAAATTTAAAAATAGAAACAATTATAGAGTTAGGAATTGAGAGATATAAAAGAGTGTAACATAATAATCAAACCATTAAACCAAGATTCACTAAATGTGTAACGAATTGTGGCTAGTGGGGATATATTAACACCAAAAATAATTTCAATGTACCTAAGTATAGTGGTACATAAAAAAACAAGTATCAAAATGGTATTTAAATAAGCATAAGAATTCAAATGCAAAGGTAATTATTATCGTAAAATCTGAAAGTTCAAAATTCACCTTTAAAATTTTCAAAACGACTTTTTTAGGGTCAAAAAATTTTGAATGGAAGCAACCCTTCAGGAAGTCTTGCTCATAGCTTTCTTATCCATTCATCATGAGATAATGGGTTCAAGTTTCAACCGAAGTTTTTTTAACACGCTTACCACATAATTCAGCCATATTATATGGCAAACGTTATGTGCTCTAAAATGTATTTTGCGACAATGAATTATTATCGAAACGAAACTATAGTCAAATATATTTTCATTCAATATGAAATTTTAAAATAGAAACAATTATAGAGCTAGGAATTAGAGATATAAAAATGTGTAACAAAATAATTGAATCATTAAACCAAGATGTCACAAAACGTGTAAGGATTTGTGGCTAGTGGGGATATATTAACCCCGAAAATATTCTCAATGTACCTAAATACAGTGTCACATAAAACACAATTATCAAAATGGTATTTAAAATACTTGAAAATTCAAATGCAAAGGTAATTATTATCGTAAAATCTGAAAGTTCAAAATTAACCTTTAGAAATTTCAAAACGACTTCTTCGGCATCAAAAATATTTTGAATGGAAGCAAGCCTTTAGCAAGTCTTGATCATAGCATCGTTATCTATTCATCATGCGAAAATGGGTCCATATTTCAACCGAAGTTTTTTTAACACGCTTGCCACATAATGCCATACTATGTGGCAAATGTAATGTGTTTGAAAATGTGTTTTGTGTTTATGAATTATTATCGAAACGAAACTATAGTCAAATATATGTGCATTCAATATGAAATTTTAAAATAGAAATAATTATAGAGTTAGGAATTAGAAATATAAAAAACTGTAACAAAATAAACGAACCATTAAACCAAGATGTCACTAAACCTGTAAGGATTTTTGGTAGTAGGGATATATTAACCCCAAAAAAGTCTCAATGTACCTAAATACAGTGTTACATAAAAAAGAAATATCATAATGGTATTTAAATAAGCATAAGTATTCAAATGCAAATGTAATTATTATTGTAATATCTGAAAGTTCAAAATTCACCTTTGGAAATTTCAATGGACCTAAATACAGTGTTACATAAAAAACAAGTATCTCAACTAGTATCAAAAATATTCTCAATGGACCTAAATACAGTACATTATTCATTGGTCCCATAGCGAGGTATTTGACCTCTATATGATACGTTTTAGAAAAATATTGCATTTATTTCATAAAAACCACACCATTATTATACATAATGCATGTTTTAAACAAGTGGGCGATTATTTAAGAAATAATCCCCATGATACATCGGTTTCCAAATACTACACACGTGACATAACAATCGAATCTAATACATGACAAAGGTTTTATTGAATGCAACACTTCATTTAAACAAAAGTATGAGACTCCATGCACAGCTTGCTCAGATAATGCAATAGCGGAAGACTTTCTTAAGGACCTGAGAATAAACATGCTTAAACAGTCAACACATAGGTTTGTGAGATATATAGGTTTAGCATCGATATAAATATAGACCACAAGATTTTCATAGTTATAAATATATGTACACTCGCAAGTGTATAAAAGTATTCTATAAGTTGTTGAGCGCTTCGGTAACCATACTTAACCATTAATGTGGCATATTCCCTTTATTATGAAATCTCCCTACACTGTACCAAGTGTAGTAAAAATGAAGTACTATGCAACCGTTTACGATACTAGAGCAACTAGCCCGGTTAGGGTTGTCAAACCCGATAGATCTATCAATAGGATTCGCGCTTACATATTCTTACAACATGTAAATATTAGTTACCAAGCTATTAGGGAAGATATGCAATGTGGTACAACTCAACGTAGAATATATTTTAAGTACTTGTGTCCATGGCGTAAAACATAAAATGCATGTATTCTCATCCCAAAATATTTTTGGAGTTTAAAAATGGGACTATATACTCACGGTAGTAAAAGTATATTAATAATAAGTTTTTAACTTATTAAAAATATGGCCGTCATCCTTGGATTCACGAACCTATAATAATAATAATGATTCAGATAATAATAAATGTGAATAAAATTAATATAGCAAATTCATATCATATATTCAATCACATGTGATTGTTTAAGTTTATATTTTCAATCACATGTGATTATTTAAGTTTATATTTTCAATCACATGTGATTATTTAAGTTGTCAAGTTTAGTAGTCCAAAATAGTCCGAAAAGTCCAACAGTCCAACAGTCCAATAATCGGTATATATATATATATATATATATATATATATATATATATATATATATATATATATATATATATATATATATATATATATATATATATATATATAATCTTAGAATTACCCCACGGCATATTGTGTACGTATTGTCTTCCATCAATCCAGAGATGTATTGTATACGTATTGTCTTAGAATTAACTAAGACGTATTGTGTACGTATTGTCTTAGGATTTATCAAAACGTATTGTGCACGTATTGTCATGGAACGTACCAAGATTATTATATATATACAATCTCGAAATTAATCAAGATTATAATATTTTGTTATACTAATGATAAAATGTCCAAATATATATAGGATATAGGAAAAGTTAAAAATGATATGGTTAATATAGTTTTTATAATATAAATTTCGTCCATACCACGTTAATTTTAGCAGATTTTGTTTTGCTCGCCAAATATTCATTACAACTCCGTTTAAAGTGAATCAAATTGCTATGGATTCCTTAAGAAGTCAATTTTACAAAACCAATTCGAAAATTTCATCCCAAGCAGTAATTTTTAGAGCTTTACCCTCTTTTTGTGTCGGTGGATAGATTTGGAAAAATCCCGGCATCCATCCAATATATGATTTTTGATAAAATACTTCCACTTTGTATAAAATCATGAAAAAAATAAAAATACTGGAAGTCTTATTTACATATATTAACATATTTTCAAAGTCTTAGCCTTGAACTCAAAGTCTAAGATAGGTTTTTAATTCCCAACCCAAAATAGCCAGCTTTTTACTGAATGGAGATTAAAGGATATATGTTAAGTTTCAAGGTGTTCTTCATATGTACACGTTATAAGTTCTTATATTAACTTAATATAACATCATAATACATATAAATAAGTGTTATTAGAGTTAATTTAGAAAGATTAGATTAGATTTTCAAACAAGTTTAGAATCAACTAAACTATGTTGTAGTTTATAAACTCTTATATAGATAGCTATAAACATATGAATTGAACAAGAGTTGAAGTAGAGTTTTTACCTCAAGTTTAGAATGTAAAGTTGCTGGAAATAAGTAGTAGAACAAAACTTGAGAGAGTTCTTACAAGTGTGTGTGAAAATTGGAAGTAAAATTTGGAAAATGAATGTGTAAAAATGAGTTAGAAATAGTGCTTATTTATAGGCTTGAAAATTTGGCTTTTAGTGAAAATATCTAAGATAAGTTAAAATGTATTAAGTCATGGATGACATATTAAATTGATTAGGTCATGGATGACATATTACACAAATAATTGCAGATTTCTATTAGTATATACCAATAGTAAATACTTCTAGAAGCTGTGTATAATACGGGTAAAAATACCGTATGAATGCGAGTAGAATTCTTGAGAAAATTGAACAGAAATACGAGTATAGCTATCCTTTATATGTATTGGTATATTATAAAGTGTATTCAATAATTGTAAGGATGTATTTACACTCGTAATACATTATATGTAAATACATTTTAACATAAGTTAATTACGTCATTTAAATAGTAACATATATATTGTTCAAAAACTCTTTAAATTAGTAGTATGAAAATATATATACAATACTTTGTTAATATACTTAATGAGATATTTAATTATCATATTTTCAAGTTATATATATATAAATGCATATATATACACAATAATTAAACAATTAAACAATTAAATCAAGTTATGACGTTCATGAATCGTCAGAATAAAAGGGTGAACAAAAGCTTGTGTAAAACTCTTTCCGGAGGTTCAAGATTTATTAAAAATTCATTGCTTATCAAGTCGGAATTATATAAAGATTAAGTTTAAATTTGGTCGGAAATTTCCGGGTCGTCACAACAGTGTTACATAAAAAACAAGTATCTCAAATAGTATCAAAAATATTCTCAATGGACCTAAATGCAGTGTTACAGTGCCACATATATTAACCCCAAAAATATTCTTAATGGACCTAAATACAGTGTTACATAAAAAAACAAGTATCAAAAATGGTATTTAAATAAACATAAGAATTCAAATACGATTTTGAAGGCTTGTTTCCATTCAAAATATTTTTGACTTTTTGAAATTTCTAAAGGTGAATTTTGAACTTTTCAGGATTTACGATAATAATTACCTTTGCATTTGAATTCTTATGCTTATTTAAATACCATTTTGATACTTGTTTGTTATGTAACACTGTATTTAGGTATATTGAGAATTTTTTTGGGGTTAATATATCTCAACTAGCCACAAATCCTTACATGTTTAGTGACATCTTGGTTTAGTGGTTCGATTATTTTGTTACACTTTTTTATATCTCTCAATTCATAACTCTATAATTGTTTTTATTTTAAAATTTCATATTGAATACAAATATACTTGACTATAGCTTCGGTTCTATAATAATTCATAGTCGCAAAACATATTTTCGAGCACATTACGTTTGCCACATAATGGGGCTGAATTATGTGGCAAGCGTGTTAAAAAAACTTCGATTGAAAATTGCACCTATTTTCTCACGATGAATAGATAACGATGCTATGAACAAGAATTCCTGAAGGCTTGCTTCCATTCAAAATATTTTTGACGCCAAAAAAGTCGTTTTGAAATTTCTAAAGGTGAATCTTGAACTTTACGATTTTACGATAATAATTACCTTTGCATTTGAATTCTTATGCTTATTTAAATACCATTTCGATACTAGTTTTTTATGTAAAATTTCATTTTGGTACATTGAGAATATTTTTAGGGTTAATATATCCCCACTACTCACAAATTCTTACACGTTTATTGACATCTTAGTTTAATGGATCGATGATTTTGTTACACTTTTTAATATCTCTCAATTCCAAACTCTATAATTGTTTCTATTTTAAACTTTCATATTGAATGCAAATATATTTGACTATAGTTTCATTTCTGTAATAATTAGTAGCTGCAAAACGCATTTTCGAGCACATTACGCTTGCCACATAATAGGGCTGAATTATGTGAAAAGCGTGTTAAAAAACTTCAGTTGAAAATTGGACCCATTTTCGAATGATGAATAAATAACGACGCTATGAGCAGGACTTCCTGAAGGCTTGCTTCCATTCAAAATATTTTTGACGTCAAAAAAGTCATTTTGAAATTTCTAAAGGTTAATTCTGAACTTTCAGATTTAGCGAGAATAATTATCTTTGCATTTGAATTCTTATGCTTATTTAAATACCATTTGATACTTGTTTTTTATGTTACGTTGTATTTAGGTACATTAAGAATATTTTTAGGGTTAATATATTCCTACTAGGAACAAATCTTTATACGTTTAGTGACATCTTGGTTTAGTGGTTCGATTATTTTGTTACACTTTTTTATAATTCTCAATTTCTAACTCTATAATTGTTTCTATTTTAAACTTTTATATAAAATACAAATATATTTGACTGTAGTTTCGTTTCTATAATAATTCATCGCCACAAAACACATTTTCGAGCACATTAAGCTTGCCACATTATAGGGCTGAATTATGTGGCAAGCGTGTTAAAAAAAACTTCGGTTGAAAATTGGACCCATTTTGACACGATGAATTGATAACGACACTTTGAGCAAGACTTCCTAAAGGCTTTCTTCCATTCAAGATATTTTTGACCCAGAAAAAGTCGTTTTAAAATTTCTAAAGGTGAATTTTGAACTTTCAAAATTTACGATAATAATGATCTTTGCATTTGAATTTTTATGCTTATTTAAATACCATTTTGATACTTGTTTTTATGTAACACTTTATTTAGGTATATTGAGAATATTTTTGAGGTTAATATATCCCCATTAGACACAAATCCCTACATGTTTAGTGACATCTTGGTTTAGTGGTTCGATTATTTTGTTACACTTTTTTATATATCTCAATTCGTAACTCTATAATTGTTCCTATTTTAAAATTTCATATTGAATGCAAATATATTTGACTTTAGTTTTGTTTCTATATTAATTCATAACCGCAAAATACATTTTCGATCACATCACGCTTGCCACATAATAGGGCTGAATTATGGTGGCAAGCGTGTTAAAAAAATTTCACACGATAAATAGATAACGATGCTATGAGCAAGACTTCCAGAAGGCTTTCTTCCATTCAAAATATTTTTGATGCCGAAAAAGGTGCTTTGAAATTTCTAAAGGTGAATTTTGTATTTTCGGATATTACGATAATAATTACCTTTGCATTTGAATTCTTATGCTTATTTAAATACCATTTTGATACTTGTTTTTGTTAGAACCCTGGAAAGGAGTAATGCGAGTTTCCCTAGCCTTATGGAGGATCCTTTAGATAAGGGTTATATAAAGGATCCAAGGCTTCCTAGATTACCTAATGATAGTCACCGTTATATAATGTATTCAAGAGAGTCGTGGAATGATAGTTTGACTATTTGACTAATGCTCTCTACATTCATGTGGTTTATAGTTCACATTCATGGTATTCATGAGATCTTTGATCCTAAAATTGGTATCAGAGCTATGACCTTCATCATATGAAGGAGATCCTTAGGAATATTCATGAATGTTTCCCCTCCACGTTCAAACCTTCAAACAACAAAAAACATACATCTTCATACTGATGTGTGCAGCAGCGTATACGAAATAGTTATATTTTTATTGCGAAATACTATTAAATACGATACAATTTTACACAAGTTATTTATTTATTATTAGAGTGGATATACCTAAACCTTTCTACAACACTATAGGCAGTGTACCTAATCGTACAGTAGTGTAGTTTTTAGTAAGTCCAGTTCGTTCCACAGGGAGCTAGCCAAGTTTAACGCTATATTTTTAAAACTATGTTTGTATATATATATGTATATATATATATATATATATATATATATATATATATATATATATATATATATATAAGTAGTATTATTATTATAAAAGGGGGGGGGGGTTTACCGTTTAATGACCGGTTTATCGATTTTATGTCTTTAGTCACAATTAATACCTAACGTAAAATATTAAATATACAAATAACTTAATTTAAAGCGTAAAGTAAATGACGATAAATAAAAGTATGGTAATTAAAAGTGCAATAAATAAAATGACGATAAATAAAATTGCGATAATTAAAAAGTACGATAATTAAAAGTGCAATAAATAAAATGACAGTAAATAAAAGTGCGATGAAATATGAAATAAAGGAATTATGCTTATTTAAACTTCCGTAATCATGATGTTCGACATGTTGATTTTAGTTTATTACCATGGGTTAATTGTCCTTTGTCCTGGATTATTCGATATGTCCATACGGTTTTGTCCATAATAGTCCATCAGTCATAAATATTGTAGTGACCCGAACTTTTCCATGTTTATATATATTAATTGAGATTGATATTTACATGACTAAATGTTTCCAACGTGTTAAGCAATCAAACTTGTTAAGACTTGATTAAATGAAATAAGTTTCGTATCGACAATTGATCACCCAAGTTGACCGGCGATTCACGAACGTTACTAAATTGTAAAAACTACATGTTGTGGTATATATAGACATATATATATGGTTGACATGAGATTATGATGAGTAAGAATCTCACTAGGTATATTAACAATGTGTGATATACATAAAATTGAGAATATAGAATTATGAAACTCGAAACGATATATATAACGATTATCGTTATAATAACGTCTTACTAAATACATATGTATCATATTAAGATATTGTTACACTATATTTAACATGATAAAATGATAATTATATATATCATTAAGTATATTAACAATGAACTACATATGTAAAACAAGACTACTAACTTAAGAATTTCAAAACAATATATATACGTAACGATTATCGTTGTAATAGTATTTTAACATATATATATATATATATATATATATATATATATATATATATATATATATATATATATATATATATATATGATGTTAAGATATATTTATACACCATGTTATTACGATAACATAACAATTTAACATCTTATTTAAGTATTATAACAATGGATTAGTTACATTTAACAAGATCGTTAACTTAAAGGTTTCAAAACAACACTTTCATGTAACGACTAACGGTGACTTAACGACTCAGTTAAAATGTATATACATGTAGTGTATTAATATGTATTAGTACACTTTTGAAAGACTTCAAGACACATATGAAAGTACTTCTACTTAACAAAACTGCTTACAATTACATCCTCATTCATTTTCATCAACAATTCTACTCGTATGCACCCGTATTCGTACACGTACAATACACTGCTTCTAGATGTATACACTATTGGTATATACACTTCAATGATCAGCTCCTTAGCAGCCCATATGAGTCACCTAACACATGTGAGAACCATCATTTGGCAACTAGCATGAAATATCTCACAAAATTACAAAAAATATTATAAATCATTCATGAATTATTTACATGAAAACAAACTTACATATCCTTTATATCTAATCCATATACCAACGACCAAAAACACCTACAAACACTTTCATTCTTCAATTTTCTTCATCTAATTGATCTCTCTCAAGTTCAATCTTCAAGTTCTAAGTGTTCTTCATAAATTCCATAAGTATAGTTTCATAAAAATCAAGAATACTTCCAAGTTTGCAAGTCTACTTCCAAGCTTTCTAATCCATTCCAAGTAATCATCTAAGATCAAGGAACCTTTGTTATTTACAGTAGGTTATCTTTCTAATTCAAGGTAATATTCATATTCAAACTTTGATTCAATTTCTACAACTATAACAATCTTATTTCGAGTGAAAATCTTACTTGAACTGTTTTCGTGTCATGATTCTGCTTCAAGAACTTTCAAGCCATTCAAGGATCCTTTGAAGCTAGATCCATTTTTCTCATTTCCAGTAGTTTTATCCAGAAAACTTGAGGTATTAATGATGTTCATAACATCATTCGATTCATACATATAAAGCTATCTTATTCGAAGGTTTAAACTTGTAATCACTAGAACATAGTTTAGTTAATTCTAAATTTGTTCGCAAACAAAAGTTAATCCTTCTAACTTGACTTTTAAAATCAACTAAACACATGTTATATATCTATATGATATGCTAACTTAATGATTTAAAACCAGGAAACACGATGAACACCATAAAATCGGATATACGCCGTCGTAGTGAAACTGGGGGCTGTTTTGGTTTGGATAATTAAAAACTATGATAAACTTTGATTTAAAAGTTGTTCTTCTCGGAAAATTATTTTTCATATGAACATGAAACTATATCCAAAAATCTTGGTTAAACTCAAAGTGAAAGTATTTTTGAAAAATGGTCATCAAGATGTCGTTCTTTCGACGAAAATGACTACCTCTTTAGTAATTGACATGTAACTTAAATTCCCGACTATAAATCTATACTTTTTCTGTTTGGATTCTTAAATTAGAGTTCAATATGAAACCATAGCAATTTGATTCACTCAAAACGGATTTAAAATGAAGAAGTTGTGGGTAAAACAAGATTGGATATTTTTGATCTTTTTAGCTACGGGAAATGTTTAACAAATCTATACAAAACATATCCTAACTAAATTATATTGTATTATACATATTATGAAATCTTGGGATACCATAGACACGTATACAATGTTTTGACATATCATATCGACCCATCTATATATATATATTTCGGAACAACCATAGACACTCTATATGTAGTAATGTTTGAGTTAGCTATACAGGGTTGAGGTTGATTCCAAAATAATATATATACTTTGAGTTGTGATCGAGTCTGAGACTTGTAGACACTGGGTCGTGGATTGATTCGAGATAATATATATTGCTTTATTTCTGTACTTCTAACTGTGGACAACTAGTTGTAGGTTACTAACGAGGACTGCTGACTTAACAAACTCAAATCATTAAAACGTAATAAAAATGTTGTAAATATATTTTGAACATACTATGATATATATATATATATACATATTTGTTATAGGTTCGTGAATCGACCAGTGGCCAAGTCTTACTTCCGGCAAAGTAAAAATCTGTGAAAGTGAGTTAAAGTCCCACTTTTACAATCTAATATTTTTTTTGAGATGAGAATACATGCAGCTTTATAAATGTTTTACAAAATAGACACAAGTACGCAAAACTACATTCTATGGTTAGATTATTAAACTGAATATCGCCCTTCAAGTCTGGTAACTTAAGAATTAGGGAAATGGCCCCTAATTGACGCGAATCCTAAAGATAGATCTATTGGGCTTAATAACCCCCATTCAAGTTATGGATGGTTTAGTACTTCGAGATTATTATACAGACGAGAGGTTCTGTTTTGGGGATATTTTGAAATGTCCCGTTCTTATTGATTAAAAACGTTCCATATTAATTGATTTCGTTGCGAGATTTTGACCTCTATATGAGACGTTTTTCAAAGACTGCATTCATATTTAAAACAAACCATAACCTTTATTTTATAAATAAAGGTTTAAAAAGCTTTATGTAGATTATCAAATAATGATAATCTAAAATATCATGTTTACACACGACCATTACATAATGGTTTACAATACAAATATGTTACATCGAAATCAGTTTCTTGAATGCAGTTTTTACACAATATCATACAAACATGGACTCCAAATCTTGTCCTTATTTTAGTATGCAACAGCGGAAGCTCTTAGTATTCACCTGAGAATAAACATGCTTTAAACGTCAATAAAAATGTTGGTGAGTTATAGGTTTAACCTATATATATCAAATCGTAACAATAGACCACAAGATTTCATATTTCAATACACATCCCATACATAGAGATAAAAATCATTCATATGGTGAACACCTGGTAACCAAAATTAACAAGATGCATATATATAAGAATATCCCCATCATTCCGGGACACCCTTCAGATATGATATAAATTTCGAAGTACTAAAGCATCCGGTACTTTGGATGGGATTTGTTAGGCCCAATAGATCTATCTTTAGGATTCGCGTCAATTAGGGTGTCTGTTCCCTAATTCTTAGATTACCAGACTTAATAAAAAGGGGCATATTCGATTTCGATAATTCAACCATAGAATGTAGTTTCACGTACTTGTCTCTATTTTGTAAATCATTTATAAAACCTGCATGTATTCTCATCCCAAAAATATTAGATTTTAAAAGTGGGACTATAACTCACTTTCACAGATTTTTACTTCGTCGAGAAGTAAGGCTTGGCCACTGGTTGATTCACGAACCTATAACAATATATACATATATATCAAAGTATGTTCAAAATATATTTACAACACTTTTAATATATTTTGATGTTTTAAGTTTATTAAGTCAGCTGTCCTCGTTAGTAACCTACAACTAGTTGTCCACAGTTAGATGTACAGAAATAAATCGATAAATATTATCTTGAATCAATCCACGACCCAGTATATACGTATCTCAGTATTGATCACAACTCAAACTATATATTTTTTGGAATCAACCTTAACCCTGTATAGCTAACTCCAACATTCACATATAGAGTGTCTATGGTTGTTCCGAAATATATATAGATGTGTCGACATGATAGGTCGAAACATTTTATACGTGTCTATGGTATCTCAAGATTACATAATATACAATACAAGTTGATTAAGTTATGGTTGGAATAGATTTGTTACCAATTTTCACGTAGCTAAAATGAGAAAAATTATCCAATCTTATTTTACCCATAACTTCTTCATTTTAAATCCGTTTTGAGTGAATCATATTGCTATGGTTTCATATTGAACTCTATTTTATGAATCTAAACAGAAAAAGTATAGGTTTATAGTCGGAAAAATAAGTTACAAGTCATTTTTGTAAAGGTAGTCATTTCAGTCAAAAGAACGACGTCTAGATGACCATTTTAGAAAACATACTTCCACTTTGAGTTTAACCATAATTTTTGGATTTAGTTTCATGTTCATAATAAAAATCATTTTCCCAGAATAACAACTTTTAAATCAAAGTTTATCATAGTTTTTAATTAACTAACCCAAAACAGCCCGCGGTGTTACTACGACGGCGTAAATCTGGTTTTACGGTTTTTTCGTGTTTCCAGGTTTTAAATCATTAAGTTAGCATATCATATATATATAGAACATGTGTTTAGTTGATTTTAAAAGTCAAGTTAGAAGGATTAACTTTTATTTGCGAACAAGTTTAGAATTAACTAAACTATGTTCTAGTGATTACAAGTTTAAACCTTCGAATAAGATAGTTTTATATGTATGAATCGAATGATGTTATGAACATCATTACTACCTCAAGTTCCTTGGATAAACCTACTGGAAATGAGAAAAATAGATCTAGCTTCAAAGGATCCTTGGATGGCTTGAAAGTTCTTGAAGCAGAATCATGACACGAAAACAATTTCAAGTAAGATTTACACTCGAAATAAGATTGTTATAGTTATAGAAATTGAATTAAAGTTTGAATATGATTATTATCTTGTATTAGAAAGATAACCTACTGTAAGTAACAAAGGTTTCTTGATCTTGGATGATTACTTGGAATGGATTTAGAAAACTTGGAAGCAAACTTGCAATCTTGGAAGTATTCTTGATTTTATGAAACTAGAACTTTTGGAATTCATGAACACTTAGAACTTAAAGATAGAACTTGAGAGAGATCAATTAGATGAAGAAAATTGAAGAATGAAAGTGTTTGTAGGTGTTTTTGGTCGTTGGTGTATGGATTAGATATAAAGGATATGTAATTTTGTTTTCATGTAAATAAGTCATGAATGATTACTCATATTTTTGTAATTTTATGAGATATTTCATGCTAGTTGCCAAATGATGGTTCCCACATGTATTAGGTGACTCACATGGGCTGCTAAGAGCTGATCATTGGAGTGTATATACCAATAGTACATACATCTAAAAGCTGTGTATTGTACGAGTACGAATACGGGTCCATACGAGTAGAATTGTTGATGAAACTGAACGAGGATGTAATTGTAAGCATTTTTGTTAAGTAGAAGTATTTTGATAAGTGTCTTGAAGTCTTTCAAAAGTGTATGAATACATATTAAAACACTACATGTATATACATTTTAACTGAGTCGTTAATCATCATTAGTCGTTACATGTAAATGTTGTTTTGAAACCTTTAGGTTAACGATCTTGTTGAATGTTGTTAACCCATTGTTTATTATAACAAATGAGATGTTAAATTGTTATATTATCATGATATTATGATATATAATATATCTTAGTATGATATATATACAGTTAAATGTCGTTACAACGATAATCGTTACATATATGTCTCGTTTCGAAATCATTAAGTTAGTAGTCTTATTTTTACATATGTATTTCATTGTTAATACACTTAATAATATATTTACTTATCATTTAACATAATTAACCAAGTGTATCAATATCTTAATATGATTCATATGTACCTAGTAAGACGTTGTTATAACGATAATCGTTATATATATCGTTTTCGAGTTTCTTAAATTAATAGTCTCATTTTTATGTATATAACTCATTGTTAACTATATATATAACCATATATATGTCGTCGTATAGTTTTTACAAGTTTTAACGTTCGTGAATCACCGGTCAACTTGGGTGGTCAATTGTCTATATGAAACCTATTTCAATTAATCAAGTCTTAACAAGTTTGATTGCTTAACACATTGGAAACATTTAGTCATGTAAATATCAATCTCAATTAATATATATAAACATGAAAAATTTTGGGTCACTACAGTACCTACCCGTTAAATAAATTTCGTCCCGAAATTTTAAGCTGTTGAAGGTGTTGACGAATCTTCTGGAAATAGATACGGGTATTTCTTCTTCATCTGATCTTCACACTCCCAGGTGAACTCGGGTCCTCTACGAGCATTCCATCAAACCTTAACAATCGGTATCTTGTTTTGCTTAAGTCTCTTAACCTCACGATCCATTATTTCGACGGGTTCTTCAATGAATTGAAGTTTTTCATTGATTTGGATTTCGTCCAACGGAATAGTGAGGTCTTCTTTAGCAAAACATTTCTTCAAATTTGAGACGTGGAAAGTGTTATGTACAGCCGCGAGTTGTTGAAGTAGCTCCAGTTGGTAAGCTACTGGTCCGACACGATCTATAATCTTGAATGGTCCAATGTACCTTGGATTTAGTTTCCCCCGTACCAAATCGAACAACGCCTTTCCAAGGTGAAACCTTAAGCATGACCATTTCTCGAATTTCAAACTCTATATCTTTTCTTTTACTGTCCGCGTAGCTCTTTTATTGACTCTGGGCGGTTTTCAATCTTTGTTGAATTTGGATGATTTTCTCGGTAGTTTCTTGTATTATCTCCGGACCCGTAATCTGTCTATCCCCCATTTCACTCCAACAAATCGGAGACCTGCGCTTTCTAACATAAAGTGCTTCAAACGGTGCCATATCAATGCTTGAATGGTAGCTGTTGTTGTAGGAAAATTCTGCTAACGGTAGATTTCGATCCCAACTGTTTCCGAAATCAATAACACAAGCTCGTAGCATGTCTTCAAGCATTTGTATCGTCCTTTCGCTCTGTCCATCAGTTTGTGGATGATAGGCAGTACTCATGTCTAGACGAGTTCCTAATGCTTGCTGTAATGTCTGCCAGAATCTTGAAATAAATCTGCCATCCCTATCAGAGATAATAGAGATTGGTATTCCATGTCTGGAGACGACTTCCTTCAAATACAGTCGTGCTAACTTCTCCATCTTGTCATCTTCTCTTATTGGAAGGAAGTGTGCTGATTTGGTGAGACGATCAACTATTACCCAAATAGTATCAAAACGACTTGCAGTCCTTGGCAATTTAGTGATGAAATCCATGGTAATATTTTCCCATTTCCATTCTGGGATTTCGGATTGTTGAAGTAGACCTGATGGTTTCTGATGCTCAGCTTTGACCTTAGAATACGTCAAACATTCTCCTACGTATTTAGCAACATCGGCTTTCATACCCGGCCACCAAAAATGTTTCTTGAGATCCTTGTACATCTTCCCCGTTCCAGGATGTATTGAGTATCTGGTTTTATGAGCTTCTCTAAGTACCATTTCTCTCATATCTCCAAATTTTGGTACCCAAATTCTTTCAGCCCTATACCGGGTTCCGTCTTCCCGAATATTATGATGCTTCTCCGATCCTTTGGGTATTTCATCCTTTAAATTTTGCTCTTTTAAAACTCCTTGTTGCGCCTCCTTTATTTGAGTAGTAAGGTTAGTGTGAATCATTATATTCATAGATTTTACTCGAATGGGTTCTCTGTCCTTTCTGCTCAAGGTGTCGGCTACCACATTTGCCTTCCCCGGGTGGTAACGAATCTTAAAGTCGTAATCATTCAACAATTCAATCCATCTACGCTGCCTCATATTCAGTTGTTTCTGATTAAATATGTGTTGAAGACTTTTGTGGTCGGTATATATAATACTTTTGACCCCATATAAGTAGTGCCTCCAAGTCTTTAATGCAAAAACAACCGCGCCTAATTCCAAATCATGCGTCGTATAATTTTGCTCGTGAATCTTCAATTGTCTAGACGCATAAGCAATCACCTTCGTCCGTTGCATTAATACACAACCGAGACCTTGCTTTGATGCGTCACAATAAATCACAAAATCATCATTCCCTTCAGGCAATGACAATATAGGTGCCGTAGTTAGCTTTTTCTTTAATAATTGAAACGCCTTCTCTTGTTCATCCTTCCATTCAAATTTCTTCCCTTTATGCGTTAATACAGTCAAGGGTTTTGCTATTTTGGAGAAATCTTGGATGAATCTTCTGTAGTAACCAGCCAATCCTAAAAATTGACGTATATGCTTCGGAGTTTTTGGGGTTTCCCACTTTTCAACGGTTTCGATCTTTGCCGGGTCCACTGGATACCTTCTTTGTATGTGACCGAGGAATTGAACTTCTTCCAACCAAAATGCACACTTTGAAAACTTAGCGTACAGTTTTTCTTTCCTCAATACTTCTAGCACTTTTCTCAAATGTTCTTCGTGCTCTTGATCATTCTTTGAGTAAATAAGTATGGCATCGATGAAAACAATGACAAACTTGTCAAGATATGGCCCACACACTCGGTTCATAAGGTCCATGAACACAGATGGTGCGTTAGTCAATCCAAACGGCATAACCATAAACTCGTAATGACCATAACGCGTCCTAAAAGCAGTTTTTGGAATATCATCCTCCTTTACTCGCATTTGATGATATCCAGAACGTAAATCGATCTTCGAATAAACCGACGAACCTTGTAGTTGATCAAATAAGTCGTCAATTCTCGGCAGTGGATAACAGTTTTTGATGGTAAGTTTGTTCAACTCTCTGTAGTCAATACACAACCTAAATGTACCATCCTTCTTCTTGACAAACAAAACAGGAGCTCCCCATGGTGATGTGCTTGGTCGAATGAAACCACGTTCTAATAGTTCTTGCAGTTGGCTTTGCAGTTCTTTCATCTCGCTGGGTACGAGTCTATAAGGAGCACGAGCTATTGGTGCAGCTCCTGGTACAAGATCTATTTGAAATTCAACAGATCGATGTGGAGGTAGTCCCGGTAATTCTTTCGGAAATACATCGGGAAATTCTTTTGCGACGGGAACATCATTGATGCTCTTTTCTTCAGTTTGTACTTTCTCGACGTGTGCCAGAACAGCATAGCAACCTTTTCTTATTAGTTTTTGTGCCTTCAAATTACTAATAAGATGTAGCTTCATGTTGCCCTTTTCTCCGTACACCATTAAGGGTTCTCCTTCTTCTCGTACAATGCGAATTGCATTTTTATAACATACGATCTCTGCTTTCACCTTCTTCAGCCAGTCCATGCCAACTATTACATCAAAACTCCCTAACTCTACTGGTATCAAATCAATCTTAAATATTTTGCTACCCAGTTTAATTTCTCGATTCCGGCATATATTATCTGCTGAAATTAATTTACTGTTTGCTAATTCGAGTAAAAATTTACTATCCAACAGCGTCAATGGACAACTTAATTTAGCACAAAAATCTCTACTCATATAGCTTCTATCCGCACCCGAATCAAATAAAACGTAAGCAGATTTATTGTCAATAAGAAACGTACCCGTAACAAGCTCCGGGTCTTCCTGTGCCTCTGCCGCATTAATATTGAAAACTCTTCCGCGGCCTTGTCCATTCGTGTTCTCCTGGTTCGGGCAATTTCTAATAATGTGGCCCGGTTTTCCACATTTATAATAAACTACATTGGCATAACTTGCTCCGACACTACTTGCTCCGCCATTACTCATTCCGACACCATTTGTTCCTTTCATTCTGTTAACCCCTGGTCCGTAGACCTCACACTTCGCCGCGCTATGACCATTTCTTTTACACTTGTTGCAAAATTTAGTGCAGAACCCCGAGTGATACTTTTCACACCTTTGGCATAGCTGCTTCTGATTGTTGTTGTTGTTGTTGCGGTTGTTATTGTTGTTGGGATGATTGTTGTAGTTGCTGTTGTTGTTGTTGTTGTTATTGTTGGGCCGTTTGTTGTAGTTGCGATTGATGTTGCGATTGTTGGGATAATTGTTGCGATTTTTATTATAATTGCTGTTGTTGTTGTATTGGTGATTCTTATCACCGTTTTCCTCCCACTTTCTTTTTACTTGCTTCACATTGGCCTCTTCAGCCATCTGTTCTTTAATTCTTTCCTCAATCTGGTTCACTAGTTTGTGAGCCATTCTACATGCCTGTTGTATGGAGGCGAGCTCGTGTGAACTTATATCTTCTTGGATTCTTTCCGGTAATCCTTTCACAAACGCGTCGATCTTCTCTTCCTCATCTTCGAACGCTCCCGGACACAATAGGCACAATTCTGTGAATCGTCTTTCGTACGTGGTAATATCAAATCCTTGGGTTCGTAACCCTCTAAGTTCTGTCTTGAGCTTATTGATCTCGGTTCTGGGACGGTACTTCTCGTTCATCAAGTGCTTGAATGCTGACCACGATAGTACGTACGCATCATCTTGTCCCACTTGCTCTAGATAGGTATTCCACCATGTTAACGCAGAACCTGTGAAGGTATGCGTAGCGTACTTTACTTTGTCCTCTTCAGTACACTTACTTATGGCAAACACCGATTCGACCTTCTTGGTCCACCGTTTCAATCCGATCGGTCCTTCGGTTCCATCAAATTCCAAAGGTTTGCAGGCAGTGAATTCTTTGTAGGTGCATCCTACACGATTTCCTGTACTGCTAGATCCAAGGTTATTGTTGGTATGTAGCGCAGCCTGTACTGCGGCTATGTTTGAAGCTAGAAAAGTACGGAATTCCTCTTCATTCATATTCACGGTGTGTCGAGTAGTTGGTGCCATTTCCTTCAAAATAGTCAAATGGAACAAGTTAATCATACAGAATATTAAGAGTAGTTAATAGTATTTCGTAGCATAATATGAACTCATTTATAAAAGCTTTTTCTTCATATTAGCGTTTTATAAGTTTAAATTCGGGAAGTACCTACCCGTTAAGTTCATACTTAGTAGCTAATATACAATTTAACTACTACAATTCTATATGAAAAACTGATTATAATAATATTTCGCGTTCAAACTTTTATACAATATTTTACAAACTTACAATACCGCTTATTTTACATAAAGCATGAAATATAACACACAATAACTTTGATACAAGATAGTTGTGAAGATAATTCTAGCTAGTACACAAGTCGTTCAGCAAAGGCAATAAAGACACGTAATTCATACGTCCAGAAACAAGTCATGCATTCTGGTTTTACTAGGACTACTTCCCATCCTTGGTCTTGTGGAACATAACCGTTATGGCCGTTGATAAGACAGCGTGTTGTAACGTCGTCAAAGGGACGAGGGTTACGTAATGACCAACAGTCTCGTAATAACCTAAAAACCTCATTTCTTACCCCAATTACCGACTCCGTCACTTGTGGGAACGTTTTGTTTAATAGTTGTAGCCCGATGTTCTTTTTCTCACCTTGGTGAGAAGCGAACATTACTAACCCGTAAGCATAGCATGCTTCTTTATGTTGCATGTTAGCCGCTTTTTCTAAATCATGAAGTCCTATATTTGGATACATTGAGTCAAAATAATTTCTTAACCCGTTGCGTAAAATAGCATTTGGGTTCCCCGCAATATATGCGTCAAAGTAAACACATCGTAAATTATGGGTTTCCCAATGTGATATCCCCCATCTTTCAAACGAAAGTCTCTTATAAACCAAGACATTCTTGGAATGTTCTTCGAATGTCTTACAAACTGATTTCGCCTTAAATAGTTGTGCCGAGGAATTCTGACCGACTCTAGACAAGATTTCATCAATCATGTCTCCGGGTAGGTCTCTTAAAATCTTGGGTTGTCTATCCATTTTGTGTTTTTAAACTGTAAAATAAACAAGAGTTAGATTCATAAAAAAAATTACTTATTAATACAAGCAATTTTTACATATATCATAAAGCATAAGCACACTATATTACATATATTACACCACACGAATACAACTATCTTATTCCGACTCGCTCGTTTCTTCTTCTTCAGTTTTGGTTCGTTTTGCCAAGTTTCTAGGGATATATGATGTTCCCCTAATACGAGCCGTCATTTTCCACATTGGTTTAGAAAAACCTGGTGGTTTAGAGGTTCCCGGGTCATTGTTACAACTTAAGGGCTTCGGGGGTTGACGATACATATAAAGTTCATCGGGGTTGGAATTAGATTTCTCTATTTTTATGCCCTTTCCCTCATTATTTTCTTTTGCCTTTTTAAATTCAGTTGGGGTAATTTCTATAACATCATCGGAATTCTCGTCGGAATCCGATTCATCGGAGAATTGGTAATCCTCCCAATATTTTGCTTCCTTGGCGGAAACACCATTGACCATAATTAACCTTGGTCGGTTGGTTGAGGATTTTCTTTTACTTAACCGTTTTATTATTTCCCCCACCGGTTCTATTTCCTCCTCCGGTTCCTCCTCTTCCGGTTCTGATTCTTCTTTCGGTTTCGACTCTTCTTCCGGTTCCTCTTCGGGAACTTGTGAATCAGTCCACGAATCATTCTAATTTACATTTGACTATTCATTATTATTAGGTGAGTCAATGGGACTTGTTCTAGAGGTAGACATCTATCACATTATATCAAACGCGTTAAGGGATTAATATATCACATAATATTCACATGTTAAAAATATATAGTTTCCAACAAAATTTGTTAAGCAATCATTTTTCAAGTAAACACGGTCGAAGTCCAGACTCACTAATGCATCCTAACAAACTCGATAAGACACACTAATACAAAATTCTGGTTCTCTAAGACCAACGCTCGGATACCAACTGAAATGTCCCGTTCTTATTGATTAAAAACGTTCCATATTAATTGATTTCGTTGCGAGGTTTTGACCTCTATATGAGACGTTTTTCAAAGACTGCATTCATTTTTAAAAAAAACCATAACCTTTATTTCATAAATAAAGGTTTAAAAAGCTTTACGTAGATTATCAAATAATGATAATCTAAAATATCCTGTTTACACACGACCATTACATAATGGTTTACAATACAAATATGTTACATCAAAATCAGTTTCTTGAATGCAGTTTTTACACAATATCATACAAACATGGACTTCAAATCTTGTCCTTATTTTAGTATGCAACAGCGGAAGCTCTTAGTATTCACCTGAGAATAAACATGCTTTAAACGTCAACAAAAATGTTGGTGAGTTATAGGTTTATCCTATATATATCAAATCGTAACAATAGACCACAAGATTTCATATTTCAATACACATCCCATACATAGAGATAAAAATCATTCATATGGTGAACACCTGGTAACCGACATTAACAAGATGCATATATATAAGAATATCCCCATCATTCCGGGACACCCTTCGGATATGATATAAATTTCGAAGTACTAAAGCATCCGGTACTTTGGATGGGGTTTGTTAGGCCCAATAGATCTATCTTTAGGATTCGCGTCAATTAGGGTGTCTGTTCCCTAATTCTTAGATTACCAGACTTAATAAAAAGGGGCATATTCGATTTTGATAATTCAACCATAGAATGTAGTTTCATGTACTTGTGTCTATTTTGTAAATCATTTATAAAACCTGCATGTATTCTCATTCCAAAAATATTAGATTTTAAAAGTGGGACTATAACTCACTTTCACAGATTTTTACTTCGTCGGGAAGTAAGACTTGGCCACTGGTTGATTCACGAACCTATAACAATATATACATATATATCAAAGTATGTTCAAAATATATTTACAACACTTTTAATATATTTTGATGTTTTAAGTTAATTAAGTCAGCTGTCCTCGTTAGTAACCTACAACTAGTTGTCCACAGTTAGATGTACAGAAATAAATCGATAAATATTATCTTGAATCAATCCACGACCCAGTGTATACGTATCTCAGTATTGATCACAACTCAAACTATATATATTTTGGAATCAACCTCAACCCTGTATAGCTAACTCCAACATTCACATATAGAGTGTCTATGGTTGTTCCGAAATATATATAGATGTGTCAACATGATAGGTCGAAACATTGTATACGTGTCTATGGTATCTCAAGATTACATAATATACAATACAAGTTGATTAAGTTATGGTTGGAATAGATTTGTTACCAATTTTCACGTAGCTAAAATGAGAAAAATTACCCAATCTTGTTTTACCCATAACTTCTTCATTTTAAATCCGTTTTGAGTGAATCAAATTGTTATGATTTAATATTGAACTCTATTTTATGAATCTAAACAGAAAAAGTATAGGTTTATAGTGGTAAAAATAAGTTACAAGTCATTTTTGTAAAGGTAGTCATTTCAGTCGAAAGAACGACGTCTAGATGACCATTTTAGAAAACATACTTCCACTTTGAGTTTAACCATAATTTTTGGATATAGTTTCATGTTCATAATAAAAATCATTTTCCCAGAATAACAACTTTTAAATCAAATTTTATCATAGTTTTTAATTAACTAACCCAAAACAGCCCGCGGTGTTACTACGACGGCGTAAATCTGGTTTTACGGTGTTTTTCGTGTTTCCAGGTTTTAAATCATTAAGTTAGCATATCATATAGATATAGAACATGTGTTTAGTTGATTTTAAAAGTCAAGTTAGAAGGATTAACTTTTATTTGCGAACAAGTTTATAATTAACTAAACTATGTTCTAGTGATTACAAGTTTAAACCTTCGAATAAGATAGCTTTATATGTATGAATCGAATGATGTTATGAACATCATTACTACCTCAAGTTCCTTGGATAAACCTACTGGAAATGAGAAAAATAGATCCAGCTTCAAAGGATCCTTGGATGGCTTGAAAGTTCTTGAAGCAGAATCATGACACGAAAACAATTTCAAGTAAGATTTTCACTCGAAATAAGATTGTTATAGTTATAGAAATTGAATTAAAGTTTGAATATGATTATTACATTGTATTAGAAAGATAACCTACTGTAAGTAACAAAGGTTTCTTGATCTTGGATGATTACTTGGAATGGATTTAGAAAACTTGGAAGTAAACTTGCAATCTTGGAAGTATTCTTGATTTTATGAAACTAGAACTTTTGGAATTTATGAAGAATACTTAGAACTTGAAGATAGAACTTGAGAGAGATCAATTAGATGAAGAAAATTGAAGAATGAAAGTGTTTGTTGGTGTTTTTGGTCGTTGGTGTATGGATTAGATATAAAGGATATGTAATTTTGTTTTCATGTAAATAAGTCATGAATGATTACTCATATTTTTGTAATTTTATGAGATATTTCATGCTAGTTGCCAAATGATGGTTCCTAAATGTGTTAAGTGACTCACATGGGTTGCTAAGAGCTGATCATTGGAGTGTATATACCAATAGTACATACATCTAAAAGCTGTGTATTGTACGAGTACGAATACGGGTGCATACGAGTAGAATTATTGATGAAACTGAATGAGGATGTAATTGTAAGCATTTTTGTTAAGTAGAAGTATTTTGATAAGTGTCTTGAAGTCTTTCAAAAGTGTATGAATACATATTAAAACACTACATGTGTATACATTTTAACTGAGTCGTTAAGTCATCGTTAGTCGTTACATGTAAATGTTGTTTTGAAATCTTTAGGTTAACGATCTTGTTGAATGTTGTTAACCCATTGTTTATTATAATAAATGAGATGTTAAATTGTTATATTATCATGATATTATGATATATAATATATCTTAGTATGATATATATACAGTTAAATGTCGTTACAACGATAATCGTTACATATATGTCTCGTTTCGAAATCATTAAGTTAGTAGTCTTATTTTTACATATGTATTTCATTGTTAATACACTTAATAATATATTTACTTATAATTTAACATAATTAACCAAGTGTATCAATATCTTAATATGATTCATATGTACCTAGTAAGACGTTGTTATAACGATAATCGTTATATATATCGTTTTCGAGTTTCTTAAATTAATAGTCTCATTTTTATGTATATAACTCATTATTAAAATACCTAATGAGATACATACTTATAATAAAATCTTGTTAACTATATATATAACCATATATATGTCATCGTATAGTTTTTACAAGTTTTAACGTTCGTGAATCACCGGTCAACTTGGGTGGTCAATTGTCTATATGAAACCTATTTCAATTAATCAAGTCTTAACAAGTTTGATTGCTTAACATGTTGGAAACACTTAATCATGTAAATAACAATTTCATTTAATATATATATAAACATGGAAAAGTTCGGGTCACTACATATTCTATGCATTAAGTTAACGTCGGTTACCAGGTGTTCAACATATGAATGATTTTTATCTCTATGCAGTTTGCGAAATGCCTGATATGAGATATGTTATAAAAATGAAATCTTGTGGTCTATTATTATGATTTGATAATATATAGGTTAAACCTATAACTCACTAACATTTTTGTTAACGTTTTAAGCATGTTTATTCTCAGGTGATTATTAAGAGCTTCCGCTGTTGCATAGTAAAATAAGGACAAGATTTGGAGTCCATGCTTGTATGATATTGTGTAAAAACTGCATTCAAGAAACTTATTTTTGATGTAATATATTCTTATTGTAAACCATTATGTAATGGTCGTGTGTAAACGGTATATTTTAGATTATCATTATTTGATAATCTACGTAATGCTTTTTAAACCTTTATCGATAAAATAAAGGTTATGGTTGTTTTAAAAATGAATGCAGTCTTTGAAAAACGTCTCATATAGAGGTCAAAATCTCGCGACGAAATCAATTAATATGGAACGTTTATAATCAATATGAACGGGACATTTCCGTTGGTATCCGAGCGTTGGTCTTAGAGAACCAGAAATTTACATTAGTGTGTCTTATCGATTATGTAGGATTCATTAGTGAGTCTGGACTTCGACCGTGTTTACTGAAAAATGATTGCTTAACATTTTTGTTGGAAACTATATATTGTTAACATGTAAATATTATGTGATATATTAATCTCTTAACGTGTTTGATATTGTGTGTTAGATGTCTACCTCTAGTACAAATTCCATCGACTCACCTAATAATAATGAAGAGTCGAATATAGTTTGGGAAGATTCACAAATTCCCGAAGAGGAATCGGAAGAAGAGGAACCGGAAGAAGAGGAACCGGAAGAGGAGGAACCAGAAGAAGAGGAACCGGAAGAAGAGGTTCCGGAGGAGGAAATATTAGGAACCATAGAAAAACAGACAAATAAAAGAAAACCCTCAACTAATGGACCAAAATTAGTAATGGTCAATGGCGTTTCCGCCGAGGAAGCAAAATATTGGGAAGATTACCAATTTTCCGATGAATCGGATCCCGATTAGGATTCCGATGATGTTATAGAAATTACCCCGACCCAATTTAATGAGGCAAAAGAAAATAATAAGGGAAAAGGCATCAAAATAGAGAAATCTGATTCCGACCCCGATGAACTTTATATGTACCGTCAACACCCGTATTTTCAATATCGTGACAATAACCCGGGAACCTCTAAACCACCAGGTTTTTCTAAACCATTGTGGAAAACGACGACTCATATTAGAGGAACATCATATATCCCTAGAAGATTAGGAAAAAGAACCAAGTCCGAAGAAGAAGAAACCAGTGATTCAGATTAGAGGGGTGTGAGCATGTTGTGTAATAAATGTATTGTAGTGTGCTTGTACTTTTATGTTCTATGTAAAAATTGCTTGTATTGTTTGTTATTACGAATCTAATCCTTGTCTATTTTACAGTATAAAAACAAAATGGACGTTAAGGGTAGACAACCGAATATTTTAGAAGACCTACCAGAGGATATGATTGAGGAAATCTTGTCTAGAGTCGGTCAGAATTCATCAGCACATTTAGTTATGGCGAAATTAACTTGTCAAACATTTGAAAGACTTTCCAGAAATGCCTTAGTTTATAAAAGGCTTTCCTTTGATAGGTGGGGTATACACATTGGGGAGACTTTAAGTTACGCCGTGTTTTCTTTAAAGCGTTAAATGCGGGGAACCCAAATGCAATTTTACGCTATGGGTTAAGAACCTATTTTGACTCAACACATCCCAGCATAGGATTTCGTGAATTAGAAAGAGCTTCTAACATGCAACATAAAGAAGCATGTTATGCTTACGGGTTAGTGATGTTCGCTTCCTACCAAAGTGAGAAAAAGAACATCGGATTGCAGCTTTTAAATAAAACTTTCCCACAAGTGACAGATTCAGTAGTTGGGGTGAGAAACAAGGTTTTTAGATTATTACGGGGCTGTTGGACATTACGAAACCCTCGTCCTTTTGACGACATTACAACATGCTGCCTAGCCAATGGTCATAACAGTTATTTTCCACAAGACCAAGGATGGAAAGTCATCTTAGTAAAACCAGAATGCATGACTTGTTTCTGGACTTATGAATTACGTGTCTTTATTTCCTTTGCTGAACAACTTATGTATTAACTAGATTTATCTTCAGAACTGTCATGTATCATAGTGTACTATATTTCATGTTATATGTAAGTTTGAAGAATATTTTTATGCGATATATTATTATAATCAGTTTTTCATATGGAATTATAGTAGTTGAATTGTATATTAGCTACTAAGTATGAACTTAACGGGTAGGTAGTACCCGAATTTAAACTTATAAAACGCTAATATGAAGAAAAAGCTTTTATAAATGAGTTCATATTATGCTACAAGATACTATTGACTACTCTTAATATTCTATATGATTAACTTAATTCTTTTGGGTTATTTTTGAAGGAAATGGCACCTACGGCTCGTCAGAATTTAAACATGAGCGAGGAAGACTTCCGTGTTTTCCTTGCAGCAAACATAGCCGCAGTACAGGCTGCAATGCAAAACAACAACAACAACTCTGAATCTAGCAATGCAAATAACGCTACAAGAAATTGTGTAGGATGCTCCTACAAAGAATTCATTGCCTGTAAACCTCTGGAATTCGATGGAACCGAGGGTCCAATCGGATTGAAAAGGTGGACCGAAAAGGTTGAATCGATGTTTTCCATAAGTAAGTATACTGAAGGAGACAAAGTGAAGTATGCTACGCATACCTTCACAGGTATTGCGTTAACATGGTGGAATACCTATCTAGAGGAAGTGGGACAAGATGCTGCTTACGCGCTACCGTGGTCAGCATTCAAGCACTTGATGAACGAGAAGTACCGTCCCAGAACTGAGGTCAATAAGCTCAAGTCAGAACTTAGAGGGTTACGAACACAGGGATTCGATATTACTTCGTACGAAAGACGATTCACAGAATTGTGCCTATTCTGTCCGAGAGCGTTCGAAGATGAGGAAGAGAAGATCGACGCGTTTGTGAAAGGGTTACCGGATAGAATTCAAGAAGATATAAGTTCACATGAGCCTGCCTCCATACAAAAGGCATGTAGAATGGCTCACAAACTAGTGAACCAGATTGAGGGAAGAATTAAAGAACAGGCGGTCGAAGAGGCTAACATGAAGCTAGTCAAAAGAAAGTGGGAGGAAAACGGTGATAAGAGTCACCAAAATAACAACAACTATCCCAACAATCGCAACATCAATCGCAACTACAACAAACGGCTCAACAACAACAACAACAACAACAACAATAACTACAACAATCATCCCAACAACAATAACAACCGCAACAACAACAACAATCAGAAGCAGCTATGCCAAAGGTGTGAAAAGTATCACTCGGGGTTCTGCACCAAATTTTGCAACAAGTGTAAAAGAAAGGGCCATGGTACGACAAAGTGCGAAATCTACGGATCAATGGCGAAGGGAACAAATAATGCCGGAACAAGTTATGCTGACATTACCTGTTTCGGATGCGGGAAGAAGGGCCATTACAAAAGTGTGTGTCCAAATCAGGTGGATAATAATGGGCAAGGCAGAGGAAGAGTCTTCAACATTTAATGCGGTTGAAGCGCAGGAAGACCCGGAGCTTGTTACGGGTACGTTTCTTATTGACAATACATCTGCTTATGTTTTATTTGATTCGAGTGCGGATAGAAGCTTTATGAGTAAGGATTTCTGTGCTAAAATAAGTTGTCCATTGACACCTTTGGATAATAAATTTTTACTCGAATTAGCAAACGGTAAATTAATTACAGCAGATAAGATATGTCAGAATCAGGAAATTAAACTGGTTAGCGAAACGTTTAAGATTGATTTGATACCAGTAGAGTTAGGGAGTTTTGATGTGATAATTGGCATGGACTGGTTGAAAAAGGAGAGAGCGGAAATTGTATGTTACCAAAATGCGATTCGCATTGTAAGAGAAAAAGGAGAACCCTTAATGGTGTACGGAGAAAAGAGCAACGCGAAGCTAAATCTTATTAGTAATTTTGAAGGCGCAAAAACTAATAAGAAAAGGTTGCTATGCTGTTCTAGCACACATCGAAGAAGTCAAACCCGAAGAAAAGAACATCAATGATGTTCCCGTCGCAAAAGAATTTCCCGATGTATTTCCGAAAGAATTACCGGGACTACCTCCACACCGATCTGTTGAATTTCAAATAGATCTCGTACCAAGAGCTGCACCAATAGCTCGTGCTCCATATAGACTCGCACCCAGCGAAATGAAGGAACTCCAAAGCCAATTACAAGAACTCTTTGAGCGTGGTTTCATTCGACCAAGCACATCACCATGGGGAGCCCCCGTTTTGTTTGTCAAGAAGAAAGATGGTACATTTAGATTGTGTATCAACTACCGAGAGTTGAAAAAACTTACCATCAAGAACCGTTACCCACTACCGAGAATCGACGACTTATTTGATCAACTACAAGGTTCGTCAGTTTATTCAAAGATTGATTTACGTTTCAGATATCATCAAATGCGGGTGAAGGAGGATGATATTCCGAAAACAGCTTTTAGGACGCGTTACGGTCATTACGAGTTTATGGTTATGCCATTTGGTTTGACTAACGCACCAGCTGTGTTCATGGACCTTATGAACCGAGTGTGTGGACCATATCTTGACAAGTTTGTCATTGTTTTCATCGATGACATACTTATCTACTCAAAGAATGATCAAGAGCACGAAGAACATTTGAGGAAAGTGCTAGAGTTGTTGAGGAAAGAAAAACTGTACGCTAAGTTTTCAAAGTGTGCATTTTGGTTGGAAGAAGTTCAATTTCTCGGTCACATAGTGAACAAAGAAGGTATTCAGGTGGATCCAGCAAAGATTGAAACCGTTGAAAAATAGGAAACCCCGAAAACTCCGAAGCATATACGCCAATTTTTAGGACTAGATGGTTACTACATAAGATTCATCCAAGATTTTTCCAAAATAGCAAAACCCTTGACTGCAATAACGCATAAAGGGAAGAAATTTGAATGAAAGGATGAGCAGGAGAAAGCGTTTCAATTGTTGAAGAAAAAGTTAACTACGGCACCTATATTATCATTGCCTGAAGGGAATGATGATTTTGTGATATATTGTGACGCCTCAAAGCAAGGCCTCGGTTGTGTATTAATGCAATGAATGAAGGGAATTGCTTATGCGTCTAGATAATTGAAGATTCACGAGCAGAATTATACGACACATGATTTGGACTTAGGCGCGGTTGTTTTTGCATTAAAGACTTGGAGGCACTACTTATATGGGGTCAAAAGTATTATATATACCGATCACAAAAGTCTCCAACACATATTTAATCAGAAATAACTAAACATGAGGCAGCATAGGTGGATTGAGTTATTGAATGATTACGATTTCGAGATTTGTTACCATCCGGGGAAGGCGAATGTGGTAGCAAACGATTTGAGTAGAAAGGACAGAGAACCTATGCGGGTAAAAGCTATGAATATAATTATTCGTACTAACCTTACTACTCAAATAAAGGAGGCGCAACAGGGTGTCGTAAAAGAAGGGAATTTGAAGAATGAAATACCCAAAGGATCGGAGAAACACCTTAATATTCGAGAAGACGGAACCCGGTATAGAGCTGAAAGAATTTGGGTTCCAAAGTTTGGAGATGTGAGAAAAATGGTACTTGGGGAAGCACATAAAACCAGATACTCAATACATCGCGAAGCGGGAAAGATGTACAAGGACCTCAAGAAACATTTTTGGTGGCCGGGTATGAAAGCCGATATTGAGAGATATGTAGGAGAATGTTTGACGTGTTCTAAGGTCAAAGCTGAACATCAGAAACCATTAGGTCTACTTCAACAACCTGAAATCCCAGAATGGAAATGGGAAAATATTACCATGGATTTCATTACTAAATTGCCAAGAACTGCAAGTTGTTATGATACTATTTGGGTAATAGTCGATCGTCTTACCAAATCAGCACACTTTCTGCCAATGAGAGAAGATGATAAAATGGAGAAGTTGGCGCGATTATATTTAAAGAAAGTTGTCTCCAGACATGGAATACCAATCTCTATTATCTCTGATAGGGATGGCAGATTTGTTTCAAGGTTTTGGCAGACACTGCAACAAGCATTGGGGACTCGTCTAGACATGAGTACTACCTATCATCCACAAACTGATGGGAAAAGTGAAAGGACGATACAGACCCTTGAAGACATGCTACGAGCATGTGTTATCGATTTCGGAAACAGTTGGGATCGACACCTACCGTTAACAGAATTTTCCTACAACAACAGTTACCATTCAAGTATTGAAATGGCACTGTTTGAAGCACTTTATGGTAGAAATTGCAGGTCTCTAATTTGTTGGAGCGAAGTGGGGGATAGACAGATTACGGGTCCGGAGATAATACAAGAAACTACCGAGAAAATCATCCAAATTCAACAACGATTGAAAACCGCTCAGAGTCGACAAAAGAGCTACGCAGACAGTAAAAGAAAAGATATAGAATTTGAGATTGGAGAGATTATCATGCTTAAGGTTTCACCTTGGAAAGGCGTTGTTCGATTTGGTAAACGGGGGAAACTAAATCCAAGGTACATTGGACCATTCAAGATTATAGATCGTGTCGGACCAGTAGCTTACCAACTTGAGTTACCTTAACAACTCGCGGCTGTACATAACACTTTCTACGTCTCTAATTTGAAGAAATGTTTTACTAAAGAAGATCTCACTATTCCGTTGGACGAAATCCAAATAAATGAAAAAACTTCAATTCATTGAAGAACCCGTCGAAATAATGGATCGTGAGGTTAAGAGACTTAAGCAAAACAAGATACCGATTGTTAAGGTTCGATGGAATGCTCGTAGAGGACCCGAGTTCACCTGGGAGCGTGAAGATCAGATGAAGAAGAAATACCCGCATCTATTTCCAGAAGATTCGTCAACACCTTCAACAGCTTAAAATTTCGGGATGAAATTTATTTAACGGGTAGGTACTGTAGTGACCCAAACTTTTCCATGTTTATATCTATTAATTAAGATTGATATTTACATGACTAAATGTTTCCAACGTGTTAAGCAATCAAACTTGTTAAGACTTGATTAAATGAAATAAGTTTCATATAGACAATTTATCACCCAAGTTGACCGGCGATTCATGAACGTTACGAAATTGTAAAAACTACATGTTGTGGTATATATAGACATATATATATAGTTGACATGAGATTACGATGAGTAAGAATCTCACTAGGTATATTAACAATGTGTGATATACATAAAAATGAGAATATTGAATTATGAAACTCGAAACGATATATATAACGATTATCGTTATAACAACGTCTTACTAAATACATATGTATCATATTAAGATATTGTTACACTATATTTAACATGATAAAATGATAATTATATATATCATTAAGTATATTAACAATGAACCACATATGTAAAACAAGACTACTAACTTAAGAATTTCGAAACAATATATATACATAACGATTATCGTTGTAATAGTATTTTAACATATATATATATATATATGAAGTTAAGATATATTAATACACCATGTTATTATGATAACATAACAATTTAACATCTTATTTAAGTATTATAACAATGGATTAGTTACATTTAACTAACTTAAAGGTTTCAAAACAACACTTTCATGTTACGACTAACGGTGACTTAATGACTCAGTTAAAATGTATATACATGTAGTGTATTAAGATGTATTAGTACACTTTTGAAAGACTTCAAGACACATATCAAAATACTTCTACTTAACAAAACTGCTTACAATTACATCCTCATTCATTTTCATCAACAATTCTACTCGTATGCACCCGTATTCGTACTCGTACAATACACAGCTTCTAGATGTATATACTATTGATATATACACTTCAATGATTAGCTCCTTAGCAGCCCATGTGAGTCATTAAACATGTGGGAACCATCATTTGGCAACTAGCATGAAATATCTCACAAAATTACAAAAAATATTATAAATCATTCATGAATTATTTACATGAAAACAAACTTACATATCCTTTATATCTAATCCATATACCAACGACCAAAAACACCTACAAACACTTTCATTCTTCAATTTTCTTCATCTAATTGATCTCTCTAAAGTTCAATCTTCAAGTTCTAAGTGTTCTTCATAAATTCCATAAGTATAGTTTCATAAAAATCAAGAATACTTCCAAGTTTGCAAGTCTACTTCCAAGCTTTCTAATCCATTCCAAGTAATCATCTAAGATCAAGGAACCTTTGTTATTTACAGTAGGTTATCTTTTTAATTCAAGGTAATATTCATATTCAAACTTTGATTCAATTTCTATAACTATAACAATCTTATTTCGAGGGAAAATCTTACTTGAACTGTTTTCGTGTCATGATTCTGCTTCAAGAACTTTCAAGCCATCCAAGGATCCTTTGAAGCTAGATCCTTTTTTCTCATTTCTAGTAGTTTTATCCAGAAAACTTGAGGTACCAATGATGTGCATAACATCATTCGATTCATACATATAAAGCTATCTTATTCGAAGGTTTAAACCTGTAATCACTAGAATATAGTTTAGTTAATTCTAAACTTGTTCGCAAACAAAAGTTAATCCTTCTAACTTGACTTTGAAAATCAACTAAACACATGTTATATATCTATATGATATGCTAACTTAATGATTTAAAACCTGGAAACACGATGAACACCATAAAATCGGATATACGCCGTCGTAGTGAAACCGGGGGCTGTTTTGGTTTGGATAATCAAAAACTATGATAAACTTTAATTTAAAAGTTGTTCTTCTCGGAAAATGATTTTTCATATGAATATGAAACTATATCCAAAAATCTAGGTTAAACTCAAAGTGAAAGTATGTTTTTCAAAATGGTCATCAAGATGTCGTTCTTTAGACGGAAATGACTACCTCTTTAGTAATTGACATGTAACTTAAATTTCTGACTATAAACCGATACTTTTTCTGTTTGGATTCTTAAATTAGAGTTCAATATGAAACCATAGCAATTTGGTTCACTCAAAACGGATTTAAAATGAAGAAGTTATGGGTAAAACAAGATTGGATATTTTTGATCTTTTTAGCTACGGGAAATGTTTAACAAATCTATACAAAACATATCCTAAATTGTATTATACATATTATGAAATCTTGGGATACCATAGACACGTATACAATGTTTTGACATATCATATCGACCCATCTATATATATATTTCGGAACAACCATAGACACTCTATATGCAGTAATGTTTGAGTTAGCTATACAGGGTTGAGGTTGATTCCAAAATAATATATATACTTTGAGTTGTGATCGAGTCTGAGACTTGTAGACACTGGGTCGTTGATTGATTCGAGATAATATATATTGCTTTATTTCTGTACATCTAACTGTGGACAACTAGTTGTAGGTTACTAACGAGGACTGCTGACTTAACAAACTCAAATCATTAAAACGTAATAAAAATGTTGTAAATATATTTTGAACATACTTTGATATATATATATATATACATATTTGTTATAGGTTCGTGAATCGACCAGTAGCCAAGTCTTACTTCCGGCAAAGTAAAAATCTGTGAAAGTGAGTTATAGTCCCACTTTTACAATCTAATATTTTTTTTGGGATGAGAATACATGCAGCTTTATAAATGTTTTACAAAATAGACACAAGTACGCAAAACTACATTCTATGGTTGGATTATTAAACCGAATATCGCCCTTCAAGTCTGGTAACCTAAGAATTAGGGAAATGGCCCCTAATTGATGCGAATCCTAAAGATAGATCTATTGGGCTTAATAACCCCCATTCAAGTTATGGATGGTTTAGTACTTCGAGATTATTATACAGACGAGAGGTTCTGTTTTGGGGATATTCTATGCATTAAGTTAACGTCAGTTACCAGGTGTTCAATATATGAATGATTTTTATCTCTATGCAGTTTGCGAAATGCCTGATATGAGATGTGTTATAAAAATGAAATCTTGTGGTCTATTATTATGATTTGATAATATATAGGTTAAACCTATAACTCACCAACATTTTTGTTAATGTTTTAAGCATGTTTATTCTCAGGTGATTATTAAGAGCTTCCGCTGTTGCATAGTAAAATAAGGACAAGATTTGGAGTCCATGCTTGTATGATATTGTGTAAAACTGCATTCAAGAAACTTATTTTTAATGTAATATATTCTTATTGTAAACCATTATGTAATGGTCGTGTGTAAACGGTATATTTTAGATTATCATTATTTGATAATCTACGTAATGCTTTTTAAACCTTTATCGATAAAATAAAGGTTATGGTTGTTTTAAAAATGAATGCAGTCTTTGAAAAACATCTCATATAGAGGTCAAAATCTCGCGACGAAATCAATTAATATGGAACGTTTATAATCAATATGAACGGGACATTTCAAATATAAAGTGCGAGAGTCTTCGTCAAATTATCCTTATACCCGAAGTCAAATATTCCAACTAATTGGGGATTCGAACTGTAACAAGGTCTTAATACTCTGTTTAATGAATACACAGGTTATCGGCTGCGTGTAATCCAAGGTTTCAATATTTTGTTAACAATTACACCAATTACCCTTGAATGTAATCCACCCCTATTTCAACGAATCCTTTGACTATTAATCCATCCCCATGTCCGGTAAAATGAACGATAATTCGTATTTATAGATATCCCGCCCACCGTACCCGATTAAGCGTATGTGGTTATATATAGATACGTCAAATTGTAATCTTTATATTAAATTAACGAGGTATCATTTAGTTAATATAAAGCCCATTAATAGCACACAGTCCAATTTTCACAAGTGTCGTTCTTTTGTCCAAACCCCAATTATGGTACAAAGCCCAATTACCCAATCTTAATATTTAGCCCAACATCATGATTACTTCGGCTTAAATAAGCATAATAATAACTTAGCTACGAGACATTAATTTAAAAAGGTTAAACATAACTTACAATGAGTATTAATCGCGTAGTGTTACACGGACAGAATTTCGACTTACACACTTACAACATTCGCTAACATAACCTTATTATTATTAATCTTAAATTAAAATTAAAATTATATATATATATATATATATATATATATATATATATATATATATATATATATATATATATATATATATATATTGAGAGTGAGAGAGATTGATATATATTCTGTAAATAAATCGACCGAATTCGTTGCTTTTTATAGGACTTGGCCTGCTACAGGCTGCCATACGATTGCATTATTTTAAGCCTTCCTGGCCATGCGATTGCATGGCCTGCTTTTCCATCTCACAATGATTCCAAAACGTGGGCTGCGCATATTTATTTAATATATAATATAATATATATAATTTTATATAATTAATTATATATTATATTATATTCTTGTACTCCGTTGACTTGTAATTTTTGCTCCGTTGTGTCGCGCGTTGAAAGTTGGTTCATGTCCCGGTTCCGGATTTTCGAACGTCCTCGCGTACAATTTAATATCTTGTACTTTGCGTTTTGCGGCTCGTACTCTTGTAATTTTTAGACGTTTCTTAACAACAAATTGAACCTCTTGGATTGTACTTTGTACTTTTGAGCTTTTTGGTCGTTTGCGTCTTCAATTCGTCGAATCTGTCTTTTGTCTTCATCTTTTATTATTTAAACGAATATCACTTGTAAATAGAACAATTGCAACTAAAAGCTTGTCTTTCTTCAAGGATAATGCTATGAAATATATGTTCGTTTTTAGCATTAGTAAAGATCACCCTATAGTTTTTCGGTCTGGCACAAGGTCCTCTCTTCGACCATGATATGCAACCACCGTTCTTACGGTTGACACCCGATTTGGTTCAGGTGACCTAATGAATTCCGGGTGAATTCCTAGGATTTTACGTTCAATGGTAATGAACGCATTGAAAATAGGGTTTTCAGAAAAAAAAATCGGTTTTAATTTGATCAAAATATTTTCTTGTTCAAGCTCGAGTTTAGATATCATTGAATTCCATGAGTTTGAATTCTCAACCTTTAAGGTCAATCTCAAGGATTGAGTAATATCAGGCTTAAAAGCTGATTTTTGATCTTTAAGGAGATTATCCTTTTAAGCCGATTTTTGATCTTAAAGGAGATTATCCTTTCTGGGGATCTGATTCATTAGTCTTATAAGCTAATTTGCATGGTGCCCCGCCCCCCATTGTACGAGACAGATCGTTAGGATAAGTCTGACCACTTGGCGACCCTGTTTGATGATGAGGTCCGTGGATTTCCAGCTGATTTTCGAGAAAACTTTTCAAGGTTTTTCGTAGACTCTACAACAAGTCTGGACGACAACTTCCTGACCTAAATCAAAAAGTGCGTGTCTTTTTCTCGGAAGACTTTACTTCCTTTTAAATCAAGTGGCACATTTCTTTCAAATATATTATAAGAAATCGGGTAAAACTGATAAAATTGTCCAAAACAAAAGTATCTTCAATTATTTGTATAAAAATATGTGATATATGTTTTAAATAACTTGGTAAATTTTTCTCACACTTGGCTTTTATTTTCCTTTCTTTGCCTTTTTATTTTCCTCTATTTCATTTTAAATGAATTCAAGCGTTTTGACTTGTTTCTCAATTTATGTCCTTTCCGAGATAACAATAATTTCGGTGTTATCACCTAGTTTTATCGTTCATAAATATGTATAAACATGATTTTGAGTTCATTTAGTTGAAAATTTTGAAAAATTATTAGAATTGGGTAGTCAATATATAAGACTAGGGCTGTTCTTTTTTATCAGAGAGCACTAGATTCTAATACAACTACTGCGTTACTAGTATTTTTAATGGTAACCAAGTGTTTAAATTTAAAATTTTAAAAATCCGAAAGAATTTAACCCCTTCCCACACTTAAGATCTTGCAATGCCCTCATTTGCAAGAAATCAGTACAATTTAAATTATTGAGGGTGATTAGCGTAGAAAAATGATTAAATTTTACAAAAGTTTCCAAACATATTGGCGTTTGTGAAAGGACCCGTCCTAATCCATCCGGACGAAGTCCATATCGATTATAAATGATTAACAACAGTTGATTACATCGCGAGGTACTTGACCTCTATATGATACATTTTACAAACATTGCATTCGTTTTGAAAGGTCAATCTTTCATTACATCTGAAGTTGACAGCCATGCATTCCATTTCATAATATATCCAACTATAATTGACTTAATAATGATCTTGATAAACTCAACGACTCGAATGCAACGTCTTTTGAAATATGTCATGAATGACTCCAAGTAATATCTTTAAAATGATCAAATGCACAGCGGAAGATTTTTTTCGTACCTGAGAATAAACATGCTTTCAAGTGTCAACCAAAAAGTTGGTGAGTTCATTAATTTAGCATAGATAATCATTTTATAATTTTAATAGACCACAAGATTTCATATTTCCAGTTCTCATAAACATACGTCCCATACATAGAGACAAAAAATATCATTCATATGGATTGAACACCTGGTAACCGACATTCACAATATGCATATAAGAATATCCCCATCATTCCGGGATCCTCCTTCGGACATGATATAAATTTCGAAGTACTAAAGCATCCGATACTTTGGATGGGGCTTGTTGGGCCCGATAGATCTATCTTTAGGATTCGCGTCAATTAGTAGATCGGTTTACTAATTCTTAGGTTACCAAGCAAAAGGGGCATATTCGGCTTCGATCATTCACCCATATAATGTAGTTTCAATTACTTGTGTCTATTTCGTAAAGCATTTATAAAAATTGCGCATGTATTCTCAGCCCAAAAATATAAAGGGTAAAAAGGCAAATGAAACTCACCTAATGTATTTTGTAGTAAAAATACATATGACTATAATGAACAATCCAGGGTTGGCCTCGGATTCACGAACCTATATCATTCGTATATATATATTAAAACATATAATCGTAATTGAACAAATTCATATCATATATCTTTTCATTATATTTTATATATATTTAGTTTGTGTACCTATTTAATTTGATTAGTATTTATATAGCCCTTTTAATATATATGATTGATTAATATTATATTAGAACTACCTAGTTTGTTATATATAAATATTTATATGAAAACTGTTAATATGTTTCATACATACATATATGTAATATTACTTCTAGGTATATTTTTATATACAACATACTTATTTGGTAAAATAATATTAATAATTATAATAAAAGTTGTATTGATGGTAATGATAGTATTAAATATAACAATACAGATAATAATAATAATTATAGTAATATTAATAGCAATAACATTTATAATAATAATAATTATTATTATTATAGATGTGATGATACTACTAGTATTAATGATAGATATATTAAGTTTCATCTTGATAGTAATATTAAAACTAAATATACTTGATATATATAATTAAAGATAATATCAATAATAATATCAAATATATTCTAATGTTAATAGTAATAATAATAATGGTACCAATTCTAATAACAATATTACTAATAATAATAACAATAACAATCATACAAAAAAAATGACAACGATAATAATAATAATAATAATTAGAAGAAAAAGATAAATTAAAAGACTACCTCATAATATAAGCCTTTTCTAAAAAAATGTCTCGAGCAGGGTTCGAACCCGAGACCTCTCGGATACCCAAACAACACCCTCAACATTCCAACACTTCTGGTTTTCTGATTAAATGTAACTCCTAATATAATTAACCCGTGATTGTCTTCAGTTTCATTTTCTTCTTCAAACCAAAATCAAATCCACCAAGAACCATTTTAAATCGTAACCACTGTTTTGGAGCATTGATCGATAATTAAAATTGAAACAAGCATAACATGATTTTAATAAGAGTTGTGATTAATCAGTGAAAAAGAAAAAAAAATAAAAATAAAAAATAAAAAAATACAGAACAGATGCACGATGAACTTTTGCAACTCAAACACTGAATCGATTATTTAGGCGTTTTTAGACAAAGATTTCTTCATGAAATATATTGTAAATCGTTCCAATAAACTCTATGAATTATCAATTTAACTTAAAACCTCCAAACAAATTCGATTTTCGCAAGGAACAAAACGGTTGACCTTTTTGATTTAGAACTTTGACCTTCGAATTATCAATCAGTCGAAAGAATTAGAAGCTGTAAACTTGCAGATAGTTTAACTAGCTGATTCCTAAAACATCTGCATTTTTAGATTTTTCAAAAACATTCGAAATCCAGATTTTGAAATAAATATCACGAACAGAGGGAAAATTGTATCTGTTACTCCTATTTTTATTTTAAATTCGCCAGATAAAAAAAAGGTGTTATTGTATGATTGATAATGAATATGGAAGATTGAATCCTCTTTTACAGAATGGATCGATGGATAGGTGGTAGTAGGGTACGACAGTTTGTCACGGAGGAGAAAAATAGAATAAGAAAAATTATAAAATAAATAAAGTGATATCGAGACATATATATCAGATTTTGTATCCTTATCAAGATTTATATTTTATTTTTAATTTATATTAATAATTAATAAATATTAATAATAATAATATTATTAATAATAAGATAAAAATACTAATAATAATAATAATAGAAATACTGTATTTTCAATGATAAAGATAATTAATAATCTTGATAATAATAATATTGGTTTTTAATACATAAGAAGTATACTATCTTAATAATAAACTTAATGTTACAAATAATAATAATAAAACTCAAAATGCTATAATAGTATTAATAATAATATTATTATTAATGATAATGATAATAATATCTATAGTAATGATATTATTATTACTAATAATATAATACTAATAATAATAATATTATAATTCATATATATCAAATATCATATTTGTATATAAATATTATAAATCACGATATTAATATTAATATTTATTTAATAATAATGAAAGTTAAAAACATTCTTACAACAACTATATTTTAACTTGTTTAAATATTATAACACATAACGTTTTTATTTTAAAACTTAAGTAGATACAATTTATTTATATACTAACGTTTTAAATATCTATCGCAATTACCAAGCGAGTGTTACTATTGCGTACCTAACTAATTTGAAAAACGTATATATTTAATGAACATGTTTTAAATACACTTTGTAAGTTATTTATATATCTAACAACTAATATTCTAATTTACGTTATTTAAACATAGACCTTAATAATCTAGTTCTATTATATCGAAAAGTGTTGCGTATATTTGAAATCAAATAAGTTGATTATTATATAATTTAGTCTTTCACTAGCTTTTGTCTAACTCCTGATATTTAACACATTGTTCTGATATGCAAAACACTTTACCATTTTCCGAATATCGTTAAAAGAAAAATAGATTTCTTAAATCAAAGTGGACCTCTCAACAGGGACTCGTAATCCTAATTCAATGTATTTGTTAAGTCAATCATTTGATAACACCTTCTAATCCCATCGATAACTATTTGAATATATATTTTGAAACAAATACGTTTATGTAAAGTATTATACGTCTAATACTTTGTTAATGTTTTCAATTTATAATATATACATAGTTACATATATAATCATATTTGTTCATATAATGGTTCGTGAATCTTTGGAATTTGGTCGAGGTTAAATGAATGTATAACAATAGTTCAAAATTTCTAAGTTTCAATACAGCAGACTTTGCTTATCGTGTCGAAATCAATAAAGATTAAGTTTAAATTTGGTCGAAAATTCCCGGGTCATCACCGTACCTACCCGTTAAAGAAATTTCGTCCCAAAATTTGAGTGAAGTCGTCGTGGCTAACAATAAATATGTTTTCCTGACGAATATGAGCTGATAAATAGAGTTTTCATCATTACCGAATAATATAGATAAAATAATTCGATTATTCGAAGAGCACGAATGAAACTATCATGAGAGAGGTCCCAACGGCATCGTCCACCTTCGCCCAAAAACTTGCCCAAATTTTTAGCCGTTAGTAAAATAATAAAAAAAAAATTCAACGGTTATCCCAACGGTCACTTTTACACTATATAAACACCAACCATATACTTCATTTTATACACTCAAACATATATTTCTTTTATATTTCCATCTTTCTCAAGATCAAAATCAAACACTCCCAAACTGAAAAATGTTAACACTTCCCCCAATGATTGTTTCATTCGATGTTCATTACGGAGGTGATTTCCGTAATCAAAATGAAGGAATATGAGTGGGGCGACAGTATTTCGTTTGAAGATATCGACATTCGTGATGTTGGTTTACAAGATTTGTTATCCTTTCTGAAGGAAAAAGTTCTGTGTGAATTCACGTCTGTGTTCTTTTATAGAGACGATTATGATGCGGATTGTAGGGTAAGTTTTCTGTGTACCGATGATCAATGGTACTTTATAAAAGATACCATTGAAGATAGCGGTAAACGCATTTCTTTGTATGCGGTTCTTGAAGATGAAGAGACGTTGGGTTATCGTTACCTCGATGAATCAGCTGAAGCAGCAGTTGAGGCATCAAGAGAAATACCGATGTCTCCAGAGTACCTCACAGATGGTGAAATGACTGGTGAACGCTACTTTGCAGATGACAATTGACGACGACGAGTAGTTTGATTGTAATCTTTTAAATTTTTAATTGTCATGATGTTTTAATTTTTAATTATTGTAATTTCAGTGTTGTTGTCGAGTTTTATATCTTCCTTTATGTTTCGGAGCTCTTCATCTTTTTAATCTCCTCTCGATCTCTAGTAAAATGAGTAATGGTCTAGAATTTGTAAGTATGGAGTTTCGAATGAATTTAATGTTATAATCAAGAAAGAACGTAATAGCACGATTTGATTCGTCAAATTACCAGAATCATTGAGAATAGAGCTATCAAGAATATACTTTCTTGATATGTTCTGAAGTTAATTAGAATGAAAGAGTTGTGTAACATGACACAAGATGGTGGTATGATCTACTGTGAACCATCATGTCCCATTAGAACTCAGCATGACTTACTGTAATATAATCACGTTGATCAAGTGTCATTATATTATACTAACTCATGCATCAGTTCCCAACATTACTTCAATAACATTCATATTTTAAGCTCGAAAGTTTACAGAACATAGAAACTAACAGTTTCTATATGATGTAACACTGATATCATGAAGAGATTAATGATTTCAGATAAGAATACTTATGAAAATATCTTCAGAAATATGGATGATATTTATAATGAAAGATACGATGATATCTTGGAATTTCTAAGATCAGAGGATGATAGAAACTATTGTCTGCAAGGGTTTAGAGTAAGGAGCAAGATATTCACTAAAGACTTTAGTAGACATTGAATTATTTGGATTCTTTGAAGTCAAACTTATTCTTTGTGATGTGTCCACGGCTTTCTTCATAGTTTCGCATAATCTGCTTTTCAGTACTAAATATTCAATTGAGTGTTTCCAATATAATAATACACAGGAATCACGAAGAGGTATATAATTTCGGACGAGAATATTTATGAAAATATCCTCAGAAATATCGAAGATATTGATGATGATATTTTGGAATTTCTAAGTTCGATGGTTGATGGAGAAAGATTTTTCGCAAGATTTTAACATGAGAACGGAGCTAGATATTCGTTGAAGGTTTCATCGGATCCAGAATTATCTGGATTCTTTGAATATATGGTATGGTACTTGTATTTGTCCTTGGTCTCCTTCGTGGTTAGCTCAATCCGTTTTCCAGTTCTAATTTTCTGAGCTTTTCCAACATACTATTCTTTATCATCAAACTTTCGATGATTAAGGTCGTTTACGGTTGTCTATGGTTTCTATTGCTTCATTCAGCTTTTTCAACATTCAGAGTATTGATTTGTGACTGAGTGCTTTTCAGAATTTCAGAATGAGAGATCATAATTCTAAGAGATAAATGTCATACATATAACTGTTGATGTAGATATGCTGTGAGTTTTCAAAGTACTGATTACTGATTCCTGGTAATTGTTATGGCAGTCCTCGTTACAAGATGCGGATGAGTATATGATAGGGTTTCAATGGATAATATAGTGATTTATCGAAGAGGTTTAAGCCAAGGAGCAATGAGGTTGCTGGTAAGTTTACTGCTAATGTGGTGGAATATAAACGGTTCCCCGATAACGATGATGAAAGGTAAACTTATATATCAAAGTTATAATAAGACTTATTCGAATGAAAGGTCGATGTACTAGCTGGAGCTGTGACAAAATTTGCTACTTTGAAAAGGGATCGCAAAGTTATTTTTGCTAATAAATGCCAAAGGATCTGACGAGGCTACGTGTTAAACTTTTACTCAGTTGTCGAGATTTTCTCAGGTGCATAACTATATGCACAAATCTTTCCTTCCGCAAATGAAGTGCGGTTGATTCATCCTATCGATTGAGGTGTTTTCAAGAATTATGAAAGTTTGAATGCAGATTGGAATCGTCAAGGTACAATTAAGGTTTAAGATGAAATCAAGTGGCAACTTGAAGAATTGTTTAGTTTCATATGTTATAATCAATATTTTAATTTATTTTAATTGTTTAATGTTATTAATCTACAGTCGATAGTCCATAGTTGACAGTCCAATAATTCATATATATAGTTAAATATATAATATTCGAATTAATTAATACGTGTCGTGACCCGTATACGTCTCAGACTCGATCACAACTCAAACTATATATATTATTGTAGAATCAACCTCAAACCTGTATAGAGAACTCGATCATTACTGCATATAGAGTGTCTATGGTGACTCCAAATAATATATATAGATGCGTCGATATGATATGTCAAAACCTTAAATACGTGTCCCGATATTTAAAGTGCGTAAAATAAATAACAGAAATTAAATAACGATAAATAAAGTACGTAAAGTAAATAACAGAAATTAAATAACAATAAATAAAATTGCGAGAATTAAATTGCGATAAAATAAATTGCGATAATTAAATTGCGATAAATAAAATGTAATACGGAATTAACAGTTAGCTAGGAACAGTTAGCTAGGATTTTGTTAGCGTGGATTCTTAACAAAATTTCATATTGATAATTAGTGTGTTTCTAATCAATTTTTATTGTGTCCATTTTTTCTTCATTATGCCACTTGTTGGATTCTGATATGTCAAAATCCTAATATGAAATTTGAATTTGAATGAAAATAGTTATTCTGTGATGAACGGATTCGTATAGCTGTGGTTGCAAGTAGGATAGTAAATGACTGTTGAATCAGATTCGAAGAACGTACAATGTAACTTATTAATGTGAAATTTAAATATTCCTCGGGTATTACCTACCCGTTAAAATATTTTCACCATTAACAGTTTGTACAAGAGAATTTTTAATTACAATCTTTATGAAAATATATATACATATATATTTTCTTCAGATGTATTCATGGATTTAATGAGTTAATATGATATTAAACTCATTTGCTTTTTGGTTGGAACTAGAATAAATAATCTTTAAAACTTTAGATATTACATATTCGTCATGTCGAACGAAGATAAATGAGGTAGAACGATACGTAGAACGAAGATCATGAAAGGACCCATCCTAATCCATCCGGACGAAGTCCATATCGATTATAAATGATTCACAACAGTTGATTACATCGCGAGGTACTTGACCTCTATATGATACATTTTACAATCATTGTATTCGTTTTTGAAAAGACAATCTTTCATTACATCGAAAGTTGACGGCATGCATACCATTTTATAATATATCTAACTATAATTGATTTAATAATAATCTTGATAAACTCAACGACTCGAATGCAACGTCTTTTGAAATATGTCATGAATGACTCCAAGTAATATCTTTAAAATGAGCAATTGCACAGCGGAAGACTTCTTTCATACCTGAGAATAACATGCTTTAAAGTGTCAACCAAAAGGTTGGTGAGTTCATTAGTTTAACATAAATAATCATTTCTATCAATTTTAATAGACCACAAGATTTTCATTTCCGGTTCTCATAAATAAACGTCCCATGCATAGAGACAAAAATATCATTCATATGGATTGAACACCTGGTAACCGACATTCACAATATGCATATAAGAATATCCCCATCATTCCGGGATCCTCCTTCGGACATGATATAAATTTCGAAGTACTAAAGCATCCGGTACTTTGGATAGGGCTTGTTGGGCCCGATAGATCTATCTTTAGGATTCGCGTCAATTAGGGTGTCTGTTCCCTAATTCTTAGATTACCAGACTATAAAGGGGCATATTCGGTTTAATAATCCAGCCATAGAATGTAGTTTCATTTACTCGTGTCTATTTCGTAAAACAGTTATAAAAGCAGCGCATGTATTCTCAGCCCAAAAATATAAAGGGTAAAAAGGCAAATGAAACTCACAATACTGTATTTTGTAGTAAAAATACATATGACGGCATTGAATAACTGAACAATGCAGGGTTGACCTCGGATTCACGAACCTATATCATTTATATATATTAACACATGTAATTGTAATCGAATAACTTATATATTATTATTGATATACTTGTTATTTTAATAAATTATATGTTATATATATTCGATATAGTTTTATGTAACTAATTAATAATTGGTAAAATAATATTAGTAATTATAAATAAAAAGTTGTATTATTTGATGATAATAATAATAATGATAATACTTAAATTAGTTATAATAATAATGATAATAATCATAACAATATTGGTTATAATCATAATGATACAAATAATAATAATAATAATAATAATAATAATAATAATAATAATAATAATAATAATAATAATAATAATAATAATAATAATAATAATAATAATAATAAAAATATAAATAGAGTACGACCTTTGAAGAATCAAGCTTTTAAAAAGAATACACCACTGTTAGGGCTCGAACTCGCGACCTCCCGCTCCCCTAACACATGTCCAAACCACTGCTCTACTATTGTATTCCTGATTTAGACACAAATGAAATTCTATATAACCCATTAATATGTAGATCGGTCCACATTTACTTCAGCCCAACAACCAAATGGATCTCGGCCCAACCTATAAATCCGAGCCCAATCAATAATTTATATAAGCTTCTGTCGGCTGAGAAATAAAAGGAAAAGGTTTGCGGCTGCTGTAGCATCATCATCATTATTGTGTATCCATAAAACATCAAACAAGGGTCCATTACAAAGAATCAGGTTAACCGGTTCAATTGCATTCGGTAGATGTTTCTGTTGTCAGCTCCAATTGTAGATCGAAAATAGCAGAGGTGGAGTGCAGGAAACCGTATCACAAATTAGGGTTTCTTTGATTCATCAATAAATAAATCAAATCGAGATCAATCAATTGTTCCAAGTAAGTAATCGATTCAATGATATCCCCTTAATTTCTATGATCCCTCTATATTCTCTGTATATTTATTTAATCGAACAAGATTAATAATTTATGATGTTCTTGGTGTTTTTGATTATGGTGAAGTTGGGTTCCGGTTTAGAGAATAGAAAAATTTATGACAGTAGCAGTTTATTCGAATGGTAGGAAGAAGCAGAAGTGAGTTTCGATGGTGTTGTATTTGGTTGAAAATAGAAACATAACAGAAGTAGCTGCAGTATGATGATGATGCTGTTTTGAATATTTGAATATCACAAGCGTACTTTTGTTAAATCTCACTTTCTGTTACTACTATTACTATATGTGTTTTCGTTAAGTAATGATACTACTAGTCTAAAGTGTTTCCATAATTCTTGATAATTTAATGACTGTTATGTGATATATGTAATGTTTTTGATTTGAAGTGGGTGGATATGGCTGTAGTTTTTGTTTGGTGATTTACAGTGACTGTAGCAGCAAGAAAAGTGGAAACAAATGATGATCGAGCATGATGAAATTGATGAGTCTTGATTCTTATTTTGAAGGAGAACAGATATATAGTAACAACGTACCAATAAGCAGCAATTTTACTTTCAACAGGGACTGATGGTTTCTCAATGGTTCTTAGTTTGCAGTTTGATGATCACGGACATAGTAAGAACATAATCCACGAAGGTGTTTGATGAAAATGGTGATATTTTGATCGAACAGAACAAGTAGTAGCAATTAACAACTAATAATATGGGTCATATGTTGGTGATACAGGTGATATGGTGTTTGAGTTTAGCATCAACAGAAACAGTAATAGCAACAAGGAAACTATATCAGCTATGCTCAGGTGGCTTGTGGGTTGTTCAAGTGTTTGGATTTCTTCGAAGATGATGAGGACGGTGGTCTTGTTCAAAAGATAAACAAAGGAGGGCAGTAGCATGTAACGAAGGGTGTTGGTGTTGTTCAACTAGAAACAAAAGGTGAGCTGTAGCAGTGGGCAGTAAAATGATGGTTAGATGATCTTGGGCTTGAACAACAAGGTTTTTGAATAATGGTTTTGGGTCTCGGTCGTAGCACAAAGATGGGTGTTGGGATGGTGAGAGAGGAAGGAAGGAGTGTTATAAGTTTGAGTCTCCTATTCTATGTAAAAATATATATATATATATATATATATACATATATATATATAATATTTTTACATATGTAAATTTATTATATGAATAGTGTGATTAAGATATAAAACAGAAAGTAGAAGTGTTTTGTTTATATGCATTGAGTTGAGAATAATAAAGTTAGATGTGGCCAAACATTTTGATGATCTGAAATGTGGTGGGTTATGGTTGATGAAAGCAAGAGATGTGAAATGGTGAAAGGTGTCAAGATGTTTGATTCCACATATCTACCTAAGTATATCTTCTTGCATATATGGAGTTATTTAGATAGATAAAGGTATCGATAGATTGATACATAGTAATCAATCAGAAATAGTAATTCATGTTTTCAATTAGCAAAGTAATATACAATTCTCTATCTCTTGTGTGTACATGTAAATATATATAACACTTAAGATTTTAATTTGTGAGTAAAACAAATTCAAACAGTACACCTAATTCAATTATGCATAAAAGCAATTGACAACTTGGTTCATGTGGTGATGAATGCATAATATATAAAGTAATGTAAATAATATATTAATAATTATAATATAATTTAATAATAATTCATAGGTTAAACAGTTAGCCATCAGATAAACCAAATTGAATCAACTATCCGAGCTCGTGCCAGGCAAAATATAAAAAGTTCTACAATTTAATAAACAGCTCCTAAATACATATTTAATAAGCCTATAAATTATATAACTCATTTTTGAATTATAATTTATATATACATACACACATATCTATTTACACTTAATTATTCGTGAATCGTCGACAGCAGTCGAAGGTCAATTGAATATATGAAACAGTTCAAACTTTTTGAGACTCAACCTTACAGACTTTGCTTATTGTGTCGAAATCATATAAAGATTAGGTTTAAATTTAGTCGGAAATTCTCGGGTCGTCACAGATCATACTCAAAGTACAGATGATGATATTGAAGCATGGATTGTTGATGGTACTGGTGTTGTTATTGATGGTACTGTTGATGCCAGTGATGTTGCTGAAGCTGGTACATTTTGCACCACGTTTTCCAAATTGATTTCTCGAGCGCGAATTTCGTTGACTTCTTTGATTACTCTGGGATGATTGTCGGTAGGAACGAGCGAATGAATAAGGTTTAGAATTGTGGATGAAATATAATCGTGACGAGCTACCCTGGAAATGAGGCTGAAAATGGTGTTTCAAATAGGTAAGCCGGCAAGTGCTTCAGGTTTTTCGCCAATCGGTGAATTCGGTTGGTGGAAGGGATCACCTTCTGTGTGTCTCCATTGATTAAGTCGACTACGAACCCATTAGATGAATTAGGGATGGCTGACTGGTTGTTCCATTCCGATTACACTGCTTTCGAAGTTCGAGTAGAAATCCATATCGGAATACCTGTCGGATTAACTATCGGAATAGCTATCGGAATCTGAGGGACTCGAAATGGTTGAGGAATTCATCTCGTGCGATCAGATGAAGGATTTTCGATAAGGAATAGATTATAGGATGTAGATTAGTACCCTGCAATACATGATTTACATATGCATATATAATACTAAAATCCCATAAGTTACGGTGGAATCTACGAAAGTTGTCAGGCAAAGTTACAGTAACAGATATGCTAAGATATAAAGTAGCAGATACGCTAAGATATGAATTTTGTCTATACACTATTCATGCAGTCAATGCACTAAGACGTGTCTAGACTAAGAATGATAAGCAAGTGATTCCCTAAAAATGATAAGCAGGAAATTTTCGACACGAAATGATAAGCAAAACTTTTGACATGCAGACACGGTCGAAGTCCAGACTCACTAATGCATCCTAACGACTTATCAGTTAGACACACTATTGCAGACATGGTTCGCTAAGACCATCGCTCTGATACCAACTGAAAGGACCCGTCCTAATCCATCCGGACGAAGTCCATATCGATTATAAACGATTCACAACAGTTGATTACATCGCGAGGTACTTGACCTCTATATGATACATTTTACAAACATTGCATTCGTTTTGAAAAGACAATCTTTCATTACATCTGAAGTTGACAGACAGGCATACCATTTCATAATATATCCAACTATAATTGACTTAATAATGATCTTGATAAACTCAACGACTAGAATGCAACGTCTTTTGAAATATGTCATGAATGACTCCAAGTAATATCTTTAAAATGATCAAATGCACAGCGGAAGATTTCTTTCGTACCTGAGAATAAACATGCTTTCAAGTGTCAACCAAAAGGTTGGTGAGTTCATTAATTTAGCATAGATAATTATTTCATAATTTTAATAGACCACAAGATTTCATATTTCCAGTTCTCATAAACATACGTCCCATACATAGAGACAAAAAATATCATTCATATGGATTGAACACCTGGTAACCGACATTCACAATATGCATATAAGAATATCCCCATCATTCCGGGATCCTCCTTCGGACATGATATAAATTTCGAAGTACTAAAGCATCCGATACTTTGGATGGGGCTTGTTGGGCCCGATAGATTTATCTTTAGGATTCGCGTCAATTAGTAGATCGGTTTACTAATTCTTAGGTTACCAAGCAAAAGGGGCATATTCGGCTTCGATCATTCACCCATATAATGTAGTTTCAATTACTTGTGTCTATTTCGTAAAGCATTTATAAAAATTGCGCATGTATTCTCAGCCCAAAAATATAAAGGGTAAAAAGGCAAATGAAACTCACCTAATGTATTTTGTAGTAAAAATACATATGACTATAATGAACAATCCAGGGTTGGCCTCGGATTCACGAACCTATATCATTCGTATATATATATTAAAACATATAATCGTAATTGAACAAATTCATATCATATATCTTTTCATTATATTTTATATATATTTAGTTTGTGTACCTATTTAATTTGATTAGTATTTATATAGCCCTTTTAATATATATGATTGATTAATATTATATTAGAACTACCTAGTTTGTTATATATAAATATTTATATGAAAACTGTTAATATGTTTCATACATACATATATGTAATATTACTTCTAGGTATATTTTTATATACAACATACTTATTTGGTAAAATAATATTAATAATTATAATAAAAGTTGTATTGATGGTAATGATAGTATTAAATATAACAATACAGATAATAATAATAATTATAGTAATATTAATAGCAATAACATTTATAATAATAATAATTATTATTATTATAGATGTGATGATACTACTAGTATTAATGATAGATATATTAAGTTTCATCTTGATAGTAATATTAAAACTAAATATACTTGATATATATAATTAAAGATAATATCAATAATAATATCAAATATATTCTAATGTTAATAGTAATAATAATAATGGTACCAATTCTAATAACAATATTACTAATAATAATAACAATAACAATCATACAAAAAAATGACAACGATAATAATAATAATAATAATTAGAAGAAAAAGATAAATTAAAAGACTACCTCATAATATAAGCCTTTTCTAAAAAAAAAATGTCTCGAGCAGGGTTCGAACCTGAGACCTCTCGGATACCCAAACAACACCCTCAACATTCCAACACTTCTGGTTTTCTGATTAAATGTAACTCCTAATATAATTAACCCGTAATTGTCTTCAGTTTCATTTTCTTCTTCAAACCAAAATCAAATCCACCAAGAACCATTTTAAATCATAACCACTATTTTGGAGCATTGATCGATAATTAAAATTGAAACAAGCATAACATGATTTTAATAAGAGTTGTGATTAATCAGTGAAAAAGAAAAAAAAAATAAAAATAAAAATAAAAAATAAAAAAAAAATACAGAACAGATGCACGATGAACTTTTGCAACTCAAACACTGATTCGATTATTTAGGCATTTTTAGACAAAGATTTCTTCATGAAATATATTGTAAATCGTTCCAATAAAGTCTATGAATTATCAATTTAACTTAAAACCTCCAAACAAATTCGATTTTCGCAAGGAACAAAACGGTTGACCTTTTTGATTTAGAACTTTGACCTTCGAATTATCAATCAGTCGAAAGAATTAGAAGCTGTAAACTTGCAGATAGTTTAACTAGCTGATTCCTAAAACATCTGCATTTTTAAATTTTTCAAAAACATTCGAAATCCAGATTTTGAAATAAATATCACGAACAGAGGGAAAATTGTATCTGTTACTCCTATTTTTATTTTAAATTCGCCAGATAAAAAAAATAGGTGTTATTGTATGATTGATAATGAATATGGAAGATTGAATCCTCTTTTACAGAATGGATCGATGGATAGGTGGTAGTAGGGTTCGACAGTTTGTCACGGAGGAGAAAAACAGAATAAGAAAAATTATAAAATAAATAAAGTGATCTCGAGACATATATATCAGATTTTGTATCCTTATCAAGATTTATATTTTATTTTTAATTTATATTAATAATTAATAAATATTAATAATAATAATAATAATAATAATAATAATATTAATAATAAGATAAAAATACTAATAATAATAATAATAGAAATACTGTATTTTCAATGATAAAGATAATTAATAATCTTGATAATAATAATATTGGTTTTTAATACATAAGAAGTATACTATCTTAATAATAAACTTAATGTTACAAATAATAATAATAAAACTCAAAATGCTATAATAGTATTAATAATAATATTATTATTAATGATAATGATAATAATATCTATAGTAATGATATTATTATTACTAATAATATAATACTAATAATAATAATATTATAATTCATATATATCAAATATCATATTTGTATATAAATATTATAAATCACGATATTAATATTAATATTTATTTAATAATAATGAAAGTTAAAAACATTCTTACAACAACTATATTTTAACTTGTTTAAATATTATAACACATAATGTTTTTATTTTAAAACTTAAGTAGATACAATTTATTTATGTACTAACGTTTTAAATATCTATCGCAATTACCAAGCGAGTGTTACTATTGCGTACCTAACTAATTTGAAAAACGTATATATTTAATGAACATGTTTTAAATACACTTTGTAAGTTATTTATATATCTAACAACTAATATTCCAATTTACGTTATTTAAACATAGACCTTAATAATCTAGTTCTATTATATCGAAAAGTGTTGCGTATATTTGAAATCAAATAAGTTGATTATTATATAATTTAGTCTTTCGCTAGCTTTTGTCTAACTCCCGATATTTAACACATTGTTCTGATATGCAAAACACTTTACCATTTTCCGAATATCGTTAAAAGAAAAATAGATTTCTTAAATCAAAGTGGACCTCTCAACAGGGACTCGTAATCCTAATTCAATGTATTTGTTAAGTCAATCATTTGATAACACCTTCTAATCCCATCGATAACTATTTGAATATATATTTCGAAACAAATATGTTTATGTAAAGTATTATACGTCTAATACTTTGTTAATGTTTTCAATTTATAATATATACATAGTTACATATATAATCATATTCGTTCATATAATGGTTAGTGAATCTTTGGAATTTGGTCGAGGTTAAATGAATGTATAACAATAGTTCAAAATTTCTTAGTTTCAATACAGCAGACTTTGCTTATCGTGTTGAAATCAATAAAGATTAAGTTTAAATTTGGTCGGAAATTCCCGGGTCATCACAGTTTGTTTGTTGAATGATAAATGGTGCACATCATTTGTTCATTCCGTCTTGTTGTTACATCACATTTATTTTTCGTTTTGTCGTCAAAATTAGTAGCTTTTGCTGAACTTAATGCCAGCCTTTGAAAGTTCGCTGTTTTACCCTGTTGTGTACAATTGACAATATACATACATACAAATAATAACATGCATGGTAATTTGAAATGGGACTTAACATCCCACTTTCAAATTATAAATACGAAATATTAGTAACAAAATAAAAAAAATGTTAAAAATTACATAAAAGTATCACAATATTATATGTTTTAAACATAAGTAAATAAAAATAATAAAAGATAAAAATCACCAACGGGAACTGTATCAATCTGGATAGGGGTTCCAGTTCATGTCGTCGGTCGGGTTCTACGGTTGGTTATAGGTGTGCTGATAGGCTTGGTTGGGGTCGTAGAGAGTAAATGGTGGTCGCATATTGGGTTGGTGTGGAGGATAATAAGCAGGCTGGGTTGGTACGTAGTTATTTGGTACCTGATATGATAGCTGGCTTATGATTTGATGCTGATGATAGTGCCATCTATCATGCTGTCATTGCCTGGAATGCTCGTACAAATTCTCGGTGTGCCACTGCTCGTACTGACTATGTCTAGCCTCGTTTGTCATTTTTACCTCATCTCGCTGATAAACGTCAGTAACAGCCTCCCTAATGACATCCCTAATGTCATCTGCTTCCTCCATTTTCTCATCTGAACCTCTCTCTACCTGTGGATGAGAGCCCTGATATGGTACTGCCTGATTGCGTCTGCTCTTTAATACCTTTGCACCTTGATAGACCCGCAATCCTAAAGTCTCATCCTGTTCCCTACACACCATCAGTGGACCCCCTTGATCCCTATCTACACCCAAATACTCTCCAATGAGAGTAAAAAAAATACCTCCTCATATTATTCCCCCTTCCTGTATTCCTTCCACCATTTTGGACAGATAAAAACCAACACAGTAGGGGATATTAGCAAAGCTTCTAGTGTTTCGAATACACTTAAGGTAAAATAAATCATGTAAAGTCATTTTCTCCTTGTTGTTACCTCTTTGTGTAATCGAATTAGCTAAAAATCTATGTATAATACGAAGCTCTGCTTTGTTAATATCTAAATAGGAGTGTCTTCCTCCCCGCGTAAAAACATTATAATTTGACATACGCCTCGAGACGGCGTCAGCGTCAAAATTTCTATCTACCCTCTCACCATGATAAATCAAATTTGTACAATCAGGTAGTAGTAATTCGGTGGGAGTGTAAATCTGTAAAGCCCTGGCCATGTCCAGTATGGACATTCTGTACATCCTACGGCCAAGTAAAAATCTAAGAAAACTCTTATCATCTAACCTATCTACGTCCTTATTAAAAGCTATAGAACTCATAAGCTCAACACACCACTCTTTATATACAGGCCTACGAGCTGTAAATAAACGTTCCCAATTGGGAAAAGAAGAGTTCCCATACCTTTGGATTAGATGCTGCCTAACTGGGTTAGCTAGTTGGACCCTTTCCAAAGGCTCCCAATCGATTACCCTCGGTACTTCTACATTTTTCATTACCAGTTTAAATTCGTTACTTTGGTATGTCGGGTAATCTCTCCAACTTCTATCAATCCTTAAATTTGGATGCAACTGTTCTTCATGAATTATTGGGTGTTCTACTATATGGTGAGCGGGAAATACTACATAGGTAATAAAAAATTGTAGATCCGGCTCATAGTATGGCACATGTTGATCATCATATTGTTGTTGTTCCTGTTGTTGCTCCGGTTCGTGATATTGCATCTCAGGTTGTGGTTCCGGAGCAGGTTGCCTAGATGATGATGATGCACCATTAGTATCGGTATTTCTCTGCAAAACACATTAAACACAAAATTTGTGCATCCAAATATGCATTAGTGTTAGCAAAATAACAAATTAAAACAATTACAATAACATGTTTAATCCATATTAAATTTATACTCATTTTCATATTTTTATCAATTCTACACTTTTTCAAATAAGCATATATGAAAATGTATACAAAGTTCATAAGCATAAATAACATGTTAAAATAACCATTACTAGCAATTAAACAAGTTTCAAATGGCATTTACATCAATTTAATCAAGTTCATGAATTTTAGAATTAAAATGTCCACTTTAATTCTCAAAAATCATGTTTAGGATCAAAGTTTGGATCATTTAGCTATCTAAACATGTTACACTACTTAATTTAGCAATAATTCATGACAAAAATCAGCCATAACCTATTTATATCAAAAAGCCCCAAATTGCTCAAGAACACAAACCCTAGATTTCTAAAAAATTTGAAGTTTTTGGCTTCAAATCATGTTAAATAGCATCAATCTAGGTTATACATGCATAACATACTAACAATTTAACTCTAATTACACTAGAAATTAACAAAATTAAATTAGGTAAAATTTAGCTCAAGAACACTAAAATTCAATTTTAAAGAGTTTTAGGGGTGAAATATTTACCTTTTTTGCTTCCCCATCTAAGAAAAGGCATGATTGTAGGGGATTATTGTGAGAAATTTGGTGAATTTTGGTGAAAAATGACGAATTTTTGATGGTGTTTGGGAGAGTTTTCGTATGTATGTGTGTGTATATTTGTGAAGACAGAACAGTTCGCTGCTCTTTATTTTCCTGACCAGATTCTGGCCTCCTTGCGATCGCATGGATTTCTAGTATAAACCCCATGCGATCGCATGGGGTTATTTTCCCCCCTTTTTTTTATAGAAACCTTTAACTAATAAAACATAAATTAATAAATTTTAAAAATTTGTTTCTTTTAAGAATGAGGGCGTTTCGGATCGTTGTCCTAGTCCGTCTCTCGACAAAATTTTAAAATTTGTCACTTTTTAAGCGTTGTTTTGAAAGCAAAGATTTTTGGGTTTTTTTTTAAATGTTTTTGGCATACTTTAATTCAATAAGATTAAAAATAATGATAATAAAATTTCTCGTCCCGCCCTCGGGTAAAGCAATTTCGGTTCAACGACCTAGTCTTCAACTCACGACTAATTTTAGAAATCATATTTTTAACTCAATGAAATAAATTAAATTTTGTTTTTAAATTCACACCAAACTTAAATTTAAAATGCATAATAAAATTTCATATAAATATCATTAATATTAATTTTACAAACTTATATTAAAAATGTTAATTTTAAAATATTTAAAAACTTAAATATATTGATTTTAAAATTTTACAATAATAATTTAAAATTAATTTAAAAACAAGGAAAAATTAAAATTAAATATCTTTTTGGTCTTTTATCCCACTTTAATCAATCAAATATTATCAAAAATATACGCCCCTCTTTTGGGTAAAGTAATTTTGGCTATTTTACCTAGTTTTACTCCTGACGAATTTCCGAAATATTTTGGATTGATTGATTAAAGATATTTATACCTTAAGAATAAACGGTAAATTTCGCAGTGATGTAATAAATTTTTGTATGATATCAATAATTTCGGTTTTGCATACCTAATTTTATTGAATATCAATTTAATACTTTATAGCGAACGATTCAGCGTTTATTATCAAAAGGTTAAAAGCAATAAAATAAAAATAAAACTGTACATATTTACCTATGAGAAAGAATTCTCAGAGACCTGCTTTAGTTGACTCATAGGAGAGTCGTGTGATTTGGTTTTCCATAGCTACGTAAGTGTAACCTCGATTCTTCAATAACTTTTCTTCTAAACATATGAACGGTCCTTCTCTGCACAGAGTAACAAATTAGGTATTTGAATATGTTTGATTGTTCGAACGTTTACCTTCGTGTGACCATTTTCATGATTTATGACATCTTTCAAGGTGTCGTGCTCTTCTTTTTGTTGCGGATTTTGATTTTCCTTTACCAAAATGTATCTTATGATGATCTTTCCTGAGTTCTTTCCTTACTTCGTCCATTTTTCCTCTTATGAATGATACCAGTTCACTCGGGAAAGTGTTATTATTACGCTTAGTAATCATAGCGTGTAGTAGTAGGCCATGGTTCAGATCAAAGGAATTCTTCATCTCGTAAAACCTAAAAGAAATAAAAATTTAGAATGGAGGGAGAAGACTAGTTCTTTAGGGTCTGCTACGGAAAGACCATTCGGATTCCATTTTCGAAAACTACACGAAAACAGAATATCTAACTCTAACAGAAATATATATATATATATATATATTATCCTTAAAAAGACTTGATTCTCCCCACACTTAGTTAGCTGTGGTGTTGAAATTGTGATTAACTTCATTGTCAACTTCCATTGGACCATGTATGTAATGTTTAACTCTGTGATCATTAACTTTAAATTCAATCTCATTTGAATTTATTAACTCTATTGTTCCATATGGGAAAACTCTTTTGATTATGAATAGTCCAGACCATCTTGATTTCAATTTTCCAGGAAATAGCTTGAATCGTGAATTGAAAAGAAGAACTTTGTCTCCTTCTTTAAATTCTTTTGAACTTCTGATTCTTTTATCATGTCATTTCTTCGTTCTTTCCTTATAGATTAATGAATTTTCGTATGCTTCGTGTCTTAATTCTTCTAATTCATTTAATTGACTTAACCGTAGACGTCCAGCTTCATGTAAATCAAGATTACACGTCTTCAAAGCCCAAAATGCTTTGTGCTCAATTTCTACTGGAAGATGACATGCTTTTCCGTAAACAAGTTTAAAAGGTGTGGTACCAATTGGAGTTTTGTAGGCTGTTCTAAAAGCCCAGAGTGCATCCTCCAATTTCATGGACCATTCCTTAAGATTTGATCCTACGGTTTTCTCTAGAATACGTTTTAATACTCGGTTGGTATTTTCAACTTGTTCACTTGTTTGTGGATGATAAGCGGTTGAGATTTTATGAGTTACTCCATATCTTTTGAGAACTTTCTCAAGTTGATTATTACAAAAATGAGTACCCCGATCACTTATTAAAGCTTTCGGTGTTCCGAACCTAGCAAAAAGATTTTTTAAGAAGTTGACTACAACTCGTGCATCGTTAGTTGGGAGAGCTTGTGCTTCCGTCCATTTAGATACATAATCAATGGCAACGAGAATGTAGAGATTATTATGAGATTTTGGAAATGGACCCATAAAGTCAATACCCAAACGTCAAATACTTCACATACTTGAATGACATTTTGTGGCATTTCATCACGTTGACTTATTTTTCCGGCCCTTTGACAAGCATCACAGGATTTACAAAGAAGGTGTGCGTCTTTGAAAATTGTAGGCCAATAGAATCCAGCGTCGTAAACTTTTCATGCTGTGAGTTGAGGCCCATAATGCCCTCCTATTGGTCCTGTGTGACAATGGTTTAAGATTTGACTAGCTTCATCCCCGAATACACATCGGCGTATTATTCCCTCGGGACAACTTTTAAACAAATGTGGATCTTCCCAGAAATAGTGTTTTATATCACTAAAGAATTTCTTTCGTTTTTGGTACGACAACCCTTTTTCAAGGAATCCACATACTAAATAGTTTGCATAGTCTGTAAACCATGGAATTTCATTATAATCTATCTTCAATAGATATTCATCAGGAAAGTTATCTTGTATGGCTGATTCATTTAGAACTTCTAATTTAGGATTTTCAAGACGAGAAAGATGATCAGCAGCGAGATTTTCTGCTCCCTTTTTATCTCGGATTTCAATATCGAACTCTTGTAAGAGTAAGATCCAACGGATTCATCGTGGTTTGGGATCTTGTTTTGAAAATAGGTATCTAAGAGCAGAATGGTCGGTATAGACCACCGTTTTTGCTAGAACGAGATATGAACGAAATTTGTCAAAAGCAAAGACAATAGCAAGGAGTTCTTTTTCAGTAGTTGTGTAATTTGTTTGTGCTCCTTGTAATGTCTTACTAGCGTAATAAATAGGTTGAAATCGTTTTTCAATCATTTGTCCTAAAACGGCTCCCATTGCAAAATCACTTGCATCGCACATAAGTTCAAATGGTAGATTCCAATTTGGAGTTATCATGATCGGCGCATTAGTAAGTTTTTCTTTAAGAATATTAAAAAATTTGATGCATTCATCTGAAAAGATGAATGGAGCATCTTTTTCAAAGAGTTTATTCATGGGAGTGGCAATTTTAGAAAAATCTTTTATGAAACGTCGGTAAAAACCGGCATGCCCTAGAAAACTCCTAACTCCTCTAATCTCACTTATCGAATCTCACATCCAAACTTTAAATCGACACTTATTCAAATTCAAAACCAAAACACAAATGCAGAAACACAATTCCTATCATTTCTATCTCAATTCATTACAAATTCATATTACATAAACATCAAAAACAAAATAACATCACATATTATTACTGTACGTAACTTTTCATCATCTAAACATCTCAGATTCTTCATTTGATGATTTCATAACAAAATGATGATGATTCATGTTCCTTACACATCATCTAAGCTTCATTGATCATAACATCTGGTTTTACAACATCAAATCACTCGAATCAGTTGAGTTTTATTCGTCACTTCAAAACTCAATGAGTTGAGGTCTTTGGAGTCTTACAGCTGATTATCAATCAAATTTAACACCGATTCAAGTTCATGAAAACTTGTTTGAGCTTCGTCAGTTTTCAATTTAAATCAAAATCATCATTTGATCATGAATTCAAGTCAATTTGATTTTACATAAAAGGCAACGGATGATGAATTTCTGAAATTAAGTTGCTGTTAGATCATGATTTGTGTTGTCAAGGATTCGGTTTATGATTGAGCATCGAATTCTAAAGTTGATTGTGACTAATTTCGAGATAAATCAGTGATCAAAATTGAATCTGAGATGAAGAACCTCCAACTTTTCATCATTCTTATTTTTAAAATTGAAGAGATTAGGTGTATCTCAAGATGAATTGTTGGATGTCGAGCAATGGTATGATGATTATAAACAAATTTTGTTTGAAGATCAAAGCCTGAATCGCATCCAATCGTGATTTCACTTTTCGAGTTCAACAATGTACACGATGAAGATGAAGTTTCTGTTGCGGTTTGTTGAATTAGATTTGATATTGGTGGTTACATATTCGGTAGTTGTTACTGATGCAGTTAATGATCATGATTCGGTATATGCTTATGATTACGGTTGTTTAGATTATGATTCGGTATTACTATCTGATTCGAATGAAAAGAATTGAACTTCAATCGATATCTGATGATGATGGTTGGGTTCATCTGCTTGGGTATAAGATTTGGTTCATTTTCTCCACATGTTATTGGGCTGCATAAACTAGTTACGCCCAACACCCGAATCTAATACATGGTAAATAATGTGCTGAAATACTAACTTGGGCCTATCGAATCTGATGGCCCAATTATACTTATTAGGCCTACCGAATCTGGACAAGCCCAATAGCTTGGAACTTGTTACTTTTTTAGTGGGCCACCCGAATCTAGTTATTCGAACAACAGTCCACTTATCAGAATCTTATGTGAATTTTACAAGTTCAGTCCCATACAGGTTTAAAGATTTTGCAAGGGCAGTCCCATTACCGAATCTGGCTACTAATTTGACACTTTTGCCCCCTGAATGATTGTTAGAATACCGAATCTGGACCTCCAAAGCATATTTTTCTACTATTTATTTACGATATTTTGGAGATTTTCCAATAACATCAACCAGTTTAAACAATGAAGCTTTTATTTCATGCAAGCATCATTATGGGGAGATACGTATATGGTTGATGTACATACAAGTTATTCTTTGATTCGATGAGAAGCAAAGAAGGATTCAAAGGAATTCCCGCATCTTATGGGAAGTTAAAGATGAAGATTGGTTTATTCTCCCCCTACAACCTTTGAACGTTCATGAAAGGTTTCTAAAATTGAAATTTGTGCCCATACGCGTTATCAAGGGGAGTTTCTAGAATTTGACGGTGTTTTGTAATTAAAGTCAAATGGTGAATCGACTATGACTCAATACACGTATGATATTGGAATCGAACTTCAAAGAGGCAAAGTCAAAGCGTTACTTGTTTAACGAGTGAGCAAAGGAAAACCAAAGAGACTTCCACATCCTTAGGGGAGTATTAGAGACGTTAGGAAGTTCGAAGGAGCCACGTCAAGCTACCTTATATTGATACGGCAATATAATGATTTATGTGACGATCATGGATTTGATTGAAATCACACTTGATTGGCTGTGCCCCACATACTTTGTGAGGGGAGTGTCCTAAGTTATCCGAGATTACTAGTCAAGGCAAGTGTTGGGGGAGTTAAGTGAATTCAAGGAAGATCTTTCTTCACTGGGGTATATCAACTTAGTCGAAAGCCGCAAGACTTCATTATATTGATGATAATCGTGCTTAGATCACCTAGGAGCCCACGAGTGCTTTGAAGGGGGAGATTCTAAGTATTCGAGGTATTCTTCATCAACATGAAGTGATGCAATGTTGAATGTCAAGATTATGTGCATTTCCGCTATGCAAACTCAAAGACCGTTGAAAGGACAAAGAAATCACGATGAAGTTCAAGTCTCAAACAAAGTCGAAAGAAGATTGTTAGTGTGACAATTCAAGGATGCAAAGGAAGAGGTTGGAGCGTAATGATTGACCAAGACAATGTTAGAGATACGAATACATTTGTTGATTTAAAGTGAAGATTCAAGATCTTCATCAACGGTCGTACATTATTCGGGGGGAGTTAGTTAGCAATAGTTGATTCATTCCTTGTAATGTTATATGTTTTACTAGGGAGTTAGTTTTAGGAAACCCGTGTCATTCCTGGGGGAGATTGTTAGAACCTTGGAAAGGAGTAATACGAGTTTCCCTAGCCTTATGGAGGATCCTTTAGATAAGGGCTATATAAAGGATCCAAGGCTTCCGAGATTAGCTAATAATAGCCACCGTTATGTAATGCATTCAAGAGAGCCGTGGAATGATAGTTTGATTGTTTGACTAATGCTCTCTACATTCATGTGGTTTATCGTTCACATTCATGATATTCATGAGATCTTAGGTCCTACAGTTTTTTATGTAACACTGTATTTAGGTACATTGAGAATATTTTTGGGATTAATATAACCCCACTAGCTACAAATCCTTACACGTATAGTGACATGTTAGTTTAATGGTTCGATTATTTTGTTACACTTATTTATATCTTTCAATTCATAACTCTATACTTGTTTCTATTTTAAAATTTCATAATGAATGCAAATATATTTGACTATAGTTTCATTTCTATAATAATTCATATCCGCAAAACACATTTTTGAACACATTACGTTTGCCACATAATAGGGTTGAATTATGTAGCAAGCGTGTTAAATAAAATTTGATTGAAAATTGGACCCATTTTCGCACGATGAATAGATAATGACGCTATGAACAAGAATTCCTGAAGGCTTGCTTCTATTGAAAATATTTTTGACGTTGAACGTATATTTTTGAACTAAACGTATATTTTTGACCTTTCAGATTTTACGAGAATAATTATCTTTGCATTTGAATTTTTATGCTTATTTAAATACCATTTGATACTTGTTTTTTATGTTACACTGTATTTAGGTACATTAAGAATATTTTTGGGGTTAATATATCCTAACTAAGCACAAATCTTTATACGTTTAGTGATATCTTGGTTTAGTGTTCCGATTATTTTGTTACACTTTTTTATATCTCTCAATCGTAACTCTATAATTGTTTCTATTTTAAGATTTCATATTGAATGCAAATATATTTGACTATAGTTACATTTCTATAATAATTCATAGCCACAAAACACATTTACGAACATATTACGCTTGCCACATAATAGGGCTGAATTATGAATTATGTGGCAAGCGTGTTAAAAAAAACTTTGATTGAAATTGAAATCATTTTCGCACGATAAATAGATAACGACGCTATGAGCAAGATTTCCGAAAGGCTTGCTTCCATTCAAAATATTTTTAACGCCGAAAAAGGTGTATTGAAATTTCTAAAGGTGAATTTTGAACTTTCAGAATTTACGATAATAATTACCTTTGTATTTGAATTTTTATGCTTATTTAAATAACATTTTGATACTTGTTTTTTATGTAACACTGTATTTAGGTACATTAAGAATATTTTTAGGGTTAATATATCCCCACTAGCCACAAATCATTACACGTTTATTGACATCTTGGTTTAAGGGTTCGATTATTTTGTTACACTTTTTTATATCTCTCAATTCCTAACTCTATAATTGTTTCTATTATAAACTTTCATATTGAATGCAAATATGTTTGACTATACTTTTTTTCTATAATAAATAATAGCTGCAAAACAAATTATCGAGCACATTACGCTTGCCACATAATAGGGCTGAATTATGTGGAAAGCGTGTTAAAAAAACTTTGGTTGAAAATTGGACCCATTTTTACACAATTAATAGATAACGACGCTATGAGCAAGAATTCCTTAAGGCTTGCTTCCATTCTAAATATTTTTAACGCCGAAAAAGTCATTTTGAAATTTCTAAAGGTGAATTTTGAACTTTCGGAATTTACGATAATAATTACCTTTACATTTGAATTCTTATGCTTAATTAAATACCATTTTTATACTTGTTTTTTATGAAACACTGTATGTAGGTACATTGAGAATATTTTTGGGGATAATATATCCCACTAAGCATAAATCTTTATACGTTTAGTGACATCTTGGTTTAGTGGTTCGATTATTTTGTTACACTTTTTTATATCTCTCAATTCCTAAGTCTATAATAGTTTCTATTTTAAACTTTCACATTGAATGCAAATATATTTGATTATAGTTTCGTTTCTATAATAATTCATAGCCGCAAAATAAATTTTCGAGCACATTACGTTTGCCACATAATAGGGGCTGAATTATGTGGCAAGCGTGTTAAATAAACTTCGGTTGAAAATTGGACTCATTTTTGCACGATGATTAGATAACGACGCTATGAGCAAGACTACCTGAATGCTTTCTTCCATTCAAAATATTTTTGACGCCGAAAAAGCCGTTATGAAATTTTTAAAGGTGAATTTTGAACTTTCAGAATTTACGATAATAATTACCTTTGCATCTACAATTTTGATACTTGTTTTTTATGTAACATTGTATTTAGGTATATTGAGAATATTTTTGTGGTTAATATATCCCCACTAGCCACAAATCCTTACACGTTTAGTGACATCTTGGTTTAGTGGTTCGATCATTTTGTTACACTTTTTCGTATATCTCAATTCGTAATTCTACAATTGTTTGTATTTTAAATTTTCATATTGAATGCAAATATATATGACTATAGTTTCGTTTCTATAATAATTCATAGCCGCAAAATACATTTTCGAACACATTACGCTTGCCACATAAAAGGGTTGAATCATGAATTATGTGGCAAACGTGTTAAAAAAACTTCGGTTGAAAATTGGACCCATTTTCGCACCATGAATAGATAACGACTCTATGAACAAGACTTCCTAAAGGCTTGCTTCCATTCATAATATTTTTGACGCCGAAAAAGGCGTCTTGAAATTTCTAAAGGTGAATTTTGAACTTTCAGATATTACGATAATAATTACCTTTGCATTTGAATTCTTATGCTTATTTAAATAACATTTTGTTACTTGTTTTTTATGTAACACTGTATTTAGGTACATTGAGAATATTTTTGGGGTTAATATATCTCCACTAGCCACAAATCCTTGCGAGTTAAGTGACATCTTAGTTTAGTGGTTCGATTATTTTGTTACACTTTTTAATATCTTTCAGTTCATAACTCTATAATTTTTTCTACTTTTAAATTTTATATTGAATGCAAATATATTTGAATATAGTTTCGTTGCTATAAAAAATCATAGCCGCAAAACATATTTTCGAACACATTACGTTTGTCACATAATAGGGCTGAATTATGTGGCAAGCGTGTTAAAAAAAACTTCAGTTGAAAATTTATACCCATTTCCGCATGATGAATAGATAACGATGCTATGAACAAGAATTCCTGAAGGCTTGCATCCATTCAAAATACCTTTTACGCCAAATAAGTCGTTTTGAAACCTCTAAAGGTGAATTTTGAACTATCAGAATTTACGATAATAATTACCTTTGCATTTGAATTCTTATGCTTATTTAAATACTATTTGATACTTGTCTTTTATGTTACACTGTATTTAGGTACACTAAGAATGTTTTTGGGGTTAATATATCCCAACTAGGCACAAATCTTTATACATTTAGTGACATCTTGGTTTAGTAGTTCGATTATTTTGTTATTCTTTTTTATATCTCTCAATTCTTAACTCTATATTTGTTTCTATTTTAAACTTTCATATTGAATGCAAATATATTTGACTATAGTTTCGTTTCTATAATAATTCATAGCCACAAAACACATTTTCGAAACATTACGCTTGCCACATAATAGGGCTGAATTATGTGGCAAGCATGTTAAAAAAAAAAAAACTTCGATTGAAAATTGGACCCAATTTCGCACTATGAATTGATAACGACGCTATGAGCAAGACTTCCTGAAGGCTTTCTTCCATTCAAAATATTTTTGACGCCGAAAAAGTCATTTTAAAATTTCTAAATGTGAATTTTGAACTTTCAGAATTTACGATAATAATTACCTTTCCATTTGAATTCTTATGCTTATTTAAATACTATTTTATACTTGTTTTTTATGTTACACTGTATTTAGGTACATTAAGAATAGTTTTGGGGTTAATATATACCCAGTAGGCACATATCTTTATACGTTGAGTGACATCTTGGTTTAGTGGTTCGATTATTTTGTTACACTTTCTTATATCTCTCAATTCCTGACTCTATAATTGTGTCTATTTTAAAATTTCATATTGAATGCAAATATATTTGACTATAGTTTTGTTACTACAATAATTCATAGCCACAAAACACATTTTCGAGCACATTACGCTTGCCACATAATAGAGCTGAATTATGTAGCAAGCGTGCTAAAAAAACTTCGATTTAAAATTGGACCCATTTTCGTACGATGAATTGATAACGATGCTTTGAGCAAGACTTCCTGAAGGCTTTCTTCCATTCAAAATATTTTTTACGCCGAAAAAGTCGTTTTAAAATTTCTAAATATGAATTTTGAACTTTCAGAATTTACGATAATAATTACCTTTGCATTTGAATTTTTATGCTTATTTAAATACCATTTTGATACTTGTTTTTTATTTAACACAGTATTTAGGTATATTGAGAATATTTTTTGGGTTAATATATCCCCACTAGCCACAAGTCCTTACACGTTTAGTGACATCTTGGTTTAATGGTTCGATTATTTTGTTACACTTTTTTATATCTCTCAATTCGTAACTCTATAATTGTTTCTATTTTAAAATTTCATATTGAATGCAAATATATTTGACTATACTTTCTTTTCTATAGTAATTCATAGCGGCAAAATACATTTTCGAACACATTACGCTTGCCACATAATAGGTCTGAATTATGAATTATGTGGCAAGCGTGTTAAAAAAACTACGGTTGAAAATTGGACCCATTTTCGCACGATGAATAGATAATGATGCTATGAGCAAGACTTCCTGAAGGCTTGCTTCCATTCAAAATATTTTTGACACTGAAAAAGGCGTTTTGAAATTTCTAAAGGTGAATTTTGAACTTTTGGATATTACGATAATAATTACCTTTGCATTTGAATTCTTATGCTTACTTAAATACCATTTTGATACTTTTTTTATGTAACACTGTATTTAGGTACATTGAGAATATTTTTGGGGTTAATATATCCCTACTAGCCACAAATCCTTGCACGTTTAGAGACATCTCGGTTTTTGTTACACTTTTTTATATCTCTCAATTTCTAACTTTATAATTGTTTCTATTTTAAAATTTCATATTGAATGCAAATATATTTGACGATAGTTTCGTTTCAATAATAATTCATTGCAGCAAAACACTGTATTTAGGTACATTGAGAATATTTTTAGAGTAAATATATCTCCACTAGCCAAAAATCCTTACACTTTTAGTGACATATTGGTTTAATGGTTCGATTATTTTGTTACACTTTTTTATATATCTCAATTCCTAACTCCATAATTGTTTCTATTTTAAAGTTTCATATTGAATGCAAATATATTTGACGATTGTTTCATTTCTATAATAATTCAAAGTCGTAAAACACATTTTCGAGCACATTACGCTTGCCACATAATAGAGCTGAATTATGTGGAAAGCCTGTTAAAAAACTTCGGTTGAAAATTGGACCCATTTTCGTACGATGAATAGATAGTGACACTATGAGCAAAACTTCCTGAAGGCTTGCTTCCATTCAAAATATTTTTAAGCCGAAAAAATCGGTTTGAAATTTCTAAAGGTGAATTTTGAACGTTCAGATTTTACGATAATAATTACATTTGCATTTGAATTCTTATGCTTATTTAAATACCATTTTGATACTTATTTTTATGTAACACTGTGATGTGTAAAAAGTTGGTGAAGTAGTGCTTAATTTGCCTTTCAACTTTTAAATTTATTAAACCTTTATTAAATACACTTTAACACCCTAACTAGCAACAAACCCGGTCAGATGTAGTATTTTAGGTTATCGTCCCAAGAGAGCGTAGATGCGTTTTAAGTTAGTTTATTAAATAGCTTAGTTCTTATTAAAGAACTAAAGATAGTTTTTTATGTGTTTTTAAGATTGTAGATTTTTATCTCTTAGGAAAGAGATGTTTGCGGATAGATTCTTAATAAACAAAATAACAAAATATAAGGTAAGTAATAAAGAATTAAGATAAACAAATATAAATAAAAGCTGTTACATGAACGAATAATTCATATGGGAATCATATTAGGCAAGTTTCATAACTTATACAAACACAAATCAAGATAACAATCATAGACCAATTATTATCCCTAAGCAGGTTAAGAGAAGTATTGCATATCATTTAATAAGCAGGACTTAAAGCATATGCTAGACATGTGATGTGCATGACTAACATCTCAATTCTTAGCATTCAATTCAATTACATGATACATATCAACCTTATGATGCAGATCAACATCTAAATAGACTGACAAATTATATAAGCTATTAAACATCAAGTAGATCAACTCAAGTTACTAGCTGAAAGTTAATTATTACTTGGTTTTCATGCAATCATTAATCAAACACAACCAAACAGAGGATCTTCGACTAATCCTAACAATATCAAACTTTATTATATAAACGTAATTCAACTTCAATAGATTTAGTTCATAGTGGTAGACGAACAGATACAGAAAAAGTAAACAAAGTAGGTTTTGGTCCATGTAACCACTATAAACGTTTAGTTCATAGTGGTAGACGAACAGATACAGAAAAAGTAAATAAAATGAGATAAACAAAAGTAAAAGGATAAAGTCATGTCCCTCAAAAAGGTAGATGAAAAGAAAACTTTATTGATAACTTGATAACTTTGATTACAACTTGAAATAAAACCCTAATCTAAGAGTTTTCGTATTCTAGTGAAAACCCTAGAGGAAAAACAAAAAAAGTACATTAAAAACTGAACCAGAATGCCTCAATTTATAGTTTTCAGATTCGGTGGCCAAGCCTGCGACTTTAGTGGGAAGCCGGCTGCTTCACAGGTCGGTGACTCCTTTTGCAAGTTTAACGTAGCCAGCAAGTAGATTAACGCGTAACCGTCATAGGTCAGGCCGGCGGCTTCAGGGTCAAGTTGGAGGCTTTAATGATCCTGCAATCTTTTTGATTTCGTTTCCATTTTTAGCTTTTTCTTGGCCTTTAAGTACACGAAACAGTTTGAAGCTGGCGGCTTTAATTTCAAGCCGGCTACTTCCAATGATTCTGGCATTTTCTGCAGAGTTCTAGAACTTTCTGTAATTTTGTCACCAAGCCGGCGGCTTCAGGATGCCAGGCCGGCGGCTTCATCTTAATTTCTGTAGTTTTTACTTGTTTTTTTATTCTATTTAATTCATAATTTCAACAAAATCATTAGAAATACCGTTTTCCCTATTTCACTCATTTTAGTGTGTTTTAAGATTAAAATGACTTTAAAATAATAAGATAACTCCTTAAAATGTTATCAAAATTCTGTATAATTTAGGAGTTAACAAATTCCCCACACTTAAACCTTTACTTGTCCTAAAGTAAACTTTATAAATCCTATTAATTTAAATGGGTATAGAGTTGAAGTAAAATTCGAAGTTGAAAAGATGTCTAATTATTTAAAAATTAGTTTTTATTATTATAAGAACTAGTCTGAACCAGACCAAGGAGCACAAGTGGTCCTAATGTTTATTAATCCATATTTATACAAGTTGGTCTTCATTGGACTCTTTTGTTTTCTAACTAGAATTTTTATAAGTGTTTGGTTCTCATTGAAACTCTTTTCTCTCGCTCTCATCACTCTCATTGGCCTTCATTGGGCTCTTTTAACTTTTCATTTCTTACTTTCATGCTCAGCATTAGCTTCACATTTGACAATTTTTCTAAGTTGGCCCTCATTGGGACTCTTTTGCTGCCTCAGTGGTCCATGCTTATTATACCATATGGTAGTGGCTATAAGTTTGCAATCGTTTTACCATTTTTGACTTTTACTTCTTATATCTTAAACAAGTACTCCGATCTCGAAGTTGAGAGTATTTCTATTATTATTTTTAAGATTAAGTTAGTAATTAGACATAAGTTTGACTAAGAATTTATACTTCCTAAAAAAAAATTTAATTTGTACCCATTTTTACAATTGTTTTAAAATTTTGGGAAAAATTGTATCTCTTTAAGCTTTTAAGTGATTAATCACTTCTCTCCCCACACTTAGATTATGCAATGTCCTCATTTGCATTTATAATTAAAAATAATAATAAATGAAAGACAAAATTGAAAATAAGAGAAAGAGTGATGTTACTTGATTGTAGAATCGTGGAATAATTGCAAAATACTTGTGGATTTCTTTGGATTCAATATAACCAACTTGACAAAAATTGTTAAACAATACAAAATATAACAAAACTTAATATTTTATTAATCACTTTATCACTTAGGAGCTATATTGCTCTTTCATTCATAAAATAAATAACGAAACAAAACATTCTTAAAACATAATCCTAATAAACATATAGGGATAAGGAGTTTTGATTATAGAGTCGGTTGTGCGACTCATTCTTCCATCGGGATCACTCCGTAGGCTTATTTTCCCCACACTTGTTTTTCTCGATCTCATTTTACTTTTTAATTTGCTCCAAGAAACTTAATGTGGTGTTTACACCCCTACGAAATGACATTTCAAATTTAACATTTAAATCATGGATTTGCCTCCTCACTTCTTCACTTATCTTATATTGTTCTTTCAAGAATTCCGTCACTATCTTATCAACGGTAAGCTCATCATCATCCTCTTTATCAATTTTAACCATTTTCACATTTTTTTCATGGAACTCTAGATCTAGGGACTAGATGAAGGGATTCAATAATAGCACCATAACGAATGATCAAAGTATTATTTGCATAGTTAATGGTTGCACGAGCAGTAGCTAGAAACGGAGATTCTAAAATTAAAGGAGTTATCTGTCACGACCCTACTTTTTTCGTTATTTTTTCTGTTAAGTATTTAACTTTTATTAATTTGGTATCCTTGCCATGTCATTTTTATATGACTTATTATATTATAAATTATTTAAATTTTCTTTTCAATATTATTTATTAAGTGAAAATATGTATTTATGTGTTATTACGTTTCAACGTATAACGATTTTATTTCGAATAATCGTTTTGGTTTTCAAACCAACGATTATATTTGAGTGATTTTCAAATCCTTATTATTTTATCTATGACATTTCAATGTCGTATGAATTCATAAAATATTTCTATATTTTATTTCGTGGATTTTTATCCTTCTCGCGTATTATAAATCGCGTAGCATTTTATTTTTCTCGGATCGCGTTCCGCTTAATCTTTCGGGACAATTTGTAAAAAAAAAATTTACACTCATATAACTTATAAAAATTTCCGGCATAATTCGTGTCATTCCTAATTGACTTTATTGCTGCTTTTCATGCGTGCATATTAAATGTCTATGTTACTCTCAGTTTTAAACTCTCATATTATAATTTTGGTCACCACCTCAACTTACGAAATAAATTCTAAAAAGATATGTTATAATGGAAAACTAGTCAAAGACCCGCGACTTCGCGGGTTTTATTTAATAATTTTTTTAAAGATAAGAAAATTCCTAAGGAATGTTTGATGATTCTGAGTTTAATAATGAAAGAAGCTGAAAATGAAGTAAGTTCAAAGTATGCTCACATAAATACATAATGTAGTTGTAACACAAAATGTAAATCATAACCATTGGTTTATAATAGTTTAAGAACATTGGTTTATATTAGTTTAAGACCCGCAACTTCTCGAACTTATGCATGAAAATTATTAAAATGAAGTTATACATTCATTGAACTATATGTTTACTATATTTAAAACTTTAGATATCCAGATTAACCTCATGGGGTGTTTTCTCCCGGATCTATTCAGGATTCAAACCCGGTCCGCCTGCTCCTCGGGATGGTTAAAGGGTCGGGTTCCTGTAATGCGATTCGGGTTTCCTCCCGAACGCGTGTGTGTGTGTGTGCAAATGATGAGTGTCGTTGAAATAAATGTTACACTGATGCAAGCTTGACGTTCAAAAAAAAAAACAAATGGTTTTTTCTAACACAATCCTTTTCACATGTGGACTATACACAAAAAGAAAATGATGAATTAGAGACGACACATTTAGGGACGACATCACGTGGTCCCCAAAAGAAAAGAAAACGAAAAAAATGTCCCAGCTTTTTCTGAGACGTTTGACCAGTTTTTTTGGGACGACATTTAGGGACGACATGTCGTCCCCAAAGAAATTATCTTTTTTTATTTATTTTATTTGGTCAAAAACTGGCTCCAAAAAGTTAAAAAAAATCCCGCCAAATGTTTAGGGACGACATGTCATCCCTAAAAGTCATCCAAGAAAAAAATTATTATTTAATTGTTTTTTGGTGCAGAAATATTTGGCTCCAAGAGTGAGAAAATTTCGTGCCATTTTTTTGGGGACGACATGTCGTCCCGAAAACTTTTATTGGGGACGACACTGAACTAGCGTTCCAATCACATTTCTCTCTATTTAATTTTCGAAGATGAAGAAATGTATTTTAATTTCCGTCAACTAAACTGTTAAGTTTAGTTAAGTTTGGTATTATTAGTATCGTTTTTATGTTGTATCGTTTGTGTTATTGTCATTTTCTAGTTTTCAAGTATTAATTGTATCATTTTATAAGCTATGTTGAATGAAATTGTTATTTTATTTTTCAGTTTACTATAGTTAACAATGGACAAACGACAAACATTCAATCGAATATTATACAAGTATTGTGAATTAAAACACTCTAAACAACAAACATTAAATAAAGGTCATATAATGTTACTGAATTAAACACACACTTCAACGAAAATTATCAAATGTAATGATGAAATGTAATGATGGAATGTAATGGTGGAATGTAATGATGAAATGTAATGATGGAATGTGACGTTGATATGTGACGGTGGAATGTGGTGGTGCTATGTGACGGTGGATGTGGTGGTTATATGTGATGGTGGAATGTAATGCTGATATGTGACGGTGGAATGTAATGCTGATATGTGACGGTGGATGTGGTGGTTATATGTGATGGTGGAATGTAATGCTGATATGTGACATAAGTATGGATTTTGTGGAAGGATTGCCTTTAACTAAGGGTAAAACTGTTATATTTGTGGTGGTTGATAGATTGAGCAAGTATGCACATTTCATGGCATTATCACATCCTTTTACAGCGTCACATGTAGCTATGGCATTCATGGATCAGGTTTACAAATTACATGGGTTGCCACAGTCCATTGTAAGTGATAGGGATAGGGTTTTCATGAGTAATTTCTGGAAAGTGTTCTTTAAAATATTGAAGGTGCAACTAAGTTTTCAACTTCATACCACCCCCAGACTGATGGGAAGACTGAGGTTGTTAACAAATGTGTTGAGTGTTATTTGCGTTGTATGACTGGAGATAAGCCTAGCGATTGGGTACAATGGTTATCACTTTGTGAATATTGGTACAATACCAACTTCCATACAGCCATCAACACAACTCCATTTGAGGTGGTTTATGGTCAATCACCTCCTTCCATGGTTTCTTATCACCAAGGTGATAGTCTAGTTGACACAGTGGATAGAACATTGCAGGCACGCGAGCAAGCTATTTCATTGTTGAAATATCACTTACAAAGAGCTCAAGCATGTATGAAGCATTATGCTGATACTAACAGGTCAGACAGAGTATTTGCAGTGGGAGATTGGGTGTATGTGAAGATACAACCCTATAGACAGTCAACATTAAGAGGGTCACATTATCATAAGCTTTCTCCCAAGTATTTTTGTCCATTCTTGATATATATATATATATATATATATATATATATATATATATATATATATATATATATATATCAAGAATGGACCAAAATACTTGGGAGAAAGCTTATGATAATGTGACCCTCTTAATGTTGACTGTCTATAGGGTTGTATCTTCACATACACCCAATCTCCCACTGCAAATACTCTGTCTGACCTGTTATATATATATATATATATATATATATATATATATATATATATATATATATATATATATATATATATATATATATATATATATATATATATATATATATATATATATATATATAATTAAATATAAAATTTATTTTAAAGAATATATCTTTATAAGCATAAGCAGATATATAATTAAATATTAATTTTACATAAATAAATATTTATATAAGTAAATATAAATAAGTATTTATATAAATAAATATTAATTATAAATATTTATATAATTAAATATAAATATTTATATAATTAAATATAAATAAATATTGTATATAAGTAAATATAAATAAATATTTATTTTATACAATATTTAAAATAAATTTAATAATTAAAATAAGTTATAATTAAAATTTATATAAGTAAATAAAATAAATAGAGTTTTTAAATAAAGGTAAATAATTATTTGAAAATTTCACGAAATTTCTGGCGCTAGATCAATTTTCATTTCCCTCCAGATACATTAGGGACGACATGTCGTCCCTAATTGTCATCCCTAAAGAAAAAAGACAGCAATATACTCCAGATCCACCATTTTATTTAGTCACTTTACCAAATCTAACCTATTCTTCACTCCTAAAACACTAACAAAGGTATGTTCTTCATTTATATTTTGAAAATTAAAGTTTGGTGCATTGGGTTATATATATTAAATCCTAATATTGGGGTTATTTTTGGAAGATTGTTGTGTGTGATTATGTTTATACTTATGATTTTCATGCTTAGTTTGTTATTTTGCTTATGTTTGTTGATTCCTTGATTATATTTGGTCCTTAAATCCGAATTTTGTTAGTAAAGTGATGGGTTTGGTGATGAAAGTGTCAAGAACATTTTTCATTATATATTAATTCCGAATTAATATTTTTTTTTTGGGATTTATAGTTAAATAAACTCTGAAAATTATATATAATTTAAAGAATAATTAATAGCTAAGTAACAGTTGATGATAAATTTTGTTAATGTATTTTTTGTTACTGTAACGCTACTTTTATTTTCTAAATTTGAGATACTGTATTGGAAACATTTTGTAAAGAGTGAAGGACTGAGGATTACATTCATCCGGTACTAACGTGTACAGAAACTACAAATTATCAGTAAAATGGTAAGTTACTCTTTCTCTCGGCTGCACTTTTACACACCTCTTTAACACTAAATGACTAGACTTTTGTTGTTTTTTTTTTCTCTGCGTTTGTAATATTCAACAGGCATTATGGAAGTAATTCGATCAACTTAATACTTGCAAGTGGAACAAGTAAGAAATGTTACTTTCAAACACAATTCATTTCAACTGACATTGTTATTGTGTTGCAACTAATTTATGGTTTAAATGGTTAGTTTATGTTCAATACATGCTTATCAAACTCAGGTTTTGTAGATTATTAACAAAGACCTGTTGAAATGGCGTGGTGTTGGTTTTGTATTGCTTGGATTATGTATTGCTTTATGATTGACCATTGAAAAAAATTATTCATCACTTGTGTATCATGTAAAGTGGCAACCATTTGTGTATACTCTATAAGCATTGTTATAAAACTAGATGGAACTAACTTGAAAACTAATGGAAGTGTATATAAATTTCATATTAAATGCATTCATTATCACTGTATAATTAAAGTGTGTAGGAAAAGGTTTAGGTTCTTATATCAGTTCCCTTAATTTTATGATATTTGTTTGATTTAAAGTATAGATTCATGTTTGATGTGGTTCGTGTTCGTGTGTGTGGATTTAGTTTTGAAGCTTCGGGTTCGGGTGACCGTGAAATTCATGATGAGGGTAACATCGACTCCGTTGAAGATGATGACGGTGAAGATGATGACGGTGATTATGAAGATCAAGATCAAGATGATGCGGGTGAAGAAGAAAATGATGGGTAAGTATGCAGTTTGACTTGTTTGCTACTTGGATAATGTTTAATGTTATGGTTGTAAACTCGGATTTGTTATTTTGGATTTATTAACTTTTTAGATTTGTAACTTTTGGATTTGTAAACTTTTAATGTTATGGTTATGGTTGTGTTTATGTTATGGTTGGTTATTTTGTTGCACGTACAGCAGGTTTAGATTATATTGAATTGGCCCGTTTTACGGATGGTACGTACAGCAGAATTAAATCTGCAAAAATACTTCTAGAACCTTTTAGGGACAATACGTACAGCAGAATTAAATCTGCAAAAATACTTCCAGTACCTTTTAGGGACGACATCTAAAGGTCGTCCCCGTCATATTTTCGCATTTTATTTAATAAATAAATATTTATATCATTATTTTATTATTATTTCTTTAGAGACGACATGTTGTCTCTAAAAGTCGTCTGGAATTGGCCCATTCATTTGACAACAAAAAGTCAAAGTGGGGCCCACTGTCGTCTCTAAAGAAATTGTTGTCGTTGTGAAAGAGTTTTAGCGACAGAGTATCCGGGACGACATAATAGGGACGACATGTCGTCCCTAAAGACCTTTAGGGACGACATGTTGTCTCTAATTCCAGTTTAATGTCGTCCCTAAAGGTCCGATTTCTTGTAGTGATAACATCTTCACATTAGTACATATTCAAAATCATTATATTTTGATAATTTTTAATTATAATTATTCACATATTTTGCGATGTCACACACAAATACGAAAGATTGAGATATATCGCTTTTGAGCAACATACCAAGTCATTTGAGCAACATCCATTGGAACAACCATAACACCTTTTACGATTGGAGTCACTAACTATATACGTTACAAAACTTATAAATAAGAACAAAGCATTTGATATCTGATATTTACCTTGTTCATGATTTACTCGAGTCTCTAATGCCATCACAAGATCATCTTAGGCCTGCCAAAAGTAGGAGATATTATGAACATAAGTTTTCCACCTATCGAACTATGACCTGCCACACATATGGTTAGAAATGTGAATGATACTTGCATTTTTGATAATTATGGTATTTGCGTGTTTCTTAATTTCTCAGCCTAGGTCTGCATCATGTTCTGTTCCTTTACTTTTACTATTGAAGCATGTTTTACTTACTCATTTCTCATTAACATGGGTTAGTAAATAAATATATATAATAAAGTAAGATTTAAATAAAGGAAGTAATCAAAACTAAGATTAATAAATAAAGCAGTTGAAACTATATAATACCATGGTGTTGGATCTCTAAAAGATAATGGCAGTGGTCTGTTTAAATAATAAACCAATTTAAAATATATAAATACAATAACGAATTATGTGCAACACAATAATTAGTTGAACTTACATGAAAGGCTAGTAACTTTTAAATGGGACGTTCCTTCAATGAATTATACACGATAAAGATACAACATTATCTTAGAAGCAATACTAAATATTTAAGAACATAAATACAATTATAATCATGAGCCCATCCAATTTGGACTATAATGTCAGTTTACAGTAAAAACACAGATTTCGATCTTATAGCTAAATTTCATTCCCTTGAGCAACAAATTAAAGACGAACAACGAAGGGTTTTGTGAGTACTTGTTTTATTCACTTTTCAATACTAAAACCCAAATAAAAAACATAGTCAGATTGATATTCTAGCAATACGGACCCACTCGTATGTGTATACTAATTTAGAGAGACGAAGACAATAATAACAATTATAATACATTGTTCATATGATGAAAACATACAAAAGACAAACCAAACAAAATCTCTACAACATCCATAATTTTTTCATGCACTGAATAAAAAAGTAAAATAAAATACTCAAGAAATTTATAATGTTACCTTCTCGAATAAAAAGATCTCAAAAAAGCCTTTTCAAGTATGAATAATCTGGCTTGTCATCAAAGGGCAAAGAACGACAATAATGAAAATACGATATGAATTATGTAGGATAAAACTTGCACATTACCTGCACAAGTTTTATATAAATGATGATGATTCATTAGAAAATCATGTAGTTAAATTTAATAAAGAAACACTTAAATATGTTTTTTTCTTGATGATACCTCTATAGGAGTGAGCATCTTCTTTTCACCTTTTTATCGTATTTATGCTTCTTAGTGCCTGCTTTCAGTCCTTGACAAATATATAAAAACGGAGTTAATATTTGAAGTTAAATGATTTTGATGTTCAACATATAATTATAAATGATGATTAAAATATTATGAAAAATTTGTCTCAAAAAATAACATCAGCACATAACCAAGTGACTCAAGATCGTCTCTCCTGCTTTGCTCTACAACTGATAACAAAAAAAAATCATAATGATTAATCAATCGCAACACCAAATGAAAATGATATTTCCATTAGACAATAAGGATGATGTTCACAAATAGTACTATGTTATCGATTAATCCAAAAATAAGAACATTACGAATACTTCAAGCTCGTGGATACCCCTGGGTGAATATCATCTTGCAATTAATCAAGCATCCAAGCCTACAATGTTAACAAAATCAGTTAAGGTAACTAATCAACAACAACATGATTCTATTGAATTATTATATAAATATTTATTTTTAAGTCTAAATCATACTCCGTAATACATAGTAAATCTACAAAATTACTCACATCTAAAATCTGAAAACGTAAATCATAGATATATAATGCAGAAGAATAAAATTAAACAAAATACCTTGCAATCTTTTTGCCCCCAATTCGTTCTGAAACACTAATCAAAGATATCGACACTCGATTGTTTACCCGATGAATCCCAACTGAAACCACCTTATCAATCGCGGGGAAAGATTAATCGAATTATGATGAATCGTATCATTACGAGATAGATTAATCTATTTTGGTATAACATAATGTGAAAAGAAGGGAATCGAAGATGTGATTAGTCAACTTTCATTTATTTGTAAGGTTTAGATTTAATCCTAGAATGCGTTGGATTAACTGCTCAAATTAAAAGGATGACTAAATCAAATTGCAGTTATGTTCACGCGAGTCTCTCCACAATTATTTGAAGTCAATAACAATAAATTAATTACATTCCGAGTTATCAGTTAATTTGAATTTAAATGTTCCATATTAAAATCCACAATTTTAGCTTCTCAAATGGATAGTTGAAATTTTTTTTAAAACACGTCTTTATTGGATTTTAATGAAAATTTTGTAAAATGTGGTTATTTTATGGGTAAAAATGTAAGTCTAACTTTTTATGAAATTCGTATTATGTAATAATATTTTGAGGATTTGATCCAAGGGCTCTAAATGTGATTTTATGTTAAATTGATGGCTAAGATTTAATATTTGAAAACAATATTACCTATTTAAGCTCCTGCTTTAATAAGTAGAGAGATATTAACTTATTAATATATATTAAGTAGATAACACAATAACTAATTAATGTGTAACTATTTAACACATCACAATTTAACGACACTATCACTTAATATACCTATATGTGAAATAGAATAAGCAAGTAATTTTAATTAGTCGGCTTATTTAGATTTTTTAAAGATAACAATAAATATAACTATAACTAGATTTATGAGCCCGTGCGTTGCACGGGGACTCATTCGCACACGTTATTGGTTCTTAAACTTATATAGAATAACGTTATTATTGAGACTGAATATCTGTAGTATACAATTATAATTAAGAAACCGTTAAGTAATAAATAACATTTGTACCAAAAGTAAATGTATTGAAACGATCAGTATTGTAGACGATCATGTATTGTTAAATACTGTATACGTATTATAAGAACAATACATTCGCTTTTAAAAATAAAGCGAACTATAAATTTTATGATATATGATGTATATCAAACATTATCTTAGCATTCATAACTGTACACTATTATCATAGATGACGAAATGATAAAAACATGCAAAACTAATTATAGCTAAACGACCGACGTTGGTGAATATTCACCGTAAATACAAAGTTGGTGTTCTAAATGGTCTATTATAAGAAGATTAATAAATGAGTTTTTAAACATAAAGGGAACGCTAGATTTTATAATAGATAATGTATATCAAATATTGTCTTACCATTTCATAACTGTACACTATTTTCATAGATGACGTAAATGATAAAAACATGCAAAACTAATTATAGTTAAACGGCTTACGTTGGTGAATATTGACCTTATATACAAAGTTGCAGGTTCTAATCTACTGATGAAATTGTATATCTCAATAACCCTTGAAACCCAACTAAGAGCATCATGCGTTATACTTTCCTTTTCGTGTATGTCAACCTTGATCATTCTCAAATCAAAGCATATCTCCCATGCTTGCAATCATTAATTAATTAAACATAATGAGAAATGAGAAATTAACCAACCCGAAAATGTACATATGTGGCGTAAGTGATACGGAGTACAATAATAATGACCCTACATATATTACTAATCACAATAGAACCAATAAAAATAACAAAACAGAGGAGTTAACATAAAATATGAGTGACCTACCGCGTCATGTGTCAAGTGAAAAAACAATCAAACTATGCGTCGGAATTGTATGAGCCCGTTGTAACCTGTATGAGCTATAAAAAAAATAAAAGTAAACACACTGAGTCGGATATGTATGAGCTAGTCGCAACTTGTTGTCCATCTCCACTCAGACAACAATCAAACTTGTTTCATGTTCATTGAATCGTTTTCGAACATATCACACATCTCAAACTCGTTTCATGTCCACTTTGCAACTATAGTTTTCGTTATTGGGGGATTATGGACTTGTGAGCAATATATTGCCTTATGTCTCTAATATTCATGAACATGAAAAGTTGTTGGTTACATAAGTCCATATTTATTATATCCACAGCTGAGATTTATTAAAGAAAAGAAACTACATCTTATTAAAAATTAAAAAAATTAAAAAATTAAAAAACTATAGCTGAGATAAATAAAATGAAATGAATTATTACTAAACTAATATTATTTTGAAATTATATAAATGATCAAAGAAAGACGGTCTACGAAAATGTTACCACCTTCATCCAACCCCGATGTAAAAATGACATTGTTTTAATGTAAACACTTTCTAAGGGGTTACTCGACCCACCTTACATTCCCATCTTTCCATGGAGAAATAGATGTATTAGTCACGACAAATTTTACCCATTTAGTTATTATTTTATTTGATTTAGGTTTTGTTGTATCTCTAACCAGTTGTGAAAATTTTGACTCGTGGACACTCATTCAACCAAATTATAGAAAATTACATGTTTTAGACCAAACTCACTCGACTTTCATATCTTTACTCATATTTTAGTAAATTCCTACCTTCGAGCACTTTACATGTTTATCATTAGCAAAGAGCAGAATACCATTAGTGTCATAAGGTCGATCACCATATTCGTTTTCTTTTATGAGTCCACTGGCCTGATGGAGCTAACGCTTTGTATGCATCTGATATAGTTTGTTGATAGTATTGTTAGTGTTACTTGTTATATAATAATTTTATCATCTGGTTACAAAAGTAATCACCTGTAGTAAATGGTTCGTGTTCGACCCGTTCTCTTATGTAGTCGTATGTGTTGAAATCAAAGTAGTTGCTTGGGACCGCTGGTATGCTCTTGAATATTGTTGCTAGATCAGCTAATACAGAGCTTGTTCCATCCTGTCAAACACGAATAAGTTACATACATTAGTAAAACTGATGATAATAAATATCCATACATAAACCATATGATGATAGTATATTAATAGATATACATACATACAAAAGTTATACTGTATGATTTACCGATTCAAACGTATAAGTCCATGGTAAAGTTGTTTTTCATCCTAAAACATAGACATTTTAACAAACGCTTAGAGTGCATTAATCTAAATTGCGCATCAAATAATCATTGTAGCCTTCGACAAATCTTATAAATATCTGATGTGGAGATACTTCAATCCATTTTTCTCCTTACATCATCCAATAAATTTGACCAACACAAATTTAAACTCAAAATTATTTCTTTTAAAAAAAGACATAAATGCACAATTCTTAAAAATATAAGGAAAGTTTATTGTAACATCAAAAATACAGAACAATAACAATTATGAAATCAAAAAGGCACAATTCGTTAATATTAATTTATAACAAAAGTGATTAATAAAAAAACTTCAGGTGCTTTTGGACCCATTTAACCAATTTGTCTGATCCCTCAGTTAACATTTTAAAAATGATTGATCTATAAAAAAGCAACTCAGATTACCCTATTTAATGTAAATGAGACACAATATACAACATCATGACATATTAAACGCACTGTTGTTATATAACATTATCATTCACTCAATTCAGTTACTAATAAGATTTTGCCAAACCTTTAATTTACATTAAGAGTGAATACAATCCTATTAATTTTAAACAATAGTCAAAATAACCAAATAGGATATAGTTGATCGCAGTTAATCAGGGTCAAGTTTTTATAAGATCAGAGCTACATAGGTTATGACATCTTTTTTTACCACACAAGGTTTGTTAGGTGATGCACTCATAAGTAAGACCTTAAATTGTTAGGTGATGCACTCATAAGTAAGACCTTAAAGGATGACTAAATCAAATTGCAGTTATGTTCACGCGAGTCTCTCCACAATTATTTTAAGTCAATAACAATAAATTAATTACATTCCGAGTTATCAGTTAATTTGAATTTAAATGTTCCATATTAAAATCCACAATTTTAGCTTCTCAAATGGATAGTTGAAATTTTTTTTAAAACACGTCTTTATTGGATTTTAATGAAAATTTTGTAAAATGTGGTTATTTTATGGGTAAAAATGTAAGTCTAACTTTTTATGAAATTCGTATTATGTAATAATGTTTTGAGGATTTGATCCAAGGGCTCTAAATGTGAGTTTATGTTAAATTGATGGCTAAGATTTAATATTTGAAAACAATATTACCTATTTAAGCTCCTACTTTAATAAGTAGAGAGAAGAGAGATATTAACTTATTAATATATATTAATATATATTAAATAGATAACACAATAACTAATTAATGTGTAACTATTTAACACATCACAATTTAACGACACTATCACTTAATATACCTATATGTGAAATAGAATAAGCAAGTAATTTTAATTAGTCGGCTTATTTAGATTTTTTAAAGATAACAATAAATATAACTATAATACACATCACTAATTTAAATGATTTGATTTCATACTATGGTAACAAAAGGATTGGATTACAGTTTACATGTGACTTCAATTCAAATTGAATTCCTAGGCTTATCTTGAACTAGTCAGAAACAGTTGCTAATTTACGTGGATAGTACCTCGAGATTTTGGCCAACGTAAGTGATACATATCACCCCATGTTCATAGTAATCACTTATCACCCTATCACACAACACAAAAACAATTCTACATACTTTACTAGAAGAAAAAAAAGAGTGCAAGCTAGGTAAATCCGTGTTGATCTCGAAAGGTAAATTCTTAACCAATACTTAAATGTTATTATGTTATTCAGGTTTATAATTATAAGATGTTCATATACTTAATCGAAATAAACCGAACTAATCGTTAACATTTCGGTTTGGTAATTATATACGTCGAAACATTTTCGGTCCTAAAACATTTGATTTTGTAACGAAAGAATCTTGAAAAAAAAAAAAAAAAAAAAACCTCCTGACTTTAATATATGCTCATGATCTAATTTAAATAGGTTCCTTGAATATAAATAAATCAAGTAAATAATAATAATAGTAGAAGTGGAAGATCAAGTAGGTACTCTGTTTAAGTTTTCTTACGTTCGAAAACTACGAACATGAAAATGATATAATTTTTATCAGTTTCAATTTAAACCCTGTATTATGCCTATGTTCACATAGTCCAACAAATATTTAAAACAATATATATATATATATATATATATATATATATATATATATATATATATATATATATATATATATATATATTATATTAAGTAAATATATAAATAAACGAAAGTCTCTGTTTTTCGACTCCTTTATATGTCAACTTCAAATAAAGATGATGATGGTTAATGTAATTACAATTTCAGTCCCTGACTTATTTGCTAGTTAGTAATATTAATAATGAATTTAAACAATGACGACAAGTTTTACGATTCACAAATTAACATATTTGTTTAAATTACGTATCTAGTCCCTGAACTATTTATTAAGTTACACTATTAATAATTAAGGTATGAATATTTATTTAGTATTAAAAAAAATTTATAATAACACATTATATCTAGACTAGATAGTTGTGGACCAACTCAAAACAAGATAACCATAAACAGTGAGTATTTGAGTACGATGTAAATGTACCATATTCATCTTAAAATATATATTCAGTGTCCATTGGTTAATAAAGATCATACACATACTACTCCATATTTATGTATTAATTTTGTTATTTTAACTACGAATATTAAACTCAATGTAAATATCAAAATGTATAGATAAGCCATTAAACATATCATATATTTTACAATTGTTATAAACATTGTTATTGGTTATAACTAAATATAACATGAAGTAATGTATACCTTCAAATTGTATAAAGAATATAAAGATAATTTATAAAGGTGTTGTATGACCACTGACCAATCTAATTACTCTAGGTTAAACGCTACGGGACATTCATACATATATTTTGTTTGAGTTATCTACTGTGCTATCTAAGGTGAGTTATAGTCCCGTTTTTATACTATTTTGAAGTATTTTTGAGATGAGATTACATGCAACATTTGTTTTACATTTTTGACACAAGTGGAAATTAATTTAAATTATTCATTGTGAGTTGAACAAAAATATTCCCTAATGGTAATTGTAATCACTGGTTTATACTGGTAAATGTGAATCCTATGGATATATATATCGGGCTTGACAGCCCCATTTCGTGCTAGTCGCGCTAGCAATTTATAATCGAAATATATTAGTACTTCGTATTTTTGGAAGATACACATGTTTAGTGTATATTGGTATATGTTAAGGGTGATAAATTGTTAAGTGGTTACCAGGTGGCTCACGGGTTAATGGAATAATATTTTTATTATGTTTTACAACATTTGAAATCTTGTGGTCTAAATCTTATACGTTATTTAAACCTATAATTTACTCAACATTTTTGTTGACAGTTTACTCGCATGTTTTTCTCAGGTATTTGATTGTTTGCTTCCACTGTTCTTAGAAAGTCTGCATATGTTTTGGCAGATTTTGTTAGACATTTAAACTTGCATTATATTTTGATATATTAAATTGTGGGTGTTTGTTGACTTGGTTTTGGTCAACTTTTGGTTAATTACTTATGTTGGTTTTTCTAAACTTACATTTATGACATGTTTTATTTATAGAAAATTATTTTTAAATAAAGAATGCAATGTAATTTTTAAAATTCATTTAGAGTTATGATCAAGCTGTGGGACCAAGTGACGGAGCCGTTAAGGGTACTTGACGGATCGTCTCAGTTGTTATTAGAGCGTTGGTTGTAGGGAACTAGGCGGTCATAATGTGGTCAATCCTTGGTCTTTAGGGTGCATTAGAGTCTAGTCTACAGCCCGACCTTTCCTGTTATAGCAATATTATGCACTTCTATTCTTATGAGGGACATTTATAAGTTTGTTGCTTATTTTTATTTCTCCACTGTATGTGCGTATGTGATTCCTGGTTGCAGATGTCGGCTTCGAGTAACGCTTCTGTTCCTGCTCCTATTTCTCCCTTTACCGCTCGACGTCGTGCTCGTCAGGCTCGTATTGATGATCCGGTTAACTACTATATGTCTACTATTACCCACATGACCCAGGATTTCCAGTCGGAGACCCGTATTGATGCTTTGAGTGACCGCATACGTGTTCTGCAGCATGTGGACGTGATTGATGAAGTTAAGCGTGACAAGGCTAGGTTCGATAGCTTCAAGAACGGTGTTGAGTTCGAGATTCGTAAGCGTGATCGCGAGGTGGATGCGAAGTTTAAGGCGTTGGAGGATGAGATGCGTGGCATCAAAGCTGAGTTGGAGGTGGTGAAGGATAAGTTGAAAAAGTATGAGACTCCCGAGGAGCCTCATGCTGGACCAGCGTATCATACCCGCTCCAAGAAGATGTGATATGATATGATCATGGATGATTTATTTATTTCATAGACCTATTTCCTATTTACATTCATTATTGGGATGTACGACATTTTTGCCGAGGATTTTTGTCGTGATATATTTTTCATTTATGTTATGAATGGTTATTTTATTTATATCATCTGTTTATTTATCATTATCATGATTATATTCTGGTGTTGTGGCTTTTTGCAATGTTATATATTATATGTTTAATATAGTTCATGTATGTTAGATGCTATGTATGATGTATGATTTTTGTCATATGTATGTACGCATGTTGTGGTTAATTCCCTAACTATCATAACTATCATGATATCACTCATTAGTGTTCATTGACCATTATTATAATGGTTAATCTTTATATGTTCGATCTATCCCATTTATAACACTAGTATTATTCTTAGTTGTATTGTATGGTTAAATACTTTGCAATGTTATTTGTAAGTGTTTAGTTGTATTGTATGCGTAATTACCTATGAAACGGCATATTGTATGTGTAAATTGAGTTCCCGAATCATGAAATGCGTTTTACGAACTAGAAACTTGAATGATGAACTTTTAACGATCATTTGACGAGGTTTTTGTTGTTATAAATGAAGGACTTGATTGATGTTTTGTGTTTAGTTGTATTCCTTGTTAAATTACCTTTCCAATGATATAAGATACGTGTTTTGAATGTTTACGACTCATTAGTTGTGTTTGTTTGAAGTTTGGTTCGTGCACTTGTTAAAAATTCAGAAACAGCATTTTCCCAGGTACAGGAGCGCCGCTTCTGCACTAAGAGCGCCGCTCCTGGTCAGTATTCTGTGGAGTTTTTTATCAGGCGTCAGGAACGCCGCTCCTGGAAACAAGAGCGTCGCTCCTGGGTCCTCAAGAGCGCCGCTCCTGGTCTGGGTGCGCCGCTCCTGTGCAGAAAAGTAGACCAAATTATTTTGTTATTTACCAACTCATCCCCGCTTACTCGCAACTCCGATTAACATGAAATTTTGCCAACATGCTTATATATGACTTCTTATCATGGGACAAAAGTCGGATACCCGACCCGACCCCGTTGACTTTGACTTTGACATTGACCAACTTTGACTTTTAGTCAAACTTAACCAAATACTTATACAATCGTTCTAACATGCTTTTATACTTGATTTTTGCATGAAACTTGACAACTTGATTCACATGCTATTAATCGAGTCGTAACGAACCATATGACTAATTGAACACATTTCGCCTGACCTTGTATCGTAACCGGTAATTGATACGACCTATTTGTTTTGGTCAAGGCTAAGCAACTTTCATGTGCACAACGTTTAATTTCAAGTACTTTGGCATGCAACTACGGTGAGTTCATAGTCCCACCTTTTCAACAACTTTTACTCTTTAAACTACGGGATGAGAAACATATACGTATCATACTTTTATGCTTTGAACACAAGTACGAAAACAACATTCCACGCGAGTTAGAACAAAAAGCCTCAATTTAATTATCATTAGTTACACTTGCAGGGTGTAAACGTGAACTTATGTTATGTGATCACATGGGCTTGACGAGCCCTCATTCGGACGGTTCGCTACCGTTAGCGGATGAAATATATTTTCGGGTATAGTGTAGATTCTAATACTAATTCAATGGGGTTCGTATACAGTTAAGTCTTGATAATTGGGTGCTCGTAAACGTACAACATCTTTGGAATGCAAACGATTTGGATAATCAACTATACTAAATCTTGTGGTTCAAAAACATATTTTACAAATACACATATGATTTCACCAACGTTTTTCGTTGACAGTTTTCTATATGTTTCTCAGGTTCATACTTGGCTACTTGATACATGCTTCCGCATACACTTATACTTGCTTGGGGTCAAGCATACATGCATACACTTTGATTACTTGCTTGGGGTCAAGCATACATACATACATACGCTATTGATAGCATTCGAGATTTACAACTTATATTATGTCACAAATTATTTCATTTATACTTTATAACTTTTGTAAACTTAAACTGGTTGTTGAACCGTTTGGTAACTTAAAACTTTGCAAGTCATACATGTTTCAAATGAATGTGACATAATTTTAGTCAAACGCGTCTCATTTAGGGACTACGACCACGTAACGGGACCTAAGTTAACGATGCCGTCAATGACGATTTTGGCGGGTCGTTACAGATGGTATCAGAGCGTTGTTTGTAGGGATCTAGGATGTGCATTAGTATGTCTGACAGAGTCGTTAGGACGTATTAGTGAATCTAGACTACAACCGGATAGTTAATCATTGCATCCTGACTTGCATTTGCTATAGATAGCACTTACTTGACTACTTGTGCATTTATACTTGAATCTTTATTAGGTGAACTTCTTAATGGTACCAAATTTTCATCATACGAACTCGTACTCTGTCACTTTCTGATAACACACGTAAATTCAAGATTCATACACGTAAGGATGACGACGACTTCATTAGTTATACTAGTTCGGGAACTTTGTCTCCCAGGTTGTTATTCACCACCATCCCAGCTTACTATCCACAAGTGCTGTAAAGTTTCCACTACTATGGCAATCATTAGCTACTACCGATGCTACACCGGTGTTCTTCACTAGCTACCACTTCTTGTTACTACCTCCAATACTCTAGGAGAGTATCGTCATCAATACTTATCACTACGGTTGCGTACTACTGATAATTCTAAAAACGAACATATATTTCATAGCATTATCCCTCAAGAAAGACAAGCTTTTAGTTGCAATTGTTCTATTTACAAGTGATATTCGTTTAAATAATAAAAGGTGAAGACAAAAGACAGATTCGACGAATTAAAGACGCAAACGACCATAAAGCTCAAAAGTACAAAATATAATCAAAGAGGTTCCAATTATTGATGAGAAACGTCTCAAAATTACAAAAGTATAAGATTTAAAACGCAAAGTACACGATATAAAATAGTACACAAGGACGTTCGAAAATCCGGAACCGGGACCAGAGTCAACTCTCAAAGCTCGACGCAACGGACTAAAAATTACAAGTTAACTATGTATATAAATATAATATAATATATAATTAATTATATAAATTATATATATATTATATTTATATATTAAAACCGTCGGCAGACTAGGATCCAAACTTGTGTGAGCTGGAAACCACTGCTCCGCACTCGCAGAGCCTATAAAAGCAAAATCCTCCGCACTCGCGGAGGTCTGAATAGTAAACGTGGGCCTATAAATGGCCGAGCATTCGGCCGAATTTTATACATCTTTTTCTTTCCATCCTACGTAAACTTATATATATATATATATATATATATATATATATATATATATATATATATATATATATATATATATATATATATATATATATATATTAATTTTAATTTTAAATCCTAATAATAAGGGTATGTTAGCGAATGTTGTAAGGGTGTAAGTCGAAATTCTGTCCGTGTAACGCTACGCTATTTTTAATCATTGTAAGTTATGTTCAAACTTTTTAATTTAATGTCTCGTAGCTAAGTTATTATTATGCTTATTTAAAACGAAGTAATCATGATGTTGGGCTAAATATTAAAATTGGGTAATTGGGCTTTGTACCATAATTGGGGTTTGGACAAAAGAACGACACTTGTGGAAATTAGACTATGGGCTATTAATGGGCTTTATATTTGTTTAACTAAATGATAGTTTGTTAGTTTTAATATAAAGATTTACAATTGGACATACCTATAAATAACCATATACACTCGATCGGACACGATGGGAGGGATATTTATATGTACGAATAATCGTTCATTTAACCGGACACGGGAATGGATTAATAGTCTATGGAATTATTAAAACAGGGGTAAAATTATGTACAAGGACACTTGGCATAATTGATAACAAAGTATTAAAACCTTGGGTTACACGCAGTCGATAACCTGGTGTAATTATTAAACAAAGTAATAAAACCTTGTTACAGTTTAAGTCCCCAATTAGTTGGAATATTTAACTTCGGGTATAAGGATAATTTGACGAGGACACTCGCACTTTATATTTATGACTGATGGACTGTTATGGACAAAAACCAGACGGACATATTAAATAATCCAGGATAAAGGACAATTAACCCATGGGCATAAAACTAAAATCAATACGTCAAACATCATGATTACGGAAGTTTAAATAAGCATAATTATTTTATTTCATATTTTATTTCCTTTATTTTATATTTAATTGCACTTCTAATTATCGCACTTTTATTTATTGTCATTGTATTTAATTGCACTTTTAATTATCGTATTTTTAATTATCGCAATTTTATTTTATCGCACTTTTATTTATCGCAATTTCATTATCGTTATTTACTTTACGCTTTAAATTAAGTCTTTTATTTATTTAATATTTTACATTAGGTTTTAACTGCGACTAAAGTTTTAAAAATCGACAAACCGGTCATTAAACGGTAAAAACCCCCCTTTATAATAATAATATTACTTATATATATATATATTTGTATTTTTATAAATTAAAACTAATATAGCGTTAAGCTTTGTTTAAAAGATTCCGTGTGGACGAACCGGACTTACTAAAAACTACACTACTGTACGATTAGGTACACTGCTGTCATAACCCAACCTTAATCATAAGGACGAATACAATAACGTATGATTTCATCGCGAGGTATTGACCTCTATATGCGACATTTTTCAAAAACTGCATTCGTTTTTACAATACAAACCATAGCTTTTATTACAAATACAAGGTTTAAACAACTTAATAATGATTATCGTTTAGCGATAATCTTAGACTTACAAACTTTACATGTGATAATAACAATACGACTTCCAACATATTTTACATTACAAATCCTCCGATATGCAGTTTTATTTTTGACACAAATATGCATACTCAAGATCTTGCTTAAATTCAACATGTTGCAGCGGAAGCTTTTAGTTATCACCTGAGAATAAACATGCTTAAAACATCAACATAAAGTTGGTGAGATATAGGTTTAATGCCGGCAACGTTATAAATATAGACCACAAGATTTCATATATAAACGTTTTAATAAAAATATTCTAAGTTGTTGAGCACTTGATAACTATACTTAACATTTAATCAACATCGCATATTCCCTTTATTATGAAATCTTACTACACCGTACCAAGTGTAGTCACCGAAACGAAGTACTGTGCAACCGTTGAATACTGGTCGTCCAGTCCGGTTGGGGTTGTCAGGCCCGATAGATCTATCAACAGGATTCGCGTTTACAATACCTCATGTAAATAATAGTTACCAAATTACAGGGAAGTATGCCAGTGGTACAACTCAACGTAGAATATATATTTTTAATCACTTGTGTCCATAACGTAAATCATAAAATGCATGTATTCTCATCCCGAAATATTTAGAGTTTAAAAGTGGGACTATATACTCACGTTTTGCCTTGAAGGTAATAAACACGACTTGGTCTCCGATTGATATCACAAACCTAACCATATATATAATATATCAACATATTTTCTTTTCAAGTAATCGTTACATATATATATATATACTTTTAATACTTTTAATATTTTCTTAGTCCGTAGTTAGCAGTCCGATGTTAGTGGTCCACAATTAGTTGCTTAAATAAAATAAATAAAGACCCCATCATATTCGTATTGATCAGAATTAATCTCGACCCATGGTACCATGTTGTCAAGTGACGTGTTGCGTACATAAAGTACCGTGTTGTCAAATGACGTGTTGCGTACAATCATGAGGTCTTATGATTAATCTTCTCGTGTTGTTTACGGGTGGTCCTGAAATATATAAAATCAAATCATAAGTACATATATATGAAATATCATATTAATTAGAAAATATATGATTAATTTAATTTTTCTCCAAATATTTTCGTAGCTAAACTAGCTTCGGATACCCGATCTTGTTTTAGTCGTAGTTTCTTCATTACAACTCCGTTTTTGTTGGTTCAACTTGCCACTTCCTTGGATCGAGTCAAATTTTAAGAATATGAACTGATAATACCTTAGTTTGTATTCGAAATCACAGGTTATAGGTCAAACTTTGGTGAAACTTATGAAAGTGATCATTTTCCATCATAAAAACAACATTTAATGATCATTTTTCTAAAAATACTTACACTTTGAGTTAAACCATAAAATTTTTATGTGTTAACATATTCATAAGAAATATCATTTTTCCAGAACATGAACTTCCAATTCAAAGTTCAAGATAGTTTTTATTTATCCAACCCAAAATAGCCCCCGGTTGTACTCCGACGACGTAGATTCAGTTTTTAAGGTGTTCTTTGTAAAACCAAGTTATATCTTGTTAAGTTAGCATATCATTATGATATATTACAGGTCTTGAAGTATTTTAAAAGTCAAGTTAGAAGGATCTATTTAGTTTGCGAACAAGTTTGAAATCATTCAAACTATGTTCTTGTTGTTAAAATTTTATACCACAAAATAAGATAGCTATATGAATATGAATTGAATAAGATTATGAATAAGGTTACTACCTCAAGTTATTTGGACAAAGTTACTGTAAGAGATGAGAAAAATCCTAGAATCAAAAGAGTGGTGGAGTTGGATTGAAAGGTTGGAAGTAAACTTGTTTACTTGAAAGGATTTTTGAAGTGTTCTTGAATGGATTTTCTTATGATGATTAAGGGTTGTTTTGAAGCTAGATCTTCATGGTTATTTGCTGAGATTGTGAAGAACACTTAAGGTTCCTAAGAGTGTGTTTTTGGTTAGAGAAAATGTGTAGTAAAAATGAAAATGGAATGGAGTATAAATGGTGGTGAAAAGATGTATAAATTTGTAATATTGTGCAAAAGTCTTGTAATATGCCAAATTGATTAATCATGCATGCTAAGATCCAAAATTGGCTGACTCATGGCTGCTAATAAAGTGATTGTGATGTGTATATACCAATAGTAAATACGTATAAAAGCTGGGTATGATACGGGTACATATACCCTAGATATACGTATAAAAATCTTGAGAAAACGGAACGAGGATTCAAATATAGCTATCTTTTGTAAATATACTTATATTATTTTATGTATATAAATCCTTTAAAAGTGATAAAATACATATCTATACGATACATGTATAAGCATTATAAGTTTTAAGTATTTAAGTCGAAGAACGTCACATATAGTTATCGTTTTGAAAACTTAAGTTAGTAGTCTCAAAATATACTTATAATTCATTGTTATTAGTACACAATGAGATGTTAAAACATTCTTAGATCATGTTAAATATATAAAAATACATATATATACACAAACGTATAATTATCGTATGTTATATAGTTCGTGATATCATCGGTCAAATTGGACGGTCAAACGTTGTGTAAAACTCTTTTCAAAAACATAAGTCTCAACAATTTAGATTGCTTATCATGTTGGTAAGGTTTAATTTATGTAAATATTAATCTTATAAGTGTAAAACGATCGGAAAAATCCGGGTCGTTACAGTACCTACCCGTTAAATAAATTTCGTCCCGAAATTTTAAAGTTGTACCTATTTTGCGTTCTCGGGAAACAAATGTGGGTACTTTTGTTTCATCTGATCCTCTCGTTCCCAAGTAAACTCGGGACCTTTTCGAGCATTCCAACAAACCTTAACGATTGGTATGTTGCTCTGCTTGAGCCGTTTAACTTCACGGTCCATGATTTCGACTGGTTCTTCTATGAATTGTAAGTTCTCATCGACTTGGATTTCTTCAAGAGGAATGGTGTAATCTTCCTTTGCAAGACATTTCTTGAGGTTTGAGACGTGAAATGAATTATGTACTCCGGTGAGTTGTTGTGGTAACTCGAGTCGATAAGCTACCGGTCCGATGCGTTCGATGATCTTGAACGGGCCTACATACCTTGGGTTCAGTTTACCCCTTTTTCCAAAACGTATTACACATTTCCAAGGTGAAACCTTTAGCATAACCATGTTACCGATCTGAAACTCTAATGGTTTCCTTCGGACATCCGCGTAGCTCTTTTGGCGACTACGGGCTGTTTTCAATCTCTCCTTGATTTGTACTATCTTCTCAGTCGTTTCGTGTATGATCTCGGGACCAGTTAATTGTCGATCTCCTACTTCATTTCAACAGATAGGGGATCTACACTTCCTTCCATACAGTGCTTCAAATGGTGCAGCTTTAATGCTCGCATGATAATTGTTATTATACGAGAATTCTGCTAATGGTAGATACTTATCCCATCCATTTCCAAAATCGATCACACATGCCCTGAGCATGTCTTCAAGAGTCTGAATTGTTCTTTCACTCTACCCGTCAGTTTGTGGATGATATGCGGTGCTCATATCCAAACGAGTTCCCAGGGCCTCCTGTAGTGATTGCCAAAACTTTGATGTAAATCTACTTTCACGATCGGATATAATGGAAATAGGTATTCCATGCCTTGAAACAATTTCCTTTATGTATAATCATAATAGTTTCTCCATTCTATCTGTTTCCTTTATAGGCAAGAAATGTGCAGATTTGGTGAGACGATCAACTATTACCCAAATGGTGTCATAACCCTAGGCAGTCTTAGGTAACTTTGTGATGAAATCCATGGTAATACCGTCCCATTTCCATTCTGGGATTTCTGGTTGTTGAAGTAACCCTGACGGCTTCTGGTGTTCTGCTTTGACTTTGGAACAAGTTAAACATTCCCCAACATATGTTGCAACGTCTGTCTTCAAATTAGGCCACCAATAATGCGTCTTAAGATCTTGATACATCTTTCCAACTCTAGGATGTATCGAGTATCTTGTCTTATGTGCCGCATTCAATATCAACTTCCTTAATCCACCCAACTTCGGTACCCAAATACGGTTTGCAAAATATCGAATTCCGTCTTTCCGCATAACGAGTTGCTTCTCATACTTCTTCATTATTTCATTTCCTATGTTTTCTTTAGTAAGAGCTTCTCGTTGAGCCTCTTTGATTTGTGAGTTGAGATTCATGAAAATTTTTATGTTCATTGCTCGTAGTTGAATTGGTTCCCGTTCCTTTCTGCTTAGAGCGTCGGCCACTACATTCGCTTTCCCGGGATGATAGCGAATCTCACAATCATAGTCGTTTATCAGCTCGACCCACCTACGTTGCCTCATGTTCAGCTGTTTCTGATCGAAGATATGTTGAAGGCTTTTATGATCGGTAAACACAGTGCATTTAACCCCATATAAATAGTGTCTCCATATCTTCAATGCAAACACTACTGCTCCCAATTCTAAATCATGCGTCGTATAATTCCGCTCGTGAATCTTCCATTGTCGGGATGCGTATGCTATAACTTTCTTCCGTTGCATAAGGACGCAACCAAAACCTTGTCGCGAAGCGTCACAATATATCTCAAAATCATCGTTCCCTTCAGGTAACGATAAAATAGGTGCTGTAGTCAACTTCTTCTTCAGTAATTGAAATGCACTTTCCTGCTCAGAAGTCCATTCGTACTTCTTCCCTTTTTGCGTTAACGCTGTTAATGGTTTAGCTATTCGGGAAAAATCTTTAATAAACCTTCTATAATAACCAGCTAAACCCAAAAATTGGCGTATCTGCGTTGGTGTTTTAGGAGTCTCCCATTTTTCAATGGCCTCAATTTTAGCTGGATCAACCTGAATTCCTTTGCTACTAACAACATGGCCAAGAAATTGCACTTCTTTCAACCAAAATGCACACTTAGAAAATTTGGCGTATAACTGTTCTTTTCTTAACAATTCTAATACCAGTCTTAAATGCTGCTCATGCTCTTGCTCACTCTTGGAATAGATAAGAATATCGTCAATGAAAACGATAACAAACTTATCTAAATACGGACTACAAACTCGATTCATGAGGTCCATAAATACAGCTGGCGCATTAGTCAACCCAAACGGCATAACCAAAAATTCGTAATGACCATAATGTGTCCGAAAAGCAGTTTTCGGAATATCTTCTTCTTTGACACGTAATTGATGATAGCCCGATCTTAAGTCGATTTTCGAGTACACACATGATCCTTGCAGTTGATCAAATAAGTCGTCAATTCTCGGTAGTGGATACCGATTCTTAATAGTTAACTTATTTAATTCACAATAATCTATACACATCCTAAAAGATCCATCTTTCTTCTTGACGAATAAAATCGGAGCTCCCCACGGTGAAGTACTTGGTCGTATGAATCCACGGTCCAGTAATTCTTTTAACTGACTCTGAAGTTCTTTTAACTCAGACGGTGCAAGTCTATATGGAGCATGAGCCACTGGTGCAGCTCCTGGTACTAGATCTATTTGAAATTCTACAGATCTAAATGGAGGTAATCCCGGCAACTCTTCCGGAAAGACTTCAGGAAAATCTCTTGCCACAGGAACGCCATTGATGTTCTTCACTTTTTCCTTCGTTTCGACTTTATTAACATGTGCTAAGATAGCATAACACCCTTTCTTCAAGCACTTTTGAGCTTTCAAACAACTAATGAGTTTTAGCTTTGAGTTACCCTTCTCTCCATAAATCATTACTGGCGTTTTATCCTTACGAGGAATGCGAATTGCCTTCTTGGCACACACAACTTCAGCTCCTATTTTAGACATCCAGTTGATGCCGACTATTACATCAAAACTTCCTAATTCTACGGGTATCAAATCAATCTTAAATATTTCTCCGGCTAAATTTATTTTACAATCACAGCAAATTTTATCGGCTTTAATTAGTTTACCATTAGCTAACTCAATCATGTAGTTAGTATCTAGAGGTAATGATGAACAATTCAATTTAGCGTAAAAGTCTCTACTCACGTAACTTCTATTGGCACCAGTATCAAATATAATAGATGCAGATAAGTTATTAATGGTAAACGTACCCGTAATAAGCTTCGGGTCTTCACACGCCTCTCTAGCATTAATAACAAATGCTCTTCCACGTGCAAATCCATTATTCTTCTCTGGATTCGGACACTGGCTCTTATAATGACCCTGTTTCCCACACCCATAACAGGTAACAGTGGCCAAGGTAGTTCTATTTGCATTAGTGGCAGGAGTCTTGGTGCCATTTGTATTTGTAACAGGAATCCGACAATCTTCAGCAAGATGACCCCTTCGATTACAATTTTTGCACACCACATTACAATAACCAGAGTGATTTTTGTGGCATCTGTTACATAAAGGATTTCGTCCTTTGTAACCTGAGTTCGAACCGCTACCCGCACCTTGCGTGGTTTCTTGTTTCTTGTTGGATTGTTGATGATTACCTTCCCACTTTCTTTTGTTTCCCGATGTCTTGACATCGGTGTTCTTATCCAAAATAATCTGGTCCATCAACTCGTTCGCCATGGTGATGGCTTCGTGAATAGTCTTGGGTTTTGATACTGTAACATTTGCTTTGACATTTTTAGGCAAACCATCTTTGTACAGTTCTATCTTCCATTCTTCGGTTGGTACCAATTCGGGACATAGCAAAGCTAATTCCATGAATCGCTGATTGTAGTTGGTGAGTTCAGTACCAACAACTTTCAGGCTTCGTAATTCAGCTTCCAACTTCCTAACCTCGTTCCTTGGACAATACTCGTTGATTAGCATTGTTTTGAATTCTTCCCAGGGAGTATCATAAGCTACATCTCCTCCTACGGCCTTCACATAGTTTTTCCACCATGTGAGTGCACTATCTTGTAAGGTGCACGATGCATACTTAGTCATGTCCTTCTCAATACAACCACTGATTTTAAACACAGACTCAATCTTTTCGATCCACCGGGTTAAACCGACTGGTCCTTCTGTTCCACTGAGTGTGAGGGCTTGCAACCTAGAAAAGTTTTGTAAGTACATCCCACACGAGGATTTGGGTTAACTGCAGCACCTCTCGCATCCTCGACCCATAACATTCTGTCGTCCACTCGCTGATTAATGAGTTCCTCGATTTCTTGTTCCGTCATTCGGTTCAATCGCGCCATAATCTTCAATAAGAATGAAAAAAATAATTATTCACATAGAATATTATAGATGTAGTATGTATTTACAGTACATCGTAGCTTATTAATAATATGAACCAGTTATTATTATAAAAGCCTTTTCTTCTTATTAGCGTTTTATAATTATATCTAGGGTAGTACCTACCCGTTAAAGTTCATACTTAATAGCTTAGTACAAAAATCAATTACTATCACCCAAATAATACTCAACCATGGAAAATTATTGCATTTCACACTTCACTATTTTACATATGCTTATCTTACATCAAACATTAAGCAAACCACACTAGTAATATTATACAAAACGTTATATGATCCCATGGTTTAAAACAACAGCGCATCATTTAACCCAAAACGTTTGTGTTCAAAGAAATCGCTTATAGGTTATCTTGACTGTCTCCCTGTGTTTTGGCGGAGGGGCTGAAGAACTGGGGGCTGAAGAACTGGATGCCGGGATAGAACTAATAGGAATAGCGGGAATAGGGGTGGAAGTGTCTGGTGGAGTTGGTGCCACAACATCCTCACTAAACTTGGGATTTGGATTTTCCAATTCAGTAGCCTTTCGTTTCTTTCTTCTTTCAAACTTGTCTTTCGTAATTTCCTGTATTTCTTCCTCCTCAGGATCACTTTCCGGTTCCTCTTCAATTGATTCATCCGAAAATTGTGAGTGTTCCCCAAAGGTATCGTTTTCATCATCGGACAGGTTAATGACTGGAACACCATCTGAAGATTCTGGTTCGGAGTCGCTGAATGTGATAACACGTTCTAAGCCAGACATCTATCACATAACAACTAGCACGTTAGTACCACATAATATTTACATATTAATTTTTTTTTAACCAACAAGGATAAGCAATAGTTTTCGAAATCAAACACGGTCAAAGTCCAGACTCACTAATGCATCCTAACAAACTCGATAAGACACACTAATGCAAATTTTATGGTTCTCTAAGACCAACGCTCTGATACCACATGTCATAACCAGATCTTAACCATAAGGACGAATACAATAACATATGATTTCATCGCGAGGTATTGACCTCTATATGCGATATTTTTCAAAAACTGCATTCGTTTTTACAATACAAACCATAGCTTTTATTACAAATACAAGGTTTAAACAACTTAATAATGATTATCGTTTAGCGATAATCTTAGACTTACAAACTTTACATGTGATAATAACAATACGACTTCCAACATATTTTACATTACAAATCCTCCGATATGCAGTTTTATTTTTGACACAAATATGCATACTCAAGATCTTGCTTAAATTCAACATGTTGCAGCGGAAGCTTTTAGTTATCACCTGAGAATAAACATGCTTAAAACATCAACATAAAGTTGGTGAGATATAGGTTTAATGCCGGCAGCGTTATAAATATAGACCACAAGATTTCATATATAAACGTTTTAATAAAAATATTCTAAGTTGTTGAGCACTTAATAACCATACTTAACATTTAATCAACGTCGCATATTCCCTTTATTATGAAATCTTACTACACCGTACCAAGTGTAGTCACAGAAACGAAGTACTGTGCAACCGTTGAATACTGGTCGTCTAGTCCGGTTGGGGTTGTCAGGCCCGATAGATCTATCAACAGGATTCGCGTTTACAATACCTCATGTAAATAGTAGTTACCAAGTTACAGGGAAGTATGCCAGTGGTACAACTCAACGTAGAATATATATTTTTAATCACTTGTGTCCATAACGTAAATCATAAAATGCATGTATTCTCATCCCGAAATATCTAGAGTTTAAAAGTGGGACTATATACTCACGTTTTGCCTTGAAGGTAATAAACACGACTTGGTCTCCGATTGATATCACAAACCTAACCATATATATAATATATCAACATATTTTCTTTTCAAGTAATCGTTACATATATATATATATATATATATATATATATATATATATATATATATATATATATATATATATATATATATATATATATATATATATATATATATATATACTTTTAATATTTTCTTAGTCCGTAGTTAGCAGCCCGATGTTAGTGGTCCACAATTAGTTGCTTAAATAAAATAAATAAAGACCCCATCGTATTCGTATTGATCAAAATTAATCTCGACCCATGGTACCATGTTGTTAAGTGACGTGTTGCGTACATAAAGTACCGTGTTGTCAAATGACGTGTTGCGTACAATCATGAGGTCTTATGATTAATCTTCTCGTGTTGTTTACGGGTGGTCCTGAAATATATAAAATCAAATCATAAGTAAATATATATGAAATATCATATTAATTAGAAAATATATGATTAATTTAATTTTTCTCCAAATATTTTCGTAGCTAAACTAGCTTCGGATACCCGATCTTGTTTTAGTCGTAGTTTCTTCATTACAACTCCGTTTTTGTTGGTTCAACTTGCCACTTCCTTGGATCGAGTCAAATTTTAAGAATATGAACTGATAATACCTTAGTTTGTATTCGAAATCACAGGTTATAGGTCAAACTTTGGTGAAACTTATGAAAGTGATCATTTTCCATCATAAAAAACAACATTTAATGATCATTTTTCTAAAAATACTTACACTTTGAGTTAAACCATGAAATTTTTATGTGTTAACATATTCATAAGAAATATCATTTTTCCAGAACATGAACTTCCATTTCAAAGTTCAAGATAGTTTTTATTTATCCAACCCAAAACAGCCCCCGGTTGCACTCCGACGACGTAGATTCAGTTTTTTAGGTGTTCTTTGTAAAACCAAGTTATATCTTGTTAAGTTAGCATATCATTATGATATATTACAGGTCTTGAAGTGTTTTAAAAGTCAAGTTAGAAGGATCTATTTAGTTTGCGAACAAGTTTGAAATCATTCAAACTATGTTCTTGTTGTTAAAATTTTATACCACAAAATAAGATAGCTATATGAATATGAATTGAATAAGATTATGAATAAGGTTACTACCTCAAGTTACTTAGACAAAGTTACTGTAAGAGATGAGAAAAATCCTAGAATCAAAAGAGTGGTGGAGTTGGATTGAAAGGTTGGAAGTAAACTTGTTTACTTGAAAGGATTTTTGAAGTGTTCTTGAATGGATTTTCTTATGATGATTAAGGGTTGTTTTTGAAGCTAGATCTTCATGGTTATTTGCTGAGATTGTGAAGAACACTTAAGGTTCCTAAGAGTGTGTTTTTGGTTAGAGAAAATGTGTAGTAAAAATGAAAATGGAATGGAGTATAAATGGTGGTGAAAAGATGTATAAATTTGTAATATTGTGCAAAAGTCTTGTAATATGCCAAATTGATTAATCATGCATGCTAAGATCCAAAATTGGCTGACTCATGGCTGCTAATAAAGTGATTGTGATGTGTATATACCAATAGTAAATACGTATAAAAGCTGGGTATGATACGGGTACGTATACCCTAGATATACATATAAAAATCTTGAGAAAACGGAACGAGGATTCAAATATAGCTATCTTTTGTAAATATACTTATATTGTTTTATGTATATAAATCCTTTAAAAGTGATAAAATACATATCTATACGATACATGTATAAGCATTATAAGTTTTAAGTATTTAAGTCGAAGAACGTCACATATAGTTATCTTTTTGAAAACTTAAGTTAGTAGTCTCAAAATATACTTATAACTCATTGTTATTAGTACACAATGAGATGTTAAAACATTCTTAGATTATGTTAAATATATAAAAATACATATATATACACAAACGAATAATTATCGTATGTTATATAGTTCGTGATATCATCGGTCAAATTGGACGGTCAAACGTTGTGTAAAACTCTTTTCAAAAACATAAGTCTCAACAATTTAGATTGCTTATCATGTTGGTAAGGTTTAATTTATGTAAATATTAATATTATAAGTGTAAAACGATCGGAAAAATCTGGGTCGTTACAACTGCCTATAAGTGTTGTAGCAAGGTTTAGGTATATCCATTCTATAAATAAATTAATATCTTGTGTAAAATTGTATCATATTTAATAGTTTTTCCTAGTAAAATATAAAGCTATTTCATATACACCTCTGCGAACATCAAGTATTTTTGGCGCCGCTGCCGGGGAACTTAAACGCCGAAAGCGCAACGCTAATGATATAAAAAATAATAATATAATTTTGTAAAAGTTTTTATTAAGTCCTTCGTATAAAAATATAAGTTTTAAAAAGATAAAAATATAAAAATACAAAAAGAGTTTGTTAAAAAAAACATATAAATTTAAAAAGTATTTTTATTTTTGAGTTTAAATATAAGTATTTTATTATTTTATAGAAATATTTATATATATATATATTTTATATTTTAGAAAAACAGAAAAAAAAACTGAACCTGTGCAAAATTGACCCCTTTCTCAGCTGAAATTTAACCCTCCGCGACTCGCGGAGGTTTTGAACCGGGACCAACCGCACTCGCGGAGGTCCACTGACAGGCTAGGGTTTCTGCAAACTGTAATAATTACGGAGTATTATTAATTATTACTATTAAACCTAATTAGGTTATTAATTATTTATTATTTAGTTTAGTTTTAATTATTTAATTTGTATTTTTAACTTTTAATTAATTTTATAAATATATAAAAATTAATACTTTTATAAAATAAATAATATAAAAATAATATTTTTATAAAAATTGTACTTTTTACAACTTTTAGTATATTTTTATATTTTGTCTCTTTTCATTTATTTTTAGCGTAATTTTTATATTTTTCGCTCATTTTTACTTTTAAGATATAGTTTTTACCATAGTTATTTTTACTTCTAGATTTTTAGGCTTTGCCGTAAAATCCCTTAAGTGCTTTCTCTTTAGACTAAGATTTAGGTGCTTTAGAATTTTGCGACGTTTTTTTTAGTTTTTAGGACCTTTTTAAGTTATTGCCATTTGGGATATATTATTTCTTTTAAGCTTTAATATTTTTAGACGCAACTTTTAATTTTTTAGTTTTTAGTTCCTTTTTAAGTTTTAACGCGCTACTTTCTTATTTTTATTTTTCGACGCCTTTTACCTATGTATCAATTATCACTCCAATTAGTAATCTCAATTTGCAATTTTAATTTTAAGTTAGTGATAATAATAAGGTTGGGTTAGTCGAGTGTTTTAAAGTTTTATAAGTCACTTTTTTTTTCTTTCTTATTTCTCCAAATTTAATACCGACGCGCTCTTTTTCTTTCTTATTTCTCGACATTCTAGTTTTAGGACATAGATTTTTATTCTATTTCTTCTCTAAATTTCTTAAAATTACGAAAATTTATTTTAAGTGGTTAAATTGATAGACATCAAAATTTTCTGCTTCGTAGTAATAGTTGGATTTGTACGTGGACCGGGTTATTGGAGCCAAACAGTACTCAATTATATTGAGACCAAACGAATCTTGCCCCTCTGCTGCATCTTTTGGCTATTCGAAATGTGGGCAAAATCAGAAAAGTCTATTAATTGGATAACTTATATAATTTTTCTTTCCTCTTAAAAACTAATAGGATATTCTGTGAATGCACCGAGCAAGACGTTCACAACCTTTTGTACGTTTACCACCTGTAACTCGATCAAGACATCTAGCTAATATTGTCGCCGTTGATTTTTCTTTAGAATCGTCATCCAGTCAACCAAGTACTCCAATTCAAATTTTTGATAATCCATTTTTTGAACCCAACCTCACAATTGAGAATCCGGAGAATATTCAGGGACGATTCATAGATCCTGAACCATTAATTTTTCCTCTGGAACCACCAATCATTCAAACAGAGATTGTTGAGGAACGAACCATTAAATCAGAATCCTCTAGTGATTCAGATTCAACAAATTCAATCATGGAGAATCTGGAACCTTTAAGTATGGAAGATCGAATGAGAGCTAAACGCACTGGTCAAGGTCACGCAATTACTCATCCAGACATTAATGCGCCAGATTATGAAATCAAATGACAAATTCTACATATGGTGACTAATCAATGCCAATTTAGTGGTGCGCCGAAGGAAGATCCAAATGAACATCTTCGTACCTTTAATAGGATCTGCACACTATTTAAAATCCGAAAAGTTGAGGATGAACAGATATATCTCATGTTATTTCCCTGGACTTTAAAGGGAGAAGCCAAAGATTGGTTAGAATCGTTACTTGAAGGGGCGATTGATACATGGGACGTTTTAGTTGAAAAATTTCTTAAACAATTCTTTCTGGCATCTAAAGCCGTAAGACTTCAAGGAGAAATTGTTACGTTCACACAGAAACCAAATGAAACTCTATATGAGGCGTGGACAAGATTTGGAAAGTTATTAAGAGGATGTCTGCAACATGGTTTAGACACCTGTCAAATAGTACAAATATTCTACCAAGGATGCGACATCACTACAAGGAAAGACATCGACATAGCAGCTGGTGGTTCTATTATGAAGAAAACAGAAACTGATGCTTACAAAATTATTGATAACACTGCTTCCCACTCACATGAGTGGCACCAAGAAAAAGATATCGTTAGATCATCTAAAGCAGCTAGAGCCGATTCTAGCCATAACTTAGATTCCATTTCTGCAAAGATAGATGCTGTCGAGAGACGAATGGAAAAGATGACTAAGGATATACACTCAATACGAATTAGTTGTGAGCAGTGTGGAGGACCACATTTGACAAAAGATTGTCTCAGTATTGAACTAACAATGGAACAAAGAGAGAATATTTCATACATAAACCAAAGGCCTGGAAATAATTATCAGAATAATTATCAACCGCCAAGACCGATTTACAATCAAAACCAGAATTATAACCGAAATGTTCCATACAACAACCAACAAGGTCCTAGTAATCAACAAGTATCCAACAATACTTACAACCAGCAAAGACCTAATTTTTAAAACAAACCACCACAAACCGATGATAAAAAGCCAAATTTATAAGATATGATGACGAAGCTAGTTGAAACTCAAATGCAGTTTTTCACATCTCAGAAACAAACGAATGAACAAAATGCTCAAGCATTTAGAAATCAACAAGCTTCTATTCAAAATCTGGAACAAGAAGTAAGTAACCTAGCAAGGTTAATAGGTGAAAGAAAACCGGGAATTCTACCTAGTGATACAAATGCTAACCCCCGGAATGAAACAGCTAAAGCTATTACCACAAGAAGTGGTATTACACTTAAACTACCTGAAATACCTGTAATTTCTGAGGAAGCTATTCCTACTCCACAAGAACCACAACCTGAATAAGATAAGGAAACAGAACCGGTAGTTGAAAAGGTTAATGAAGATAACACAGTTAAGGCTAAACCTTATGTTAAACCATACTAACCACCACTTCCTTACCCGAGTAAGATGAAAAAAGAGAAACTTGAAGCCGAGCAATCCAAATTTTTGGATATGTTTAAACAAATAAATGTCAATCTTCCTTTCATTGATGTAATTTCAGGAATGCCTAGATATGCTAAATTTCTGAAAGATCTAATCTCAAATAGAAAGAAAATGAAAGAACTCTCGGCTGTTACTATGAATGCTAATTGTTCAGCAGTGCTGTTGAATAAGATACTAGAAAAACTATCCGATCCATGAAGTTTCACAATTCCATGTTTTCTGGGTAGTCTTAGTTCAATAGAAGCATTGGCATATTTAGGTGCTAGTATAAATTTAATGTCGTATTCACTATACACTAAACTAGACCTTGAAGAATTGAAACCAACACGAATAAGCATACAACTAGCCGATAGATCAGTAAAATATCCTAGAGGGATAATGGAAAACATGCTAGTTAAAGTTGGTACTTTAGTATTTCCAGTAGATTTTGTTGTTCTGGACATGGAAGAAGATTCTCAAGTTCCTCTCATATTAGGAAGACCATTCTTAAACACGGCTAAAGCAATGATAGACGTGTTTGGTAAGAAATTGACCCTAAGTATAGAGGACGAGAGTGTTACCTTTTCAGTTGATAGAGCAATGCAACAACCGCAATCTGCAGATGATACATGTTATTATATTCAAACTATAGAATCACATGCAAAATTGTTAGAAGAATTTCTAGAATTACAGGAAACAGGAGAATGTTCTTTAGGAGAAGGTACTGAACCAATTGATGAAACTGAAATGTTAGCTACACTAATGGCTAATGGATATGAACCAACAACAGAAGAAATTCAAATGCTAAACGAAGAAGACAGATATCGATACAAATCATCGATAGAAGAACCTCCGACATTAGAGTTAAAGCCACTTCCAAATCATTTGGAATACACTTATTTACATGGTGAATCTGAATTACCAGTAATAATATCATCTTCTCTTACTGAAAATGAAAAATCTCAACTCATTTCTGTATTAAAAGCTCATAAACCAGCCATTGCATGGAAGATTCATGATATTAAAGGAATAAGTCCTTCGTATTGCACACATAAAATCCTTATGGAAGAAGGTCATAAAACGTATGTGCAACACCAACGAAGACTAAATCCTAATATTTAAGATGTAGTTAAGAAAGAAATTATTAAACTACTTGATGCAGGTTTAATTTATCAAATTTCTGATAGTCCATGGGTAAGCCCAGTTCAATGTGTACCTAAGAAGGGTGGCATGACTGTCATCACAAATGAGAAAAATGAGTTTATTCCTACTAGGACTGTAACAGGATGGCGTGTATGTATTGATTATAGAAAATTAAATGACGCCACCAGAAAAGATCACTTTCCCTTACCTTTCATTGATAAAATGTTGGAAAGATTAGCTGAAAACAGTTACTATTGTTTTCTTGATGGTTTTTCCAGATATTTTCAAATTCCAATAGCACCCGAAGACCAAGAGAAAACCACATTCACGTGCCCTTATGGTACTTTTGCTTACAAACGCATGCCATTTGGACTTTGCAAAGCCCCTGCAACCTTTCAAAGGTGCATGATGGCAATTTTTCACGACATGATAGAAGAATGCATAGAAGTTTTCATGGATGACTTTTCAGTCTTCGGTGATATATTTGAATCATGTTTAGTTAATCTGGAACGAATGCTTATTAGATGCGAACAATCAAATCTAGTACTTAATTGGGAGAAATGCCATTTCATGGTTAAAGAAGGCATCGTTCTTGGACATAAAATTTCAAAGGAAGGAATTGAAGTGGATAGAGCTAAAGTAGATGTAATTGCTAAACTTCCACATCCCACCAATGTTAGAGGAGTTAGGAGTTTTCTAGGGCATGCCGGTTTTTACCGACGTTTCATAAAAGATTTTTCTAAAATTGCCACTCCTATGAATAAACTCCTAGAAAAAGATGCTCCATTCATCTTTTCAGATGAATGTATCAAATCTTTTAATATTCTTAAAGAGAAACTCACTAATGCGCAGATCATGATAACACCAAATTGGAATCTACCGTTTGAACTAATGTGCGATGCAAGTGATTTTGCAATGGGAGCCGTTTTAGGACAAAGGATTGAAAAACGATTTCAACCTATATATTATGCTAGTAAGACATTACAAGGAGCACAAACAAATTACACAACTACTGAAAAAGAACTCCTTGCTATTGTCTTTGCTTTTGACAAATTTCGATCATATTTTATTCTAGCTAAAACGGTGGTCTATACCGATCATTCTGCTCTTAGATACCTATTTTCGAAACAAGATGCTAAACCAAGATTAATCCGTTGGATCTTACTATTACAAGAGTTTGATATTGAAATCCGAGATAAAAAGGGAGCAGAAAAGCTCGCCGCTGATCATCTTTCTCGTCTTGAAAATCCTGAATTAGAAGTTCTAAATGAATCGGCCATACAAGACAACTTTCCTGATGAATATCTATTGAAGACAGATTATAATGATATACCATGGTTTGCAGACTATGCAAACTACTTAGTATGTGGATTCCTTGAAAACGGATTATCGTACCAAAAACGAAAGAAATTCTTTAGTGATATAAAACACTATTTCTGGGAAGATCCACATTTGTTTAAAAGTTATCCCGATGGAATAATACGCCGATGTGTATTCGGAGATGAAGCTAGTAAAATCTTAAACCATTGTCACACAGGACCAACAGGAGGGCATTATGGGCCTCAACTAACAGCAAGAAAAGTTTATGATACTGGATTCTATTGGCCTACAATTTACAAAGACGCACACCTTCTTTGCAAATCCTGTGATGCATATCAAAGGGCCGGAAAAATAAGTCAACGTGATGAAATGCCACAAAATGTCATTCAAGTATGTGAAGTATTTGACGTTTGGGGTATTGACTTTATGGGTCCATTTCCAAAATCTCATAATAATTTATACATTCTCGTAGCCATTGATTATGTATCTAAATGGGCGGAAGCACAAGCTCTCCCAACTAACGATGCACGAGTTGTAGTCAACTTTTTAAATCGTCTTTTTGCAAGGTTTGGAACACCGAAAGCTTTAATAAGTGATCGGGGTACTCATTTATGTAATAATCAATTTGAGAAAGTTCTTAAAAGATATGGAGTAACTCATAAAATCTCCACTGCTTATCATCCACAAACAAGTGGACAAGTTGAAAATACCAACCGAGCTTTAAAACGTATTCTAAAGAAAACCGTAGGATCAAATCCGAAGGAATGGTCCATTAAATTGGAGGATGCACTCTGGGCTTTTAAAATAGCATACGAAACACCAATTGAAACCACACCTTTCAAACTCGTTTACGAAAAAGCATGTCATCTTCCAGTAGAAATTGAACACAAAGCATTTTGGGCTTTGAAGACATGTAATCTTGATTTACATGAAGCCGGACGTCTACGGTTAAGTCAACTAAATGAATTAGAAGAATTAAGACAAGAAGCATACGAAAATTCGTTAATCTATAAGGAAAGAACGAAGAAATGGCATGATAAAAGAATTAGAAGTTCAAAAGAATTTAAAGAAGGAGATAGAGTTCTTCTTTTTAATTCACGATTCAAGCTATTTCCTGAAAAATTGAAATCAAGATAGTCTGGACCATTCATAGTCAAAAGAGTTTTCCCATACGGAACAGTAGAATTAATAAATTCAAATGGGATTGAATTTAAAGTTAATGGTCACAGAGTTAAACATTACATAGATAGTCCAATGGAAGTTGACAACGAAGTTAATCACAATTTCGATACCACAGCTAACTAAGTGTGGGGAGAATCAAGTCTTTAAAGGATAATATGTATTTCTGTTAGAGTTAGATTTTCTGTTTTCGTGTAGTTCTCGAAAATGGAACCCGAATGGTCTTTCCCTAGCAGACCCTAAAGAGCTAGTCTTCTCCCCCCATTCTGAATTTTTATTTTTTTAGGTTTTTGCGAAATGAAGACTTCCTGTGAACTAAACTATGGTCTAATGCTACACGCTTTGATCACTAAACGTAATATTGACACACTTCCGAGTAAACTGGTATCAGTAATCAGAGAAAAATTGGACGGAGTAAGAAAATAATTCAGATGCGAAGATAATAAGTTAAAATTTGGTAAAGGAAAATCAAAATCCGCAGCGAAAAGAAGAGCACGACACCTTGAAAGATGTCACAAATGCAGAAAATGGTCACACGAAGGTAAATGTTCAAATAATCAAACCTATTCAAACACCGAATTTGTTACTTTATGCAGAGATGGACCGTTCATATATTTAGAAGAAAAAACGTTAAATGCTCGAGGTTACGCCTATGTAGCCATGGAAAACCAATTAGTCCGACTATCTTATGAGTGGGCTAGAGCATATCACTAAGAAATCTATATCACAGGTAAGTTTGTACAGTTTTCATTTTTTATTTTTATTTTTAACCTTTTGATAATAAACGATAATTTGTTCGCTATAAAGTATTAAATTGGTATTCGATAAAATTAGGTCTTGCGACCGAAATTATTGATATCATTCAAAAATTTATTACATCACTGCGAAATTTACCGTTTATTCTTAAGGTATAAATATCTTTAATCAATCAACCCAAAATATTTCAAAAATTCGTCATGAGTTAAATTAGGTCATGGAACCGAAATTACTTTACCGAAAAGAGGGGCGCATATTTTTGATAATATTTGATTGATTAAAGTGGGATAAAAGCCAAAAAGATTTTTAATTTTATTTTTACCATGTTTTTAAAATTAATATATAAATATTAAATTAATATTGTAAACTTCTTTAAAATTGTAAATATTTGAAAAATTAATATTTTTAATATAAGTTTGTATGTATAAAAACATAAATATAATATAAGTTTGATGTAAAATTTTATTAATATGAATTTTTAATTTTATGCATTTTAAATTTAAGTTTGGTGTGAATTTATAATATGAATTTTTAATTAAGTTTGGTGTGAATTTAAAAACGAAAATTTACTTTATTTCATCAAGTTAAAAATACGATTTTTAAAATTCGTCGTAAGTTGAAGACTAGGTCGTTGAGCCGAAATTGCTTTACCCGAGGGCGGGACTAGAAATTTTATTATCATTATTTTTAATCTTATTGACTTAAAGTATGCCAAAAAAATTAAAAAACCCAAAAATCTTTGCTTTTAAAACAACGCTTCAAAAAGACAAATTTTAAAATTTTGTCGAGGAACGGACTAGGACAACGTTCCGAAACGACCTCGTCCTAAATAACAAGGGAAACAAAATTTTAAAATTAATTTATTAATTTGTTTTATAAGTTAAAGATTTCTAAAAAAAAAATCCAATATGTTTGGAAACTTTGGTAAAATTTAATCATTTTTCTACGCTAAACACCCTCAATAATTTAAATTGTTACTGATTTCTTGCAAATGAGGGCATTGCAAGATCTTAAGTGTGGGAAGGGGTTAAATTCTTTCCGATTTTTAAAATTTTTTTAACTTAAACACTTGGTTACCATTAAAAATACTAGTAACACAGTAGTTGTATTAAAAATAGTAGTAACACAGTAGTATATATATATACCCTAGTCTTATATACTGACTACCCACTTCTAGTAAAAAAATTTAAAATTTTCAATTAAATGAACTCAAAATCATGTTTATACATATTTATGAACGATAAAACTAGGTGTTAACACCGAAATTATTGTTACCTCGGAAAGGACATAAATTGAGAAACAACCCAAAAATGTTAGAATTCATTTAAGAATGGAATAGAAGAGAAAAAAAAGGAAAAATAAAAGCCAAGTGTGGGAATATTTACCAAATTATTTTAAACATATGTCACATATTTTTGTACAAATATCTGAAGATACTTTTGTTTTGGATAATTTCTAAAAAGTTTTACTCGATTTTCTGTAAGAAAGATGGATCTACACGATGAATCAATTCCATCATTAAAAGGAAGTAAAGTCTTCCGAAAAAGACACGCGCTTCTTGATTTAGGTCATGAAGTTGTCGTCCAGACCAGCTGTAGGTTGACGAAAAACCTAGAAAAGTCATCACTAAAATCAGCAGGAAATCCACGGACCTCAGCATCAAACAGGGTCGCCAAGTGGTCAAACTTATCCTAACCATGAGAGGATCTGTCTCGTAAAATGGGGAGGATGCTGTACAAATTAGCTTGATAAGACTAATGAATCAGATCCCCAGAAAGGATAATCTCCTTAAAGATCAAAAAACAGCTTTTAAGACTGATATTACTCAATCCTAGAGATTGACCTTAAAGATTGAGAATTACAACTTCATGGAATTCGATGATATCTAAACTCGAGCTTGAACGAGAAAATATTTTGATCAAAATTTCAAACCGATTTGTTTTCTAAAAACCCATTTTCAATGCATTCATTACCATTGAACGTAAAATCCTAGGAATTCACCTGAAATTCATTAGGTCACCTGAACCAAATCGGGTGTCAACCGTAAGAACGGTGGTTGTATAGTATGATCAAAGACAGGACCTTGTGCCAGACCGGAAAATTATAAGGGTGAGCTTTACTATTGCTCCTACAAAGGATAGTAATTGCATCCGACACGTTATAGACCATAATTAAAAGCATGTCAGGGGACATTGCCTTAACAGTTGCTTGTTCAACGCTTTCCTTTACAACCGGACTGTAGTTTACCGAAAGGTAATATACGGAGCAAGTATACTGGACGTGTTGCTTTCCTAATACAAGGTTAGCAAGTGGGTGACACAAAACCGTAAGTTTTGAGCTAAAATTTTCAAATCTGAAACCCACCAAACCCACAAAAAGAATTTGCAAACACCGGTGAAGGGTTATTCCGAAAAACTTATCTAGGGTAAAAGCTAGATTTAATTTTCCAAAGATCAAATGTTTTCATAAAGATCCAATTTCCTTAATGGATCTAAATTTTTATAGTCATGTGGGACTGTAAACCATAACGTTACTACCATTGTTTATACTGCCGTAAAGAAATCACTGATGTACAAAGTGTGAAGAATAAAGAAGTAATTCTAGTATTTCAAGACTATATTGCTTGAGGACTAGCAACACTCAAGTGTGGGAATATTTGATAATGCTAAAAACGAGCATATATTTCATAGCATTATCCCTCAAGAAAGACAAGCTTTTAGTTGCAATTGTTCTATTTACGAGTGATATTCGTTTAAATAATAAAAGGTGAAGACAAAAGACAGATTCGACGAATTGAAAACGCAAACGACCAAAAAGCTCAAAAGTACAAAATACAATCAAAGAGGTTCCAATTATTGATGAGAAACGTCTCAAAATTACAAAAGTACAAGATTTAAAACGCAAAGTACACGATATAAAATAGTACGCAAGGACGTTCGAAAATCCGGAACCGGGACCAGAGTCAACTCTCAACGCTCGATGCAACGGACTAAAAATTACAAGTTAACTATGTATATAAATATAATATAATATATAATTAATTATATAAATTATATATATATATATATATATATATATATATATATATATATATATATATATATATATATATATATATATTATATTTATATATTAAAACTGTCGGCAGACTAGGATCCAAACTTGTGTTAGCTGGAAACCACTGGTCCGCACTCGCGGAGCCTATAAAGGCAAAATCCTCCGCACTCACGGAGGTCTGAACAGTAAACGTGGGCCTATAAAAGGCAGAGCATTCGGCTGAATTTTACACATTTTTTTCTTTCCATCCTACGTAAACTTATATATATATATATATATATATATATATATATATATATATATATATATATATATATATATATATATATATATATATATATATATATATATATATATATATATATATATATATATATATATATATATATTCTAATTTTAATTTTAATTTTAAATCCTAATAATAAGGGTATGTTAGCGAATGTTGTAAGGGTGTAAGTCGAAATTCTGTCCGTGTAACACTACGCTATTTTTAATCATTGTAAGTTATGTTCAACCTTTTTAATTTAATGTCTCGTAGCTAAGTTATTATTATGCTTATTTAAAACGAAGTAATCATGATGTTGGGCTAAATATTAAAATTGGGTAATTGGGCTTTGTACCATAATTGGGGTTTGGACAAAAGAACGACACTTGTGGAAATTAGACTATGGGCTATTAATGGGCTTTATATTTGTTTAACTAAATGATAGTTTGTTAATTTTAATATAAAGATTTACAATTGGACATACCTATAAATAACCATATACACTCGATCGGACACGATGGGCGGGATATTTATATGTACGAATAATCGTTCATTTAACCGGACACGGGAATGGATTAATAGTCTATGGAATTATTAAAACAGGGGTAAAATTATGTACAAGGACACTTGGCATAATTGATAACAAAGTATTAAAACCTTGGGTTACACGCAGTCGATAACCTGGTGTAATTATTAAACAATGTAATAAAACCTTGTTACAGTTTAAGTCCCCAATTAGTTGGAATATTTAACTTCGGGTATAAGGATAATTTAACGAGGACACTCGCACTTTATATTTATGACTGATGGACTGTTATGGACAAAAACCAGACGGACATATTAAATAATCCAGGACAAAGGACAATTAACCCATGGGCATAAAACTAAAATCAACACGTCAAACATCATGATTACGGAAGTTTAAATAAGCATAATTATTTTATTTCATATTTAATTTCCTTTATTTTATATTTAATTGCACTTTTAATTATCGCACTTTTATTTATTGTCATTGTATTTAATTGCACTTTTAATTATCGTATTTTTAATTATCGTAATTTTATTTTATCACACTTTTATTTATCGCAATTTCATCATCGTTATTTACTTTACGCTTTAAATTAAGTCTTTTATTTATTTAATATTTTACATTAGGTTTTAACTGCGAATAAAGTTTTAAAAATCGACAAACCGGTCATTAAACGGTAAAAACCCCCTTTATAATAATAATATTACTTATATATATATTTGTATTTTTATAAATTAAAACTAATATAGCGTTAAGCTTTGTTTAAAAGATTCCCTGTGGACGAACCGGACTTACTAAAAACTACACTACTGTACGATTAGGTACACTGCCTATAAGTGTTGTAGCAAGGTTTAGGTATATCCATTCTATAAATAAATAAATATCTTGTGTAAAATTGTATCATATTTAATAGTTTTTCCTAGTAAAATATAAAGCTATTTCATATACACCTCTGCGAACATCAACTACTCGTTATCATAATTCGTTACTCTTTTCGAGCCTAAAGACATTATTGTTAGACTTAAACCGCATTGACGTGAACAATCATTTATACACTTCCCTCGGGGAACGCATCTTTAAAGTTGCACTAATTCTTTCTATTTAATACGAGTCACGTTAGAGATGCCGTTATACTTGTTCATTTTAAATCTTCACGATTACACGAACTTGATTCTATGGAGTGATGTGGGAATGGAGGTATGAGTTAGCAAAATATAACGACACTCGATCAACGTAGTTATATTATAGTAAGTCATATCAAAGTTCTAATGACTCGTGATGGTGATTGGACTCGATCAACCTAATCACCATCATGTGCCATGTACATGACTTTATTTTCCTTGTTGCCATTCAAAAACTTCGAGAATATTGATAACAACCATACCAGGGACACATCTTGATATTTACAAATCCTATTTATGCTTTTGAACGAATGACCAATTCTTTCAACTTCAAAACATGTGTTACATGGGTAGACTACCTCGTTTTCGCACAATTTTATCGACGAACTACGAAACGCTTGATATGCTCACATTGAGGTGGAAACTTCTCTCGCATTACACTCGTACCTCCGTATAAGGAAATCTTTTATTCTAAATTCTCAATGAGGAGAGAGACTTTTCACGTTATACTAGTATTCACCACGAGGGTGAATAGTCCTAACGAACTTTTTCAGAAACCGATAAGAAACTTGTCCCAACAAACGTTTTTCAGAAACCCACAAGATGAGAAAAATTTGTAAAACTATACATTATAGGAATTCTATTTCGACACAGTGTGCCTTCGTCATTTATTTCGGATTGAGGTAGTCGTTTCACTTCTAAATTTCGGAGTGCCTTACAAGAAGCCTTGCGAACACGTTTAAACATGAGTACCACGTATCATCCACAAACTGACGGACCAAGCAAACACACGATTCAAACCTTGGGAAAACATATCACGAACTTGTATTGTTGACTTTAATTGATTTCCTCTTACAACGATAGTTATCATTCGAGTATTAACGCCGCACCTTTTCCAAACTTTATATAGCCGCGAATGTCGTTCTCCTATTTGTTGAACCGAAGTAGGTGACAAGCAAACCATCGGACCCAAACTCATTCATGAAATAACCGTTAAGATCGTTCAAATCCAAGAAAGTCTCAAGACGGCCCGTAATCGCCACTATGCCGATGTTAGATGTAAGCCTCTCGAATTCCTAGTGGGTGACCGCGTAATATTAAATATCGCACCTTGAAAAGGTGTAATCCGTTTCGAAAAACATAGAAAGCTAAATTCGCGATATTTTGATCCTTTTGAAATCTTGGAGCGTATTGGACCCATTACTTACCGTTTCGAACTCCCAACTCAATTGAAATTCCGCTCATCCTACATTCCATGTATCAACTTAAAGAAGTGTCTTGTCGAACAAGAACTTGTTATTCCTTTTCGATGAGCTTACTATCGACGACAACCATCACTTCCTAGGAGAGCTATGAATCGTGAAACCAAACTTTAAAACAACGTGAAATCCCGATCGTCAAAGTTCGTTGGAATGCCCAAGGAAGTATTTTCACCCATTCGTAGAATTGGCAATGCAAGATTTCGAGGAAGAAACAACGACTACTACTTCCAACTAAATTTTGGGACGAAATTTCTTTTAAGGTGTAGGTAGTGTAACATCCTGCATTTTTCTGTTAAATTATTTTAACGCCCGTCTTTTTTTTTATTTATAATACATTTCGTATCTAGATTCGTATCTTCCGTTGACTAGCGTTTTAATATTTTCGTTATTTAATAATAACATCTCTCGTTTACTCTAGCGTATTTAAAATAATTCGTTTGGTTAATTCACGCACCCGCTTTCAAACTCGATGGACTAAGGTTGCCAAAGAACCAAAGTGGCAACTAGGTCAAAGGGTCAAACCCTCCTCCCCACCACTCATTCCATTTTCTTTTTCTTTTCCATTTTTCTCTAATTTACTACTTCCATCTTTCACCATTTTCATCTTCAACAAAGATTCATCATCTAAATCCAAATCAAGAAGCTAACATCAAAACAAATCGTACTTTTAGAATCCTCTCTTCATCCTCTACGTTTTGGTACCAATTTCACTACTTGAGGTAAAGTTTCTAAAAACTCTAGATTTCTTAAATTTGTTTTATAGACTTGAAATGGTGTTAGTTAGTGTCTATGGCTCGAGTCTAGCATGAAAATGTGATTTATTTGCTCGATCTTGTTATTTTGCATGAACTAGCATGAACTTGAAATGGGTGTGTTTAATCTTGAGTTTTGGATGATTAAATGTTGTTATTATGTTAAAGTTCATGTATTAAATGTGTTACTATCATCATTAGCTTCAATTTGATATGTTGGTTGGCCTGGTAAGACCTCATTAACATGATTTTTGATTTCATGATTCTTGGTTAGGGTTAATAGATCTTAAAACGAAATTTTTATGCATTAAATGCTTTGCAATGTTATTTGTAAGTATTTAGTTGTATTGTATGCATAATTACCTACAAAATGGCATATTGTATGTGTAAATTGAGTTCTCGAATCATGAAATGCGTTTTACGAACTTGAAACTTGAATGATGAACTTTTAACGATCATTCGACGAGGTTTTTGTTGTTGTAAATGAAGGACTTGATTGATGTTTTGTGTTTAGTTGTATTCCTCGTTAAATTACCTTTCCAACGATATAAGATACGTGTTTTGAATGTTTACGATTCATTAGTTGTGTTTGTTTGAAGTTTGGTTCGTGCACTTGTTAAAAATTCAGAAACAGCATTTTCCCAGGTACAGAAGCGCCGCTTCTGCACTAAGAGCGCCGCTCCTGGTCAGTATTCTGTGGAGTTTTTCAGCAGGCTTCAGGAACGCCGCTCCTGGAAACAAGAGCGTCTCTCCTGGGTCCTCAAGAGCGCCGCTCCTGGTCTGGGTGCGCCGCTCCTGTGCAGAAAAGTAGACCAAATTATTTTGTTATTCACCAATTCATTCCCGCTTACTCGCAACTCCGATTAACATGAAATTTTGCCAACATGCTTATATATGACTTCTTATCATGGGACAAAAGTCGGATACCCGACCCGACCCCGTTGACTTTGACTTTAACATTGACCAAGTTTGACTTTTAGTCAAACTTAACCAAATACTTATGCAATCGTTCTAACATGCTTTTATACTTGATTCTTGCATGAAACTTGACAACTTGATTCACATGCTATTAATTGAGTCGTATCGAGCCATAGTACTAATTGAACACATTTCACCTGACCTTGTATATAACGACCCTCATTTTTCCATTCTATATTTTTCCAATATTAAATGCCCAAACAATATAATTAGAACTTAATGATTAAACTTTAATCAATAATTGTTAAGTGTTAAGAGTTATAAAACATATTAATTAATCTTGTGCAATAATTGACAAGTTAATAAAAGATGAAAATAAAAGCTTATTAACTTCCGTGAACAAAATATAATAACTCAAAACTTAATGCTTTTAAACATGCAAACTTGAACTTATAAGGAACCTTTTTAACCAAACCAAATTACAGGGACTAAAACGAAAAAGTTCCATCTCCACACCACTAACCCTAGCCAATTTTGGGCAAGGCAAAAAGACCATTTTACCCCCCAAAACCCACGGCCAAAACACCCCCTTTAAACCTAACCCTAATCTTGACTTTTGCAATAAGTATTCCTAATTTGCCTCTAGCTCTAGAATGATCCATGTGTGTGTATAAATAGGGAGCTAGGTTAAGGGTTTTCATCATCTCATACTCACTTAATCACCTCATTAATCTCCTCTCCTCTACAACCACCCAAACACCACCACCATCCATCGGTTTTTGGAAAAAACCGAACACCACCATCACCCATTCAAAGTTTTGGTTATTTGTTTCTACTTTTCGGGTTAATCTTCAAGCGTGTTCTTCGTGTTCTCAAGATCTTCAAGGTGTTCTTGATTTTTCAAGTGCTTTGATCTTCATCTTCAAGACTTTTCTTCTTTTCTTTGTTAATATTCATCATCCATCATCAAGGTATAACCCTAGATCCAAATCTTTTAAATTCTATCTTTTGATTCATGTTTATATTCATAATCATATTCATTCTTGATCATATACATACATGTTCATGTTAAAAAATATATAATAAACATATACATACATATACGACATATACATATATATTTAAAAAAAAATTATATATAAAAGTAGTTTAGATCTTTAAAACCCTAATGATTAACCAAGATAATGTTAATGTTTAAAATGGTAACGATATATATACATATACCATATACATATCACGTGTATATATATAAAAAAAATTATTTGATCTATCAAACTTAAATTTATTTGGTTGTCACATGTTATGGATTAAAAAAAAAATAAAAAGTATATACATACTATATATAGGTACACGCATACATATATGTAATATATATATATATACTTAATATATACATATATCGGCAAATATATATATAAAAAAATAATAAAATATATACAATATACATATACACGATACATATACTATACATATATACATATTAAATACTTAAACCCTAATTAACTAAACCCTAAACCTAATACTACTTAATTACTATCTAAAACATTTAATACTACTAAACCCTAATCATTAATTAATTATTAAAACCTAACTACTCTAATTAATTAAAACCCTAATTTAAACCTATCTAATTAGTACTACTTACATACTACTACCTAACACTTATACACTTATACTACTACTAACACTTATAATATACTACTTATACTATAATACTTATATTATAAAATTATGACCTACGATTACAATAGTCATTCACGATAATGTGAAATTACTCGAACGTCAACGCTACTTGTGGCCTAGGGTGATCCTTGTTACCATTATGGGACGCTTGTGGATCTCGAATGCCAAGACTTAGATTCTGGTCAAGAGATCCTGGGCCAAGACTTACTAAGGTGAACTTCATAGCCCCACTTACTATTGCGCAATTTATTTAAACTTACTGGAGTGAGACACATGCTTCTTTTAAAATTTACAACTTAGACACAAGTACCAACATTTAAACTGTGCTATACCTGGCTATGTCTTGCAAGTCCCCATTGTGATATTTTTAATTGCTTTTACATAACGCTTTCTTAATTATTGGGGGTAGGCCTATTGGGAGTTGTGACAACCCGGAAATTTCCAACCAAATTTAAACTTTAATCTTTATATGTTTCTGACACGATAAACAATATTTGTTAAGTTAAATTTCAAGAATTTTAAACTATGTTCATACATTCATTCAACCTCGACCAAGTTCCAACGATTCACGAACCATTAAACGAATGTGATTATATATGTATGTGTGTATATATATTATAACTTGAAACGTAAACAAAATATTAGATTAAATACTTTATATAATTGTATCTGTTTCAAAATGTTTATCAATGGAATTAGAAGATAAGATCAAATGATTGAATTATCAGATATATTGAATTATGATTACAAGTATCTGTTGAAAGGCCCACGTTGATTTGAGAAATCTTTCCATTTTAATAATATTCGAAAAATGGTAAAGTGATTTATAAATAAGAACAAATTGTCAATCATTGAGAACTAGACAAAGGATAGTGGAAGATTGAATCTCATAAAGACTCGATTGATCTATTTAGTTTCAAACGTACAAAAACGTTTTCAGTTTTAAAAGAACTTTATTATTAAAACGTATATAACTTTTATAAATATCTAGAACCACTTTTGACAACTCATTACTTAACTAGTATGATAAAGATAACGATATTTATATTTTATTTTATTAAATATATATAACGATTTAAATTAATATTATATATATTTATACGCGTATTATACGTACATAGTTTTATACTTTTACTATACTTAAACTTTACCTTTACTTTATTTTTACTTTACTTTAACTTTAATAATTCACTTTAATAATTCATACTTTAATAATTCACTTTAATAATTCATACTTTAATAATTCACTTTAATAATTCATACTTTAATAATTCACTTTAATAATTCATACTTTAATAATTCACTTTAATAATTCATACTTTAATAATTCACTTTAATAATTCATACTTTAATAATTCACTTTAATAATTCAAAAATCTATTATAAATAGAATTCAATAGGTTTCATTATTTCATAGAAACTTGAAAATATTTTTCTCTAAACTCTCTCAATCGATTTACATATATATATTTACTCCGTATTATTTCAAGATATTATTAGTATACATAAAATATTACGACGGAGTGCTGTCCGAGTGGTTTCGAAATTATTTTTCGAGTAGGATAGGATTAAGGAAATTATGGGTTATAGCTATGGAGGTGATTGAGTATGGTTCATGGGTATGCTCGCGAGGTCAATATAGTGTTTATCATTTCCGTTGCGTCTACGTACCTTTCCTGCAATATTGAATCTCAATATTGATACGTGAGTACTCATAATTTAACTTTTACATACTAATAGTGTATCCCTGACTAGTGCTCGGGTATTTAGGATTATGCATGCTTGTACTTTTGATATTGCCCTTAGACAGGTTATGCTGAATCTTGAATTAGTTACACTTGCGGTTGAGATAAGGTATAAGATATGCATGTCCTTGGAAAGCTAGCGAAAAATTAAGAACTTTTCCTTTAGATATCGAATGGTTTCGATGAACGGATTAGAAGTTATAATCAATTGAATTTTTGATATTTTTATTAAAAATGATTATTATTATCGTCGTTTTTATAGTCGTTCTAGTTTTATCTTATTATTATCATTATTATTATCTTTATCAATAAAAGGGATTTATCATTAAAAATTGTTATTTTTTTTATTATTACTATCATTATTATCGTTAAAGTTATAATTAGTATTATTATTATTATTAAATTATTATTACTATTATTATTATTGGTATTATTATTATTATTATTATCATTATTAATATATATATCATTATTTAAAAATGGTTATTGTTATTGTTATTATTATTATTACTATATTATCATTAAGATAATTATTAGTATTATTGTTAATAATGTTATAGTAACTATCATTATTAATATTAGTGTAATTAAAACAAATATTTGTAACACCTAATTATTTTGATTACTATTATTATCATTATTATGAACACGATATAAAAGACGATTAAAATCTGTTAAACGAAACGATTAGGAAATAATGGGTAAAAGTATCATGATGAAATTAAAATATTATAAGATATTGATTTAGATAAAAATTATCGTTCTTATTATTTTTATCATTACTATTATTATTAAAAGTATCGTTAGTATTAAAACTATCATTTTAACAAAAATTATCATTTTAATAGAAATGTCATTGTTACTATAAAATATCATTATTATTATTATTTTAAATAGAATTATTATTTTAAAGATAATATTAAAAATTATCGTAAATATTAAAGATATCATAATTAGAATTATCGTTTTATCATAATGTCATCTTAGTAATTATAAATATTGATATTTTTATAATAATAATTATTATTACAAAATAATACAACTTATACTTACTATCATTATAGATATTATTTTATCAAATAAATATGTGATACAAACATATTTTACTACGTGTAATAACTTACTTTAATAATACCTATCATATTATCTTTATGATATTAAATGAACCCTATAAATTTTATTACTTAATATATATAAAAGTATATTTTATTATATAAATTTAATATAAAATTTTATTTATTAATAAATAAATTATATTATTTACTCTAATAAATCTTTTAAAAATATTTTAAAAATTTAAAACGACGATATTTAAACTATATATTAATCATGTATAGATTTTTGGAAATTATTTTGAGTCAAATTTACTTTTGTTGACTTTTGCATATTAGTCTCGAGCATTAGAATTGTGGTACACTATGACTTGACATAATTTGTTAGACAAATATTGACCAACACATAAATATATATAATTAATTTAGGTTCGTGAATCCGAGGCCAACCTTGCACTTGTTCAATGACGTTATATGTATTTTTACTACGAAATACAGTACGGTGAGTTTCATTTGCTCCCTTTTACTCATTACATTTTTGGGCTGAGAATACATGCAATGCTTTGATAACTGTTTTACAATATTTATATGCGTGAGTTTCATTTGAATCCCTTTTACTCTTTACATTTTTGGGGCTGAGAATACATGCAAATATTTTATTAACTGTTTTACAATAATTATATGCGTGAGTTTCATTTGCCTTTTTACCCTTTATATTTTTGGGACTGAGAATACATGCGCTTTTATAAATGTTTGACGAAATAGACACAAGTAATTGAAACTACATTCTATGGTTGAATTATCGAAATCGAATATGCCCCTTTTTATTAAAGTCTGGTAATCTAAGAATTAGAGAACAGACACCCTAATTGACGCGAATCCTAAAGATAGATCTATTGGGCCTAACAAACCCCATCCAGAGTACCGGATGCTTTAGTACTTCGAAATTTATATCATGTCCGAAGGAGGATCCTGGAATGATAGGGGATATTCTTATATGTATTTAGTTAATTTCGGTTACCAGGTGTTCACCATATGAATGATTATTTTTGTCTCTATGCATGGGACGTATATTTATGAGAACTGGAAATGAAATTCTTGTGGTCTATTAAAATGATGGAAATAAATGATTATGATAAACTAATGAACTCACCAACCTTTTGGTTGACACTTTAAAGCATGTTTATTCTCAGGTGTTAAAGAAATCTTCCGCTGTGCATTTGCTCATTTTAAAGATATTACTTGGAGTCTTTCATAGCATATTTCGAAGAACGTTGCATTCGAGTCATTGAGTTCATCAAAGATTATTATTAAATCAATTTATAGTTGGATAGTGGATATTATGAAATGGTATGCATGCCTGTCAATTTTCGATGTAAAGAAAGTTTGTCTTTTAAAAACGAATGCAATGTTTGTAAAATGTATCATATAGAGGTCAAATACCTCACAATGTAATCAACTATTGTGAATCGTTTATATTGTATATGAACGGGTCCTTTCAGTTGGTATCAGAGCGGTGGTCTTAGCGAACCAGGTCTGCATTAGTGTGTCTAACTGATAAGTCGATAGGATGCATCAGTGAGTCTGGACTTCGACCGTGCCTGCATGTCAAAAGTTTTGCTTATCATTTTGTGTCAAAAATTAACTACTTATCTTCCTCAGGAAATTACCTACTTATCATTTTTAGTCTAAGACACGTCTTGCTGCATTGATTGCATGAATAGTGTATAGACAAAAATTCATATCTTAGCATATCTGCTAAATCATATCTTATCGTATCTGTTACTTTAAACTTTGCCTGACATATCCCGCAAAGTCCTCCGTAATCTACGAAATCTTTTGATATATATATATATATATATATATATATATATATATATATATATATATATATATATATATTCTATGTAATTAGAATACCATCCGTTAGCCAAAATCATTTCATATCGAGAAAAAAAAATCCTTTATCCAATCGTACGAAATGGAATTCGTCATCAGTTCAAGTCACTCAGATTCCGAAATGGAATCCCATTCAAGCTCTGAAAGCAGTGTGACCGGAATAGATCAACCAATCAGTCATCACCTATTCTGGATGAATTGGGGATGGGTTCGTAGCCTCCTCAATCATTGGAGACAAGAAGAAGGTGATCCCTTCCATCCACCACATTGCCCTCTTGACGAAGAACCTGAAGCACTTACCGGCGAACCTGTCCGAAACACCATTTTCTCGCTCATTTCCAGAGTATCTCGTCACGATTATATATTACATCAAATTTTAGATTTTATTTATCTGCTCGTCCGAACCGACAATCACTCCGATGTAATAGAAGAAGTCAACGAGCTTCGCGCTCGGGTAGTGGCTTTGAAGAATATGGTGCAGAGATTACAAACACCAGCAGCAGCATCAGCAGTATAACCAGTACCACCATCATCAACGCTAACAGTACCATTACCACCTCCAACCAAAACCGCGTCGTAACCCTCAACTTCACAATCTGTCCCACGAGCATCAACGTCATACGCACCATAGATACCAAGGAGTACCAACAACAATAACTGACGAAGTATTAATTCATAACTTCATTGGAGAAACATTTCGCGGCGATTATGTAATCTCTAAAGTCTTAGAGATTATCTAATCTAGCCCTATCCATAAATCAGTTAAGCGAACCAAAATGATAGAAGGAAGAGTAGAAACCCTGACAAAAATGGTGTGTGATTAACAAGCTAAACTTGCTTTACCAACAGCATCAACAGTACCGTCGGCGTTACCAGCATCGTCAGTACAGTCAACATCCGAATCAACAACACAGATAACATCACAAACTCCGTCAGTTCAAGAATCACTGTGGACATCATTACGAATCAATAACATGTATATTGTATCAAAGAGTTATGAAGAATTAACTCATTCCATCTGAAGAAATTATATGTATATATATATATATATATATATATATATATATATATATATATATATTGAAATAAATCTTTCCGTGCTAAGCTATTGTGTGTGAATCTTAACTACTCGGTTAATTCATATTACAAATATGCAATAATGTACGTCCTTCGGCCGCAACTTAACCAGCGTTAACTACAATCTCTGTTGCAATTCACCAAATTCCAATTCATAATAAATCAAGTATATATTTGATTTTACACTTTCATCATCGATGTACCCGAAACTTTTCAGATAACATCATTCGTACTTTGCGAAATTCACAAGAATTCCACGAACCGAACATTATACATCAACAAATAACAAAGTATTGATTCATAATTTCAATGTCATTAAAGAAATACTGCGTAAAAGTTATGTATTTTTTAAAGCCTTTAGGGATTATTCAATTCTTGTTTCAACCGTAAATCAAATGAGTTTAATTTAACATTAACTCATTAAATCTATGTTACATGTGAAGAAAATATACATATATATATTTTCATAAAGACTGTAATAAAATTCTTTTGTACAAAATATTAATTGTGAAAATTTTTTTAACGGGTAGGTAATACCCGAGAGATATATAAATTCACAAATAATATGTTACATTCTTCGAATCTGATTCAGCAAATCATCCATTATACTCCCTACTTTCACAACAATATACATTCTTTTATAGAAATCAAAAACAACCATACTGTAACATCCCGCGTTTTTGGGTAAAATTTATTTTTAACACTGTCTTTTTTTTAAAATAATATCTTTCGTTATTTAAATTCGTATTTTCCATTGACTAACGTTCATAATATTCCCGTTATTTAATTATAACATCACTCGTTTACTCGAGCGTTTTTAAAATATTCGTTTGGTTAATTCCCGCACCCGCTTTGAAACTTGAGGGACCGAAGTTGCCAAGTGGGCAAACTAGTTGACTAGGTCAACTTGTTAACCCACCTTATCCATCCATTCATTTCACCTCCCACCTTCTTTCTCTTTTCTCTCTACTTCCCTTTCATGAATTCAAACACCCATCTTCATAAAATCATCATCTAAATCCGGATCGAGAAGCAAACTTCAAAACAAATTACATATTTGGAATCCTCTCTTCATCCTCTACAATTTGATACCAACTTCATCTCGTTTGGGTAACATTTCTAAAACTCTAGATTTCTCTAAATTCGTGTTTTTGACTTGAAATGGTGTTAGTTAGTGTCTATGGCTCGTGTAAAACATGAATATATGTTTTGTTTGCTCGATTCGCTGTTTTGAGTAACTAGTTTGAACATTTGAAAATGGGTGTGCTTAATCCTTGATTTTGGATGAGTTAATGTTGTTAAATTGTTAGAGTTTATGTTTTAAAAGTGTTACTAGCATCTTTAGCATCAATTTGATGTGTAGGTTGATTTGGAACACATCATTAACATGATTATTGGTTTTGTGATTCTTGATTAGGGTTTGATGAACTCTAAAAGGAAATTTTGATGCTTTGAATGCCATGAAATGTTATTAGTTAGTGATTAGTTGTATTGTATGTTTCATTACCTTCAAAACGGCATATCATATGTGTGAATTGCATTCCCGAATCTTAAAATGCGTTTTGTAAACTTGAAACGATGGTTTTGAACATTTAATGACCACTTGATGAGATTTTTGGCTATTGTAAATGATGTTTTTGCTTGATGAAAAGTGGTTAGTTGTATTCCTTGTCAAAATACCTTTCCAACGATATAAGATACTTGTTTTGGATGTTTACGGTTTAGGATTTATGGGTATTTGATGTTGGATTCGTGCTTGAGTGTGAAAACTGCCAGAATTCTCTGCACAGGTAATGGCGCGGCGCGCCATACACCCGCGCGGCGCGCCAAAGTGGGCTGTCCAATTTTGTCAATTTTCGAATAATGTTTGCTATGCTACGCACCCCCGATTCATATGAGACTTGTTCTAACATGCTTATACATGAATAAAAACCTCAGAAAAATAGTTCGGGACCGAACCCGAACGTGTTGACTTTTTCGTTGACTTTGACCGACCAAAGTTTGACTTTTTGTCAAACTTAACCAAATGATTATGCAATCTTTCTAACATGATTCTTTACTTGTATCTTGCATGAAACTTGATAATTTGATTCACATGCTATATAATCGAGTCATAACGAGCCATAGGACTAATTGAACACATTTCACCCGACCTTGTGTCGTAACCGGTTAATTGATACAACTTATTTGTTTAGGTCAAGACTAAACAACTATCATGCACACGTTTACTTTGTGAAGTACTTTTATACTCGTGCACTCGAGGTGAGATCATAGTCCCACCTTTTTAATAACTTTTTATACTTTTAAATTGTGGGCTGAGAAACATATACTTTGTTACATTTTGTACTACTTACTTTTATACTTTGAACACAAGTACAAGGAAAACAAACATTCCACAGCGAGTTAGAACAAAAATCCTCAATTCGATTATCATTAGTTACACTTGCAGGGTGTAAGCGAGAACTTATATTGTGTGGCCATACGGGTTTGACAAACCCTCATTTCGGACGGTTCGCTACCGTCTACGGATGAAATGTATTTTCGAGAAACAGTGTATGTTCTAACACTATTGTGATGGGGTTCTATGGAAGGAAATGTTAAGTCTTGATAATTGGGTGCTCGCGAACAATACTTTTGGAATGCAAACGATTTTGATAATCAACGTTATGGGAATACTAAATCTTGTGGTTCAAAAACAACGTTTATTACAAACACCTATGATTTCACCAACGTTTTTCGTTGACAGTTTTCTATATGTTTCTCAGGTTCATACTTGGCTATTTGATACATGCTTCCGCGTACACTCATACTTGCTTGGAGTCAAGCATGCATGCATACACTCTGATTTCTTGCTTGGGGTCAAGCATACATACATACATACGCTAGTGATAGAAACTTTGGATTCAAACATATTGTTTACATACTTACGCTATTTATAGCAACCGCGATTTTAAACTAATTATGTCGCAAGTTATTTCATTTATACTTTATACTCTTGTAAACTTAAACTTGTCGTCGAACGGTTTTGTAAACTAAACTTTGCAAGCATGATACGTTTCAAAAGAATGCGACATAATTTTGGTCAAACGAGTCTCATATAGGGACTACGACCACGTAACGGGACCTAAGTAGTCGGCGCCGTCAATGACGATTTGGACGGGTCGCTACAGATACTCATTCAAAATTTAATTACATATTCTGATTTTGAAATCTCAAAATTCAACTCGAGATATGACCAAAAATCACCACTCTTAGATCCTTACATCTTTCACAAGCTATATTTTGACTTCAAAACTGTGTTACAACATCAAATGTATGTTAACGATTACAATCTGTGTTCAAACCCTTCGAAAATTTCTGAAGACACTTCGAATGATGAGCAATCGAGATGATGATCCAACCACATGTTACCCACAGTTATGTACCCGAAAAACTCTTGAAACCAAAGTAAAAGTTTAAACAACGTGTCCGCGTCAGATTCTTTGGCATTTATTAGCAAAAATAACTTTGCGACTCCTATTCAAAGTAGCCAGTTTTGTCACAGCTCCAGCAAGTCAACTTCGACTTTTCAGTCAGACTAACCTTATTATAACCTTGAGATATACACCATCGTTACCAGGGAACCTTTTACATTCCACCACATTATTAGCAGATGTACCAACAACTTCATTACCCTTTGACTTTAGCCTCTCCAAAAAGTCATTGTAATTATTTATTGAAACCCCATCATTTACTCATTCGCATCTTGTAATGAGAATTGTCATACGAATCATTGGAAATTAGCAATCAGTATTTTGAAATCTCGCAGCATGTCTACGTCAACAGTTATATGTGTATATATAACGCCTATCTTCTGGACTTAATTTGAATGTGAAGTTTCTAAAAAACACTCCGAACTACGAATTGGTTCTCCGAAAATGGAAAAAATGCTGATGAAGCAGCAAAAACTATAAACGACTTTAAACGGTAAAAGCTGGATGATAATGATGAAGTGTGCTGGCAAAGCGCAGAAAAAGAGAAGTTTTGGAACTGAAAAACGGATTGAGCAAAGTAGGAAGGAGGCTGTGGACAAATTACAAAGACTGAACCTGACTTCAAAGGATCCAAATGATTCAGTACCTGCTGAAGTCATTAACGAATACCTTGCTCCTGACTCTAAACCCCTGCGGACAATATTCTTCATCATCCTCTGATATTAGAAATTCTAAAATATCATCATATCTTTCATTATAAATATTCTCCATATTTCTGAAGATATTTTCTTAATTTTTCTTATTTGAAATCATTTACCTCTTCGCGTTATCTGTATTACATCATAAAAGAAACTATTTTAGTTTTTAAATTCTGAAACATTCAAGTTTAAAATAGGAATATTTTGAAGTAGTGTTGGGAACTGAAGCATGAATTAGTATAATATAATGACACTTGATCAACGTGATTATATTACAGTAAGTCATGCTGAGTTTCTAAATGGAACGTGATGATTCACAGATCATAACATCATCATGTGCCATGTTATACGACTCTTGTATTCTATTTAACCTCAAAATATCAAGAAAATATTTCTTGATGATTCGGCCTTTTCCAAGGTATTCTAGTAATTTGACAAGTCAAGATCGTGCCATCACAATTTTCTTCCTAGAACATTAACAATGTTCATTCCGAAATTCATATCTGTGAATTCTGGACCATTACAAGCGGTGCTTAATCGCAAGAAGAAGAAACAAAAGGACAAAACTCCGAAATAGAAATTGGGGTATAAATTGCAGCAAATAAAAGAGAGCATTAACTGTGAATGATAATGATTATAGAATACAGAAGCAGAGACTTTGAAATATAAGGGAACATATAAAGCTCAACGATAAACCAGAAATTATAAACCATATATATCGATGCATATAGCAATATAAAGACACGGGAGAACTAGAAACACTATAAACCCAAGAGTATAGTAGAAGTAAATAGATTCTTCTGGCGGTAGATGAAAAAGAAGAATGACCGATACGAAAGTTAGAAGTATACCAAGAATCAGAAATGTATGGAGCATATTGATGAATACTTTAAAATATGAGTTGAGGGGGAAAGAATAGAAGGTGATGAAACATGACTAGGAACTTAGAAATCAACAGATTTAACTCACACAATGGCGGAATAAGTGAATCAAACCCTCTAGTGAATAGGTTAAGTTTTTTTTTTTTTTGATTAATTTAGTCAAACCACAACTAAATCAAGTGTGATTAGATCAACAACTAGAGCTATTATTCACCACCTGGGTGATTTGGACTGAGAGAGAATTAGAGGAGCTCACTAGATCTGAGTGTGTGTAACAAATGAGAGGCTTAACCTAAAATGAAGAACATAAGACTTTATATACCCCTGCTGTTGACTCACCCATACGATTCATTCATCACAAGTACGAGTTGGCTTCATCAGCCGTACGGGTGATCACTCACTCGTGTCTTCTCATTTAGGTTGTAATTGTGACTTAGCTCATCATCAACAGTGCGTATGAGCCTGTCAGCCGTACTAGTGAGGCTTCACTCGTACGTCTGACTAAGTCTAGCATAGTCAAACATCTAAATTGCGTTCCTGCAGTTCCTGTAACCACATACAAACACGGATAGTATAATAACGAGCAATCATGGTGGCCTGTAAACTGTTGTACATGCAATGGACGTGGGTAGATGTCTAGGGACTTGCATAAAATGCATCAACAGAAGGTGTGAGTTGTAAGAAATGAAGGAGGTGAATTTATAAGAAAATCTCCTACAGAACAATTAAAATGGACGATCGCATTTAAAGCGGATCCTAATTCCCTTGATTACCGGAGAGTCAAATCTTATTAAGAAGATTTTCTTCAAATCCCTTGAAATCTGGGAATCAATCATATCTACGTCAAATGATAAGATGAATCTACACTTACTCATTTCACTCTTCTATGTTGGCTTCATTCGTACTCTTCATATAAATGGATTGTTTATCCAAATTATTCGCAGATAATAAAACTCTAATTTTCAGCCCGTATGCATCATGAAAACATACTTATTATCATTCACGACCTTTCCACTCAAATTTCGGGACGAAATTTCTTTAACGGGTAGGTACTGTGACAACCCGGAAATTTCTAACCAAATTTAAACTTTAATCTTTATATGTTTCCGACACGATAAACAATATTTGTTAAGTTAAATTTCAAGAATTTTAAACTATGTTCATACATTCATTCAACCTCGACCAAGTTCCAACGATTCACGAACCATTAAACGAATGTGATTATATATGTATATGTGTATATATATTATAACTTGAAACGTAAACAAAATATTAGATTAAATACTTTATATGATTTTATCTGTTTCAAAATGTTTATCAATGGAATTAGAAGATAAGATCAAATGATTGAATTATCAGATATATTGAATTATGATTACATGTCTCTATTGAAAGGCTCACGTTGATTTGAGAAATCTTTTCATTTTAACAATATTCGAAAAATGGTAAAGTGATTTATAAATAAGAACAAATTGTCAATCATTGAGAACTAGACAAAGGATAGTGGAAGATTGAATCTCATAAAGACTCGATTGATCTATTTAGTTTCAAACGTACAAAAACGTTTTCAGTTTAAAAAGAACTTTATTATTAAAACGTATATAACTTTTATAAATATCTAGAACCACTTTTGACAACTCATTACTTAACTAGTATGATAAAGATAACGATATTTATATTTTATTTTATTAAATATATATAACGATTTAAATTAATATTATATATATTTATACGCGTATTATACGTACATAGTTTTATACTTTTACTATACTTAAACTTTACCTTTACTTTATTTTTACTTTACTTTAACTTTAATAATTCACTTTAATAATTCATACTTTAATAATTCACTTTAATAATTCATACTTTAATAATTCACTTTAATAATTCATACTTTAATAATTCACTTTAATAATTCATACTTTAATAATTCACTTTAATAATTCAAAAATCTATTATAAATAGAATTCAATAGGTTTCATTATTTCATAGAAACTTGAAAATATTTTTCTCTAAACTCTCTCAATCGATTTACATATATATATATTTACTCCGTATTATTTCAAGATATTATTAGTATACATAAAATATTACGACGGAGTGCTGTCCGAGTGGTTTTGAAATTATTTTTCGAGTAGGATAGGATTAAGGAAAGTATGGGTTATAGCTATGAAGGTGATTGAGTATGGTTCATGGGTATGCTCGCGAGGTCAATATAGTGTTTATCATTTCCGTTGCATCTACGTACCTTTCCTGCAATATTGAATCTCAATATTGATACGTGAGTACTTATAATTTAACTTTTACATACTAATAGTGTATCCCTGACTAGTGCTCGAGTATTTAGGATTATGCATGCTTGTACTTTTGATATTGCCCTTAGACAGGTTATGTTGAATCTTGAATTAGTTACACTTGCGGTTGAGATAAGGTATAAGATATGCATGTCCTTGGAAAGCTAGCGAAAAATTAAGAACTTTTCCTTTAGATATCGAATGGTTTCGATGAACGGATTAGAAGTTATAATCAATTGAATTTTCGATATTTTTATTAAAAATGATTATTATTATCGTCATTTTTATCGTCGTTCTAGTTTTATCTTATTATTATCATTATTATTATCTTTATCAATAAAAGGGACTTATCATTAAAAATTATTATTTTTTTTATTATTACTATCGTTATTATCGTTAAAGTTATAATTAGTATTATTATTATTATTATCCAATTATTATTATTATTATTATTATTATTATTATTGGTATTATTATTATTATCATTATTAATATATATATCATTATTTAAAAATGGTTATTGTTATTGTTATTATTATTATTACTATATTATCATTAAGATAATTATTAGTATTATTGTTAATAATGTTATAGTAACTATCATTATTAATATTAGTGTAATTAAAACAAATATTTGTAACACCTAATTATTTTGATTACTATTATTATCATTATTATGAACACGATATAAAAGACGATTAAAATCTATTAAACGAAACGATTAGGAAATAATGGGTAAGAGTATCATGATGAAATTAAAATATTATAAGATATTGATTTAGATAAAAATTATCGTTCTTATTATTTTTATCATTACTATTATTATTAAAAGTATCGTTAGTATTAAAACTATCATTTTAAAAAAAATTATCATTTTAATAGAAATGTCATTGTTACTATAAAATATCATTATTATTATTATTTTAAATAGAATTATTATTTTAAAGATAATATTAAAAATTATCGTAAATATTAAAGATATCATAATTAGAATTATCGTTTTATCATAATGTCATCTTAGTAATTATAAATATTGATATTTTTATAATAATAATTATTATTACAAAATAATACAACTTATACTTACTATCATTATAGATATTATTTTATCAAATAAATATGTGATACAAACATATTTTACTACGTGTAATAACTTACTTTAATAATACCTATCATATTATCTTTATGATATTAAATGAACCCTATAAATTTTATTACTTAATATATATAAAAGTATATTTTATTATATAAATTTAATATAAAATTTTATTTATTAATAAATAAATTATATTATTTACTCTAATAAATCTTTTAAAAATATTTTAAAAATATAAAACGACGATATTTAAACTATATATTAATCATGTATAGATTTTTGGAAATTATTTTGAGTCAAATTTACTTTTGTTGACTTTTGCATATTAGTCTCGAGCATTAGAATTGTGGTACACTATGACTTGACATAATTTGTTAGACAAATATTGACCAACACATAAATATATATAATTAATTTAGGTTCGTGAATCCGAGGCCAACCTTGCACTTGTTCAATGACGTTATATGTATTTTTACTACGAAATACAGTACGGTGAGTTTCATTTGCTCCCTTTTACTCATTACATTTTCGGGCTGAGAATACATGCAATGCTTTAATAACTGTTTTACAATATTTATATGCGTGAGTTTCATTTGAATCCCTTTTACTCTTTACATTTTTGGGGATGAGAATACATGCAAATGTTTTATTAACTGTTTTACAATAATTATATGCGTGAGTTTCATTTGCCTTTTTACCCTTTATATTTTTGGGACTGAGAATACATGCGCTTTTATAAATGTTTGACGAAATAGACACAAGTAATTGAAACTACATTCTATGGTTGAATTATCGAAATCGAATATGCCCCTTTTTATTAAAGTCTGGTAATCTAAGAATTAGGGAACAGACAACCTAATTGACGCGAATCCTAAAGATAGATCTATTGGGCCTAACAAACCCCATCCAAAGTACCGGATGCTTTAGTACTTCGAAATTTATATCATGTCCGAAGGAGGATCCCGGAATGATAGGGGATATTCTTATATGTATCTAGTTAATGTCGGTTACCAGGTGTTCACCATATGAATGATTATTTTTGTCTCTATGCATGGGACGTATATTTATGAGAACTGGAAATGAAATTCTTGTAGTCTATTAAAATGATGGAAATAAATGATTATGATAAACTAATGAACTCACCAACCTTTTGGTTGACACTTTAAAGCATGTTTATTCTCAGGTGTTAAAGAAATCTTCCGCTGTGCATTTGCTCATTTTAAAGATATTACTTGGAGTCTTTCATAGCATATTTTGAAGAACGTTGCATTCGAGTCATTGAGTTCATCAAAGATTATTATTAAATCAATTTATAGTTGGATAGTGGATATTATGAAATGGTATGCATGCCTGTCAATTTTCGATGTAAAGAAAGTTTATCTTTTAAAAACGAATGCAATGTTTATAAAATGTATCATATAGAGGTCAAATACCTCGCAATGTAATCAACTATTGTGAATCGTTTATATTGTATATGAACGGGTCCTTTCAGGAGTAACGTCCCCGATACATTTGACCAAGTCATTGTATTACTTAATACTGATTTAAACTGACAAGGACAGCACAACTTGTCACGGGGAAAACTTTGAAACTGTTTAGTCTAAATATCACAAACTTGGCACTACTTTTAGATCCCTGCGAGATCTACTTTTATAAATAAAAATATTGTGGTCTAAACAACGGTCAACTATTTTGTTAAACCTATGAACTTCACTCAACCTTTTTGGTTGACACTTTAACATGTTTTGTCTCAGGTTACAATTGATCAGCTTACTCTTATCTGTGTGATGCTACTTGGACTCTAGGGCTTGAAGAAAGAGTCACATTTATTATTTATGCATTTATTTATATTCTTGTAATTTCAATTCTTGTAATGACATTCTATTTTCCGCTGCGTACTCAATAAAGTTTGTTTTTATCATATAGTGTCGTTCTCATTATATAATATGTTGGTATTTTTGATATTATTATCACATTCACCCAGGCCCTAACTGGGGGTGTGATAGATTGGTATCAGATCGTAACCAGGCTATTATAGAGAACCAGGATTGCATCTTTATGTGTGACTTACTTGCTAGCTAGGGTGTCTTAGCAATTTCGGAAACTATAACCTTTCCTGCCTTAGACTTAAAGCACTTAGGATTGCCTTATAATCTTAACAACCTTGCTTTAATAATCTTGGCTTAAAATTCTAATCAAAGTCTCTTTCCTAATGTTAGGATGTCAAGCGTTAATCAAACAAACAAAATAACTAGAGTTCAATGTAGTCAATTGTAGTGTTATTAATCTCTATGATAATCTCGAGTTCCTTTACGAGAAACAAAAGGCGAAGAATGAGAAAGTAGAGAAGTTTATGAAGGAGGCTGAGAAGAAGAAGTGAGCCCGACATTTGTTTTGTTTTGTTTTGTTTTTCCATTCTTTTATTTCCTAATTATGTAAAGGCTTTGCCTAAAACTATTTCTATATCCAACTCGTGTAATAAAAAGGCTTATATAATGCCTCGTTTCTAATAATATAAAGTGTTTCATTTATATCATGTTGATATCAATACTTTGTCTTTATCATACTTGTAATTGCTCAAACTTATAACTTGTCAACTTATCAAACTTATGTTCACTTTTATGTAGTGAAGCATCATGGCTCGTACACCTACCGTTAACTACATTGTGTTGACTAATGATCAATTTCAACAATTACTTGCTGCCGCCCAAGGCAACGTCCAACCTAATCACGTTAACAATCAACCAAAATCTTGTTCTTACAAGGACTTTATGAACTGCAATCCTTCCACTTTCAAGGGAAGTGAAGAGGCCGTTGAACTAGTCCGATGGTTCGAAAAACTAGAGTCCATCTTCCGTGTCTGTAACTGCGGGGACAATGACCGAGTTAAATATGCCACCAGTTCATTAGCTGACAATGCTATGACTTAGTGGACCGCTCATGCTAAGTCTGTGGGAATCGATAATGCTAATGCAACCCCGTGGGATGAACTTAAAGGCATGATGGTTAATAAGTTTTGTCGTAGAAGTCAAGTCCAAAAGCTGGAAGCCGAGTTCTGGGAACTCAAAGTTAAATGTACCGACATTGAAAGCTACACTAATCGTTTTCTTGAGCTTTCTACCTTGTGACCCGAAATGTTTCCTACTGAGCCGAGAAAGATTGAAAGGTACATTGAGGGTCTCCCTGCGGATGTTCAGGGAAATGTTATCGCTGCTGAGAAAGTTACCCTTGATGCCGTGATTCTCATGGCTCAAAATCTAATGATGGCCAAAAGAAGAAGTGCTTTGGCTAGTAAGCAAGTTGATACTAAGAGTAGTGATGGTAAAAGGAAATTTGAGCCATCTCAAGGTTCAAACCAGAATATTGCTAAGAAGCCTGCTGATAGCACTAGGACTGGTTATATAGGGACTAAGCCCTATTGTGCTCGTTGTGAAAGGCACCACCCAGGGCGGTGCACTGCTACTTGTTCTTTATGTAAAAAAGTGGGACATGTGGCTAAGAGTTTTAAGACTCCTCCAAAAGATAAAGCTTTTGTTCCTGCTAAAGCTCCTCCTACTTGTTACACCTGCGGAGAGAAGGGGCATATTAGTCCTCACTTCCCTAAGAAGAAAGGTACCCCTGCTACTGGAGCCAATACCACCAATCCGAAGAGCCGTGCGTTTGTCATAACAGCTAAGGAAGCCCGTGAGGATGATGAAGTCATTACGGGTACGTTTCTTGTCAATAATTGCTACGCAAACCTTTTATTCGATACAGGTGCTGATAAGAGTTACGTGTGTAGTGAATTTTGTACCTTATTCACTGAGAAACCACAACCCCTAGAAACTAAACGACTGGTAGAGGTAGCAAACAGAAAAGTTATGAAAGTTGATCACATCTTTAAAAACTGTAATCTAAAACTAGCCGACCAAGAATTTAAGATTGACCTTTTGCCGGTCGAGTTAGCAAGTTTCGATGTCGTAGTCGGAATGGACTGGTTACGTCCATTACATGCTGCAATCTTGTGTTTCGATAAGACTGTTAACATTCCGTTGGGAAATGGAGAGACTCTCGTCATTCAAGGCAACAAGAGTAGTTCCAAGCTCAACATCATTTCTTGCATCAAAACCAGTAAATACCTTATCAAGGGTTATCCCGCGATATTAGCCCATGTTAAGGTAGCCGAACCAAAGGAAAAGCTTTTTGATGACCGGCCGGTGGTTAGAGATTACCCCGATGTATTTCCTGAAAATCTTCCTGGTCTTCCACCTCCTCGACAAGTCGAATTTCAGATTGATTTGTCTCCTGGTGATGCTCCTTTTGCTAAAGCACCATACCGTTTAGCACCTTTCGAAATGAAGGAACTTTCCAACCAACTCCAAGAACTATTGGATAAAGGTTTCATTCGTCCAAGCTCGTCCCCATGGGGAGCTCCTATTCTATTCATTAAAAAGAAGGATGGTACGCTAAGGATGTGTATTGATTACCGCGAACTCAACAAGCTTACTATCAAGAACCACTATCCATTACCGCGTATTGATGATCTATTTGACCAAATTCAAGGGTCGAGTGTTTATTTAAAAATTGATCTGAGGTCCGGTTATCACCAACTTAGGGTCAAGGAATCCGATATTCCTAAGACTGCTTTTCGTACTCGTTATGGGCACTATGAATTTTGTGTCATGCCTTTTAGATTAACTAATTCTCCTGTCGTGTTCATGGATCTTATGAATCGTGTCTGCAAACCATATCTTGACAAATTTGTCATTGTTTTCATTGACGACGTCTTAATCTACTCAAAGAATGAGAAAGAACATGAGCAGCATTTGCGCATGATTCTTGAACTCTTACGAAAGGAACAACTCTACGCTAAGTTCTCTAAGTGCGAGTTTTGGCTCAAGACCGTACAATTACTCGGACATGTTGTTGATAGTAACGGAATACATGTCGATCCAGCTAAGATTACCGCTATTCAAAACTGGGAGATACCAAAGAATGCGAAGCATATTCGTCAATTTTTGGGACTTGCTGTAGTGACGCAAACTTTTCCATATTTATATATATTAATTGAGATTGATATTTACATGATTAAATGTTTCCAACATGTTAAGCAATCAAACTTGTTAAGACTTGATTAATTGAAATATGTTTCATATAGACAATTGACCACTCAAGTTGACCGGCGATTCACGAACGTTAAAACTTGTAAAAATGACATGACGATATATATATGGATATACATATGGTTAACATGAGATTATGATAAGTAAGTATCTCCATAAGTATATTAACAATGAGTTATATACATATAAACAAGACTACTAACTTAAGGATTTTGAAACGAGACATATATGTAACGATTATCGTTGTAACGACATTTAAATGTATATATATCATATTAAGATATATTAATATATCATAATATCATGATAATATAATAATTTAACATCTCATTAGATATAATAAACAATGGGTTAACAACATTAATTGAGATCGTTAACTTAAAGGTTTCAAAACAACACTTACATGTAACGACTAACGATGACTTAACGACTCAGTTAAAATGTATATACAAGTAGTGTATTTAGATGTATTAAAATACTTTTGGAAGACTTTAAGACATGTATCAAAACACTCATACTTAACGAAAATGGTTACAGTTACTTTTCCATTCTTTTCTTTCATCAAGAATTCTAGTCGTATTCTTACCCGTATTATACACAGCTTCAAAACGTACTTACTATGAGTATATACCAATAGGAACTAGCATGGGATTCCACTTTTGATTATGTCATGTATGACTAATCAATTTTAACTTCTACCATGAGCTAGTCAACTAACTAGAACTCCTTTTAACCCCACTCACCACTCACCAATTACCACTCATCATTCACTCCATTTCACTTCCAATTCTCTTTCTAATTCTCTCTCAACACACACACACACACTATTATGAACGTATTTTTCCAATAGTTAATCATCATCTTCATCAAAAATCACTTCAAGAATCAAGCTATAATCATCATAGGAAGAACACTTCAAGAACACTTCAAAAATCCCTTCAAGTTTACTAATTTACTTCCAAGCTTTCTAATCCATTCCAAGTAATCATCTAAGATCAAGAAACCTTTGTTATATACAGTAGGTTATCTTTCTTATTCAAGGTAATATTCATATTCAAACTTTGATTCAATTTCTATAACTATAAACTATCTTAATTCGAGTAAAAATCTTACTTGAACTTGTTTTTGTGTCATGATCCTACTTCAAGAACTTTCAAGCCATCCAAGATCTTTGAAGCTAGATCATTTCTTGTCACTTCCAGTAGGTTTACCTACTAAACTTGAGGTAGTAATGATGGTCATAACATCATTCGATTCATATATATAAAACTATCTTATTCGAAGGTTTAAACTCGTAATCACTAGAACATAGTTTAGTTAATTCTAAACTTGTTCGCAAACAAAAGTTAATCCTTCTAACTTGACTTTTAAAATTAACTACACACATGTTCTATATCTATATGATATGCTAACTTAATGATTTAAAACCTGGAAACACGAAAAACACCGTAAAACCGGATTTACGCCGTCGTAGTAACACCGCGGGCTGTTTTGGGTTAGTTAATTAAAAACTATGATAAACTTTGATTTAAAAGTTGTTATTCTGAGAAAATGATTTTTATTATGAACATGAAACTATATCCAAAAATTATGGTTAAACTCAAAGTGGAAGTATGTTTTCTAAAATGGTCATCTAGACGTCGTTCTTTCGACTGAAATGACTACCTTTACAAAAACGATTTGTAACTTATTTTTCCGACTATAAACCTATACTTTTCTGTTTAGATTCATAAAATAGAGTTCAATATGAAACCATAGCAATTTGATTCACTCAAAACGGATTTAAAATGAAGAAGTTATGGGTAAAACAAGATTGGATAATTTTTCTCATTTTAGCTACGTGAAAATTGGTAACAAATCTATTCCAACCATAACTTAATCAACTTGTATTGTATATTATGTAATCTTGAGATACCATAGACACATATACAATGTTTCGACCTATCATGTCGACACATCTATATATATTTTGGAACAACCATAGACACTCTATATGTGAATGTTGGAGTTAGCTATACAGGGTTGAGGTTGATTCCAAAATATATATAGTTTGAGTTGTGATCAATACTGAGATACGTATACACTGGGTCGTGGATTGATTCAAGATAATATTTATCGATTTATTTCTGTACATCTAACTATGACCAACTAGTTGTAGGTTACTAACGAGGACAGCTGACTTAATAAACTTAAAACATCAAAATATATTAAAAGTGTTGTAAATATATTTTAAACATACTTTGATATATATGTATATATTGTTATAGGTTCGTGAATCAACCAGTGGCCAAGTCTTACTTCCCGACGAAGTAAAAATCTGTGAAAGTGAGTTATAGTCCCACTTTTAAAATCTAATATTTTTGGGATGAGAATACATGCAGGTTTTATAAATGATTTACAAAATAGACACAAGTACGTGAAACTACATTCTATGGTTGAATTATCGAAATTGAATATGCCCCTTTTTATTAAGTCTGGTAATCTAAGAATTAGGGAACAGACACCTTAATTGACGCGAATCCTAAAGACAGATCTATTGGGCTTAACAAACCCCATCCAAAGTACCGGATGCTTTAGTACTTCGAAATTTATATCATATCCGAAGGGTGTCCCGGAATGATGGGGATATTCTTACATATATATGCATCTTGTTAATGTCGGTTACCAGGTGTTCACCATATGAATGATTTTTATCTCTATGTATGGGATGTGTATTGAAATATGAAATCTTGTGGTCTATTGTTACGATTGATATATATAGGTTAAACCTATAACTCACCAACATTTTTGTTGACGTTTAAAGCATGTTTATTCTCAGGTGAATATTAAGAGCTTCCGCTGTTGCATACTAAAATAAGGACAAGATTTGGAGTCCATGTTTGTATGATATTGTGTAAAAAAAACTGCATTCAAGAAACTGATTTCGATGTAACATATTTGTATTGTAAACCATTATGTAATGGTCGTGTGTAAACAGGATATTTTAGATTATCATTATTTGATAATCTACGTAAAGCTTTTTAAACCTTTATTTATGAAATAAAGGTTATGGTTTGTTTTAAAAATGAATGCAGTCTTTGAAAAACGTCTCATATAGAGGTCAAAACCTCGCAACGAAATCAATTAATATGGAACGTTTTTAATCAATAAGAACGGGACATTTCACTTGCCGGTTATTATCGAAGATTCATAAAAGATTTCTCCCTCCTTGCTAAACCGCTTACAAAGTTAACTCACAAAGGGAAGAAGTTTGAGTGGTCTAAAGAATAGGAATCTACATTTAAGGTTCTGAAGGAGAAATTGACCACATCCCCGATTCTATCTTTACCTGAAGGCTCTGAGAATTTTGTTGTTTACTGCGATGCCTCAAAGCAAGGCTTGGGTTGTGTTTTAATGCAACGTGAAAAGCTTATTGCCTATGCATCTAGACAGTTGAAGAAACATGAGAAGAACTATACCACACATGACCTAGAATTAGGAGCCGTGGTATTTGCACTAAAGATGTGGAGACATTACCTCTATGGGGTTAGAATCACGGTGTATACTGATCATAAAAGTCTTCAGCATATCTTTGACCAGAAGCAATTAAACATGAGGCAAAGTCATTGGATTGAGTTATTAAATGACTACGATTGTGAACTTCGATATCATCCTGGCAAAGCAAATGTAATTGCCGATGCCCTTAGTCAAAAAGACAATGTTAGACGTGTTCGCGCTTTAAACCTGAAAATCAAATCGAATCTTATATCCCGAATCTGTGAGGCTCAACTTGAAGCTATTAAACCAACACTTATCGAAGGTGAAGGACCTATCGGTTTCGAGAACCAACTCCAAGTGAAAGCTAATGGTACACGGTACTTTGGTAATAGAATTTGGGTTCCTCGCTTCGGTAATTTCCGTGATCTAGTCTTGGACGAAGCTCATAAGACTAGGTACTCTATTCATCCCGATTCCAGTAAGATGTATCACGAAGTGAAGGAATTCTACTGGTGGCCTAACATGAAAGCCGACATTGCTATGTATGTTAGTAAGTGTCTCACTTGTTTGAAAGTCAAGGCTGAACATCAAAAGCCTTCTGGTCTGTTGACACAACCCGATATCCCGCAGTAGAAGTGGGAATGTATCACTATGGATTTTGTTACTAAGTTGCCTATGACTTCAAACAGTAACGATACTATTTGGGTCATAGTTGATCGTCTTACTAAATCTACACATTTCCTATCGATCATGGAAACTGACAAGATGGAGAAATTATCACAACTCTATATTAAAGAATTTGTCTCACGTCATGGAGTTCCTATCTCAATTATTTCTGATCGCGACAGTCGATTCGTTTCTAGATTCTGGAAAACTTTGCAATCTGCTCTTGGAACTCAACTCGATATGAGTACAGCCAATCATCTGTAAACTGATGGTCAAAGTGAACGAACCATCCAAACAATGGAAGATATGCTACGTGCTTGTGCAATCGATTTCGGCAAAGGTTGGGATAGGCACTTGCCTTTAGCTGAATTTTCTTACAACAACAGCTATCATTCAAGTATTAAGGTTCCACCTTTTGAAGCCTTATACGGACGAAAATGTAGATCCCCATTGTGCTGGGATGATTTAGAGGACAGACATTTAACTGGTCCTGAAATTATTCATGAAACTACCGAAAAGATCGTCAGATTAAGCAACGATTAGAAACTGCCTGCAGCCGACAAAAGAGCTATGGTGATAAGCATCGGAAGGATATAGAATTCCAAGTTGGAGATAAAGTCATGTTGAAAGTATCCCCTTAGAAAGGTGTCGTCTGCTTCGGTAAACGTCAGTCCACGATACGTTGGACCTTTCACAATCACTCAAAGAGTCGGTTCCGTGGCGTACCGATTAGAACTACCAACTGAACTTAGCCAAGTACATGATGTGTTTCATGTCTCGAATCTTAAAAAGTGTCTTACTGATGACACACTTGTTATTCCTTTGGATGATATCCGCATTGATGAGCAAATGCACTTCATTGAAGAACCTATAGAAATCATGAATGAAGAGGTCAAACAAACGCGTAAAAGCAACATACCTATCGTTAAAGTCGTTGGAATTAGCGTAGAGGCCCCGAATATACATGGGAACGTAAAGACCAAATGATACGGAAATATCTCCATCTCTTCTCAACTGCTGTTGCATCCGAGAAGTCTACCTAAAACTTCGGGACGAAGTTTCTAATAACGGGGAGGTACTATAACGACCCTCATTTTTTCATTCTATATTTTTCCAATATTAAATGCCCAAACAATATAATTAAAACTTAATGATTAAAATTTAATCAACAATTGTTAAGTGTTAAGAGTTATAAAACATATTAATTAACCTTGTGCAATAATTGACAAGTTAATAAAAGATGAAAATAAAAGCTTATATACTTCCGTGAACAAAATTTAATAACTCAAAACTTAAAGCTTTTAAACATGTAAACTTGAACTTATAAGGAACCTTTTTAACCAAACCAAATTACAGGGTCTAAAACGAAAAAGTTCCATCTCCACACCACTAACCCTAGCCGATTTTGGGCAAGGTAAAAAGACCATTTTGCCCCCCAAAACCCACGGCCAAAACACCCCCCTTTAAACCTAACCCTAATCTTGACTTTTGCCACAAGTATTCCTAATTTGCCCCTAGCTCTAGAATGATCCATGTGTGTGTATAAATAGGGAGCTAGGTTAAGGGTTTTCATCATCTCATACTCACTTAATCACCTCATTAATCTCCTCTCCTTTCCTCTCTACAAACCACCACCCAAACACCACCACCATCCATCAGTTTTTGGGAAAAACTGAACACCACCATCACCCATTCAAAGTTTTGGTTATTTGCTTCTACTTTTCGGGATAATCTTCAAGCGTGTTCTTCGTGTTCATCAAGATCTTCAAGGTGTTCTTGATTTATCGAGTGCTTTGATCTTCATCTTCAAGACTTTTCTTCTTTTCTTTGTTAATCTTCATCATCCATCATCAAGGTATAACCCTAGATCCAAATCTTTTAAATTGTATCTTTCGATTCATGTTTATATTCATAATCATATTCATTCTTGATCATATACATACATGTTCATGTTAAAAAAAAATATAATAAACATATACATATACATACATATACGACATATATATATATATATATATATATATATATATATATATATATATATATATATATATATATATATATATATATATATATTTAAAAAAATTATATATAAAAGTAGTTTAGATCTTAAAAACCCTAATGATTAACCAAGATCATGTCAATGTTTAAAATGGTAACGAAATATATACATATACCATATACATATCACGTGTATATATAAAAAAAAAATTATTTGATCTATCAAACTTAAATTTATTTGGTTGTCACATGTTATGGATTTAAAAAAAAAAAAAAAGTATATACATACTATATATAGGTACACGCATATATATATGTAATATATATATATATATATATATATATATATATATATATATATATATATATATATATATATATATACTTAATATATACATATATCGGCAAATATATATATATATAAAATAATAAAATATATATACAATATACATACACGATACATATACTATACATATATACATATTAAATACTTAAACCCTAATTAACTAAACCTTAAACCTAATACTACTTAATTACTATCTAAAATATTTAATACTACTAAACCCTAATCATTAATTAATTATTAAAACCTAACTACTCCAATTAATTAAAACCCTAATTTAAACCTATCTAATTAGTACTACTTACATACTACTACCTAACACTTATACACTTATACTACTACTAACACTTATAATATACTACTTATACTATAATACTTATATTATAAAATTATGACCTACGATTACAATAGTCATTCACGATAATGTGAAATTACTCGAACGTCAACGCTACTTGTGGCCTAGGGTGATCCTTGTTACCATTATGGGACGCTTGTGGATCTCAAATGCCAAGACCTAGATTCTGGTCAAGAGATCTTGGGCCGCTCGGTAACAATAGATTATTCGAGTGACTGCATGTTAGCAGCGAAGTTTGGGCAAGATTGTACAACATCTAGTCACTTACACACTTAATAAGTGGTGGACTTATTAAGAACAACTCACTAGTGTTCAACACTAACTTACTAAAAATGGAAACTTACTAAAAATGGAAACTTACTAAGAATGGGAACTTAGTAAAACGAACTACACTTAAACACTTGCATACTTAACTTAAACTTGGGCAACCATTTAACTACTCTTAAATGTCATTCGGTTGACTTTCTGCTCACATTCATCCAACTGTTCTATTCCGAGGAATAACAAACTCTCTCCTACTTACGAAGGTGAACTTCATAGCCCCACTTACTATTGTGCAATTTATTTAAACTTACTGGGGTGAGACACATGCATCTTTTAAAATTTACAACTTAGACACAAGTACCAACAATTAAACTGTGTTATACCTGGATATGTCCTGCAAATCCCCACTGTGATATTTTTAATTGCTTTTACATAACGCTTTCTTAATTATTGGGGGTAGGCCTATCGGGAGTAACGTCCCCGATACATTTGACCAAGTCATTGTATTACTTAATAATGATTCAAAATGACAAGGACAGTACAACTTGTCACGGGGTAAACTTTGAAACTGTTTAGTCTAAATATCACAAACTTGGCACTACTTTTAGATCCCTGCGAGATCTACTTTGATAAATAAAAATCTTGTGGTCAAAACAATGGTCAACTATTTTGTTAAACCTATGAACTTCACTCAACCTTTTTGGTTGACACTTTAGCATGTTTTGTCTCAGGTTACGATTGATCAGCTTACTCTTATCTATGTGATGCTACTTGGACTCTAGGGCTTGAAGAAAGAGTCACATTTATTATTTATGCATTTATTTACATTCTTGTAATTTCAATTCTTGTAACGACATTCTATTTTCCGCTGCGTACTCAATAAAATTTGTTTTTATCATATAGTGTCGTTCTCATTATATAATATGTTGGTATTTTTGATATTAATGTCACATTCACCCAGGCCCTAACTGGGGGTGTGATATTGTATCGTAACCGGTAATTGATACGACCTATTTGTTTAGGTCAAGGCTAAGCAACTTTCATGTGCACAACGTTTAATTTCAAGTACTTTGGCATGCAACTACGGTGAGATCATAGTCCCATCTTTTCAACAACTTTTACTCTTTAAACTATGGGATGAGAAACATATACGTATCATACTTTTATGCTTTGAACACAAGTACGAAAACAACATTCCATGTGAGTTAGAACAAAAAGCCTCAATTCGATTATCATTAGTTACACTTGCAGGATGTAAATGTGAACTTATGTTATGTGATCACAGGTACTATCACGACCCTAATTTTTCCGTTATCTTTTTCTGTTAAGTATTTAACTTTTTTTAATTTGGTATCCTTGCCATGTCATTTTTATATGACTTATTATATTATAAATAATTTTAATACTTTTTCAATATTATTTATTAAGTGAAAATATGTATTTATGTGTTATTACATTTCAACGTATAACGATTTTATTTCGAATAATCGTTTTGGTTTTCAAACCAACTATATTTTCGTGATACTTAAATCCTAATTATTTTATCTATGACATTTCAATGTCGTATGAATTCATAAAATATTTCTATATTTTATTTCGTGGATTTTTATCCTTCTCGCGTATTATAAATCGCGTAGCATTTTATTTTTCTCGGATCGCGTTTCGCTTAATCTTTCGGGACAATTTGAAAAAAAAAATTACACTCATATAACTTATAAAAATTTTCGGCATAATTCGTGTCATTCCTAATTGACTTTATTACTGCTTTTCATGTGTGCATATTATATGTCTATGTTACTCCTAGTTTTGAACTCCCATATTATAATTTTGGTCACCACCTCAACTTACGAAATAAATGCTAAAAAGATATGTTATAATGGCAAATATTAAATTATTAATATATATTAATATATATTAAGTAGATAACACAATAACTAATTAATGTGTGACTATTTAACACATCACAATTTAACGACACTATCACTTAATATACATATATGTGAAATAGAATAAACAAGTAATTTTAATTAAGCGGGTTATTTAGATTTCTTAAAGATAACAATAAATATAACTATAATTAAACACATCACTAATTTAAATGATTTGATTTCATACTATGGTAACAAAAGGATTGCATTACAGTTTACACGTGACTTCAATTCAAATTGAATTCCTAGGCTTATCTTGAACTAGTCAGAAACAGTTGCTAATTTACGTGGATAGTTATAAGGTGCGATACAAGCTATCAGATTTGGTGCAGGATTGGTATTTGGCTAGACATCTCTTTCCCAATTTTGGATTCAATAGAAGATCTTTGGTCTTGGATCAATTCCCTCCCCCAGATTGGCAATAGACGGTTCATTGTTAAAGTGGCGGCTATTTCAACTCTTTGGCATATCTGGAGTCTCAGGAACGGCATCATTTTCAAGGATCACAACATCAGAAAATCTTACGTTTTTGATTATATTGTATTGTCCGCTTTTAATTGGATCTATTCGAGGTACCACAAGTCTACTTTAAATTGGACTACGTGGTTACACTCGCCTCTCTATTCCTTGTAATTTCCTTGTACTTTTCTTAGCTCCTTGCTAAGTTTTCTTTAATATATTTTGCCGTTCTAAAAAAAAAAAAATTTACGTGGATAGTACCCCGAGATTTTGGCCAACAAAAGTGATACGTATCACCCTATGTTCATAGTAATCACTTATCACCCTATCACACAACACAAAAACAATTCTACATACTTTACTCGGGGAAAAAAAAAGAGTGCAAGCTAGGGAGATAATTGAAGTCTATTACGACCATAAATCCGTGTTGATCTCGAAAGGTAAATTCTTAACCAATACTTAAATGTTATTATGTTATTCAGGTTTATAATTTTAAGATGTTCATATACTTAATCGAAATAAACCGAACTAATCGTTAACATTTCGGTTTGGTAATTATATACGTTGAAACGTTTTCGGTCCTAAAACATTTGATTTTGTAACGAAAGAATCTGGAAAAAAATAAATAAATAAAACCTCCCGACTTTAATATATGCTCATGATCTATTTTAAATAGGTTCCTTGAATATAAATAAATCAAGTAAATAATAATAATAGTAGAAGTGGAAGATCAAGTTGGTACTCTGTTTAAGTTTTCTTACGTTCGAAAACTACGAACATGAAAATGATATAATTTTTATCAGTTTCAATTTAAATCCTGCATTATGCCTATGTTCACATAGTCCAACAAATATTTAAAACAATATTTATACATATATTAAGTAAATATATAAATAAACGAAAGTCTCTGTTTTTCGACTCCTTTATATGTCAACTTCAAATAAAGATGGTGATGGTTAATGTAATCACAATTTCGGTCCCCTACTTATTTGCTAGTTAGTAATATTAATAAAGAATTTAAACAATGACGACAAGTTTTACGATTCACAAATTAACATATTTGTTTAAATTACATATCTAGTCCCTGAACTATTTATTAAGTTACAATATTAATAATTAAGGTATGAATATTTATTTAGTATTAAAAAAAATTATAATAAGACATTACATCTAGACTAGATAGTTTGGACCAACTCAAAACAAGATAACCATAAACAGTGAGTATTTGTGCACGAAGTAAATGTACCATATTCATTTTAAAATATATATTCAGTGTCCATTGGTTAAAAAAGATCATACACATACTACTCCATATTTATGTATTAATTTTCTTATTTTAACTACGAGTATTACACTCAATGTAAATATCAAAATGTATAGATAAGCCATTAAACATATCATATATTTTACAATAGTAATAAACATTGTTATTGGTTATAACTAAATATAACATGAAGTAATGTATATATTCAAATTGTATATAGAATATAAAGATAATTTATAAAGGTGTTGTATGACCATTGACCAATCTTATACTCTAGGTTAAACGCATCGGGATATTCATATAGATCTTTTGTTTGAGTTATTTACTGTGCTATTTAAGGTGAGTTATAGTCCCGTTTTTCATACTATTTTAAAGTATTATTGGGATGAGATTGCATGAAACATTTGTTTTACATTTTAAAAGTGGAAATTTATTTAAATTATTCATTGTGAGTTGAACAAAAATATGCCCTAATCTGGTAATTGTAATAACTGGTTTCTACTGGTGAACGCGAATCCTATGGATAGATCTATCGGGCTTGACAGCCTCATTTGGTGCTAGTCGTACTAGCAATTTATAATCGAAATGTATTAATACTTCGCATTATTGGAAGATACACATGTTTAGTGTATATTGGTATATGTTAAGGGTGATAAATTGTTAAGTGGTTACCAGGTGGCTAACGGGCTAATGGAATAATATTTTTTTTTATGTTTTACAAATTTTGAAATCTTGTGGTCTAAATCTTATACGTTATTTAAACCTATAATTCACTCAACATTTTTGTTGACAGTTTACTCGCATGTTTTTCTCAGGTACTTGATTGATTGCTTCCGCTGTGCTTAGAGAGTCTGCATATGTTTTCGCAGATTTTGTTAGACATTTAAACTTGCATTCTATTTTGTTACATTAAATTTTGGGTGTTTGTTGACTTGGTTTTGGTCAACTTTTGATTAATTACTTATGTTGGTTTTTCTAACCTTACATTTAAGACAGGTTTCCTTTATAGGAAATCATTTTTAAATAAAGAATGCAATGTTTTTATTAAATTCATTCATAGTTATGATCAAGCTGTGGGACCAAGTGACGCAGCCGTTAAGGGTACTTGACGGGTCGTCTCATTATCGGATCGTCTTCCATGTCCATAACCACAAAATCAACTTTGTAAAAAGCATAACCAACGATGATTTCAAATTCTTTAACGATTCCTAACAGCTTTTGCAAACGGTTATCGGCAAAACAAATAATCCCTTGGATAGGTTCCAAAGATGGCAATCCTAAGCGATTGTAGACAGAAAACAGCATAGCATTAATGCTAGAACAGTATCGGCTAATCCCACGATAGGAATGGGGCCACGAATTAAGCAAAGAACTTGGAATTCTCCTGGATCAGCACACATAATAGGAAACTCGGGTGTTTCAGATGATTCTAATAGATCAATTGTGAATGAGTAAAGAGGACGGAAACCTTCCTTTTTTCTTTCTTCTAATTGCTTCATAGTTTCAACTAACCAATCTTCATTAGTAACACACTCGGATTTTTCAGATTTTTCACTAGCAACTTCATCATCTCCACTCGCTTTTTCATTAACCTCTTCTCCTTCATCAAACAAATCATGCATAAAAATAACCTCATCACGATCCAGACCTTGAACTTTAGCAACTTTAGACTTATATTCTTCATCAGCAGTTAACTTCTTAATTTCTTGATCATATTCCTCTTCTCCCATTTCAAATTCCCATAAAAACCTCAAACCAGGTTCATAAACATTAACCATATTCACCTCTCTAACCATATTAACCTTTTCAAAACGAACCTCCTTAGAATTTTCAGATTCAGCTGTAACTTTTCCTTCGACAAGTTGAAACAACTTAGTAACATTGCGTTCTAAGTTTTGAATGGACGTTTGATGATAATTTTTCACTTGGGAAAGTTGAGCTTTTATGTTATTATTAGCTTCATTTTGATTCTTCATGAAAGTTAGGATGCTTTCTTCAAGATTGGATTTCTTTTTGGATTGAGCATTAGGAGACGAATTTGGAATGAAGGGCACTCTAACAGGATAGAAGTCATGTGGATTTTTATTATTAGTTGGATAAGGTGTATTTTAATTATTACGGTAATTCAGATTTCCTCCTTGATATTGATTCACATAAGAGATGTTTTTGACTTGTTCCATATTAAGGCTAGCATCACAATCTTTCGTAGCATGAGGACCTTGACATTTTTCACAACCTACCTTAATTATATGCATTTCTTTTGGTAAGCTTTTCAATTTGCCTTCCTAGATTACCCAACTGCGCATTCATATCTTTAATCACATTTTCAGAATAATAACTATCAGATTTAACAGAACGGAAAATGTCTAAGTCTTGATGCCATTCGTGGGAATGAGCAGCTAACTTATTAATTAAAGATTCAGCTTCTTCGGCAGTTTTACTCATGATATTACCTCCAGCAGACGTATCAATCTCTCTTCTCGTAGCTATATCACAACCCTTATAGAAAGTAGTTACCTATTTAAATGTACTTAACCCATGTTGTGGACAACCCCTAAGCAATTGACCAAATCTAACCCATTCAGAATAAAGTGTCTCATTAGATTTCTGACGAAAATTAGCAATTTCAGTTTGAAGGGTGACAGTTTTGGATGCGGGAAAGAAGCGAGTTAAAAAAATTTCAACCATAGTATATAAAATAATGATATCTCCTTCGGGCAACGAATTTAACCACTCCTTAGCTTCATATTTTAACGACAACGGAAATAAATGAAGATAAATCTTATGACTTTCAACATTAGTGATATTAAATAGATTGAAAATATCCATGAAGTTTCGAATGTGAGCATTAGCATCTTCTTTTTCAATACCTCAAAATTGGTTATCCTTAAGCAAGTGAAAGATAGGACCCTTAATGTCAAAATTTTCAGTTATAGTTGGCTGAGTAATGGCGTGACCTAATCCTTCTCGACCCTCTTTCATTAAAGCTTTCATTGAATTTTCGGTAGTCATTTCAATGTCTGAATCAAAAAGAGATCACAAATAATTAGAATCAGGACTAGATGGTGTACTAGACAATGGACTATCTTTAGTTTGAGAAGTAGTTCCTTCATCGAAGTTTTATTTCCTAACAATGTTCGGCTCTTTAGAATGTTTAAATAGTATATCGGGATTGGGTAACATGTCTTCTAAGACGGGATTCTTGGATCAGGTATTCATGTGATCTAAAATCATAAAAAGAAATATTTTAGGAAAATTTTTTTAGATTTTATGGGATGTAGACAATTTAATTTTAATTTTAATATAATCCTTTTTCTTATTATAGATTTTATGTTTATGAGGATATTTCGGAGATATATTAATTTATTTATATAATTTATAATGATAAATATAATAATAAATATAATAATAAATATTAACGACATAATTATAAATATAAATATTAAATACCAACTTTTATCGCATAACAACGAATAATCAAACATAAATTTTCCTATTGAATCTTTCAATACTTAAGTGACCGTCAGCATCTAGGTTTGAGCAGGAGCCTTTATATCGGAACCCCAGCAACCCTCCCCTAAAGGGGACCGTCATCACTTGGTTTCAAGAAATATCAATAACCAAAATATAACCAATTTCCGTATTAACCGCGCTCCCCGACAGCGGCGCCAAAAAGTTGATGTGTCAAAAGTGTGTGCAGTAGTGCTTAATTTGCCTTTCAACTTTTAAATTTATTAAAACTTTATTTAATACACTTTAACACCCTAATGGACAACAAAACCCGGTCATATGTAGTTTTTTAGATTATCATCCCAAGAGAGCGTAGATGCGTTTTAAGTTGGTTTATTAAATTGCTTAGTTCTTATTAAAGAACTAAAGATAGATTTTTATGTGTTTTTAAGATTATAGATTTTTATCTTTTAGGAAAGAGATATTTGCGGATAGATTCTTAATAAACAAAATAACAAAATATAAAGCATGTAATAAAGAATTAAAATAAACAATTAGTAATAAAAGTAGTTACATGAACGAATAATTCATACGGGAATCATATTAGGCAAGTTTCATAACTTATACTAACACAAATCAAGATAACAATCGTAGACCAATTATTATCCCTAATCAGGTTAAGACAAATGTTGCATATGATTTAATAAGCAGGACTTAAAGCATCTACTAGACATATGATGTGCATGACTAACATCTCAATTCTTAGCATTCAATTCAATTACATGATACATACCAACCTTATGATGCGGATCAACATGCAAATACACTGAAAAATTATATAAGCTATTAAACATCAAGTACATCAACTCAAGTTACTAACCGAAAGTTAATTATTACTTGGTTTTCATGCAATCATTAATCAAACACAACCAAACAATGGATCTTCGACTAAGCCTAACAATATCAAACTTTATTATATAAGCGTAATTAAAATTCAACAGATTTATCACTAACTATATTGTTTAACTTAGTTGCATGCAATTCAATTTAGCAAGTTTGTTTGACTAGATCTAAACAAGTAGCATGAATCGAATAATAGATCGTTGGATCAAGTGCTAATCAATCCTAAAATCAAGTTATTAATCATTAAGCATGGCAAACAAGCATATTAAAACATAGCAGATTCAAAACAGTTTAAACATCATCACAGAAACTCAGTTTATACAAATCTGGAAAAAACCAGAAACTGTACGGATTAGAGCACGAAGCCGGTGGCTTTGGCTCAGTCAAGCCGGCGTTTGGACTGAGGAAGTTGGCGGCTTCATCTGATTCCCAGACAAAGTAGGTTTTCGTCCACGTAACCACTATGAACGTTTAGTTCATAGTGGTAGACGAACAGATACAGAAAAAGTAAATAAAACGAGATAAATAAAAGTAAAAGGATAAAGTCATGTACCTCAAAAAGGTAGATGAAAAGAAAACTTTAATGATAACTTTGATTACAACTTGAAATAAAACCCTAATCTAAGAGTTTTCGTATTCTAGCGAAAACCCTAGAAGAAAAACAAAAAAGTACATTAAAAACTGAACCAGAAGGCCTCAATTTATAGTTTTCAGATTCGGTGGCCAAGCTGGCGGCTTCAGTGGGAAGCCGGCTGCTTCATAGGGCAGTGACTCCTTTTGCAAGTTTAACGTAGTCAGCAAGTAGATTAACACGTAACCGTCTTAGGTCAGGCTGGCGGCTTCATGGTTAAGCCAGCGGCTTCAATGATCCTGCAATTTTTTTGATTTCGTTTCCATTTTTAGCTTTTTCTTGGGCTTTAAGTACACGAAACAGGTTTAAGCCGGTGGCTTTAAATTCAAGTCGGTTACTTCCAATGATTCTGGCATTTTCTGCAGAGTTCTGGAAGTTTCTAGAATTTTGTCACCAAGCTGGCGGCTTCAGGATGCCAGGCTAGCAGCTTCATCTTAATTTCTGCAGTTTTTACTTGTTTTTTTATCCTGTTCAATACATAATTTCAGAAAAATCATTAGAAATAGCTTTTCCTCATTTTGCCCATTTTAGTGTTTTAGTATTAAAATGACCTTAAAATAGTAAGTTAACTCCTTAAAATGTTTTCAAAATTCTATATAATTGAGGAGTTATCAAATTCCACACACTTAAACCTTTACTTGTCGACAAGTAAACTTTATAAATCATATTAATTTAAATGGGTATAGAGTTGAAGTAAAATTCAAAGTTAAAAAGATGTCTAATTATTTAAAAATTATTTTTTATTATTATAAGAACTAGTCTGAACCAGACCAAGGAGCACAGGTGGTCCTAATGTTCATTAATCCATATTTATACAAGTTGGTCTTCATTTGACTCTTTTGTTTTATAACTAGAATTTTTATGAGTGTTTGGTTCTCATTGGAACTCTTTTCTCTCGCTCTCATCACTCTCATTGGCCTTCATTGGGCTCTTTCAACTTTTCATTTCTTGCTTTCATGCTTAGCATTAGCTTCACATTTGACAATTTTTTCTAAGTTGGCCCTCATTGGGACTCTTTTGCTGCCTCAGTGGTCCATGCTTATTATACCATATGGTAGTGGCTATAAGTTTCCAATCGTTTCACCATTTTTGGCTTTTACTTCTTATCTCAAACAAGTACTCCGATCTCAAAATTGAGAGTAGTTCTATTATTATTTTTAAGATTAAGTTAGGAAAAAGACATAAGTTTGACTAAGAATTTATACTTCCTAAAAAAATTAATTTGTACCCATTTTTGCAATTGTTTTCAAATTTTGGGAAAAACTGTATCTTTTTAAGCTTTTAAGTGATTAATCACTTCCCTCCCCACACTTAGATTATGCAATATCCTCATTTGCATTTATAATTCAAAATAATAATTAATGGAAGACATAATTGAAAATAAGGGAAAGAGTGATGTTACTTGATTGTAGTATCGTAAAATAATTGCAGAATACTTGCGGATTTCTTTGGATTCAATATAAACAACTTGACAAAAATTGTTAAACAATGCAAAATATAATACAACAATAATAGTTTATTAATCACTTTATCACTTAGGGGCTATATTGCTCTTTCATTCATAAAATAATTAACGAAACAAAACATTCTTAAAACATAATCCTAATAAACATATAGGGATTGGTAGCTTTGATTATAGAGTCGATTGCGTGACTCATTCTTCCATCGGGATCACTCCGTAGGCTTATTTTCCTCACACTTTTTTTAATCGATCTCATTTAACATTTTAATTTGCTCCAAGAAACTTAATGTGGTGTTAAGACCCCTACGAAACGACATTTCAAATTTAACATTTAAATCATGGATTTACCTCCTCACTTCTTCACTTATCATATATTGTTCTTCCAAGAATTCCGTCACTATCTTATCAACGGTAAGCTCATCATCATCCTCTTTATCAATTTTAACCATTTTCACATTTTTTTCGTGGAACTCTAGATCTAGGGACTAGTGGAAGGGATTTAATAAGTTCACCATAACGAATGATCAAAGTATTATTTGAATAGTTATTGGTTGCACGAGTGGTAGCTAGAAACAGCGATCCTAAAATTAAAGGAATTGTCGGATCTTCTTCCATGTCCATAACCACAAAATCAAATTTGTAAATAGCATAAGCACCTATGATTTCAACTTCTTTAATGATTCCTAATGGCTTTTGCAAATGGCTATCGGTAAAATAAACAATCCCTTAGATAGCTTCTAAAGATGGCAATCCTAAGCAATTGTAGACAGCAAACGGCATAACATTAATGCTACAACCAGTATCGACTAATCCCACGATAGGAATGGGACCACGAATTAGGCAAGGAACTTGGAATTCTCCTAGATCAGCACACATAACAGGAAACTCGAGTGTTTCAGATGGTTCTAATGGATCAATTGTGAATGAGTAAAGAGGACGGAAACCTTCCTTTTTTCTTTCTTCTAATTGCTTCATAGTTTCAACTAACCGATCTTCATTGGTAACACACTCAGATTTTTCACTAGCAACTTCATCATCCTCACTCGCTTTTTCATTAACCTCTTCTCCTTCATCAAACAACTCATGCATAAAAATAATCTCATCACGATCAAGACCTTGAACTTTAGCATCTTTGGACTTATCTTCTTCATCAGCAGTTAACTTCTTAATTTCTTGATTATATTCCTCTTCTCCCATTTCAAATTTCCATAAATACCTCAAATCAGGTTCATAAACATCAACCCTATTCACCTCTCTAACCATATTAACCTTTTCAAAACGAACCTCCTTAAAATTTTCAGATTCAACTGGAACTTTCCTTCGACAAGTTGAAATAACTTAGTAACGTTGCGTTCTAAGTTTTGAATGGACGCTTGATGATTATTTTGCACTTGAGAAAGTTGAGCTTTTATGTTATCATTAGCTTCATTTTGATTCTTGATGAAAGTTAGGATGCTTTCTTCAAGAGTGGATTTCTTCTCAGATTGAGCATTAGGAGACGAATTTGGAAGAATAGAAATTAGGTGGATTTTTATTATTAGTAGGATAGAAACCAGGTGGATTTTTATTAGAGACATCTTGGTTTAGTGATTCGATTATTTTGTAAACTTGTTTATATCTCTCAATTCCTAACTCTATAATTCTTTCTATTTTAAAATTTCATATTGAATGCATATATATTTGACTATAGTTTCGTTTCGATAATAATTCATAGCCGCAAAACACATTTTCGAGCACATTACGTTTACCACAAAATGGGGCTGATTTATGTGGCAAGCGTGTTAAAAAAACTTCAGTTCAAAATTGTACCCATTTTTGCACGATGAATAGATAAAGAAGCTATGAGCAAGAATTCCTGAAGGCTTCCTTCCATTCAAAATGTTTTTAACCCCAAAAAAGTCATTTTGAAATTTCTAAAGGTAAATTTTGACCTTTCAGATTTTACGAAAATAATTATCTTTACATTTGAATTCATATGCTAATTTAAATACCATTAGATACTTGTTTTTTATGTTACATTGTATTTAGGTACATTGAGAATATTTTTGGGGTGAATATATCTCCACTAGCCACAAATCCTTACACGTTTAGTGACATCGTGGTTTAGTGGTTCGATTATTATGTTACACTTTTTTATATCTCTCAATTCCGAACTCTAATATTGTTTCTATTTTAAACTTTCATATTGAATGCAAATATATTTGACTATAGTTTCATTTCTATAATAATTCATAGTCGCAAAACACATTTTCGAGCACATTACGCTTGCCACATAATAGGGCTGAATTATGTGGCGAGCGTGTTAAAAAAACTTCGGTTGAAAATTGGACCCATTTTCGCACGATGAATAGATACCGGCGCTATGAGCAAGACTTCCTGAAGGCTTTCTTCTATGCAAAATATTTTTGAAGCCAAAAAAGTCATTTTGATATTTCTAAATGTGAATTTTGAACTTTCGAATATTACGATAATAATTACCTTTTCATTTGAATTCTTATGCTTAATGAAATACCATTTTGATACTTTTTTTTGTAACACTGTATTTAGGTACAGTGGGAATATTTTGGTTCTTAATATATCCCCACTAGCCACAAATTCTAACATGTTTAGAGACATCTTCGTTTAGTGGTTCGATTATTTTATTCACTTTTTTATATCTCTTAATTCCTAACTCTACAATTCTTTCTATTTTAAACATTTAATATTGAATGCAAGCATATTTGACTATAGTTTCATTTCAATAATAATTCATAGCCGCAAAACACATTTTCGAGCACATTACGTTTGCCACATAATGGGGCTGATTTATGTGGCAAGCGTGTTAAAAAAACTTCAGTTGAAAATTGTACCCATTTTCGCACAATGAATAGATAACGACGCTATGAGCAAGAATTCCTGAATAGATAATTTTATATTGAATGCAAATATATTTGACGATAGTTTCGTTTCGATAATAATTCATAGTCGCAAAACACTGTCTTTAGGTACATTGCGAATATTTTTGGGGTTAATATATCTCCACTAGCCACAAATCCTTACACGTTTAGTGACATCTTGGTTTAGTGGTTCGATTATTTTGTTACACTTTTTTGTATCTCTCAATTCCTAACTCTAATATTGTTTCTATTTTAAACTTTTATATTGAATGCACATATATTTGTCTATAGTTTCATTTCTATAATAATTCATAGTCGCAAAACACATTTTCGAGCACATTACGTTTGCCACATAATAGGGCTGAATTATGTGGCAAACGTGTTTAAATAAACTTCGGTTGAAAACTGGACCCATTTTCGCACGTTGAATTGATAACGATGCTTTGAGGAAGACTTCCTGAAGGCTTGCTTCAATTCAAAATATATATGACGCCGAAATAGGCGTTTTAAAATTTCTAAAGGTGTTTTGAACTTTCGGATATTACGATAATAATTACCTTTGCATTTGAATTCTTATGCTTATTTAAATACCATTTTGATCCTTTTTTTTATGTAAAACTGTATTTAGGTACATTGAGAATATTTTTTGGGGTTAATATATCCTCACTAGCTACAAATCCTTACACGTTTAGAGACATCTTGGTTTTTGTTACACTTTTTTATATCTCTCAATTCCTAACTTTATAATTGTTTCTATTTTGAAATTTCATATTGAATGCAAATATATTTGACTATAGTTTCGTTTCGATAATAATTCATAGCTGCAAAACACATTTTCGAGCACATTACGTTTGCCACATAATAGGGCTGATTTATGTGGCAAACGTGTTAAAAAAACTTCGGTTGAAAATTGGACACATTTTCACACGATGAATAGATAACGACACTATGAGCAAGACGAAGGCTTGCTTCCATTCAAAATATTTTTGACGCCGAAAAAGTCCGTTTTAAAATTTCTAAAGGTAAATTTTGAACTTTCAGATTTTACGATAATAATTACCTTTACATTTGAACTCTTATGCTTATTTAAATACCATTTGATACTTGTTTTTTATGTTACACTGTATTTAGGTACATTGAGAATATTTTGGGTTAATATATCCCCACTAGCGACAAATCCTTACACATTTAGTGACATCTTTGTTTAATGGTTCGATTATTTTGTTACAGTTTTTTATATCTCTCAATTCCTCACTCTATAATTGTTTCCATTTAATACTTTCATATTGAATGCAAATATATTTCACTATAGTTTAATTTCGATAATAATTCATAGCCGCAAATCACATTTTCGAGCACATTACGCTTGCCACATAATATGGCTGAATTATGTGGCAAGAGTGTTAAAAAAACTTTGGTTAAAAGTAGGACCAATTTTCGCATGATGAATAGATAACGACGTTAGTAGCAAGACTTCCTAAGGGCTTGTTTACATTCAAAATATTTTTGATGCCGAAAAAGTCGTTTTGAAATTCTAAAGGTGAATTTTGAACTTTCAGAATTTACGATAATGATTACCATTGCATTTGAATTCTTTTGCTTAATTATTTAAATTCCATTTTGGTACTTGTTTTTTATGTAACAATGTATCTAGGTACATTGAGAATATTTTTGGGGTTAATATATCCCCACTAGCCACAAATCCTTACACGTTTAGTGACATCTTGGTTTAATGGTTCGAATATTTTGTTACACTTTTTATATCTCTCAATTCCTAACTCTATAATTGTTTCTATTTTAAACTTTCATATAGAATGCAAATATATTTGAATATAGTTTCATTTCAATAATAATTCATTGCCACAAAACACATTTTTGAGCCCATTACGCTTGCCACATAATACGGCTGAATTATGTGGCAAGAGTGTTAATAAAAACTTTTGGTTTAAAGTAGGACCGATTTTCACATGATGAATAGATAACGATGCTAGTAGCAAGACTTTATAATGGCTTGCTTCCATTCAAAATATTTTTGATGCCGAAAAAGTCATTTTAAAATTTATAAAGGTGAATTTTGAACTTTCGGAATTATCGGAATTTACGATAATGATTACCTTTGCATTTGAATTCTTATGCTTATTTGAATACCCTTTTGATACTTGTTTTTTTATGTAACATTGTATTTAGGTACATTGAGAATATTTTTAAGGTTAATATATTCCCACTAGCCACAAATACTTACACATTTAGTGACATCTTGGTTTAATGGTTCGATTATTTTCTTACACTTTTTTATATCTCTCAATTTCTATCTCTATAATTCTTTCTATTTTAAACTTTCATATTTAATTTGACTATAGTTTCATTTCGATAATAATTCATAGCCGTGAAACACATTTTCGAGCACATTACGTTTGCCACATAATAGGGCTGAATTATGTGGCAAGCGTGTTAAAAAAACTTCAGTTGAATAATGGACCCATTTTCACATGATGAATAGATAACGACGCTATGAGCAAGACTTCCTAAAGGCTTGCTTCCATTCAAAATATTAATACTTGTTAATTAATTACCATTGCATTTGAATTCTTATGCTTATTTAAATACCATTTTGATACTTGTTTGTTATGTAACACTGTATTTAGGTACAATGAGAATATTTTTGGGGTTAATATATCCCCACTAGCCACAAATCCTTATACGTTTAGCGACATCTTGGTTTAATATTCGATTATTTTGGTACACTTTTTTATATCTCTCAATTCCTAACTCTATAATTTGTGACGACCCGGGAATTTCCGACCAAATTTAAACTTGATCCTTATTTGATTTCGACAAGATAAGCATAGTCTGTAATGTTGAATTACAAAAGTTGTTGAACTGTTTACATGAATTCAGTTACCCTTTGACCATGCCCGATGATTCACGAAAAAATGTATATACATATATATATTTGAATGAATTTAATACCATTAATCAGTTGAATTAAATATGAAGAGCAATATACAAAATAAATAAGATATTATCAAAATAAATATATACAAATATATATATATAAATCCTGTATACATTTTATATTATCAATTTACTTTTAAATATAACGAAACCCGTTTATTTTTTTTTCTCCCCTGTTCGATACAGCTTTTATTCAATGCTGCGAATTTGAATTTTATTCCAAAACTTATAAATGCTATATTGTTAGAAATCCTTTGTGTAATCTTCTTGCAAAGTTTCAAATCCCAATCTTTAAAATTGAGCAAGAATTTTAGAGTTAAACTTTTAATTTCAAAAGTCAACTGTTTCTTCTTCAATCTAATTCACGAATTATGTAATATTTCTGGAGCAATTGGTGATTGAAAAGTGTTAAGGAGTTGATTTTAAACTGTTTTCATGAAGACATTGAAATCTCAGAACACCTCAATCTCAAATTCAATATTTGGTGTTCTTCAATTTTTTTTTCTTTTATTTATTCTGTTACAGCTGCTGCTATGTTTTCTTTTCAGTCGTATTTTAATATTTAAACAGAGTATTACAGTTAAATGCTTCTGTTTCGATTAAGAGTGTTAAATCAAATAATTTATTTGAAGTTATCGTGGTTGATTCCTGGTTTGTTGTTAACATGAAGGAGGTGAAACTAAGTTGACGGGTTAATTATAATCGGGGTAGATATATATACAGAAAGACGGACTTGGAGTAATGGTTTGGTGTCGTGTTGAGGTAGCAAGAGGTCTCGGGTTCGAGTCCCGTTCGCGACAGTTTTCTTTTTAAGACTTTATTTGAGGTAGTTCCAATTTCTATTATTATTATTATTATTATTATTATTATTATTATTATTATTATTATTATTATTATTATTATTATTATTATTATTATTATTATTATTATTATTATTATTATTATTATTATTATTATTATTATTATTATTATTATTATTATTATTTGTATTGTTATTATTAATTGTTGTTATTATTGACTAGTACTAATATTATTGTTATTGTTATTGATATAAGTACTGGTTATTATTTATTATTACTATCATGATTACAATTACAATTATTATTATCATTATTGTTATTATCAATATTATTATCACTATCAAATATTATTACTAGTATTATTATTATCGATTGGCATTATGGTATTATTAATTAGTATCAATATTATTAACAATAACATGATCAATAAGATTATTAACCTTGATATAGTTATATTATCATTATCTGTAGTATTATTATTAAGTAACATTATTCATAATACTATCAAGTAGCATTAGTATAAATAATGTTAATACTATTATCATTAAGTTTATCATTTTAAGAATTATTATCATTATTATAATTATCATTTATCATTTTATAAATATTAGAACCCTTATTATTAACATAAGTATATTATTAGTATTAATATTATTTTAGAGTTATTATTATTTATATCATTAACAGTTATCATTTTCATTTTTGCTATTAGTATTATCATTATATTAATACAATTATTATTATTATTAGTAAATCATTATTATTTAAATTATTATTTTAACAAATAAATCTTTTGTACACTATATATATATTTATGGTATATACTAGGATTGTATTAATAATTCACATAACAAACTAATAAAATTTCATAAATACAATAGTAATCACAAATATATGTATATAGATATATTAATGTCACTAATTATATAAACGTTAATCATTATAAATATATATACATAAAATCGATATATATAAAATATAACTTAAAATATAATATAAGTATACGTTTAAAAATGGAATTTAGAATAAATTCTACAAAACTATAAATGTATAAATAATACATATTAATAAATGAAATTTTGTAATTTACATTATACGTATTAATAAATACACAATTGATATAGGTTCGTGAATCCGAGGCCAACCCTGCATTGTTCAAAATCGTTATATTTATTTTTACTACAAAATACATTGGGTGAGTTTCATTATTCCCTTTTTATATATATTTTTGGACTGAGAATACATGCAATGTTTTAATAACTATTTTACAATATTTATATGCGTGAGTTTCATTTGCTCCCTTTTTAAATGCTTTTGCAATATATATTTTTGGGACTGAGAATACATGCGCTACTTTTATAACTGTTTTACGAAATGGACACAAGTAATTGAAACTACATTATATGGTTAAATTATCGAAATCGAATATGCCCCTTTTTATTAAGTCTGGTAATCTAAGAATTAGGAAACAGACACCCTAATTGACGCGAATCCTAAAGATAGATCTATCGGGTTCAACAAGCCCCATCCAAAGTACCGGATGCTTTAGTACTTCAAAATTTATATCATGTCCGAAGGAGGATCCCGGAATGATGGGGATATTCTTATATGCATATTGTTAAGGTCGATTACCAGGTGTTCAATCCATATGAATGATTTTCGTCTATATGCATGGGACGTATGTTTATGAGAAATGGAAATATAAAATCTTGTGGTCTATTAAAATTATGAAATGATTATTTATCTTAAACTAATGAACTCACCAACCTTGTGGTTGACACTTTAAAGCATGTTTATTCTCAGGTATGAAAGAAATCTTCCGCTGTGCATTTGATCATTTTAAAGATATTACTTGGAGTCATTCATGACATATTTCAAAAGACGTTGCATTCGAGTTATTGAGTTCATCAAGATTATTGTTAAGTCAATTATAGTTAGATATATTATGAAATGGTATACATGCTGTCAATTTTTGATGTCATGAAAGATTGTCTTTTCAAAAACGAATGCAATGTTTGTAAAATGTATCATATAGAGGTCAAGTACCTCTCGATGTAATCAACTGTTGTGAATCATTTATAATCGATATGGACTTCGTCCGGATGGATTAGGACGGGTCATCACAGTTGGTATCAGAGCGGTGGTCTTAGCGAACCAGGTCTTGCATTAGTGAGTCTAACTGATAGTCGTTAGAATGCATTAGTGAGTCTGGACTTCGACCGTGTCTGCATGTCAAAAGTTTTGCTTATCATTTAGTGTCGAAAAAAAAATTAATTGCTCATCATCCTTAAAGTCTAGACACGTCCTACTGCCTCTATTGCATAGACAGTGTATAGATAAATTCATATCTTAGCGTATCTGTTATTGTTACCTTTGCCTGACAGATTCCATAGATTCCTTCGTAACTTATGGGATTTTAGTATTATATATGCATATGTAAATTATGTATTGTAGGGTACTAATCTACATCCTATAATTTATTTCTTATCGAAAATCCTCCATCTGATCGTACGAGATGAATCCTGTAACCAGTTCGAGTCCCTCAGATTCCAATAGCTATTCCGATAGTTATTTCGACAGCTATTCCGACATAGATGTTCACCTAAGCTCCGAAAATAGCGTCATCGGCATGAATTAACCAATCAGCCATTATCAATTCATCTAATGGGTTCGTAGTCGACTTAATTAATGGAAACGCGCAAAAGGTAATCCCTTCCATCAACCGAATTCACCTCTTGACAATGAACCTGAAGCGTTTACCGGCGAACCTGTTCGAGACACCGTTTTCAGTCTCATTTCCAGGGTAACTCGACAAGATCATATTCTATCCACAATTCTGAACCTTATTCATCCGCTCGTTCCGACCGACAATCATCCTGGAGTAATAAGTCAATGAACTTCGCGCTCGAATAATCAATTAGGAGAATATGGTGCAAAATGTACCAGCTTCAGCAACATCACCGGCATCAACAGAACCATCAGTAACAACACCAGTACCATCAACAATCCATGCCTCGACATCTCATTCTGTACGTCGAATATAATTATTGTTCTACGAATCGTTCTACATCATTATTGTAATGACCCGCACTTTTTCGATCGTTCTATACTTATAAGATTAATATTTACATAAATTAAACCTTACCAACATGATAAGCAATCCAAATTGTTGAGACTTATGTTTTCGAAAAGAGTTTTACACAACGTTTGACCGTCTAGTTTGACCGATGATATCACGAACTATACAATATATGATAATTATACGTTTATGTATATATATATATACATATTTAACATGATCTAAGAATGTTTTAATACCTCATTTTGTATTAATAACAATAAGTTACAAGTATATTTTGAAGCTACTAACTTAAGTTTTCAAAACGATAACCATACGTAACGTTATTTGACATAAATACTTATGACCTATAATGTTTATACATATATCGTATAAGTAATGTAATTAATCACTTTTAAGGACTTAAATACATAAAACAATATAAGTATATTCACAAAAGATAGCTATATTTGAATTCTCATTCCATTTTTCACAAGATTTCTATACGTATATCTAGAGTACATGTACTCGTATCATACCTAACCTCTATACGTATTTACTATTGGTATATACACATCAAATCACCACCAACCAGCCCTTGTTCAATGCCTTATGTATAAGGTAACTACTTTTGTTATCTAGTATGACAATTTCACATGATTAAAAGATTTTTTCACAAAATTACAAACTTATACACCTTTTACACCACCATTTATACTCCATTCCATTTTCATTTTACTACACATTTCCTTTAACAAAAACACACTCTTAAGAAACTCCATAACCATTCAGCTAGTATCCATGAAGATCTAGCCATAAAAACATCACTTAAACACCATAAGAAAAACCTTACAAAAACACTTCAAGAATCCTTCCAAGAACACAAGTTTACTTCCAATCTTTCATCCAATTCCATCACCCTTTTGGTTCTAGGTTCTTACTCCTCTTTTATAGCAATCTTGTCCAAGTAACTTGAGATAGTAACTTTGTTCATAACTTTATTCGATTCATATATATAGCTATCTTATTTTGTGGTATAAAATTTTAACAACAAGAACATAGTTTGAATGTTTTCAAACTTGTTTGCAAACTAAATAGATCCTTCTAACTTAACTTTTAAAATACTTCAAGACCTGTAATATAACATAAATATATGCTAATTTAACAAGGTATAACTTGGTTTTTCAAAGAACACCTTAAAAACTGAATTTACGACGTCGGAGTATAACCGGGGGCTGTTTTGGGTTGGATAATTAAAAACCATCTTAAACTTTGAATTGGAGGTTTATTTTCTGGAAAAATGATTTTTACTATGAATATGATAACACATAAAAATTTCATGATTTAACTCAAAGTATAAGTATTTTTAGAAAAATAATCATTTAAGGTTGTTTACATGATGGAAAATGATTAACTTCATAAGTTTCACTAAAGTTTGACCTATGACCTGTGATTTCGAATACAAACTAAGGTATTTACAGTTCATAGTCTTAAAGAGGGACTCGATCCAAGGAAGTGGCAAGTTGAATCAACGAAAACGGAGTTGTAACGAAGAAACTATGACCAAAACGAGATCGGATATCTAAGACTAGTTTAGCTACGAAAATAATTGGAGAAAATTAAATAAATCACATCTTTTTAAAATAACATGATATTTTATATATATGTACTCATAATTTAATTTTATATGGTTCAGGATCACCCGTAAACAATACGAGAAGATTAATCATAAGATCCCATGATTGTACGCAACACGTCATTTGACAACACCGGTACTTTATGTACGCAACACGTCATTTGACAACACCGGTACCGTGGGTCAAGATTAATCTCGACCAATACATATACGATGGGGGTTTTATTTATTTCATTGGGGGTTTATTAAACACCTAAAAATGAACCATTAAAATTGAATTACTAACATCGGACTGCTAACTACGGACTAAGGAATTATTAAAAGTATTAAAAGTATTATAAGTATATATATGTGACGTTTGTTTAAAATGAAAATATATTGATAAATTATATATGGATAGGTTTGTGATTTCAATCGGAGACCAAGTCGAAATTACATATCTTCAAGACGAAAGTGAGTATATAGTCCCACTTTTAATCTCTAAATATTTCGGGATGAGAATACATGTATTTTATGTTTTATGATATGGACACAAGTAACTGAAAAATATATTCTACGTTGAGTTGTACCACTGGCATACTTCCCTGTAGCTTGGTAACTACTATTTACAGCGGTATTGTAAACGCGAATCCTGTTGATAGATCTATCGGGCCTGACAACCCCAACCGGACTGGACGACCAGTATTCAACGGTTGCACAGTACTTCGTTTCGTGACTACACTTGGTACGGTGTAGTAAGATTTCATAATAAAGGGAATATGCGACGTAATTAAATGTTAAGTATGGTTATCAAGTGCTCAACCACTTAGAATATTTTTATTAAAATGTTTACATATGAAATCTTGTGGTCTATATTTATATCGCTGCCGGCATTAAACCTATATCTCACCAACTTTATGTTGACGTTTTAAACATGTCTATTCTCAGGTGATAACTAAAAGCTTCCGCTGCAACATGTTGAATTTAAGCAAGATCTTGAGTATGCATATTTGTGTCAAAAATAAAACTGCATATCCGAGGAATTGTAATGTAAAATATGCTAGAAATCGTATTGTTATCATCACATGTAAAGTTTGTAAGTCTAAGATTATCGCTAAACGATAATCATCTTTATATTGTCTAAAGCTTGTATTAACATAAGAGTTATGGTTTGTAATGTAAAATAAATGCAGTTGTTCTTTTAAAAATGTCGCATATAGAGGTCAATACCTCGCAATGAAATCATACGTTATCTAACTCGTTCTTATGGTTAAGGACGGGTTATGACATGTGGTATCAGAGCGGTGGTCTTAGCGAACCAGGTTTGCATTAGTGTGTCTAACTGATAAGTCGTTAGGATACATTAGTAAGTCTGGACTTTGACCGGGTCTGATTTAAAAACCATTGCTTATCATTGTTGGTTAAAATTTATATGTAAATATTATGTAGTACTAATGGGTTAGTTGTTGTGTGATAGATGTCGGGCTCAAAACTTGTTATCACATTCAGCGACTCCGAATCAGAATCTTCAGATGGTGTTCCAGTCATTAACCTATCCGATGACGAAAATAATATCTTTGGGGAAGACTCACAAATTCCGGATGAACCGACTATAGAGAACCCGGAAAGTGAACCCGAGGAGGAAAGTGAACCCGAGGAAGAAATACAGGAAATTACAAAAGACGAGTTCGAACTAGGAAAGAAACGAAAGGCTAATGAATTAGAAAATTCAAATCCCGAGTTTAGTAAGGATGATGTGGCACCAACTCCACTAGACACTACCACCCCTATTCCCGCTATTCCTATTCGTTCTATCCCGGCATCCAGTTCTTCAGTCCCACAGCCAAAATATAGGCAGACAGCCAGGATAAGCGTTAAGCGATTCTTTGAACCTAAGCGTCCTAGAAAATAGACCAAACGATGCGCTGCCGTATTAAACCATGGGATCATATAATGTTTTGTATAATATTATTAGTGTGGTTTGTTTAATGTTCGATGTAAGATAAGCATATGTAAAATAGTGAAGTGTGAAATGCAATAATTTTCCCTGGTTAAGTATTATTTAGATGGTAGTAATTGATTCTGTACTAAGCTATTAAGTATGGACATTAACGGGTAGGTACTACCCTAGATATAATTATAAAACGCTAATAAGAAGAAAAGGCTTTTATAATAATACCTGGTTCATATTATTAATAAGCTATAATGTACTGTAAATATACACTACATCTATAATATTCCATGTGAATAATTATTTTCTTTTCATTCTTATAGAAGAATATGGCGCGATTGAACCGAATGACGGAACAAGAAATCCAGGAACTCATCAATCAGCGAGTGAACGACAGAATGTTATGGGTCGAGGCTGCAAGAGGTGCTGCAGTTAACCCAAATCCTCGTGTGGGGTGCACTTACAAAACTTTTCAAGCTTGCAAGCCCTCATCATTCAGTGGAACAGAAGGACCGATCGGTTTAACCCGGTGGATGGAAAAGATGGAGACTGTGTTTAAAATAAGTGGTTGTGTTGAAAAGGACATGACCAAGTATGCATCGTGCACTTTACAAGATAGTGCACTCACGTGGTGGAAAAATTATGTGAAGGCTGTAGGAGGAGATGTAGCTTATGATACTCCTTGGGAAGAATTCAAAACAATGTTAATCAACGAGTATTGTCCAAGGAACGAGGTTAGGAAGTTTGAAGATGAATTACGAAGTCTGAAGGTTTTTGGTACTGAAATCACCAACTACAATCAGCGATTCATGGAATTAGTTTTGCTATGTCCTGAATTGGTTCCAACCGAAGAACGGAAGATTGAAATGTACAAAGATGGTTTACCCAAAAAGGTCAAGGAAAATGTTACAGCATCGAAACCTAAGACAATTCATGAAGCTATAACCATGGAAAACGAGCTAATGGATCAGGTCATCATGGATAAGAAAGTATCCAATACTGATGTGAAGGTATCAGGTAACAAAAGAAAGTGGAATGGAAATTATGATCGAGGTAACCAACAACAATCTTTTAAGAAACAAGAAATCACGCAAGGTGCGGGTAGTGGTTTAAGCTTTGGTTATAAAGGACAAAATCCTTTATGCAACCGATGCCACAAACATCACTCTGGTTACTGTAATGTGGTATGCAACAAATGTAATCGAAAGGGTCATCTTGCTGAAGATTGTAGGGCTCTCGTTACAAATACAAATGGTACCAAGACTCCTGCCACCAATGCAAATAGAACTGCTTTGGCTACCATTACTTGTTTTGGGTGTGGAAAACAAGGTCACTATAAGAGCCAGTGCCCGAATCCAGAGAAGAATATCGGAGCTGCACGTGGGAGAGCATTTGTTATTAATGCTAGAGAGGCATGTGAAGACCCGGAGCTTGTTACGGGTACGTTTACCATTAATAACTTATCCGCATCTATTATATTTGATACTGGTGCTGATAGAAGTTACGTGTGTAGAGACTTTCACGCTAAATTGAATTGTTCATCATTACCTCTAGATGCTAAGTACATGATTGAGTTAGCTAATGGTAAACTAATTAAAGCCGATAAAATTTGCCGTGATTGTAAAATAAATTTAGCCGGAGAAACATTTAAGATTGATTTGATACCCGTAGAATTAGGAAGTTTTGATGTAATAATCGGCATGGACTGGATGTCCAAAATAGGAGCTGAAGTTGTGTGCGCCAAGAAGGCAATTCGCATTCCTCGTAAGGATAAAACGCCAGTAATGATTTATGGAGAGAAGGGTAACTCAAAGGTAAAACTCATTAGTTATTTGAAAGCTCAAAAGTGCTTGAAGAAAGGGTGCTATGCTATCTTAGCACATGTTAATAAAGTCGAAAAGAAAGAAAAAGAGAAGTGCATCAATGACGTGCCTGTGGCAAGAGATTTTCCTGAAGTATTTCCGGAAGAGTTGCCGGGATTACCTCCATTTAGATCTGTAGAATTTCAAATAGATCTTGTACCAGGAGCTGCACCGGTTGCCCGTGCTCCATATAGACTTGCACCGTCCGAGTTAAAAGAACTTCAGAGTCAGTTAAAAGAATTACTGGATCGTGGATTCATACGACCAAGTACTTCACCGTGGGGACCTCCAATTTTATTCGTCAAGAAGAAAGACGGATCTTTCCGAATGTGTATAGATTATCGTGAATTAAATAAGTTAACTATCAAGAATCGGTATCCACTACCAAGAATTGACGACTTATTTGATCAACTCCAAGGATCATGTGTGTACTCGAAAATTGACCTAAGATCGGGCTATCATCAATTACGTGTCAAAGAATAAGATATACCGAAAACTGCTTTTCGGACACGCTACGGTCATTACGAATTTTTGGTCATGCCGTTTGGATTGACGAATGCGCCAGCTGTATTCATGGACCTCATGAATCGAGTTTGTAGTCCATATTTAGATAAGTTTGTTATCGTTTTCATTGATGATATTCTTATCTATTCCAAGAGTGAGCAAGAACATGAGCAGCATTTAAGGTTGATATTAGAGTTGTTAAGAAAAGAACAGCTATATGCTAAATTTTCTAAATGTGCTTTCTGGTTGAAAGAAGTGCAATTTCTTGGCCACGTTGTTAGTAGCAAAGGAATTCAGGTTGATCCAGCAAAAATTGAAGCCATTGAAAAATGGGAGACTCCTAAGACACCAATGCAGATACGCCAATTTTTGGGTTTAGCCGGTTATTATAGAAGGTTTATTCAAGATTTTTCCCGAATAGCTAAGCCGTTGACAGCGTTAACGCAAAAAGGGAAGAAATATGAATGGACCTCTGAGCAGGAGAGTGCATTTCAATTACTAAAGAAGAAGTTAACTACGGCGCCCATTTTATCGTTACCAGAAGGGAACGATGATTTTGAAATATATTGTGACGCTTCGCGATAAGGTTTTGGTTGCGTTCTTATGCAACGGAAGAAAGTTATTGCATACGCATCCCGACAATTGAAGATTCATGAGCGGAATTATACGACGCATGATCTAGAATTGGGAGCAGTCGTGTTTGCATTGAAGATATGGAGACACTACTTGTATGGGGTTAAATGCACTGTGTTTACTGATCATAAAAGCCTTCAACATATTTTTGATCAGAAACAGCTGAACATGAGGCAACGTAGGTGGGTCGAGTTAATAAATGACTATGATTGTGAAATTCGTTATCATCCCGGGAAAGCGAATGTGGTGGCTGACGCACTAAGCAGAAAGGAACGAGAACCAATTCGAGTACGAGCGATGAACATAAAAATTCGCATGAATCTCAACTCACAAATCAAAGAAGTTCAATGAGAAGCACTTACTAAAGAAAATATAGGAAATGAAATAATGAAGAAGTATGAGAAGCAACTCGTTATGCGGGAAGATGGAATTCGATATTTTGCAAATCGTATTTGGGTACCGAAGTTGGGTGGATTAAGGAAGTTGATATTGAACGAGGCACATAAGACAAGATATTCGATACATCCTGGAGTTGGAAAGATGTACCAAGATCTTAAGACACATTATTGGTGGCCTAATTTAAAGACAGACGTTGCAACATATGTTGGGGAGTATTTAACTTGTTCCAAAGTTAAAGCAGAACACCAGAAGCCGTCAGGGTTACTTCAACAACCAGAAATCCCAGAATGGAAATGGGATGGTATTACCATGGATTTCATCACGAAGTTACCAAAAACTGCCTGGGGATACGACACCATTTGGGTAATTGTTGATCGTCTTACCAAATCTGCACATTTCTTGCCTATAAAGGAAACAGATAGAATGGAGAAATTATTACGATTATATATAAAGGAAATAGTTTCAAGGCATGGAATACCTATTTCCATTATATCTGATCGTGATAGTAGATTTACCTCAAAGTTCTGGCAATCACTACAGGAGGCACTAGGAACTCGTTTGGATATGAGCACCGCATATCATCCGCAAACTGACGGGCAGAGTGAAAGAACAATTCAGACTCTTGAAGACATGCTCAGGGCATGTGTGATCGATTTTGGAAACGGATGGGATAAGTATTTACCGTTAGCAGAATTCTCGTATAATAATAGTTATCATGCGAGCATTAAAGCTGCACCATTCGAAGCACTGTATGGAAGGAAGTGTAGATCTCCTATTTGTTGGAATGAAGTAGGAGATCGACAATTAACTGGTCCCGAGATCATACATGAAACTACTGAAAAGATAGTACAAATTAAGGAGAGATTGAACACAGCCCGTAGTCGCCAAAAGAGCTACGCTGATGTTCGAAGGAAACCATTAGAGTTTCAGATTGGTGACATGGTTATGTTAAAGGTATCACCATGGAAAGGCGTAATATGTTTCGGCCAAAGGGGTAAACTGAACCCAAGGTACGTAGGCCCGTTCAAGATCATCGAACGCATTGGACCGGTAGCTTATCGACTCGAGTTACCGCAACAACTCGCCGGAGTACATAATACCTTTCACGTCTCAAACCTTAAGAAGTGTCTTGCAAAGGAAGATCTCACCATTCCTCTTGAAGAAATCCATGTCGACGAGAAACTACAATTCGTCGAAGAACCAATCGAAATCATGGACCGTGAAGTTAAACAGCTCAAGCAGAGCAACATACCGATCGTTAAGGTTCGTTGGAATGCTCGAAGGGGTCCCGAGTTTACTTGGGAACGAGAGGATCAGATGAAACAAAAGTATCCACACTTGTTTCTCGATGACGCAAAATAGGTACAATTTTAAAATTTCGGGACGAAATTTATTTAACGGGTAGGTACTGTAATGATCCGCACTTTATCGATCGTTCTATACTTATAAGATTAATATTTACATAAATTAAACCTTACCAACATGATAAGCAATCCAAATTGTTGAGACTTATGTTTTCGAAAAGAGTTTTACACAACGTTTGACCGTCTAGTTTGACCGATGATATCACGAACTATACAATATATGATAATTATACGTTTGTGTATATATATATATATACATATTTAACATGATCTAAGAATGTTTTAATACCTCATTTTGTATTAATAACAATAAGTTACAAGTATATTTTGAAGCTACTAACTTAAGTTTTCAAAACGATAACCATACGTAACGTTATTTGACATAAATACTTATGACCTATAATGTTTATACATATATCGTATAAGTAATGTAATTAATCACTTTTAAGGACTTAAATACATAAAACAATATAAGTATATTCACAAAAGATAGCTATATTTGAATTCTCATTCCATTTTTCACAAGATTTCTATACGTATATCTAGAGTACATGTACTCGTATCATACCTAACCTCTATACGTATTTACTATTGGTATATACACATTAAATCACCACCAACCAGCCCTTGTTCAATGCCTTATGTATAAGGTAACTACTTTTGTTATCTAGTATGACAATTTCACATGATTAAAAGATTTTTTCACAAAATTACAAACTTATACACCTTTTACACCACCATTTATACTCCATTCCATTTTCATTTTACTACACATTTCCTTTAACAAAAACACACTCTTAAGAAACTCCATAACCATTCAGCTAGTATCCATGAAGATCTAGCCATAAAAACATCACTTAAACACCATAAGAAAAACCTTACAAAAACACTTCAAGAATCCTTCCAAGAACACAAGTTTACTTCCAATCTTTCATCCAATTCCATCACCCTTTTGGTTCTAGGTTCTTACTCCTCTTTTACAGCAATCTTGTCCAAGTAACTTGAGGTAGTAACTTTGTTCATAACTTTATTCGATTCATATATATATAGCTATCTTATTTTGTGGTATAAAATTTTAACAACAAGAACATAGTTTGAATGTTTTCAAACTTGTTTGCAAACTAAATAGATCCTTCTAACTTAACTTTTAAAATACTTCAAGACCTGTAATATAACATAAATATATGCTAATTTAACAAGGTATAACTTGGTTTTTCAAAGAACACCTTAAAAACTGAATTTACGACGTCGGAGTATAACCGGGGGCTGTTTTGGGTTGGATAATTAAAAACCATCTTAAACTTTGAATTGGAGGTTTATTTTCTGGAAAAATGATTTTTACTATGAATATGATAACACATAAAAATTTCATGATTTAACTCAAAGTATAAGTATTTTTAGAAAAATAATCATTTAAGGTTGTTTACATGATGGAAAATGATTAACTTCATAAGTTTCACTAAAGTTTGACCTATGACCTGTGATTTCGAATACAAACTAAGGTATTTACAGTTCATAGTCTTAAAGAGGGACTCGATCCAAGGAAGTGGCAAGTTGAATCAACGAAAACGGAGTTGTAACGAAGAAACTATGACCAAAACGAGATCGGATATCTAAGACTAGTTTAGCTACGAAAATAATTGGAGAAAATTAAATAAATCACATCTTTTTAAAATAACATGATATTTTATATATATGTACTCATAATTTAATTTTATATGGTTCAGGATCACCCGTAAACAATACGAGAAGATTAATCATAAGATCCCATGATTGTACGCAACACGTCATTTGACAACACCGGTACTTTATGTACGCAACACGTCATTTGACAACACCGGTACCGTGGGTCAAGATTAATCTCGACCAATACATATACGATGGGGGTTTTATTTATTTCATTGGGGGTTTATTAAACACCTAAAAATGAACCATTAAAATTGAATTACTAACATCGGACTGCTAACTACGGACTAAGGAATTATTAAAAGTATTAAAAGTATTATAAGTATATATATGTGACGTTTGTTTAAAATGAAAATATATTGATAAATTATATATGGATAGGTTTGTGATTTCAATCGGAGACCAAGTCGAAATTACATATCTTCAAGACGAAAGTGAGTATATAGTCCCACTTTTAAACTCTAAATATTTCGGGATGAGAATACATGTATTTTATGTTTTACGATATGGACACAAGTAACTGAAAAATATATTCTACGTTGAGTTGTACCACTGGCATACTTCCCTGTAGCTTGGTAACTACTATTTACAGCGGTATTGTAAACGCGAATCCTGTTGATAGATCTATCGGGCCTGACAACCCCAACCGGACTGGACGACCAGTATTCAACGGTTGCACAGTACTTCGTTTCGTGACTACACTTGGTACGGTGTAGTAAGATTTCATAATAAAGGGAATATGCGACGTAATTAAATGTTAAGTATGGTTATCAAGTGCTCAACCACTTAGAATATTTTTATTAAAATGTTTACATATGAAATCTTGTGGTCTATATTTATATCACTGCCGGCATTAAACCTATATCTCACCAACTTTATGTTGACGTTTTAAACATGTCTATTCTCAGGTGATAACTAAAAGCTTCCACTGCAACATGTTGAATTTAAGCAAGATCTTGAGTATGCATATTTGTGTCAAAAATAAAACTGCATATCCGAGGAATTGTAATGTAAAATATGCTAGAAATCGTATTGTTATCATCACATGTAAAGTTTGTAAGTCTAAGATTATCGCTAAACGATAATCATCTTTATATTGTCTAAAGCTTGTATTAACATAAGAGTTATGGTTTGTAATGTAAAATAAATGCAGTTGTTCTTTTAAAAATGTCGCATATAGAGGTCAATACCTCGCAATGAAATCATACGTTATCTAACTCGTTCTTATGGTTAAGGACGGGTTATGACAATTATCTTCGTTCGACATGGCGATTATGTAATCTCTAATATGTTAGAGATTATATATTTTTGTTCTAACGAAAAGCAAATGAGTTTAATATCATATTAACTCATTAAATCCATGAATACATCTGAAGAAAATATATATGTACATATTTTTTCATAAAGATTGTAATTAAAAATTTTCTTGTACAAACTGTTAATGGTGAAAATATTTTAACGGGTAGGTAATACCCGAGGACTATTTAAATTTCACATTAATAAGTTACATTGTACGTTCTTTGAATCTATTTCAACAGTCATATACTATCCTACTTACAACCACCGAGATACGTATCCGTTCACCAAAGAATAACTATTTTCATTCAAATTCAATTTCATATTTGGATTTTGACCTATCAGAATCCAACAAGTGGCATAATGAAGAAATAATGGACACAGTAAAAATTGATTAGAAACAGAATAATTAACAATATTAAATTTTATTAAGAAACCACGCTAACAAAATCCTAGCTAACTGTTCCTAGCTAACTGTTAATTCCGTATAACATTTTATTTATCACAATTTAATTATCGCAATTTATTTTATCGCAATTTATATTCTCGCAATTTTATTTATTGTCATTTAATTTTTGTTATTTACTTTACGCACTTTATTTATCGTCATTTAATTTCTATTATTTATTTTACGCACCTTAAATATCGGGACACGTATACAAAGTTTTGACATATCATATCGACACATCTATATATATTATTTGGAATCACCATAGACACTCTATATGCAGTAATGATCGAGTTCTCTATACAGGGTTGAGGTTGATTCTATAATAATATATATACTTTGAGTTGTGATCGAGTCTGAGACGTATACGGGTCACGACACGTATTAATTAATTCAAATATTATATATTATACTATATATGAATTATGGAACTGTCAACTGTGGACTATCGACTGTGGACTAATAACATTGGACAATTAAAATGAATTAAAATATTGATTATAACATATGAAACTAAACAATTCTTCAAGTTGCCACTTGATTTTATCTTAAACCTCATTTGTATCTTGACAATTACAATCTGCGTTCAAACCTTTCATGATTTTTGAAAACACTTCAATCGATAGGATGAATCAACCGCACTTCATTTACGGAAGGAAAGATTTATGCATATAGTTATGCACCTGAAAACACTCGGAACCTGAGTAAACGTTTAACACGTATCTGTGCTAACTCCTTGACGTTGTTATTACCGAAAGTAACTTTACAATCTCTCTTCAAATTAGCAAATTTTGTCACAGCTTCAACAAATCAACTCCAACTTCCATTCAAATTAGCCTTATTATAACCTCGATATATAAGTTTGCCTGTCATCATCGTTACCGGAGAACCGTTTATATTTCACCACATTAGCAGTAAAATTACCACCAACTTCAATGAATTTGGACTTTCCGAAAAATCATTATATTCATTGAAACCCCATCTTGTATTCATCTATACCCTGTAACAATAATTGCCATACCAATTACCGGGAATCAGTAATCAGTATTTCGAATCTCGTAGCATTTCTACATCAATAGTTATATGTATACATATAACAATTATCTCCTAGAATTACGATCTTCAATTCTGAAATTTTGAAAAGGCACCCAGTTTACGAATCGATACCCTGAATGTTGAAAAAGCTGAATAAAGCAGCAGAAACTTTAGGCAACCGTAAACGACTTTAGTCGTCAGAAGTTTGATGATAAAGAATAATATGTTGGAAAAGCTCAGAAACGTTGGAACTGGAAAACGGATAGAGTTAACCATGAAGGAGACCAAGGACAGATACAAGGACCATACTCTATATTCAAAGAATCCAGATAATTCTGGATCCGTTGAAATCTTTAGAGAATATCTTGCTCCAAAGTCATGTTAAAATCTTGCGGAAAATCTTTCTCCATCAACCATCGAACTTAGAAATTCCAAAATATCATCATCCACATCTTCGATATTTCTGAGGATATTTTCATAAATATTCTCGTCCGAAATTATATAACTCCTCGTGCTTCCTGTGTATCATTATATTGGAAACATTCAATAGAAAATTTAGTACCGAAAAGCAGATTATGCAAAACTAGGAAGGAAGCCGTGGACAAATCACAAAGAATAAGTTTGACTTCAAAGAATCCAAATGATTCTGTTTCTGATGAAGTCTTTAGCGAATACCTTGCTTTCGAATCTAAACCTTTACGGATAAATCTTCTTCATCATCCATCGATATTAGAAACTCTAAGATATTATCGTAGCTTTCATTATAAATATCCTCCATATTTCTGAAGATATTGTCATAACTATTCTTATCTGAAATTATTAATCTCTTCCTGATATCAGTGTTACATCATATAGAAACTATTAGTTTCTATATTCTGTAAACTTTCAAGCTTAAAAATATGAATGTTATTGAAGTAATGTTGGGAATTGATGCATGAGTTAGTATAATATAATGACATTTGATCAACGTGATTATATTACAGTAAGTCATGCTGAGTTTCTAAATGGAACATGATGATTCATAGATTATAACGTCATCATGTGACATGTTGCATAACTCTTTCATTCTGATTAACTTCTGAACATATCAAGAAAATATATTCTTGATAGTTCTATTCTCAGTGACTCTGGTAATCTGACAAATCAAATCGTGTTATTACGTTCTTTCTTGTTTAGAACATTATATTCATTCGAAACTCCATACTTACGAATTCTGGACCATTACAAGAGGTGTCCAATCGTAAAAAGAAGAAATGAAGGGACACAGCTCCAAAAGAAATAGAAATTGGAGTATAAATTGCAGCAAACAGGAAGGAGTATTAACTGTGGATGACAATGATTATAGAAAACAGATATAGAGACATTGAAATATAAGGAAAGATATAAAGCCCGATAACAACACCTAAATTACAAACCGTGTATATCAATGTTTATCGCAACATAAAGACACGGGAGAATTATAAGTACTATAACCCCAAGGGCAAAGTAGAAGTAAGCAGATTCCTCTGGTGGAAGTTAGAAAAGAAGAATAATTGTTGCGATAGTAAGGATGAGGACAAGGATCAGAACCGGATTAAGCATTATTATAATTTTTTGGATATATGAACTGAGAAAGAAGGCATAGAAGTGGTGGAAACTAATGGAACGGAAAAGGTAAATTTATAATGGAAATATTAGACAGAGTAATTGAGGCAGATCACGGTATTTAATTATAAAGATCTTAATTTCTTCACTCACCGAAGAATCAAATCTTTTCGATTTCGAAGATTTTCTATAAATCCCTTGAATTCCAGAATTCAACCCTGTTTACGTCAAAAGCTAAAGAAAGTCTTATTTTCTTCAATTCACTCTTCTGCAATAGCTTCATTCGTATTCGTAGAATAATCGAATTATTTTATCATTATTATTCAATGATGATAAACCTCTAATTATCAACTCATATTGGGCATGAAAACATTTTTTATTGTTAGCCATGACCACCTCACTCAAATTTCAAGACGAAATTTCTTTAACGGGTAGGTACTGTGACGACCCGGGAATTTCCGACCAAATTTAAACTTGATCCTTATTTGATTTTGACAAGATAAGCATAGTCTGTAATGTTGAATTACAAAAGTTGTTGAACTGTTTACATGAATTCAGTTACCCTTTGACCATGCCCGATGATTCACGAAAAAATGTATATACATATATATATATTTGAATGAATTTAATACCATTAATCAGTTGAATTAAATATGAAGAGCAATATACAAAATAAATAATATATTATCAAAATAAATAAATAAATATATATATATATATATATATATATATATATATATATATATATATATATATATATATATATATATATATATATATATATATATATATCCTGTATACATTTTATATTATATGTATGTTATAATATTAATATTTGTATATAAATGTAAGTGTATATAATAAGTTGAAATTATAAAACATAATTTAAATATTTATAAAATAAGATAAATAATTAAGTATAATTTAAAATGAATTCATATATAAAATAAATATGAATTTTCATGTATAATTATAGGTATATTGTTATATATATAATTTATGATTATTAGATATTCGATAAAAGTATATAAAATACTATATGATATTACATAACTAATAATATATAATGCAAGCTAAAAATATAGTTATTATATTAATGTTACTACCTTCATTATTGTTATTAAAATAAATATTAATATCAATATTTTTAATATTAAATACAATTGATTGTTATATTATTATTATTATCATACTTAATATCATTATTGTAAATAGTAGTAAAATATATATATATATATATATATATATATATATATATATATATATATATATATATATATATATATATATATATATATATATATATATATATATATATATTTATATAATTTTAGTAGTATGATTAATATTAGTATTATTAGTAAACTATTTAATTATTAATTATTAATTAGTAGAGTCATTGATATTATTAACATTAATATAAATTGTATAATTATTATTATTATTATTATGTATATGCTTATTAATAATATTAATATAGTAAAAATACATGTATATATTAATCCAGATTATGAACAGATGTTTATGTAAAATAAGGTTATAAATAAACAATTACATTTACAGAAATATATATTTATATAATAACGGTATATACATACAGACGGGTACGTATTTCTGTGAACCATCTCCATCGATAAAATTTTTCTTCTGTTCCTAATTGATATGCTGGTCGACACAAGTGGTGCTATCAAACAAATTTGATTGAAATTATTAACCATCGACGGAAATTTTTTTATTCTCTTTATTTTGTTTTCTGTCGTCCTTGTGGTCTGTAGATGGAATAAACACTTGAATTCCTATTATAATTAATCAGTCTCTATGGTAAACGAACCCTTCTTTACAGTCAGTCTCGATTTCAAGTACTTCAAATTATCAATTTACATTTAAATATAACGAAACCCGTTTATTTTTTTTCTCCCCTGTTCGATACAGCTTTTATTCAATACTGCGAATTTGAATTTTATTCCAAAACTTATAAATGCTATATTGTTAGAAATCCTTTGTGTAATCTTCTTGCAAAGTTTCAAATCCCAATCTTTAAAATTGAGCAAGAATTTTAGAGTCAAACTTTTAATTTCAAAAGTCAACTATTTCTTCTTCAATCTAATTCACAAATTATGTAATATTTTTGGAGCAATTGGTGATTGAAAAGTGTTAAGGAGTTGATTTTAAACTGTTTTCATGAAGACATTGAAGTCTCAGAACACCTCAATCTCAAATTCAATATTTGGTTTTCTTCAATTTTTTTTTTCTTTTATTTATTCTGTTACAGCTGCTGCTATGTTTTCTTTTCAGTCGTATTTTAATATTTAAACAGAGTATTACAGTTAAACGCCTCTGTTTTGATTAAGAGTGTTAAATCAAATAATTTATTTGAAGTTATGGTGGTTGATTCCTGGTTCGTTGTTAACATGAAGGAGGTGAAACTAAGTTGACGGGTTAATTATAATCGGGGTAGATATATAAACAGAAAGACGGACTTAGAGTAATGGTTTGGTGTCGTGTTGAGGTAGCAAGAGGTCTCGGGTTCGAGTCCCGTTCGCGACAGTTTTCTTTTTAAGACTTTATTTGAGGTAGTTCCACTTTCTATTATTATTATTATTATTATTATTATTATTATTATTATTATTATTATTATTATTATTATTATTATTATTATTATTATTTGTATTGTTATTATTAATTGTTGTTATTATTGACTAGTACTAATATTATTGTTATTGTTATTGATATAAGTACTAGTTATTATTTATTATTACTATCATGATTACAATTACAATTATTATTATCATTATTGTTATTATCAATATTATTATCACTATCAAATATTATTACTAGAATTATTATTATCGATTGGCATTATGGTATTATTAATTAGTATCAATATTATTAACAATAACATGATCAATAAGATTATTAACCTTGATATAGTTATATTATCATTATCTGTAGTATTATTATTAAGTAACATTATTCATAATACTATCAAGTAGCATTAGTATAAATAATGTTAATACTATTATCATTAAGTTTATCATTTTAAGAATTATTATCATTATTATTATTATCATTTATCATTTTATAAATATTAGAACACTTATTATTAACATAAGTATATTATTAGTATTAATATTATTTTAGAGTTATTATTATTTGTATCATTAATAGTTATCATTTTCATTTTTGATTTTAGTATTATCATTATTAATACAATTATTATTATTATTATTATTAGTAAATCATTATTATTTAAATTATTATTTTAACAAATAAATCTTTTGTACACTATATATATATATATATATATATATATATATATATATATATATATATATATATATATATATATATATTTATGGTATATACTAGGATTGTATTAATAATTCACATAATAAACTAATAAAATTTCATAAATACAATAGTAATCACAAATATATGTATATAGATATATTAATGTCACTAATTATATAAACGTTAATCATTATAAATATATATACATAAAATCGATATATATAAAATATAACTTAAAATATAATATAAGTATACGTTTTAAAATGGAATTTAGAATAAATTCTACAAAACTATAAATGTATAAATAATACATATTAATAAATGAAATTTTGTAATTTACATTATACGTATTAATAAATACACAATTGATATAGGTTCGTGAATCCGAGGCCAACCCTGCATTGTTCAAAATCGTTATATGTATTTTTACTACAAAATACATTGGGTGAGTTTCATTATTCCCTTTTTATATATATTTTTGGGCTGAGAATACATGCAATGTTTTAATAACTATTTTACAATATTTATATGCGTGAGTTTCATTTGCTCCCTTTTTAAATGCTTTTGCAATATATATTTTTGGGACTGAGAATACATGCGCTACTTTTATAACTATTTTACGAAATGGACACAAGTAATTGAAACTACATTATATGGTTGAATTATCGAAATCGAATATGCCCCTTTTTATTAAGTCTGGTAATCTAAGAATTAGGGAACAGACACCCTAATTAACGCGAATCCTAAAGATAGATCTATCGGGTTCAACAAGCCCCATCCAAAGTACCGGATGCTTTAGTACTTCGAAATTTATATCATGTTCGAAGGAGGATCCCGGAATGATGGGGATATTCTTATATGTATATTGTTAAGGTCGATTACCAGGTGTTCAATACATATGAATGATTTTTGTCTCTATGCATAGGACGTATGTTTATGAGAAATGAAAATATAAAATCTTGTGGTCTATTAAAATTTTGAAATGATTATTTATGTTAAACTAATGAACTCACCAACCTTTTGGTTGACACTTTAAAGCATGTTTATTCTCAGGTATGAAAGAAATTTTCCGCTGTGCATTTGATCATTTTAAAGATATTACTTGGAGTCATTCATGACATATTTCAAAAGATGTTGCATTCGAGTCATTGAGTTCATCAAGATTATTATTAAGTCAATTATAGTTAGATATATTATGAAATGGTATACATGCCGTCAATTTTCGATGTCATGAAAGATTGTCTTTTCAAAAACGAATGCAATGTTTGTAAAATGTATCATATAGAGGTCAAGTACCTCTCGATGTAATCAACTGTTGTGAATCATTTATAATCGATATGGACTTCGTCCGGATGGATTAGGACGGGTCATCACATAATTGTTACTATTTTAAACGTTCATTGAATGAAAATATATTTGACTATTCTTTTGTTTCTATAATAATTCATAGACGCAAAACACAATTTCGAGCACATTACGCTTGCCATGTAATAGGGCTAAATTATGTGGCAAGCGTGATAAAAAAGCTTCGGTAGAAAATTGGACCCATTTCTGCACGATGAATAGATAACGATGTTATGAGCAAGACTTCCGAAAGGCTTGCTTCCATTCAAAATATTTTTTACGCCAAAAAAATTGTTTTGAAATTTCTAAAGGTGAATTTTGAACTTTCAGAATTTACGATAATAATTACCTTTGCATTTAAATTCTTATGCTTATTTAAATACCATTTTGTTACTTCTTTTGTATGTAACACTGTATTTAGGTACATTGAGAATATTTTTGGGGTTAGTATATCTCCACTATAATTGTTTCTATTTTAAAAATTCATATTGAATGCAAATTTATTTTACTGTAGTTTCGTTTCTATAATAATTCATAGCCACAAAACACATTTTTGAACACATTACGTTTGCCACATAATAGGGTTGAGTTATGTGGCAAGCGTGTTAACAAAACTTCGAATGAAAATTGGACCCATTTTCGCACGATGAATAGATAACGACACTATGAGCAAGATATCCTGGTGGCTTGCTTCCCTTCAAAAGACTTTTGACGCCGAAAAGTCGTTTTGAAATTTCTAAAGGTGAATTTTGAACTTTCGGATATTACGATAATAATTACCTTTGCATTTGAATTGTTTTGCTTATTTAAATACTTTTTGATACTTGCTTTTTTTGTAACACTATATTTAGGTACAGTGAGAATATTTTGGGGGTTAACAAATCCCTACTAGCCACAAATCCTTACACGTTTAGTGACGTCTTGGTTTAGTGGTTCGATTATTTTATTACACTTTTTAATATATCTCAATTCCTAACTCTATATATGTTTCTATTTTAAACTTTCGTATTGAATGCAAGTATATTTGACTAAAGTTTCGTTTCGATAATAAATCATAGCAGCAAAACACAGTTTCGAGTTCATTACGCTTGCCACAGAATAAGGCTGAATTATGTGACAAGCGTGTTAAAAACACTTCGGTGGAAAAATGGACCCATTTTTGCATGATGAATAGATAACGATGCTATGAGCAAGACTTCCTAAAGGCTTTCTTCTATTCAAAATATTTTTGATACCGAAAAAGTCGTTTTAAAATTTCTAAAGGTGAATTTTGAACTTTCAGAATTTACGACAATAATTACCTTTGCATTTGAATTATTATGCTTATTTAAATAGAATTTTGATACTTGTTTTTTAATTAACAATGTATTTAGGTGCATAGAGAATATTTTTAGGGTTAATATATCCCCACTAGCCACAAATCCTTACACATTTAGTGACAACTTGGTTTAGTGGTTCAATTATTTTGTTACACTTTTTTATATCACTCAATTCATAACTCTATAATTATTTCTATTTAAAACTTTCATATTGAATGCAAATATATTTGCCTATAGTTTCATTTCTATAATAATTAAATAGCCGCAAAACACATTTTCGAACACATTACGTTTGCCACATAATAGGGCTGAATGATGCGGCAAGCGAGTTAAAAAATTTCGGTTGAAAATTAAACCCATTTTCGCACGATGAATAGATAACGACGCTATGAGCAAGTCTTCCCGAAGGCTTTCTTCCATTCAAAATATTATTAAAGCCGAAAAAGTCATTTTGAAATTTCTAAAGGTGAATTTTGACCTTTCAGATTTTACAATATTAATTACCTTTGCTTTTGAATTCTTATGGTTATTTAAATAGAGTTTTGATACTTCTTTTTTATGTAACATTGTATTTAGGTACATTGAGAATATTTATGGGGTTAATATATCCCCACTAGCCACAAATTCTTATACGTTTAGTGACTTCTTGGTTTATGGTTCGATTATTTTGTTACACTTTTTTATATCTCTCAATTCCTAACTCTATAATTGTTTTTATTTTAAACTTTCATATTGAATGAAAATATATTTGACTATAGTTTTATTTCTATAATAAATCATAGCCGCAAAACACATTTTCGAACACATTACGCTTCCCACGTAATAGGGCTGAATTATGTGGCAAGCGTGTTAAAAAAACTTCGGTCGAAAATTGGAACCATTTTCGTACGATGAATAGATAACGATGCTATGAGAAAGACTTCCTGAAGGCTTGCTTCCATTCAAAATATTTTTAACGCCAACAAATGCGGTTTGAAATTTCTAAAGGTGAATTTTGAACATTCAGATTTTACGATAATAATTAGCTTTGCAATTGAATTCTTATGCTTATTTAAATACCATTTTGATACTTGTTTTTTATATAACACTATATTTAGGTACACTGAGAATATTTTTGGGGTTAATATATCTCCACTAGCCATAAATCCTTACACGTTTAGTGACATCTTGATTTATTGGTTCGATTATTTTGTTACACTTTTTTATTTCTCTCAATTCCTAACTCTATAATTGTTTCTATTTTAAACTTTCATATTGAATGCATATATATTTGACTATAGTTTCGTTTCTATAATAATTCATAGCCGCAAAATACATTTTCGAGCACATTACGCTTGCCACATAATAGGGCTGAATTATGTGGCAAACGTGTTAAAAAAAATTCGGTTGAAAATTAACCCATTTTCGCACGATGAATAGATCATGATGCTGAGCAAGGCTTCCTGAAGGCTTTCTTCTATTCTAAATATTTTAGACGCCGAAAAAGTCATTTTGAAATTTCTAAAGGTTTTAAACTTTCAGAATTTACGATAATAATTACATTTGCATTTGAATTATTATGCTTCTTTAAATAGAATTTTGATACTTGTTTTTTAATCAACAATGTATTTAGATACATAGAGAATATTTTTAGGGTTAATATATCCCCACTAGCCACAAATCCTTACACATTTAGTGACAACTTGGTTTAGTGGTTCAATTATTTTGTTACAATTTTTTATATCTCTCAATTCATAACTCTATAATTGTTTCTATTTTAAAATTTCATATTGAATCCAAATATATTTATCTATAGTTTCGTTTTTGTAATAATTAAATACCCGCAAAACACATTTTTGAACACATTACGTTTGCCACATAATAGGGCTGAATTATGTGGCAAGCGTGTTAAAAAAACTTCGGTTGAAAATTGAACCCATTTTCGCACGATGAATAGATAACAACGCTATGAGCAAGACTTCCTGAAGGCTTTCTTCCATTCAAAATATTTTTAACCCTGAAAAATTCGTTTTGAAATTTCTAAAGGTGAATTTTGACCTTTCAGATTTTACGATATTAATTACCTTTGCTTTTGAATTCTTATGGTTATTTAAATACTATTTTGATACTTGTATTTTTTGTAGCATTGTATTTAGGTACATTGAGAATATTTTTGGGTTTAATATATCCCACTAGCCACAAATTCTTATACGTTTAGTCACTTCTTGGTTTAATGGTTCGATTATTTTGTTACACTTTTTTATATCTCTCAATTCCTAACTCTATAATTGTTTTTATTTTAAACTTTCATATTGAATGAAAATATATTTGACTAAAGTTTCATTTCTATAATAAATCATATCCGCAAAACACATTTTCGAACACATTACGCTTGCCACATAATAGGGCTGAATTATGTGGCAAGCGTGTTAAAAAAACTTCGGTCAAAAATTGGAACCATTTTCACATGATGAATAGATAACGATACTATGAGCAAGACTTCCTGAAGGCTTGCTTCCATTCAAAATATTTTTAACGCCGAAAAACGAGGTTTGAAATTTCTAAAGGTGAATTTTGAACATTCAGATTTTACGATAATAATTAGCTTTGCAATTGAATTCTTATGCTTATTTAAATACCATTTTGATACTTGTTTTTTATGTAACACTATATTTAGGTACACTGAGAATATTTTTGGGGTTAATATATCCCCACTAGCCATAAATCCTTACACGTTTAGTGACATCTTGATTTATTGGTTCGATTATTTTGTTACACTTTTTTATATCTCTCAATTCCTAACTCTATAATTGTTTCTATTTTAAACTTTCATATTGAATGCATATATATTTGACTATAGTTTTGTTTCTATAATAATTCATAGCCGCAAAATACATTTTCGAGCATGTTACACTTGCCACATAATAGGGCTGAAATATGTGGCAAACGTGTTAAAAAAATTTCGGTTGAAAATTGAACCCATTTTCGCACGATGAATAGATCACGATATTGAGCAAGGCTTCCTGAAGGCTTTCTTCTATTCAAAATATTTTAGATGCCGAAAAAGTCGTTTTAAAATTTCTAAAGGTTTTGAACTTTCAGAATTTACGATAATAATTACCTTTGCATTTGAATTATTATGCTTCTTTAAATAGAATTTTTGTTACAACCCTGATTTTTCCGTTACTTTCGTTAACCTTCCGTTAGTCTATTTAACGGCGATTATTTAACTTTTATGTGTTTATGTGAAATAAATGTGTACTTGATCTTCGGAGGGTTTTAATAATTAATATGGGTTGATATTAATTCAAATAAATATTTCGAAAAATGAAATACGATAAAAACGATACGATTTTGATAATAGCTTTTTGAGCAACGAAACGCTTGGGTTTATTTTAATAATTAATTTTATTAATTATTAACTTTTTAAAATATTTAATTTATTGGGTTTTTAATAAATTAAGCAATTGGTTGCGTTTAACGATCGGGTTAGCGTTCCGGGCCTTCGGTACGACTAAACGGCACTTAAAACGGATCACAATTACACGATATTGCAAAACAAGAGCCCGGGAACCCTTCCCAAGTGGGCCACGGCCGAAACCCCCTCCCCACCCCTTTTATGTGTAATTTTGATAACCTTAGGGACTTTTGTGCTAATTGTTTAAACTAGGGTTAGTATAAATACAAGTATTAACACAAATTAGGTATAAACCCTCACTAGAAAAAGAAGCAGTCGACTTCTTCCTCCTCCCCAAAACCGTCGACCTCCATCACCACTACCACCATTCAATTTTCACTTTTTGATAAAACCTTGAACACGAAAGTTGTAATTCCCGATCTCCTCTACGCGTTGGTGTATTTAATTTAGCGATCAAAGGTATAATTGCATAAACCCTAATTCTTAAAATCTGAATTTTATTAAAGTTTCATAGTTATGTTGCCAATTGGTCAAGTCTATACGCGTACGTGTTAATTGTAATCGTTATTTTGATTGTTTGATGCGCTAGGGTTTAAAAACGAATTTGTATTTGTTTGATCAGAAAAATTAAGATTTTCAAATGTTAATTATTATGTTATAATCATATTCCTTGCGAAAAATATTGAGTTTAGGCTTTGGATTCGCTTGATTTCGTTTCCGTATGATTAAGTTATGTCGCTTTGAATTATCGTTGTGTTTTTGTTGCTTGATCAGAAATATGGTATTGATAGAAAATGAATTTCCATGTGAGACTTATACCACTGGAAATATAATTTAAAAACACTCAAGTTAGACTAGGATATCATGTCGTTTGCTTATGTATAGCCCGAGATATGCTAGAATTAGTGTAAAAGTAGTTTTATACAGCACTTGCAAAAAAATAACCTTGTATGATAAAATGTGCTAACATCTGTGATTAAAGCTTTGCATATTTGAATAGTAGACAAAAATTAATTCATCTTTCATGTTGATATCATAGGTTAATTGTATCTAGATCTTTGGATAATCGTATGCAAATGTGACTAACTAAATGAGAATTGAATCTGTAAATTGAACACGGTTTTGTACTTTGTGAATTTTGTATATTGTTTGAGCATGTATGCTTCTGGAAAATGAAACTTAACGTGATATTTGACTTATTGGTAGTTTATTTCAATCTCTGAAACCTTATGCATTGGGCACAATAGAGCCATACTTTATGTGAATTCTGATTTGAGCTGAAAACTGAATGTTCAACTTGCACGAATAAACTGTACCAATTGGCTAAACAAAAGTTGCTATATTTTTGATATGTGTTACTTTGATTTGTCCTTGAACTATGGCCACTGGTCTTGAATCAATTTCATGTTCCTAACTCCGGTATAGCCAAAATGAAATCAGTGCGCGGTCAGAAACTGACTTGGCAAACCTCAAATGTATCCCTTCTGATTCCTGACTTTTGTTTGTCGTATGAGTCCCTGGACAGACTTTTTGGAATCGATATTGAGTAAATTTATGATCTGGATTTTTTCATATTTACGTAAATTTTGTACTATGAGATAATGTGCTAAGTATGCTACGTGTTCATAAATTTTGTGCATGACGATAAACTTAAATTGTGAAAATGATCATTCATGACCAAAAACGTATTGTTTGAATTAGGTTTGACTTATTGACCAATATTTGACATGAACCTACTGATTTTGACTTTAGTTGACTACTTTGACCAAGTTTGACTTTCGGTTTGACTTCGGTTGACTTTGTTTGACTTGCATGATATAGTTGACTTTTACTTTGAAACGCGTCGAGTCGAGCAATAAGACAACGTACACTATGAAACCACACTATATACGATACATATATTGACCAACCTACATACGTATACTTAGGTTACATTACTCGGGTCTAAACCGTACAAGTCATTTGTTCACTTTTCATTCCGAGCTTATTCAAAGGTGAGTCTACAATCCCGCTTTTTACATGTTTTCAGGGATGAGAATACACGCTATTATATTTACATTTTCAATTACTTTTATATTGACATGAATACTACACATATGCATACTGAGTTTGTACACAAAGCCTCTAGCTTGAATACTTTTAATACCATCGGTGTAAGCACAATTTAGATGGACGGATCCGTTAGGTTGACAACCTCACCCACTATAAAAGCAGTGGTGCATTAATTTTGAACATTAGATACACTCGTACAGGTGTATAACATTTTAGGAGGTAAAGGCGGGTATAGTGGCATCTATACTCGGGTCATTGCTAGTATTCAGGTGCTCGGTGTATGCAACGATAGAATCTCGTGGTCAAGGAAATCAAACTATATTTCTGATAACTGTTTTTCTTTAGATACTGTTACATTACTTTAAACCTGTAGATTCACCAACATTATTTGTTGACCTGTTTTTGCGTGTTGTTGTTCTCAGGTCCTTAATAGGTATGCTTCCGCTGTGTTTGCTGCATGACTGGCCGTGGAGTCAGCATTTGATTTTAAAGGACATTATTTACTTTCACATTTAAAACTTGTATACTGTTTAAATACTGTTGGCTTGTGGTTTCGATCACAATAGTGTTTCTATTTTGGGATTATTGACTTATGTTTTCGAAAGTTAATTTTTGAATAAAATTAAATGCGATTGCTTAAAACGTCTCATATAGAGGGCGTAACTGTTAACTGTGGGACCTGAATTAACACGCCGTCAGATGGTAATTTGGCGGGGTGTTAAAGTTGGTATCAGAGCCAAACGGTTACCTAGGACTAGGCTGCATTAGAGAGTCGAACGCTAGGACAACTAGTGTGTCTGGACTGTATCCATAGACTAGTTAAGCTACGTAGACTGCAGTTACACTACTTACTACTTTACTTGATTCTATGACTGCTTAGTATATCATACACGTTTATATATATATAAATGCCTACTATTATTATATTGGATGTTCTAATGTGAGCGTGCTTCCATGCTGACACCAGATGAAGTATCTTCATGATGTTTACTTAAGTGCTTGGGATGCGGATACCGAGTCTGATACTTCCGTAACTGCTTGGGATACTCTTACACCTGGTACTGATGAAGAGAAGTTATCTGAGACTGTTGGGCAGCCGGAGACCAAAGAAGACGAGGAAGATTCCAATGCCGAGGATAACCCTTTCTTTGATTTTCTCGACCGAGAGGATTCCGATGAAGAAGAGGAACCCGAGAATGAGGAAGGTTCTGATGAAGAAGATTCTGATGATGAAAAGGGATCCGAGAATGAAAAGGATTCCGAGGGTGCAGAAAAGTCTAAGGAGCTGCTCAATACTAAACCAAGACCCCAGGATCCGATTATACCTATCACTACACCTACTACCCTTACCGAATCACGTATATTGTCACCCGCCAAGAATTCCAGTAAGCGTAAGATTACATTTAGTTCTCAATACAATGATACCACACACTACTATGGCTCAAGTACTCCCCTACCTCGTGTTGTTCGTCATCGTTCTAATATACCGACTACTAGTGTTGCAAAGCCTTCATCATCCCCTACCGATGAAATTCGAGAGTTAAAGGAGATTTTTAGGAGTTTGGTAGCCAGAGTTTCAGTGCTAGAAGAGGAACAAAAAGCCACAGCAGCCATCCAAGAAGACTATGAATGCCTTAGCGAAAAGTATGCTGACCTGCACGACGAGTTCGCCGCATTCAAAGAGCGTGTCGGACCAAGTTTTCTTCGTTTAGATCGGAAATTTCTAGATGAAGATGACTCCAAGTGAGATCGAGTTTATCTTAACGTACGTTACCTATAGTACCTTGTTTCGTGTTAAGACTAGCAGACATGTTTCAGTATTTGTTTTGTGAGATATATTCAATCACTTCGAGACCTTTTATTGTACTTTCATACTTTGAATGCTATTCCTTCTATCTTATTCGTGCATGTGTCGTTGAAAGTTGATCATTCTATTACTACTATTTATTTACACTAAGGTTATGTCATTTGGGCAGTTACACTAACGTTTATTTGAACTAAAACACGAGCGTCATACACTTTCTTTACATATTGGTATAGTAGTACACGTAGATTCTCGTTACATGCAATGGATTAACCGTACGTGTTTTGCTAATCTGAATTTGTGAAGTAATGTCAAAGTGAAAGTATAAGTTAGCGTAATGTAATGACCGGGATTATATTACGGTAACTTATATGGAAGTTTCGACAGCATGACATAAGGAATGGGAGGCTAGTCAAAGAAATTTTTCAAACTCTCACTGCTTATAAAATAAACATAATAGTCTCTGTTAACCCATCAATAATATATGTACATACCACCACTCATCACTAATGACCCCCACTTGCTACTACGTATCATTTGTTGATATATATTGAACATACCCATCATCTCATGTCGCAACTCCTTACTATATATCATTGCCAATCGCTATTCAACACTATTCTTCACTCCTAGTCGATTCAATCACCACTCGTTTCTGGTTTATTTCTATAACATTGTTTCATCGACGCTAGCACGTTATGCTATTTTGCACTAAGGAACACCCCAAATGGTGAGGAAAATTAGGGCCATCATGTAAGATCTATGAATTGCGCAAGAAGACAACCACATGGCCAAATACGTTAGAGTTGCAGCTCCGGTCCTGTTTATTAAGAAGAAGGATGGGTCGATGAGGTTGTGTATCGGCTACAGAGAATTGAACAAGTTGACAATCAAGAATCGGTATTCGCTACCAAGGATTGATGACTTATTTGATCAGCTGCAGGGATCCAGTTATTATTCGAAGATTGATTTAAGATCCGGGTATCACCAATTGAGAGTCACAGAAGATGATGTCCCGAAGACAGCGTTTAGAACACGTTATGGGCATTATGAGATTACAGTGATGTCGTTGGGTTTGACGAACGCACCAGCAGTGTTCATGGACCTCATGAACCGTGTGTGTAAGCCATACCTAGATAAATTCGTCATCTTATTTATTGATGATATATTGTGTACTCCAAGAACAAGGAAGAGCACGAGCAGAATCTACGTTCGATATTGACTATGCTTAGAGAAGAGCAGTTGTATGCAAAGTTCTCTAAGTGTGACTTTTGGTTACCAGAAGTACAATTTCATGCTCATGTTGTAGGGGCCAAGGGAATACATGTCGATCCAGCAAAGATTTAGTCGGGTAAGAATTGGGAAACTCCAAAGACGCCAACGCATATTAGGCAATTTTTGGGTCTAGCTGGTTACTACTGGAGATTCATTAAAGGATTCTCTAAGATTGCCCGACCATTAACCGCATTGACTCATAAGGGCAAGAAGTTGAGTGGTCAGAATCGCAAGAGACTGCATTTCAGTTGTTGAAAGAGAAGTTAACAACTGCACCAGTATTGTCTCTACCCGAGGGAAGTGAAGATTTTGTGGTTTATTGTGATGCCTCACGTTAAGGAATGGGTTGCGTGCTTATGCAACGAAATAAGGTTATTGCTTATGGATCGCGTCAGTTAAAGATTCACGAGCCGAACTACACTACGCACAACCTTGAGTTAGGAGCAGTTGTCTTTGCACTTAAAATGTGGGGACACTACCTGTTTGGAACCAAGTTCACTATCTTCACTGACCATAAGAGTTTACAGCACATATTCGAGCAGAAGCAGCTCAACATGAGACAGCGATGTTGGATGGAATTACTTAACGATTATAACTGCGAACTTCAGTACCATCCGGGCAAAGCAAATGTTGTGGCGGATGCTCTAAGCAGAAAAGAGCGGGAGAAAGCCCTCAGGGTTAAAGCACTTACCATAGTTGTCCGTACGAATCTCACATCACAAATCCGCGAAGCACAACAAGAAACCATGAAACAGGAGAATGTTGATGTTGAATTTCTCAAAGGGATGGATAAGAAGTTTGACATCAAGGAGGACGGAACTCGGTACTTTGCTAACCGAATTTGGGTACCAAGGTTTGGTGGATTGAGAGAACTAGTGTTGGAGGAAGCACACAAGTCGAAATACTCAATTCATCCGGGATCAGATAAGATGTACTAAGATTTGAAGGCATTTTATTGGTGGCCGAACTTGAAAGCTGACATAGCCACTTATGTCGGGAAGTGCTTGACTTGCGCTAAAGTCAAGGCTGAGCATCAGAAGCCATCAGGATTACTGATTCAACCAGAGATTCCCCAGTGGAAGTGGGAAGGAATTCCCATGGTTTTCATTACGAAACTGCTGAGAATGACGGGAGGACACGATACCATTTGGGTTATCGTGGATCGTCTCACTAAGTCCGCACACTTCTTACCAATAAGGGAAATTGATAAAATGGAGAAGTTGGCTTAGATCTACATTAAGGGAGTCGTCTCTAGGCATGGAGTGCCTATACCCATTATATCCGACCGCGACAGCAGATTTACTTCCAGGTTTTGGCAATCGTTACAGAAAGCAATGGGAACCCGTTTAGATATGAGCACAACATATCACCCCCAGACGGATGGCCAGAGCGAACGAACGATTTAGACTTTTGAGGACATGTTGGGAGCGTGTGTCATTGATTTCGGAAACGGATGGGATAAGTATTTACCACTAGCTGAGTTCTCATATAATAACAGCTACCCTGCGAGTATTAAAGCTGCACCTTTCGAGGCATTGTATGGAAGGAAGTGTAGACCTCCCGTTTGTTAGAGCGAGTTGGGAGATAGTCAGTTGACAGGTCCTGAGATTATTCAGGAGACAACTGAGAAAGTTCTACAGATTCAGGAACAATTGAGAACGGCTCGAAGTCGTCAAAAGAGTTACGTCGATGTTAGACGGAAGGACATAGAGTTCCAAGATGGTGACAAGGTTATGCTTAAGGTATCACCTTGGAAGGGTGTTGTACGATTTGGGAAACGAGGTAAACTGATTCCTAGATATGTTGGACCATTTCAGATAACTGAAAGAGTTGGACCAGTAGCTTACAGATTGTAACTACCACAAGCACTCAGCGGTATTCATGGCGTTTTCCATGTATCCAATCTAAAGAAGTGCCTAGCCGATGATAATTTGATTACTCCTCTAGAGGAACTACGTATCGATGACAAACTTCATTTCATTGAGGAGCCTGATGAAATCGTGGGCCGTGAGGCCAAACAGTTAAAGCAAAGTAGAATTTCCATCGTTAAAGTTCGGTGGAACGCGAGAAGTGGACCAGAGTTCACGTGAAAGCGTGCAGACCAGATAAGGCTGAAGTATCCGTAATTGTTTCTCGATGAAACTACGTCAGGGGACGATCACTAAAAATTTCGGGACGAAATTTTCTATAACAGGTGGGTAATGTAACAACCCTGATTTTTCCGTTACTTTCGTTAACCTTCCGTTAGTCTATTTAACGGCGATTATTTAACTTTTATGTGTTTATGTGAAATAAAAGTTTACTTGATCTTCGGAGGATTTTAATAATTAATATGGGTTGATATTAATTCAAATAAATATTTCGGATAATGAAATACGATAAAAATGATACAATTTTGATAATAGCTTGTTGAGCAACGAAACGCTCGGGTTTATTTTAATAATTAATTTTATTAATTATTAACTTTTTAAAATATTTAATTTATTGGGTTTTTTATAAATTAAGCGATTGGTTGCGTTTAACGATCGGGTTAGAGTTCCGGGCCTTCGGTACGACTAAACGGCACTTAAAACGGATCACGATTACATGATATTGCAAAACGAGAGCCCGGGAACCCTTCCCAAGTGGGCCACGGCCGAAACCCCCTCCCCACCCCTTTTATGTGTAATTTTGATAACCTTAGGGACTTTTGTGCTAATTGTTTAAACTAGGGTTAGTATAAATACAAGTATTAACACAAATTAGGTATAAACCCTCACTAGAAAAAGAAGCAGTCGACTTCTTCCTCCTCCCCAAAACCGTCGACCTCCATCACCACTACCACCATTCAATTTTTACTTTTTGATAAAACCTTGAACACGAAAGTTGTAATTTCCGATCTCCTCTACGCGTTGGTGTATTTAATTTAGCGATCAAAGGTATAATTGCATAAACCCTAATTCTTAAAATCTGAATTTTATTAAAGTTTTATAGTTATGTTGTCAATTGCTCAAGTCTATACGCGTACGTGTTAATTGTAATCGTTATTTTGATTGTTTGATGCGCTAGGGTTTAAAAACGAATTTGTATTTGTTTGATCAGAAAAATTAAGTTTTTTAAATGTTAATTATTATGTTATAATCATATTCCTTGCGAAAAATATTGATTTTAGGCTTTGGATTCGCTTGATTTCGTTTCTGTATGATTAAGTTATGTCGATTTGAATTATCGTTGTGTTTTTGTTGCTTGATCAGAAATCTGGTATTGATAGAAAACGAATTGGCATGTGAGACTTATACCACTGGAAAGATAATTTAAAAACACTCAAGTTAGACTAGGATATCATGTCGTTTGCTTATGTATAGACCGAGATATGCTAGAATTAGTGTAAAAGTAGTTTTATACAGCACTTGCATGAAAATAACCTTGTATGATAAAATGTGCTAACATCTGTGATTAAAGCTTTGCATATTTGAAAAATAGACAAAAAGTAATTCATCTTTCATGTAGATATCATAGGTTATTTGTATCTAGATCTTCGGATAATCGTATGCGAATGTGACTAACTAAATGAGAATTGAATCTGTAAATTGAACACAGTTTTGTACTTTGTGAATTTTGTATATTGTTTGAGCATGTATGCTTCTGGAAAAAGAAACTTAACGTGATATTTGACTTATTGTTAGTTTATGTCAATCTCTGAAACCTTATGCATTTGGCATAATAGAGCCATACTTTATGTGAATTCTGATTTGAGCTGAAAACTGAATGTTCAACTTGCACGAATAAACTGTACCAATTGGTTAAACAAAAGTTGCTAGATTTTTTATATGTGTTACTTTGATTTGTCCTTGAACTATGCCACTGGTCTTGTACCAATTGCATGTTCCTAACTCCGGTTATAGCCAAAATGAAATCAGTGCGCGGTCAGAAACTGACTTGGCAAACCTCAAATGTATCCCTTCTGATTCCTGACTTTTATTTGTCGTATGAGTCCCTGGCCGGACTTTTTGGAATCAATATTGAGTATATTTATGATCTGGAGTTTTTCATATTTGCGTAAATTTTGTACTATGAGATAATGTGCTAAGTATGCTACGTGTTCATAAATTTTGTGCATGACGATAAACTTAAATTGTGAAAATGATCATTCATGACCAAAAATGTATTGGTTGACTTAGTTTTGACTTATTGACCAATATTTGACATGAACCTACTGATGTTGACTTTAGTTGACTACTTTAACCAAGTTTGACTTTCGGTTTGACTTCGGTTGACTTTGTTTGACTTGCATGATATAGTTGACTTTTACTTTGAAACGCGTCGAGTCGAGCAATAAGATAACGTACACTATGAAACCACACTTATATACGATACATATATTGACCAACCTACATACGTATACTTAGGTTACATTACTCGGGTCTAAACCGTACAAGTCATTTGTTCACTTTTCATTCCGAGCTTATTCAAAGATGAGTCTACAGTCCCGCTTTTTACATGTTTTCAGGGATGAGAATACACGCTGTTTTATTTACATTTTCAATTACTTTTATATTGATATGAGTACTACACATATGCATACTGAGTTTGTACACAAAGCCTCTAGCTTGAATACTTTTAATACCATCGGTCTAAGCACAATTTAGATGGACGGATACGTTAGGTTGACAACCTCACCCACTATAAAAGCAGTGGTGCATTTATTTTGAACATTAGTTACACTCGTACAGGTGTATAACATTTTAGGAGGTAAAGGCGGGTATAGTGGCATCTATACTCGGGTCATTGCTAGTATTCAGGTGCTCGGTGTATGCAACGATAGAATCTCGTGGTCAAGGAAATCAAACTATATTTCTGATAACTATTTTTCTTTAGATACTGTTACATTACTTTAAACCTGTAGATTCACCAACATTATTTGTTGACCTGTTTTTGCATGTTGTTGTTCTCAGGTCCTTAAGAGGTATGCTTCCGTTGTGTTTGCTGCATAACAGGCCGTGGAGTCAGCATTTGATTTTAAAGAACATTATTTACTTTCGCATTTAAAACTTTTATACTGTTTAAATACTGTTGGCTTGTGGTTACGATCACAATAGTGTTTCTATTTTGGGATTATTGACTTATGTTTTCGAAAGTTAATTTTCGAAAAAAATTAAATGCGATTGCTTAAAACGTCTCATATAGAGGGCGTAACTGTTAACTGTGGGACCTGAATTAATACGACGTCAGATGGTAATTTGGCGGGGTGTTAAAATTTTGATACTTGTTTTTTAATTAACAATGTATTTAGGTACATAGAGAATATTTTTAAGGTTAATATATCCCCACTAGCCACAAATCCTTACACATTTAGTGACAACTTGGTTTAGTGGTTCAATTATTTTTTTACACTTTTTTATATCTCTCAATTCATAACTCTATAATTCTTTCTATTTTAAAATTTCATATTGGATGCAAATATATTTGCCTATAGTTTCGTTTCTATAATAATTAAATAGCCGCAAAACACATTTTCGAACACATTACGTTTGCTACATAATAAGGCTGAATTATGTGGCAAGCGTGTTAAAAAAACTTCGGTCGAAAATTGGAACCATTTTTGCACGACGAATAGATAACGACGCTATGAGCAAGACTTCCTGAAGACTTGCTTCCATTCAAAATATTTTTAACGCCAAAAAATGCGGTTTGAAATTTCTAAGGGTAAATTTTGAACATTCAGATTTTACGATAATAATTAGCTTTGCAATTGAATTCTTATGCTTATTTAAATATCATTTTGATACTTGGTTTTTATGTAACACTATATTTAGGTACACTTAGAATATTTTTGGGGTTAATATATCCCCACTAGCCACAAATCCTTACACGTTTAGTGACATCTTGATTTAGTGGTTTGATTATTTTGTTACACTTTTTTATATCTCTCAATTCCTAACTCTATAATTGTTTCTATTTTAAACTTTCATATTGAATGCATATATATTTTACTATAGCTTCATTTTAATAATAATTCATAGCCGCAAAACACATTTTCGAGCACATTACGCTTGCCATATAATAGGGCTGAATTATGTGGCAAGCGTGTTAAAAAAATTCGGTTGAAAATTGAATCCATTTTCGCACGATGAATAGATCATGATGCTGAGCAATGCTTCCTGAAGGATTTCTTCTATTCAAAATATTTTAGACGCCGAAAAAGTCGTTTTAAAATTTCTAAAGGTGAATTTTAAACTTTCAGAATTTACGATAATAATTACCTTTGCATTTGAATTATTATGCTTATTTAAATAAAATTTTGATACTTGTTTTTTAATTAACAATGTATTTAGGTACATAGAGAATATTTTTAGGGTTAATATATCCACACTAGCCACAAATCCTTACACATTTAATGACAACTTGGTTTAGTGGTTCAATTATTTTGTTACACTTTTTTATATCTCTCAATTGATAACTCTATAATTCTTTCTATTTTAAAATTTCATATTGAATGCAAATGTATTTGACTACGGTAACATTCCTCCACTTAATACTAGTTGGTTTAGTGGTTTAACTTGGATTTTCTTAATCCTAGTTGGTTTAACTACGGTAACATTCCTCCACTTAATACTAAGGTATGCCTTAACATTAATAGATGTTCAATCTTAGATATCCTAAGGTACTGCTAATTAGGTTAAAGGTCTCTCCTTTGCAATCATTTACTCAACTCCGTATCATCTTACAACATCTCAAGAACATTGCTTCTGACGCGAATCATGCTTTTGAGTAAGCCAGTGTTCACTGAACTCTATATTTCCTACTCTAATCACAACCTAAATGGGCAGCTCTTCTTTCACTGATAAGTGATTAACCGTACGTAGGTATTACTTCACGTTAAGCACACATAACTACTTACCTCGTATCCTAGGGTTGATCAGGTCCTAATACTAGGTTATAACCACGTGAGTAAATGGAAAGGGTGGTCCGTTAATTAGACTTCTAAACAGTCAAGTTTTCAGAATAACAATAGCATAAGTTTCAGATAAGATATTCAACATATAATAAACATTTGTAACGGATAGACAAGCATGCAAGATGAAAGCAACTTAAAGTAACAAAATAACCTTATTAAATTAAGGAAGGCGTTCACTATTTACAGACGAGATCTAGACCATTACAAGTGCTGACATCCTCTAGACTGTTCCTGGTACAATCTTCGACGTTCGCCTCCGGGTACTTAATTGTAACAACCCAACCCGTTAACCAACCAATAACGCGGAATAAAAAAAAATTATTTTGCTGGTACAGCACATGGCGCGGCGCGCCACCTTTCTGCGCGGCGCGCAGAATAGCCTGGACAGGCTGCTGTCCCAAAAAGTCCCAAATGCGAAAATGTTTGATCACTTCCCGACACATTTAGACCAAATGGTTTTCACAACATATTACAATAGTTAAAATTGACACGTTCCATTAATAAAAAGGGTCTTATGACACCGGGCCCACATATGCCCAAATTAACCCTTTAAGTACAAAGTACGAACTTCGACCATATGACTTTTAATACAAAATAAAGCCGAGCATGGCGATTGGGGATACGCTACCCAATCCTAAACGATCCAAAAGCACATCCTCTAAAGCAAACTACGCAAGTCCACTAGTCCCCACGCTTACCCGATCCATCGTCTCCATGCAATCTATAAAAATGTAAACAACGAGAGGGTAAGCTAACGCTTAGTGAATGTAAAGATACTATACACATACATATGCATAAAATGGCTACGCATCACCAAGCATCAAAATAGCACATACCGTCTCCGCATGGTAAACAAACTACAAAGAGCACATTACACAAAGTAGCTATAGCTACACGCTACGTAATCGCCAAGCAAACATCACACAATTAGCTACAACACAACAATAAGTATATACGCGTATATAACAAATATAATCAAACAATAATGATAAGGTTAACCCCTTAACCCAAACCACATGAAGGTTGGCCGAACTACCTGAGCCTTAGTGAATTCGCACTACCCGAGATTCACTTCCTTCACCACTTCTACAACCGAGGTAGGCCGAACTACCCGAGCCATAGTGAATTCGCACAACCCGAAATTCACCACCTCATCACCAAGATGACCGAAACAACCCGAGTCATCATGAATCCACACTAACCGAGATTCATTTCCTCAACAACATATGCTAGCAACCCATCTCCAAAAGGGTTATCCAAAACGCTAGCCAATTCAGAATACCAAGGGTAAAGACCCACAACGCATAAGCGTATCACATGACCCAAAGCACAAGGTCCATTCTTCCACACGAACATAGAGTAAACCCAAACAAGGGTCACCCTACACGCACGCACCCATCTTACACATACACATGTGCATAGTAAATTTACACTTACTTTAAACGCCTCGATGAATGCAACCGAATAATCCGCAACACGCCAATGGAACGTACCTATTCCATTAACAACAATTACAACAACACAATTAGGGTGGATTTACAAATCAACCCAAATCGACAACTAGTGCAATTTTGACCCAAATGCACTTCCAAGTACAAACCGCGCCCAAAATTAACCAATAATCACTAACACAAGTGAGAATGGTCCTAATACGCCAATTAAACCCAATCATAGGTGTTAAACACCTATCTTGCCCATAAAGACACTTAAACCCTAATTTTGACCCAAAGGAGTCAACATCGCGCCATTAGCGAGTTTTGACACCAAAACATATTTAACTCGGTTTTATACTTCAACTTAATCCATTTTAAGTTTATAAACCTTATTAAATCGACAATTTGGTTATAATCATCACCAAACCTTAATATTTGACTCTAGTCAAAGTTAGTCAACCAAACATACCCAAAAGAGTTTCAACACTACTAGAATCGCTAATACTAGTGATTACACACTACATACAAGCCTTAAACATGGTTAAATCATTAACCAACCCTAAACCCACCAACATCAACAATAACTAGTTACAATTACCCATTTCACCTCCTAAATGGGTTTTATAACTAACTAGTTCAAAACCCTAAACTTGAATATCAAATTACAAAGATGAAATTCGGAGTTTGAACTTACCAATACCGCCAAAATGATGCCGTTGACGAGTAGAACAACTTTAATACCCGAGGTTTGACCCAAAACACCCTTCTTCTTCTCCAATTGGAGCTCTCTCTCTCTAAAACTCTCCTCTCACTCTAGGGTTTGAAGATGAGAGTGTTTGATGAGTGAAAATGAGCTCCAATGGAGTTCTAGATCAGTTTTGGTTACCCTAAACCAACCCTAAATGAAAAGACCAAAGTACCCCTCATTTAAGCCTTTTAAAAAGGCTGAAAATTGCATCAGACGGGTTCGGCGCGCCGCGCCAAAAGGTGGAGCGCCGCTCCAACCTACAGGTCAGTTTTCAGAAACTTGTTTTGGCCATAACTTTTTGACCGTAGCTCCGTTTTCGATGAATCAAATATCGTTGGAAACGTAATAAGATTTCCTTTCCAATGGTAAGGCTTTGAAACATCAACACAAACTTTATTTGGGGTTGAAAAGATACGTACACACCTTGTCACTTCAGACAACGTCCAGTTTCCTTCGGCGTTCGAGCAAGCAACACGTACACTTCATACACGCATCGTACACCATAAATACATTATGTACAATAAATATTTGGGTCTTACGACTCTCCCCCACTTAAACTCGATCACGTCCTCGTGATCTTCTCCACTTAACCAATCCAGAACTACTCATCGACCCTCAATCCTAAGTTCCAATCCGAACTTTCTTAGGCAATCCTTCCCAATAAATCACCTTTAACAACTAAATCGTCACCCGCGATTTTAACAAAACCACCATCCGAGCACTAAAACCCGATCTTTTCCCCATATCGGGAAAAACTCAACCAATCTCGTACCGAGATATCAATTCCTTAGCGTACCTTAACCAAGGACAACACTAAAAGTGACAAAGTCTCAACCTAAAGTCAACAATCCGAACGTTGAGGATCGAACCACATGAATCCTTACGGATTACACTTACCACTAAACATCCTTTGTAGTGCGCAATACAACCAATACGCCACTATCCTAACATCATAAGCAACAGCTAAAACTAAAAGCGCCCAAAACGACTATGGCAACGCTAATCCTAAGGTGTACAAAATTGACTATTGTCACACCCGTAACAACATGTGAGCAAAACACGGCTATCGCATCACTAATCACACAACACGGTCCTCACGATCCCACCATCGGTGTATAAAAAAAATGATAGATCACACCACACGGTCCTTACGACCCCACCATCGGTGTATAAAACAACCGATAGATCACACAACACAACATGGCCGAAACAACCCGAGCCTAAACACATATGGAGGATGGTCGAAACAACCCGAACCTTAGTGATTTCGCACAACCCGAAATTCACCAACCCAATCCATATATCCCACAACGAAATGACCGCACAACCCGAGTCATCGTGAATACGCGCAAACCGATATTCACTACCTCTGCCACATAGTATAACCGAGGATGGCCGTACAACCTGAGCCTTAGTGAATCCGAACTACCCGACATTCACTACCTCAAACTATGAGTCCAACCAACAGGGATAATCGTACTACCCGAAATATTGTGAATACGAACAACCCGATATTCACGTCCCACAACACAACTCATGAATGGTACTCCCATTCTGATAACGTTATACCATACCGATATAACACTAAACCCATGATGAAGTCAGCGGACCCTGAAGGTCATGCTCCACCAATCAACAATACCATGATGAAGTCAGTGGACCCCGAAGGTCATGCTCCACCAATCAACGATCCCATGATGAAGTCAGCGGACCCTGAAGGTCATGCTTCATCAATCACCAATACCATGATGAAGTCAATGGACCCCGAAGGTCATGCTTCATCAATCAACGCCCTTTTACCCTCGAACGACGAGTAGCGTAACATCGCGCTCTGCTACGCCATAGTGAATCCTAACGGATACCACTAACCATCCACACAATCGAGCAAGAACCACCTATATCGAACATAAGCACAAAACAATAATTCTCCAAAAGAGAACCCGACTCACACACATCCCTTAACCGAGGGATATCACCTTGCTCACCAACCACGTCCATTATCTCTCAACGAGGTTTACCATCGTACCACCTCGATGATAATTTACAAATCCAAAATCATAAGTACAATTTAACCATATTTGTACTCTACCACAAATCGACCAAAAACTAGGTCTCGACAAGATTTTCGGATCTACCAAAACATCATCCGAAATCTCACACTAAAACTTCCTCGGGCGGAAGTGTAACTCCCCCACTTGGAACTACGTTCCATAACCGCATCTCTTACACCCGCACAATGCTACCAAAGGTAGACTTTACCAATAATTGGGTTCACACGGCCCATCACCACATCTTGCTCCAACCTTGAGCACACGAAGGATTTTAACCAATTCCTTAAACACTTCGAACGAGAAGTGTACCACAAATTACCCAAACTATACTCTCGCAATCATCCACTTGCTTTAGTTTGTCAAACTTCACCTAGTCACTCATGTACCTAAGGGTTTCACTTCGGTACCCTAAGTACAAAGTAACCGCAACATAATCGGAGTCGAACGCCACGCTAGTAGGTATAAAAGAGGCACCTAATGTCGCGTCAAGTAGACTCCTTTACCAACATACATTGAGATCCAACACTCGATCTCTCGGGTTTCATCTCATCCTACGAACCTCATGGTTCATCAACTTTAACGAGCGACACGCTCTAACATCCGAACACCGAAGCCCACACACATGGCTTGGTAGAAACAATTCCCAATACTAAGGAATGCTTGGTTGCACCAAGTCTTACGCCCTTCGCCCGACAATCAAAACGTCACCATATGGTACTTCCATTAGGAACGTCACCCATAACAACAATATGCACAACACAAGGCATTTAACAACTCAAACTCATTGGCACAAAATAAATAATTAAAGGACGTATCTATTAAAATGAAACGTACCTCAACGTCTCCTTGCGGCATTCGCCGCAGCCAACTCGGGACAATCCGGCTTGCGATGTCCCTCTTTATGACAATAGTAGCACATTCCGTCATTATTTCTCGGCATTGTGCATTCCCATAACTTGTGGCCCCTAACACCACAATTGAAACATCTAGGCGCATGAGAACTCGTCGAACCTTTCTCCACGTTACCCATACTCACACTCGCGCCCTTAGTTTTCTTACTTGGAGCACCATAAGAAACAACCCTTCTCTCACTTGAAGGTTCACCAACCTTCGATCGCGAATAAGACTCGAAACCTCTAGCCAAGGCGAATAACTCCGCAAACGATTTCGCTTGACCTCGACTAATCTTATTCTTCATGTCATCATTCAAGGTCCGATAGAAATCCCCCATCAACAAACGATCATTCCCCAAATACTCCGGGCAAAAACGAGCCTTCGCCATAAAGGTCGTCTTGAGAGTATTCAAATCCATAGATCCTTGTCGCAAATTTTGCAACTCATTACGCAACTCCCACAAATCGGCTGAAGTCCGGAACTCCTCGAAGAATTCCTCCTTAAATTCGTCCCACGATAAGGTCATAAACGTTTCGCCACCTATAAGATCAATCTTACCATCCAACCAGTCCCTTGCCCTACCCCGCAACAAACTAGTAGCGAGTCTTGTCCTCTTCTCGGGAGGGCATTCAATAGTACGAAAACACCCTTCGACATCTGAAATCCAAGTTGTGCTTATAAAAGGATCCGGTTTTCCGTCATACATCGGGGGTTTAGTCCTCATGAAGCTCTTAAGACAACGCTCCATTTCACTACTACCCCGAAATTCGGAATACTTCCTATCCATTTCTTCTCGTAACGCACCCACCATCTCCGCAACGGCGGCCGCAACTCTATTGTTAAATTCCACATCGTTCATCTCGATCCCGTTTCCCGTCGCCATTCTAAGGAATGCAAAGCCATTAGATCACGAACGTATAAAGCACACACACAACACCGCCCCATCTTGCTAAACACTCGTCGTACATCACTTGCTAGACATGATTTGCACCCGTAATAAGGTTTGCAAGTCCTTATTACGCATACACGCCGTATCAGTTCGTTAGTACAACGACCGTCTCGCTCGATGATATATGCAAACGCAAACATAAACAAAACACAACGCAATCACATATTAATAATATCCACATATTAATATAAACGTTAGTCCATCTATAAACAAGGCACTAACTATAACCCATTTTGACCCGTAATCCTACAAGTCCCGCAACAATTATGCACACACAAAAGTCTAAGTCTAGGCACCTATCTCAAGTCACCTAAATCCCTTAGACCATGCTCTGATACCACTTGTAACAACCCAACCCGTTAACCAACCAATAACGCGGAATAAAAAAAATATTTTACTGGTACAGCACATGGCACGGCGCGCCACCTTTCTGCGCGGCGCGCAGAATAGCCTGGACAGGCTGCTGTCCCAAAAAGTCCCAAATGCGAAAATGTTTGATCACTTCCCGACACATTTAGACCAAATGGTTTTCACAACATATTACAATAGTTAAAATTGACACGTTCCATTAATAAAAAGGGTCTTATGACACCGGGCCCACATATGCCCAAATTAACCCTTTAAGTACAAAGTACGAACTTCGACCATATGACTTTTAATACAAAATAAAGTCGAGCATGGCGATTGGGGATACGCTACCCAATCCTAAACGATCCAAAAGCACATCCTCTAAAGCAAACTACGCAAGTCCACTGGTCCCCACGCTTACCCGATCCATCGTCTCCATGCAATCTATAAAAATGTAAACAACGAGAGGGTAAGCTAACGCTTAGTGAATGTAAAGATACTATACACATACATATGTATAAAATGGCTACGCATCACCAAGCATCAAAATAGCACATACCGTCTCCGCATGGTAAACAAACTACAAAGAGCACATTACACAAAGTAGCTATAGCTACACGCTACGTAATCGCCAAGCTAACATCACACAATTAGCTACAACACAACAATAAGTATATACGCGTATATAACAAATATAATCAAACAATAACGATAAGGTTAACCCCTTAACCCAAACCACATGAAGGTTGGCCGAACTACCCGAGCCTTAGTGAATTCGCACTACCCGAGATTCACTTCCTTCACCACTTCTACAACCGAGGTAGGCCGAACTACCCGAGCCTTAGTGAATTCGCACAACCCGAAATTCACCACCTCATCACCAAGATGACCGAAACAACCCGAGTCATCATGAATCCACACTAACCGAGATTCATTTCCTCAACAACATATGCTAGCAACCCATCTCCAAAAGGGTTATCCAAAACGCTAGCCAATTCACAATACCAAGGGTAAAGACCTACAACGCATAAGCGTATCACATGACCCAAAGCACAAGGTCCATTCTTCCACACGAACATAGAGTAAACCCGAACAAGGGTCACCCTACACGCACGCACCCATCTTACACATACACATGTGCATAGTAAATTTACACTTACTTTAAACGCCTTGATGAATGCAACCGAATAATCCGCAACACGCCAATGGAACGTACCTATTCCATTAACAACAATTACAACAACACAATTAGGGTAGATTTACAAATCAACCCAAATCGACAACTAGTGCAATTTTGACCCAAATGCACTTCCAAGTACAAACCGCGCCCAAAATTAACCAATAATTACTAACACAAGTGAGAATGGTCCTAATATGCCAATTAAACCCAATCATAGGTGTTAAACACCTATCTTGCCCATAAAGACACTTAAACCCTAATTTTGACCCAAAGGAGTCAACATCGCGCCATTAGCGAGTTTTGACACCAAAACATATTTAACTCGGTTTTATACTTCAACTTAATCCATTTTAAGTTTAAAAACCTTATTAAATCGACAATTTGGTTATAATCATCACCAAACCTTAATATTTGACTCTAGTCAAAGTTAGTCAACCAAACATACCCAAAAGAGTTACAACACTACTAGAATCGCTAATACTAGTGATTACACACTACATACAAGCCTTAAACATGGTTAAATCATTAACCAACCCTAAACCCACCAACATCAACAATAACTAGTTACAATTACCCATTTCACCTCCTAAATGGGTTTTATAACTAACTAGTTCAAAACCCTAAACTTGAATATCAAATTACAAAGATGAAGTTCGGAGTTTGAACTTACCAATACCACCAAAATGATGCCGTTGACGAGTAGAACAACTTTAATACCCGAGGTTTGACCCAAAACACCCTTCTTCTTCTCCAATTGGAGCTCTCTCTCTAAAACTCTCCTCTCACTCTAGGGTTTGAAGATGAGAGTGTTTGATGAGTGAAAATGAGCTCCAATGGAGTTCTAGATCAGTTTTGGTGACCCTAAACCAAACCTAAATGAAAAGACTAAAGTACCCCTCATTTAAGCCTTTTAAAAAGGCTGAAAATTGCATCAGACGGGTTCGGCGCGCCGCGCCACGCCAAAAGGTGGAGCGCCGCTCCAACCTACAGGTCAGTTTTCAGAAACTTGTTTTGGCCATAACTTTTTGACCGTAGCTCCGTTTTCGATGAATCAAATATCGTTGGAAACGTAATAAGATTTCCTTTCCAATGGTAAGGCTTTGAAACATCAACACAAACTTTATTTGGGATTGAAAATATACGTACACACCTTGTCACTTCAGACAACATCCAGTTTCCTTCGGCGTTCGAGCAAGCAACACGTACACTTCATACATGCATCATACACCATAAATACATTATGTACAATAAATATTTGGGTCTTACATTAATTTCCCGCTCGGAGGTGAGAAGGCCTTGAAAGCTTCTAATGAGAGAAAGTGTATTGTTGTGAGAGAGTGTGAAGAGGTGTGTGGAAAATGGATGACAAATGGCCCCTTAAATAGTGAAACTTTTGGCTGGGGCTGGCTGGAAGGCCGATGGGTGGGCCGTTTTTGATACCCGGTGCCTGGGCAAGCCGTTTTTTATGGCCATTTTTGGTACTCGGTGCCAAGCCAATTGGCAAGCAGGCGTGGCACATGGCAAGCCAGTGGATAAGCTGGTGTGGTAGACCGGTTCTTGCCCTTGGTCTTACTGTTTACTTGGATCGTTTTGCTTGTTCCCAGGATCGTAGCTTGGTTTCCGGGGTTAACTTGTCTTTCATCGTTTTCGCTCTAGAATCTTCGTTTTAGCCCCGTTTTGCTTGATTCTTTTTGCATTATCTTCGTAATTACTAAATCTACAAAATCAACAGACAAAGCGAATATTTTAGCGATAAATCTTGGAACTTTATTATTTTTGGGCCCTAATATCGAGGTAAAAATGTTACTTTTAGCCGATATCAAGGTGATTTATGTGGCAAGCGTGTTAGAAAAAACTTTAGTTGAAAATTGGACTCATTTTTGCACGATGAATAGATAACGACGCTTTGAGCAAGACTTCCTGAAGGCTTGCTTCCATTCAAAATATTTTTGATGCCGAAAAAGTCGTTTTGAAATTTCTAAAGGTGCATTTTGAACTTTCAGATTTTACGATAATAATTACCTTTGCATTTGAATTCTTATGCTTATTTAAATACCATTTGATACATCTTTTTTATGTTACACTGTATTTAGGTACATTGAGAATATTTTTGGGGTTAATATCTCCCCATTAGCTACAAATCCTTACACGTTTAGTGACATCTTGGTTTAGTGGTTCGATTATTTTGTTACACTTTTTTATATATCTCAATTTCTAACTCTATAATTGTTTCTATTTTAAACCTTCATATTGAATGCAAATAGATTTGAGTATACTTTCGTTTCTATAATAATTCATAGCCGCAAAACACATTTTCGAGCACATTAAGCTTACCACATAGTAGGGCTGAATTATGTGGCAAGCGTGTAAAAAAAACTTCGATTGAAAATTGAACCCATTTTCGTACGATGAATAGATAACAACGCTATGAGCAACAATTCCTGAAGGCTTTCGTCCATACAAAATATTTTAGACGCCGAAAAAGTCATTTTACAATTTCTAAAGGTGAATTTTGAACATTCAAAATTTACGATAATAATTACCTTTGCATTGAATTCTTATGCTTATTTAAATATCATTTTGATACTTTTTTTTTATGTAAGACTAAATTTAAGAATGTTGAGAACATTTTTGGGTTAATATATCTCCACTAGTCACAAATCTTTACACGTTTAGTAACATCTTGGTTTAGTGGTTCGATTATTTTGTTACACTTTTTTATATCTCTCAATTCATAACTCTATAATTATTTCTATTTTAAAATTTCATATAGAATGCAAATATATTTGACTATAGTTTTGTTTCTATAATAATTCATAGCCGCAAAACAAATTTTCGAACACATTATGCTTGCCGCATAATAGGGATGATTAATGTAGCAAGCGTGTTAAAAAAAACTCCGGTCAAAAATTAGACCCATTTTCACACGATGATTAGATAAAGACGCAATGAGCAAGACTTCCTGAAGGCTAGCTTCCATTCAAAATATTTTTGACGCCGAAAAAGGTGGTTTGAATTTTCTAAAGGTGAATTTTGAACTTTCGAATATTACAATAATAATTACCTTTGCATTTGAATTCTTATGCTTATTTAAATACCATTTTGATACTTATATTTTATGTAACACTTTATTTAGGTATATTGAGAATATTTTTGTGGTTAATATATCCCAACTAGCCAATAATCCTTACACGTTTAGAGACATCTTGGTTTAATGGTTCTATTATTTTTTTACACTTTTTTATATCTCTCAATACACAACTCTATAATTGTTTCTATTTTAAAATTTCATATTTAATGCAAATATACTTGACTAAAGTTTCGTTTTGATAATAATTCATAGCCGCAAAACACATTTTCGAGCACATTACGTTTGCCACAAAATAGGGCTGAATTATGTGGCAAACGTGTTTAAAAAAACTTTGGTTGAAAATTGGACCCATTTTCGCACGATGAATAGATAACGATGCTATGAGCAAGGCTTCCTGAAGGCTTTCTTCCATTCAAAGTATTTTTGACGATGAAAAATTCGTTTTGAAATTTCTAAAAGTGAATTTTGAACTTTCATAATTTACGATAATAATTACCTTTGCATTTGAATTCTTATGCTTATTTAAATAACATTTTGATACTTGTTTTTTTTATGTAACACTATATTTAGGTACATTGAGAATATTTTTGTTGTTAATATATCCCCACTAGCCACAAATCCTTACACGTTTAGTGATATCTTGGTTTAATGGTTCGATTATTTTATTACAATTTTTTATATCTCTCAATTCCTAACTCTATAATTGTTTCTATTTTAATCTTACATATTGATTGCAAATATATTTGACTATTGTTTCGTTTAGATAATAATTTATAGCCACAATACACATTTTGAGCACATTACGCTTGCCACATGATAGGGCTGAATTATGTGGCAAGCATGTTAAAAAAAACTTTGGTTGCAAATTGTGTAATGCCCCGTTCATATTGATTATAAACGTTCCATATTAATTGATTTCGTTGCGAGGTTTTGACCTCTATATGAGACGTTTTTCAAAGACTGCATTCATTTTTAAAACAACCATAACCTTTATTTTACCAATAAAGGTTTTAAAAATATTACGTAGATTATCAAATAATGATAATCTAAAATATACTGTTTACACACGACCATTACATAATGGTTTACAATAGAAATATATTACATCGACATATGTTTTTTGAATGCAGTTTTTACACAATATCATACAAACATGGACTCCAAACATGGACTCTTAGTATTCACCTGAGACTAAACATGCTTTAAACGTCAACAAAAATGTTGGTGAGTTATAGGTTTAACCTATATATATCAAATCGTAACAATAGACCACAAGATTTCATATTTCAATACACATCCCATACATAGAGATAAAAAGCATTCATATGGTGAACACCTGGTAACCGACATTAACAAGATGCATATATAAGAATATCCCCATCATTCCGGGACACCCTTCGGATATGATATAAATTTCAAAGTACTAAAGCATCCGGTACTTTGGATGGGGTTTGTTAGGCCCAATAGATCTATCTTTAGGATTCACATCAATTAGGGTGTCTGTTCCCTAATTCTTAGATTACCAGACTTAATAAAAAGGGGCATATTCGATTTCGATAATTCAACCATAGAATGTAGTTTCACGTACTTGTGTCTATTTTGTAAATCATTTATAAAACCTGCATGTATTCTCATCCCAAAAATATTAGATTTTAAAAGTGGGACTATAACTCACTTTCACAGATATTTCCTTCCTCGAAAATAAGACTTGGCCACGGATTGATTCACGAACCTATACAAATATGTACATATTTATCAAAGTATGATCAAAATATAATTACAACCATTTTTATTATGTTTTAAAGATTTGAGTGTATTCAGTCAGCTGTCCTCGTTAGTAACCTACAACTAGTTGTCCACAGTTAGATGTACAGAAATAAATCAATATATATTATCTTGAATCAATCCACGACCTATTGTATAAACGTCTCAGGCTAGATCACAACTCAAAGTATATATATTTTTGGAATCAACCTCAACCCTGTATAGCTAACTCCAACATTACTGCATATAGAGTGTCTATGGTTGTTCCAAATAATATATATACATGGGTCGATATGATATGTCAAAACATTTGCATACGTGTCTATGGTATCCCAAGATTACATAATATATTATAATACATGTATAATATAATATAAGTTAGCTAGGATATGATTTGTATAGATTTGTAAAACATTTTCCGTAGCTAAAAAGATCAAAAATATCCAATCTTGTTTTACCCATAACTTCTTCATTTTAAATCCGTATTGAGTGAATCAAATTGCTATGGTTTCATATTGAACTCTATTTTATGAATCTAAACAGAAAAAGTATAGGTTTATAGTCGGAAATATAAGTTACAAGTCATTTTTGTAAAGGTAGTCATTTCAGTCGAATGAACGACGTCTAGATGACCATTTTAGAAAACATACTTCCACTTTGAGTTTAACCTTGATTTTTGGATATAGTTTCATGTTCATATGAAAAATCATTTTCCCAGAAGAACAACTTTTAAATCAAAGTTTATCATAGTTTTTAATTATCCAAACCAAAACAGCCCCCGGTTTCACTACGACGGCGTATATCCGATTTTATGGTGTTCATCATGTTTTCAAGTTTTAAATCATTAAGTTAGCATATCATATAGATATAGAACATGTGTTTAGTTGATTTTAAAAGTCAATTTAGAAGGATTAACTTTTGTTTGCGAACAAGTTTAGAATTAACTAAACTATGTTCTAGTGATTACAAGTTTAAACCTTCGAATAAGATAGCTTTATATGTATGAATCGAATGATGTTATGAACATCATTACTACCTCAAGTTTTATGGATAAACCTACTGGAAAAGAGACAAATGGATCTAGCTTTAAAGGATCCTTGGATGGCTTGAAAGTTCTTGAAGCAGAATCATGACACGAAAACAGGTCAAGTAAGATTTTCATTCGAAATAAGATTGTTATAGTTGTAGAAATTGAATCAAAGTTTGAATATGAATATTACCTTGAATTAGAAAGATAACCTACTGTAAATAACAAAGGTTCCTTAATCTTAGATGATTACTTGGAATGGATTAGAAAGCTTGGAAGTAGACTTGCAAACTTGGAAGTATTCTTGATTTTTATGAAACTATACTTATGGAATTTATGAAGAACACTTAGAACTTGAAGATGAAACTTGAGAGAGATCAATTAGATGAAGAAAATTGAAGAATGAAAGTGTTTGTAGGTGTTTTTGGTGGTTGGTATATGGATTAGATATAAAGGATATGTAATTTTGTTTTCATGTAAATAAGTCATGAATGATTACTCATATTTTTGTAATTTTATGAGATATTTCATGCTAGTTGCCAAATTATGGTTCCCACATGTGTTAGGTGACTCACATGGGCTGCTAAGAGCTGATAATTGGAGTATATATACCAATAGTACATACATCTAAAAGATGTGTATTGTACGAGTACGAATACGGGTGCATACGAGTAGAATTGTTGATGAAACTGAACGAGAATGTAATTGTAAGCATTTTTGTTAAGTAGAAGTATTTTGATAAGTGTCTTGAAGTCTTTCAAAAGTGTATGAATACATATTAAAACACTACATGTATATACATTTTAACTGAGTCGTTAAGTCATCGTTAGTCGTTACATGTAAATGTTGTTTTGAAACCTTTAGGTTAACGATCTTGTTAAATGTTGTTAACCCATTGTTTATTATATCAAATGAGATGTTAAATTGTTACATTATCATGATATTATGATATATAATATATCTTTGTATGATATATATACAGTTAAATGTCGTTACAACGATAATCGTTACATATATGTCTCGTTTCGAAATCATTAAGTTAGTAGTCTTATTTTTACATATGTAGTTCATTATTAATACACTTTAATGATATATTTACTTATCATTTAACATAATTAACCAAGTGTATCAATATCTTAATATGATTCATATGTACCTAGTAAGACGTTGTTATAACGATAATCGTTATATATATCGTTTTCGAGTTTCTTAATTTAATAGTCTAATTTTTATGTATATAACTCATTGTTAAAATACCTAATGAGATACTTACTTATAATAAAATCATGTTAACTATATTTATAACCATATATATGTCATCTTATAGTTTTTACAAGTTTTAACGTTCGTGAATCACCGGTCAACTTGGGTGGTCAATTGTCTATATGAAACCTATTTCAATTAATCAAGTCTTAACAAGTTTGATTGCTTAACACATTGGAAACATTTAGTCATGTAAATATCAATCTCAATTAATATATATAAACATGAAAAATTTTGGGTCACTACAGTACCTACCCGTTAAATAAATTTCGTCCCGAAATTTTAAGCTGTTGAAGGTGTTGACGAATCTTCTGGAAATAGATACGGGTATTTCTTCTTCATCTGATCTTCACGCTCCCAGGTGAACTCGGGTCCTTTACGAGCATTCCATCAAACCTTAACAATCGGTATCTTGTTTTGCTTAAGTCTCTTAACCTCACGATCCATTATTTCGACAGGTTCTTCAATGAACTGAAGTTTTTCATTGATTTGGATTTCGTCCAACGAAATAGTGAGATCTTCTTTAGCAAAATATTTCTTCAAATTCGAGACGTGGAAAGTGTTATGTACAGCCGCGAGTTTTTGAGGTAGCTCCAGTTGGTAAGCTACTGGTCCGACACGATATATAATTTTGAATGGTCCAATGTACCTTGGATTTAGTTTCCCCCATTTACCAAATCGAACAACACCTTTCCAAGGTGAAACCTTAAGTATGACCATTTCTCCAATTTCAAACTCTATATCTTTTCTTTTACTATCCGCGTAGCTCTTTTATCGACTCTAGGCGGTTTTCAATCGTTGTTGAATTTGGATGATTTTCTCGGTAGTTTCTTGTATTATCTCCGGACCCGTAATTTTTCTATCCCCCACTTCATTCCAACAAATTGGAGACCTGCACTTTCTACCATAAAGTGCCTCAAGCGTCGCCATCTCAATACTAGAATGATAACTGTTGTTGTAGGAAAATTCTGCTAATGGTAGGTGTCGATCCCAACTATTTCCGAAATCAATAACACATGCTCGTAGCATGTCTTCAAGCGTTTGCATCGTCCTTTCACTCTACCCATTAGTTTGTGGATGATAGGCAGTAATCATGTCTAGATGAGTCCCCAATGCTTGTTGCAATGTCTGCCAGAACCTTGAAACAAATCTACCATCCCTATCAGAGATAATAGAGACCGGTATTCCATGTCTGGAGACAACCTCCTTCAAATACAATCGTGCTAACTTCTCCATTTTGTCATCTTCTCTCATTGGCAGGAAGTGTGCTGACTTGGTGAGACGATCAACTATTACCCAAATAGTATCATAACCACTTGCAGTCCTTGGCAATTTAGTAATGAAATCCATGGTAATGTTTTCCCATTTCCATTCTGGGATTTCGGGTTGTTGTAGTAGACCTGATGGTTTCTGATGTTCAGCTTTGACCTTAGAACACGTCAAACATTCTCCTACATATTTAGCAATATCAACTTTCATACCCGGCCACTAAAAGTGTTTCTTGAGATCTTTATACATCTTCCCCGCTCCGGGATGTATTGAATATCTGGTTTTATGTGCTTCTTTAAGTACCATTTCTCTCACATCTCTAAACCTTGGTACCCAAATTCTATCAGCCCTATATCGGGTTTCGTCTTCCCGAATATTAATATGTTTCTCTGATCCTTTGGGTATCTCATTCTTCAACTTTCCTTTTTTTACAACCCCCTGTTGCGCCTCCTTTATTTGAGTAGTAATGTTAGTACGAATAATTATATTCATAGCTTTTACCCGTATAGGTTCTCTGTCCTTTCTACTCAAAGCGTCGGCTACCACATTCGCCTTCCCCGGGTGGTATCGAATCTCAAAATCATAATCATTCAACAGTTCAATCTACCTGCGTTGTCTCATATTCAGTTGCTTCAGATTAAATATATGTTGGAGACTTTTGTGGTCGGTATATATAATACTTTTGACCCCATATAAATAATGCCTCCAAGTCTTTAATGCAAAAACAACAGCACCCAATTCCAAATCGTGAGTTGTATAATTTTGATCGTGAATCTTTAATTGTCTATATGCATAAGCAATCACCTTCGTTCGTTGCATTAATACACAACCGAGACCTTGCTTTGATGCGTCACAATAAATCACAAAATCATCATTCCCTTCAGGCAATGACAATATAGGTGCCGTAGTTAGCTTTTTCTTCAATAACTGAAACGCCTTCTCTTGTTCATCCTTCCATTCAAATTTCTTCCCTTTATGCGTTAATACAGTCAAGGGTTTTGCTATTTTGGAGAAATATTGGATGAATCTTCTGTAGTAACCAGCCAATCCTAAAAATTGACGTATATGCTTCGGAGTTTTTGGGGTTTCCCACTTTTCAACGGTTTCAATCTTTGCCGGGTCCACCTGGATACCTTCTTTGTTCACTATGTGACCGAGGAATTGAACTTCTTCCAACCAAAATGCACACTTTGAAAACTTAGCGTACAGTTTTTCTTTCCTCAATACTTCTAGCACTTTTCTCAAATGTTCTTCGTGCTCTTGATCATTCTTTGAGTAAATAAGTATGTCATCAATGAAAACAATGACAAACTTGTCAAGATATGGCTCACACACTCGGTTCATAAGGTCCATGAACACAGCTGGTGCGTTAGTCAATCCAAACGGCATAACCATAAACTCGTAATGACCATAACGCGTCCTAAAAGTAGTTTTTGGAATATCATCCTCCTTTACTCGCATTTGATGATATCCAGAACGTAAATCGATTTTTGAATAAACTGACGAGCCTTGTAGTTGATCAAATAAGTCGTCAATTCTCGGCAGTGGATAACGGTTTTTGATGGTAAGTTTATTCAACTCTCTGTAGTCAATACACAACCTAAATGTACCATCCTTCTTCTTGACAAATAAAACAGGAGCTCCCCATGGTGATGTGCTTGGTCGAATGAAACCACGTTCTAATAGTTCTTGCAGTTGGCTTTGCAGTTCTTTCATCTCACTGGGTGCGAGTCTGTAAGGAGCACGAGCTATTGGTGCAGCTCCTGGTACAAGATCTATTAGAAATTCAACAGATCGATGTGGAGGTAGTCCCGATAATTCTTTCAGAAATACATCGGGAAATTCTTTTGTGACGGGAACATCATTGATGCTCTTTTATTCAGTTTGTACTTTCTCGACGTGTGCTAGAATAGCATAGAAACCTTTTCTTATTAGTTTTTGTGCCTTCAAATTACTAATAAGATGTAGCTTTGTGTTGCCCTTTTCTCGGTACACCATTAAGGGTTCTCCTTCTTCTCGTACAATGCGAATTGCATTTTTGTAACATACGATCTCTGCTTTCATCTCCTTCAGCCAGTCCATGCCAACTATTACATCAAAACTCCCTAACTCTACTGGTATCAGATCAATCTTAAATATTTCGCTACCCAGTTTAAATTCTCGATTCCGGCATATATAATCTGCTGAAATTAATTTACCGTTTGCTAATTCGAGTAAAAATTTACTATCCAACGGCTTCAATAGACAACTTAATTTAGCACAAAAATCTCTACTCATATAGCTTCTATCCGCACCCGAATCAAATAAAACCTAAGCAGATTTATTGTCAATAAGAAACGTACCCGTAACAAGCTACGGGTCTTCCTGTGCCTCTTCCGCATTAATATTAAAAACTCTTCCGCGGCTTTGTCCATTCGTGTTCTCCTGGTTCGGGCAATTTCTAATAATGTGGCCCGGTTTTCTACATTTATAACAAACTACATTGGCAAAACTTGCTCCGACACTACTTGCTCTGCCATTACTCATTCCGACACCATTTGTTCCTTTCGTTCAGTTAACCCCTAGTCCGTAGACCTCACACTTCACTGCGCTATGACCATTTCTTTTACACTTGTTGCAAAATTTGGTGCAGAACCCCGAGTGATACTTTTCACACCTTTGGCATAGCTGCTTCTGATTGTTGTTGTTGTTGTTGTGGTTGTTATTGTTGTTGGGATGATTGTTGTAGTTGTTGTTGTTGCTGTTGTGCCGTTTGTTGTAGTTGCGATTGATGTTGCGATTTTTGGGATAGTTGTTGTTGTTTTGGTGACTCTTATCACCATTTTCCTCCCACTTTCTTTTGACTAACTTCACGTTGGCCTCTTCGGCCGCCTGTTCTTTAATTCTTCCCTCAATCTGGTTCACTAGTTTGAAAGCCATTCTACATGCTTTTTGTATGGAGGCAGGCTCATGTGAACTTATATCTTCTTGGATTCTCTCCGGTAACCCTTTCACAAACGCGTCGATCTTCTCTTCCTCATCTTCGAACGCTCTCGGACACAATAGGCACAATTCTGTGAATCGTCTTTCGTACGATTCGAATCCCTGTGTTCGTAACCCTCTAAGTTCTGACTTGAGCTTATTAACCTCGGTTCTGGGACGGTACTTCTCGTTCATCAAGTGCTTGAATGCTGACCTCGGTAGCGCGTAAGCAGCATCTTGTCCCACTTGCTCTAGATAGGTATTCCACCATGTTAACGCAATACATGTGAAGGTATGCGTAGCGTACTTCACTTTGTCTCCTTCAACACACTTACTTATGGAAAACACCGATTCAACTTTCTCGGTCCACCGTTTCAATCCGATTATTCCTTCGGTCCCATCAAATTCTGAAGGTTTGCAGGCAGTGAATTCCTTGTAGGAGCATCCTACATGATTTCTTGCGCCGTTAGCTGTATTGCTAGATTCAGAGTTATTGTTGGTATGTAGCGCGGCCTGTACTGCAGCTATGTTTGAAGCAAGAAAGGCACGAAATTCCTCTTCGCTCATATTCAAGGTGTGTCGAGTAGTCAGTGCCATTTCCTTCAAAATAGTCAAATGAAACAATTTAATCATAGAGAATATTAAGAGTAGTCAATAGTATCTCTTAGCATAATATGAACTCATTTATAAAAGCTTTTTCTTCATATTAGCTTTTTATAAGTTTAAATTCGGGTACTACCTACCCGTTAAGTTCATACTTAGTAGCTAATATACAATTCAACTACTACAATTCCATATGAAAAACTGATTATAATAATATATCACATACAAATATTCTTCAAACTTACAACTTCGCTATATTACATATAACATGAAATATAATACACTATGAAACATGACAGTTTTGAAGATAAATCTAGTTAATACGCAAGTTGTTCAGCAAAGGAAATAAAGACACGTAATTCATAAGTCCAGAAACAAGTCATGCATTCTGGTTTTACTAAGACGACTTCCCATCCTTGGTCTTGTGGAAAATAACCGTTATGACCATTAGCTAGGCAGCATATTGTAATGTCGTCAAAAGGACGAGGGTTTCGTAATGTCCAACAGTCCCGTAATAATCTAAAAACCTTGTTTCTCACCCCAACTACTGAATCCGTCACTTGTGGGAAAGTTTTATTTAAAAGCTGCAATCCGATGTTTTTTTTTCTCACTTTGGTAAGAAGCGAACATCACTAACCCGTAAGCATAACATGCTTCTTTATGTTGCATGTTAGAAGCTCTTTCTAATTCACGAAATCCTATGTTGGAATATGTTGAGTCAAAATAGGTTCTTAACCCGTAACGTAAAATTGCATTTGGGTTCCCCGCATTTAACGCTTTAAAGAAAACACGGCGTAACTTAAAGTCTCCCCAATGTGATATACCCCACCTATCAAAGGAAAGCCTTTTATAAACTAAGGCATTTCTGGAAAGTCTTTCAAATGTTTGACAAGTTAATTTCGCCATAACTAAATGTGCTGATGAATTCTGACCGACTCTAGACAAGATTTCCTCAATCATATCCTCTGATAGATCTTCTAAAATATTCGGTTGTCTACCCTTAACGTCCATTTTGTTTTTATATTGTAAAATAGACAAGGATTAGATTCGTAATAACAAACAATACAAGCAATTTTTACATAGAACATAAAAGTACAAGCACACTACAATACATTTATTACACAACATGCTCACACCCCTCTAATCTGAATCGCTGGTTTCTTCTTCTTCGGACTTGGTTCTTTTTCCTAATCTTCTAGGGATATATGATGTTCCTCTAATACGAGTCGTCATTTTCCACATTGGTTTCGAAAAACCTGGTGGTTTAGAGGTTCTCAGGTTATTGTCACGATATTGAAAATACGGGTGTTGACGGTACATATAAAGTTCATCGGGGTCGGAATCAGATTTCTCTATTTTGATGCCTTTTCCCTTATTATTTTCTTTTGCCTCATTAAATTGGGTCGGGGTAATTTCTATAACATCATCGGAATCTTCATCAGGATCCGATTCATCGGAAAATTGGTAATTTTCCCAATATTTTGCTTCCTTAGCGGAAACACCATTGACCATTATTAACTTTAGTCCATTGGTTGAGGATTTTCTTTTATTTGACCGGTTTTCTGTGGTTCCTACTATTCCCCCCTCCGGAACCTCTTCTTCTTCCAGTTCCTCTTCTTCTGGTTCCTCTTCTTCCGGTTCCTCTTCTTCCGGTTCCTCTTCTTCCGGTTCCGTTTCCTCTTCTTCCGGTTCTTCGGGAACTTGTGAATCTTGCCAATATATATTCGACTCTTCGTTATTATTAGGGGAGTCAATGGGATTTGTGCTAGAGGTAGACATCTATCACACAATATCAAACATGATAAGAGATTAATATATCACATAATATTTACATGTTAATAATATATAGTTTCCAACAAAAATGTTAAGCAATCAGTTTTAAAGAAAACACGGTCGAAGTCCAGACTCACTAATGCATCCTAACAACTCGATAAGACACACTAATCCAAATTTTCTGGATCTCTAAGACCAACGCTCGGATACCAACTGAAATATCCCGTTCATATTGATTATAAACGTTCCATATTAATTGATTTCGTTGCGAGGTTTTGACTTCTATATGAGACGTTTTTCAAAGACTGTATTCATTTTTAAAACAACCATAACCTTTATTTTATCAATAAAGGTTTTAAAAACATTACGTAGATTATCAAATAATGATAATCCAAAATATACTGTTTACACACGACCATTACATAATGGTTTACAATAGAAATATATTACATTGACATATGTTTCTTGAATGCAGTTTTTACACAATATCATACAGACATGGACTCCAAATCTTGTCCTTATTTTAGTATGCAACAGCGGAAGCTCTTAGTATTCACCTGAGAATAAACATGCTTTAAACGTCAACAAAAATGTTGGTGAGTTATAGGTTTAACCTATATATATCAAATCATAACAATAGACCACAAGATTTCATATTTCAATACACATCCCATACATAGAGATAAAAATCATTCATGTGGTGAACACCTGGTAACCGACATTAACAAGATGCATATATAAGAATATCCCCATCATTCCGGGACACCCTTCGAATATGATATAAATTTCGAAGTACTAAAGCATCCGGTACTTTGGATAGGGTTTGTTAGGCCCAATAGATCTATCTTTAGGATTCACGTCAATTAGGGTGTCTGTTCCCTAATTCTTAGATTACCAGACTTAATAAAAAGGGGCATATTCAATTTCGATAATTCAACCATAGAATGTAGTTTCACGTACTTGTGTCTATTTTGTGAATCATTTATAAAACCTGCATGTATTCTCATCCCAAAAATATTAAATTTTAAAAATGGGACTATAACTCACTTTCACAGATATTTCCTTCCTCGAAAATAAGACTTGGCCACGGATCGATTCACGAACCTATACAAATATGTACATATATATCAAAGTATGATCAAAATATAATTACAACCATTTTTATTATGTTTTAAAGATTTGAGTGTATTAAGTCAGATGTCCTCGTTAGTAACCTACAACTAGTTGTCCACAGTTAGATGTACAGAAATAAATCGATATATATTATCTTGAATCAATCCACGACCCAGTGTATACACGTCTCAGGCTAGATCACAACTCAAAGTATATATATTTTTGGAATCAACCTCAACCCTGTATACCTAACTCCAACATTACTGCATATAGAGTGTCTATGGTTGTTCCAAATAATATATATACATGGGTTGATATGATATGTCAAAACATTTGCATACGTGTCTATGGTATCCCAAGATTACATAATATATTAGAATACATGTATAATACAATATAAGTTAGCTAGGATATGATTTGTATAGATTTGTTAAACATTTCCCGTAGCTAAAAAGAACAAAAATATCCAATCTTGTTTTACCCATAACTTCTTCATTTTAAATCCGTTTTGAGTGAATCAAATTACTATGGTTTCACATTAAACTCTATTTTATGAATCTAAACAGAAAAAGTATAGGTTTATAGTTGGAAATATAAGTTACAAGTCATTTTTGTAAAGGTAGTCATTTCAGTCGAAAGAACGACGTCTAGATGACCATTTTAGAAAACATATTTCCACTTTGAGTTTAACCTTGATTTTTGGATATAGTTTCATGTTCATATGAAAAATTATTTTCCCAGAAGAACAACTTTTAAATCAAAGTTTATCATAGTTTTTAATTATCCAAACCAAAACAGCCCCCGGTTTCACTACGACGGCGTATATCCGATTTTAAAGTGTTCATTGTGTTTCCAGGTTTTAAATCATTAAGTTAGCATATCATATAGATATAGAACATGTGTTTAGTTGATTTTAAAAGTCAAGTTAGAAGGATTAACTTTTGTTTGCGAACAAGTTTAGAATTAACTAAACTATGTTCTAGTGATTACAAGTTTAAACCTTCGAATAAGATAGCTTTATATGTATGAATCGAATGATGTTATGAACATCATTACTACCTCAAGTTTTGTGGATAAACCTACTGGAAAAGAGACAAATGGATCTAGCTTCAAAGGATCCTTGGATGGCTTGAAAGTTCTTGAAGCAGAATCATGACACGAAAACAGTTCAAGTAAGATTTTCACTCGAAATAAGATTGTTATAGTTGTAGAAATTGAATCAAAGTTTGAATATGAATATTACCTTGAATTATAAAGATAACCTACTGTAAATAACAAAGGTTCCTTGATCTTAGATGATTACTTGGAATGGATTAGAAAGCTTGGAAGTAGACTTGCAAACTTGGAAGTATTCTTGATTTTTATGGAACTATACTTATGGAATTTATGAAGAACACTTAGAACTTGAAGATGGAACTTGAGAGAGATCAATTAGATAAAGAAAATTGAAGAATGAAAGTGTTTGTAGGTGTTTTTGGTGGTTGGTATATGGATTAGATATAAAGGATATGTAATTTTGTTTTCATGTAAATAAGTCATGAATGATTACTCATATTTTTGTAATTTTATGAGATATTTCATGCTAGTTTCCAAATGATGGTTCCCACATGTGTTAGGTGACTCACATGGGCTTCTAAGAGCTGATCATTGGATTGTATATACCAATAGTACATACATCTAAAAGCTGTGTATTGTACGAGTACGAATACGGGTGCATACGAGTAGAATTGTTGATGAAACTGAACGAGGATGTAATTGTAAGCATTTTTGTTAAGTAGAAGTATTTTGATAAGTGTCTTGAAGTCTTTCAAAAGTGTATGAATACATATTAAAACACTACATGTATATACATTTTAACTGAGTCGTTAAGTCATCGTTAGTCGTTACATGTAAATGTTGTTTTGAAACCTTTAGGTTAACGATCTTGTTAAATGTTGTTAACCCATTGTTTATTATATCAAATGAGATGTTAAATTGTTACATTATCATGATATTATGATATATAATATATTTTAGTATGATATATATACAGTTAAATGTCGTTACAACGATAATCGTTACATATACGTCTCGTTTCGAAATCATTAAGTTAGTAGTCTTATTTTTACATATGTAGTTCATTATTAATACACTTTAATGATATATTTACTTATCATTTAACATAATTAACCAAGTGTATCAATATCTTAATATGATTCATATGTACCTAGTAAGACGTTGTTATAACGATAATCGTTATATATATCGTTTTCGAGTTTCTTAATTTAATAGTCTCATTTTTATGTATATAACTCATTGTTAAAATACCTAATGAGATACTTACTTATAATAAAATCATGTTAACTATATATATAACCATATATATGTCATCTTATAGTTTTTACAAGTTTTAACGTTCGTGAATCACCGGTCAACTTGGGTGGTCAATTGTCTATATAAAACCTATTTCAATTAATCAAGTCTTAACAAGTTTGATTGCTTAACACATTGGAAACATTTAGTCATGTAAATATCAATCTCAATTAATATATATAAACATGGAAAAGTTCGGGTCACTACAAATTGGACCCATTTTCGCATGATAAATAGATAACGACGCTATGAGCGAGACTTACTGAAGGCTTTCTTCCATTCAAAATATTTTTGACGCCGAAAAAGTAGTTTTAAAATTTCTAAAGGTGATTTTTGAACTTTCAGAATTTACGATAACAATTACCTTTGCATTTGCATTTTTATGCTTGTTTAAATACCATTTTGATACTTGTCTTTTATGTAACGCTGTATTTAGTTACATTTTGTGGTTAATATCCCCACTAGCCACAAATCATTACACGTTTAGTGACATCTTAATTTAATGGTTCGATTGTCTTGTTACACTATTTTATATCTTTAATTCCTAACTCTGTAACTGTTTCTATTTTAATATTTCATATTGAATGCAAATATATTTTACTATAATTTCGTTTCGATAATAATTCATAGCCGTAAAACACATTTTCGAGGACATTACGCTTGCCACATAATAGGGCTGAATTATGTGGCAAACGTGTTAAAAATTCTTTGGTTTAAAATTGGACCCATTTTTTAACGATTAATAGATAACGATGCTATGAGCTAGACTTTCTGAAGGCTTGATTCCATTCAAAATATTTTTGACGCCGAAAAAGTCGTTTTGAAATTTTTAAAGGTGAATTTTGATCTTTCAGAATTTACGATAATAATTACTTTTGCATTTGAATTCTTATGCTAATTGAAATACCATTTTGATACTTGTTTTTATGTGACACTATTTTTTGGTACATTGAGAATATTTTTAGGATTAATATATCCCCACTAGCCACAAATCCTTACACATTTAGTGACATCTTGGTTTAATGGTTGGATTATTTTGTTACACTTTTTTATATCTTTAATTCCTAACTCTATAACTATTTCTATTTATATATTATTAATTGAATGCAAATATATTTGACTATAGTTTCATTTCGAAAATAATTTATAGTCGCAAAACATATTTTCGAGCACATTACGCTTGCTAAATAATATGGATGAATTATGTGGCAAGCGTGTTAAACCAACTTCGGTTGAAAATTGGACCCATTTTCGCACAATAAATAGATAACGATGCTATGAGCAACACTTCCTAAACGCTTACTTCCGTTCAATATATTTTTGACGTTGAAAAAGACATTTTGAAATTTCTAAAGGTAAATTTTGAACTTTCAAATTTTGCGATAATAATTACCTTTTCATTTGAATTCTTATGCTTATTTAAATACCACTTTTGTATACTTATTTTTTATATAACACTGTATTTAGGTACATTGAGAATATTTTTAGGGTTAATATATCCCCACTAGCCACAAATCCTTACACGTTTAGTGACATCATGGTTTAATGGTTCGATTATTTTGTTACACTTTTCTATATCTTTAATTCTTAACTCTATAACTGTTTCTATTTTAATATTTCATATTGAATGCAAATATATTTGACTATAGTTTCGTTTCGATAATAATTCATAGCCGTAAAACACATTTTCGAGCACATTACGCTTGCCACATATTAGGGCTGAATTATGTGGCAAACGTGTTAAAAATACTTCGATTTAAAATTAGACCCATTTTTTAATGATTAATAGATAACGACGCTATAAGCTAGAATTTCTGAAGGCTTGATTCCATTAATTATATTTTTGACGCTGAAAAAGTCGTTTTGAAATATCTAAAGGTGAATTTTGAACTTTCAGAATTTATGATAATAATTACTTTTGCATTTGAATTCTTATGCTTATTTAAATACCATTTTGATGCTTGTTTTTTATGTGACACTATTTTTTGGTACACTAAGAATATTTTTAGGGTTAATATATCCCCACTAGCCACAAATACTTACACATTTAGTGACATCTTGGTTTAATGGTTAGATTATTTTGTTACACTTTTTTATATCTTTAATTCCTAACTCTATAACTGTTTCTATTTTAATATTTATAATTGAATTCAAATATATTTGACTATAGTTTCATTTCGATAATAAATCGTAGCCGCAAAACAAATTTTCGAGCACATTACGCTTGCTACTTAATATGGCTGAATTATGTGGCAAGCGTGTTAAACCAACTTAGGTTTGAAATTGGACCCATTTTCGCCCAATAAATAGATAACGACGCTATGAGCTAGACTTCCTGAAGGCTTGCTTCCATTCTATATAATTTTAACACTGAAAAAGTCGAATTGAATATTCTAAAGGTGAACTTTGAACTTTCGGATATTATGATAGTAATTACCTTTGCATTTGAATTCTTATGCTTATTTAAATACCATTTTGATACTTGTTTTTTTTATGTAACACTGTATTTAGTTACATTGAGAATATTTTTGGGGTAAATATATCCCTACTAGCCACAAATCCTTACACGTTTAGTGACATCTTGGTTTAATGATTCGATTATTTTGTTACACTTTTTTATATCTCTCAATTCCTAACTCTATAATTGTTTCTATTTTAAACTTTCATATTGAATGCAAATATATTTGACTATGCACATTTTTGAGCACATTACGCTTGCCACATAATAGGGCTGAATTATGTGGCAAGCGTGTTAAAAAAACTTCGGTTAAAAATTGGACTCATTTTCGCACGATGAATAGATAACGACACTATGAGCAAGACTTCCTGAAGGCTTTCTTCCATTCAAAATATTTTTGACGCCGAAAAAGTCGTTTTGAAATTTCTAAAGGTGAATTTTGAACTTTTAGATTTTACGATAATAATTACCTTTGCATTTAAATTCTTATGCTTATTTAAATACCATTTGTTATTGTTTTTTATGTAACACTATATTTAGGTACATTGATAATATTTTTGGGGTTAATGTATCCCCACTTTCCACAAATTCTTACACGTTTAATGACATCTTGGTTTAATAGTTCAATTATTTTGTTACAGTTTTTTATATCTCTCAATTCCTAACTCTATAATTGTTTCTATTTTAAACTTTCAAATTGAATGGAAATGTATTTGACTTTTGTTTCATTTCGATAATAATTTATAGCCGCAATATACATTTTCGAGCACATTACGTTTGCCACATCGTGTTAAAAAATTACGATGAAAATTGGACCCATTTTCGCACGATGAATAGATTATGATGCTATGAGCAAGACTTCCTGAAGGCTTTCTTCCATTCAAAACATTTTTGACGCCAAAAAAGTCATTTTGAATTTTCTAAATGTGACTTTTAACTTTCAGATTCTATGATAATAATGACATTTGCATTTGAATTCTTATGCTTATTTAAATACCATTTTGATACTGGTTTTTTATATATCTCTGTATTTAGGTACATTGAGAATATTTTAGGGGTTAATATATCTCAATAGCCAGAAATCCTTACACATTTAGTGACATCTTGGTTTAATAGTTCGATTATTTTGTTACACTTTTTTAAATCTCTAATTCCTAGCTCTATAAATGTTTCTATTTTAAAATTTCATGTTGAAAGCAAATATATTTGACTATAGTTTCATTTCGATAATACTTCATAGCCGCAAAAAAAAAAAAATCGAACACATAGCGTTTGCCACATATTAAGGCTGAATTATGTAGCAAGCGTGTTAAAAAAACTTTGGTTGAAAATTGAACCCATTTTTTAACGATGAATAGACAACGACGCTATGAGCTAGACTTTCTGAAGGCTTGATTCTATTCAAAATATTTTTGATGCCGAAAAAGTCATTTTGAAATTTCTAAAGCTGAATTTTAAACTTTCAGATTTTACAATAACAATTACCTTTGCATTTAAATACTTTTGCTTACTTAAATATCATTTTGATACTTGTTTTTTATATAACACTGTATTTGGGTACATTGAGAATATTTGTTGGGTTAATATATCCCCACTAACCAACGATCCTTACACGTTTAACGATATCTTGGTTTAATGGTTCGATTATTTTGTTACACTTTTTTATATCTTTAATTCCAAACTCTATAGCTGTTTTTATTTTAATATTTATTATTAAATGAAAATATATTTAACTATAGTTTCGTTTCAATAATAATTCTTAGCCGCAAAACACATTTTTGATCACATTATGCTTGCCACATAATAGGGCTGAATAATGTGGCAAGCATGTTAAAACAACTTCGGGTGATAATTGGACCAATTTCCGCATGATGAATAGATAACGACGCTATGAGCAAGACTTCTTGAAGGCTTGCTTCCATTCAAAATATTTTTAACACCGAAAAAGTCGTTTTGAAATCCTAAAGTTGAATTTTGAACTTTCGGATATTACGATAATAATTACCTTTGCATTTGAATTCTTATGCTTATTTAAATACTATTTTGATACTTGTTTTTTATGTAACACTGTATGTAGATATATTGAGAATATTTTTGGGGTTACTACATCCCCACTAGCCACAAATCCTTACATGTTTAGAGACATCTTGATTTAATGATACAATTATTTTGTTACACTTTTTTATATCACTCAATTCCTAACTTTGTAGTTGCTTTTATTTTAAAATTTCATATCGAATTCAAATATATTTGACTTCGTTTTGAAAATAATTCATAGCCGCAAGAAAAATTTTCGAGCACATTACGTTTGACACATAATGGGGCTGAATTACGTGGCAAGCGTGTTAAAAAAAAAACTTCAGTTGAAAATTGGACCGATTTTCACATAATGAATAGATAACGACGCTATAAGCAAGACTTCCTGAAGGGTTGCTTCCATTCAAAATATTTTTCACGCCGAATAAGTCATTTGGAAATTTTTAAAGATGAATTTTGAATTTTCAGATTTTACGATAATAATTACCTTTGCATTTGAATTCTTATGCTTATTTAAATACCATTTTGATACCTATTTTTTATATAACACAGAATTTAGGTACATTGAGAATATTTTGGGGGTTAATATATCCCCACTACCCACAAATCCATACACGTTTAGTGACATCTTAGTTTAATGGCTCGATTATTTTGTTACAATTTTTTATATCTCTAATTCCTTGCTCTGTAATTGTTTCTATTTTAAAATTTTATGTTGAATGCAAATATATTTGACTATAGTTACGTTTTGATAATAATTCATAGCCGCATAAACAATTTTCGAGCAAATTACGTTTGCCACATAATAGGGCTGAATTATGTGGCAAAAGTGTGAAAACAACTGCGGTTAAAAATTGAACCCATTTTCACATGATGAATAGATAACGACGCTATGAGCAAGACATCCTGAAGGCTTGCTTCCATTCAAAATATTTTAGACGCCGAAAAAGTCGTTTAGAAATTTCTAAAGGTGAATTTTTAACTTTCGGATATGACGATAATAATTACCTTTTCATTTAAATTCTTATGCTTATTTAAATACTATTTTGATACTTGTTTTTATGTAACACTGTATTATGTTCATTGAGAATATTTTTGGGGTTAATATATCACACTAGCAACAAATCCTTACACGTTTAGAGACATCTTGATTTAATGGTTCGATTATTTTGTTACACTGTTTTATATCTCTCAATTCTTAACTCTATAATTGTTACTATTTTAAAATTTCATATTGAATGCAAATATAATTAAATGTAGTTTCGTTTCGATAATTATTCATAGCCGCAAAACACATTTTCGAGCACATTACGCTTGCCACATAATAGGGCTGATTTATGTGGCGAGGGTGTTTAAAAATACGTAGGTTGAAAATTGGACCCATTTTCGCACGTTGAACAGATAACGATGCTATAAGAAAGACTTCCTGAAGGCTTGCTTCCATTAAAAATAATTTGGATGCCAAAAAAGTCGTTTTAAATTTCTAAAGGTGAATTTTGAACCTTCGAAATTTACGATAATAAATACCTTTGCATTTGAATTCTTATGCTTATTTAAATATCATTTTGATACTTGTTTTTTATGTAACACTGAATTTAGGTACATTGAGAATATTTTGGGGGTTAATATATCCCCACTAACCACAAATCCTTACACGTTTAGTGACATCTTGGTTTAATGGTTCGATTATTTTTTATGCATTTTTATATCTCTAATTCCTAGCTCTATAATTGTTTCTATTTTAAAATTTCATATTGAATGCAAATATATTTGACTATAGTTACGTTTCGATAATAAGTCATAGCCGTAAAAAAAATTTCGAGCAAATTACGTTTGTCACATATTAAGGCTGAATTATGTGGCAAGTGATAATGCTAAAAACGAACATATATTTTATAGCATTATCCTTCAAGAAAGACAAGCTTTTAGTTGCAATTGTTCTATTTACAAGTGATATTCGTTTAAATAATAAAAGGTGAAGACAAAAGACAAATTCGACTAATTGAAGACGCAAACGACCAAAAATTTAAAAAGTACAAAGTACAATCAAAATGATTCAAATTATTGATGAGAAACGTCTAGAAATTACAAGAGTACGAGCCGCGAAATGCAAATTACAAGATATTAAATAGTACGAAAGGACGTTCAAAAATCCGGAACCGGGACCAGAGTCAACTCTCAACGCGCGACGCAACAGACTAAAAATTACAAGTCAACTATGCACATGAATATAATATAATATATAATTAATTATTAAAATTATATATATATTATATTATATATTAAAACCGTCGGTAAACTAGCAAACAAACAATTCTGAGCTGGATTCCCAGGCCATGCGATCGCATGGCCAGAAGGCACAAATGCCATACGATCGCATGGAGCAAAAAGGTTGGCCACATTGCTATAAAAGGCGCAGTTTCGGTCGAGTTTATCCATCCTAATTCAATCTCTCTCTCTCACAGATATATATATATATATATATATATATATATATATATATATATATATATATATATATATATATATATATATATATATAATTTAAATTTTATTTTTAATTTAAGATTAATAATAATAAGGGTATGTTAGCGAATGTTGTAAGTGTGTAAGTCGAAATTCTGTCCGTGTAACGCTACGCTATTATTAATCATTGTAAGTTATGTTCAACCTTTTTAAATTAATGTCTCGTAGCTAAGTTATTATTATGCTTATTTAATGCCGAAGTAATCTTGATGTTGGGCTAAATTTTAAGATTGGGTAATTGGGCTTTGGACCATAATTGGGGTTTGGATAAAAGAACGAAACTTGTGGAAATTAGACTATGGGCTATTAATGGGCTTTATATTAACTAAATGATACCTCGTTAATTTAATATATTGACTTATAATTTGACGTATTTATATATAACCACATACGCTTGACTGGGTACGGTGGGCGGAATATCTATAAATACCAATAATTATTCATTTGACAGGACACGGGGATGGATTAATAATCAATAGACTTATTGAAATAGGGGTGGATTACATTCAAGGGTAATTGGTGTAATTGTTAACAAAGTAGTAAAACCTTGGACTTCGATAACCTGGTGTATTCATTAAACAAAGTATTAAGACCTTGTTACAATTCGAATCCCCAATTAGTTGGACTATTTGACTTCGGGTATAAGGATAATTTGACGAAGACTCTCGCACTTTATATTTATGACTGATGGACTATTATGGACAAAATCGTATGGGCATATCGAATAATTCAGGACAAAGGACAATTAACCCATGGTACTAAACTAAAATCAACAAGTCAAACATCATGATTACGGAAGTTTAAATAAGTATAATTCCTTTATTTCATATTTCATCGAACTTTTATTTACTATCATTTTATTTATTGCATTTTTAATTATTGTACTTTTTAATTATCGCAATTTCATTTATCATCATTTTATTTATCGCACTTTAATTTGTCGCACTTTAATTATTGTCATTTACTTTACGCTTTAAATTAAGTTATATTTATTTTTAATATTTTACATTAGGTTTTAACTGCGACTTAAGACATAAAATCGACAAACCGGTCATTAAACGGTAAAACCCCCTTTTTATAATAATAATACTACTTATATATTTATTTATATACAAATATAGTTTAAAATAAAATATAGTGTTAAACTTGGCTAGTTCCCTGTGGACGAACCGGACTTACTAAAAACTACACTACTGTACGATTAGGTACACTGCCTATAAGTGTTGTAGCAAGGTTTAGGTATATCCACTCTATAAATAAATAAATAACTTGTGTAAAATTGTATCGTATTTAATAGTATTTCATAACAAATATATAACTATTTCGTATACACCTCTGCACACATCAAGTAATTTTGGCGCCGCTACCGGGGACTGTTTAAACGCCGAAAGTGAAACGCTATATAAAAAAAAGATTTTTATTAAGTCGTAATCTATTTTTGTAAAAACATACGTTTTAAATATTAAAAATACAAAAATACAAAAACAAGAAAAAGAAAAATATATCTATATTTTTAAGTTTAGTTAAATTAAAAAGTTTATTTTTTTATTGTGAAAAGTTATAAAAACTAATAAGTTATATTTATATTTTATATATATTAAAAATAGAAAAAAAAATATAAATATAAAAAGTATACGGGCCATACTGTAGCAGCCCATAACTTCTGGCCCGGTTTCCTAATTCATGCGACCACATGAAAATTTAACTAGCACTCCATGCGATCGCATGGAGTGATTTGACTGGCCTGATCCTAGTACGTACGAATTAGGGTTACGTATAATTATTATTATTATTATTTAATTAGTTAATTAGGGTTAGTTTATTTTAATATCTAGTTTATTTTTAAATTAATTTGTATTTTTAAGTTTTATTTAGTTTTATTAATTATATAAAAATCAATACTTTTATACAATAATAATATAAAAATAATATTTTTATAAAAATTGTATTTTTATAACCTTAAGTTTTATTTTTAAATTTTGTATCTTTTTAATCGTTTATTCGTAATATTTATTTTTATCGCTCGTAATTAGTTTTTAATTTAGTATTTTGCCATAGTTATTTTTATTTCTAGACTCTTAGGCTTTGCCGTAAAATCCCTTAAGTGCTTTTTCTTTAGATTAAAATTTAGACGCTTTAGAATTTTACGACGTCGCTCATCGCTTTAATATTTAATAGACTTTAGTACCTTTTTAAGTTATTACCATTTTGGATATAGAATTCCTTTTAAGTTTTAATACCTTTTAGACGTAAGTTTTAATATTTAGTTTTTAGACTTTTAAGTTTCGACGCTGCATTTTATTATTTTTCGACGCTTATTTTTCGACCTTTTATTTTTCGACGTTTTTCGACGCGCTCTTTTTCTTTCTTATTTCTCTACGCTCCAGTTTTTAGGACATATAATTTTCTATTTCTTCTCTAAAATTTCAAAACGAAAAATTATTTTAAGCGGTTAAATTGATAAACATCCAAAATTTTCTAGTTCGTAGTAATAGTTGGATTTGTTAGTGGCGAGTTGTGGGCTTCCGATTTAAAGGGTCCTGGCTACCTGCTGCATCTATTGGGTATTCGAAACGTGTACAAAATCAGAAAAGTCTATTAATTTGATAACTTATATAATTTTTATCTTTTATAACTAATAGGATATTCAGTGAATGCACCGAGCAAAACGTTCACCACCTTTCATACGTTCACCACCTGTAACTCGATCAAGACATCTAGCCAATATTGTCGTCGTTGATTTTTCTTTAGAATCGTCATCCAGTCGACCAAGTACTCCAATTCAAATTTCAGATAATCTATTTTTTGAACCCGACCTCACAATTGAGAATCCAGAGGATATTCAGGGACAATTCAGAGATCCTGAACCACTAATCATTCCTCCTGAACCACAAAGCTGTAGTGACCCGAACTTTTCCATGTTTATATATATATATATTAAATGAAATTGTTATTTACATGATTAAGTGTTTCCAACATGTTAAGCAATCAAACTTGTTAAGACTTGGTTAATTGAAATAGGTTTCATATAGACAATTGACCACCCAAGTTGACAGGTGATTCACGAACGTTAAAACTTGTAAAAACTATACAATGACATATATATGGTTATATATATAGTTAACATGATTTTATTATAAGTATGTATCTCATTAGGTATTTTAACAATGAGTTATATACATAAAAATGAGACTATTAATTTAAGAAACTCGAAAACGATATATATAACGATTATCGTTATAACAACGTCTTACTAGGTACATATGAATCATATTAAGATATTGATACACTTGGTTAATTATGTTAAATGATAAGTAAATATATTATTAAGTGTATTAACAATGAAATACATATGTAAAAATAAGACTACTAACTTGATGATTTCGAAACGAGACATATATGTAACGATTATCGTTGTAACGACATTTAACTGTATATATATCATACTAAGATATATTATATATCATAATATCATGATAATATAACAATTTAACATCTCATTTGTTATAATAAACAATGGGTTAACAACATTCAACAAGATCGTTAACCTAAAGGTTTCAAAACAACATTTACATGTAACGACTAACGATGACTTAACGACACAGTTAAAATGTATATACATGTAGTGTTTTAATATGTATTCATATACTTTTGAAAGACTTCAATACACTTATCAAAATACTTCTACTTAACAAAAATGCTTACAATTACATCCTCGTTCAGTTTCATCAACAATTCTACTCGTATGCACCCGTATTCGTACTTGTACAATACACAGCTTTTAGATGTATGTACTATTGGTATATACACTCAAATGATCAGCTCTTAGCAGCCCATGTGAGTCACCTAACACATGTGGGAACCATCATTTGGCAACTAGCATGAAATATCTCATAAAATTACAAAAATATGAGTAATCATTCATGACTTATTTACATGAAAACAAAATTACATATCCTTTATATCTAATCCATACACCAACGACCAAAAACACCTACAAACACTTTAATTCTTCAATTTTCTTCATCTAATTGATCTCTCTCAAGTTCTATCTTCAAGTTCTAAGTGTTCTTCATAAATTCCAAAAGTTCTAGTTTCATAAAATCAAGAATACTTCCAAGATTGCAAGTTTACTTCCAAGTTTTCTAAATCCATTCCAAGTAATCATCCAAGATCAAGAAACCTTTGTTACTTATAGTATGTTATCTTTCTAATACAAGGTAATAATCATATTCAAACTTTAATTCAATTTCTATAACTATAACAATCTTATTTCGAGTGGAAATCTTACTTGAAATTGTTTTCGTGTCATGATTCTGCTTCAAGAACTTTCAAGCCATCCAAGGATTCTTTGAAGCTAGATCTATTTTTCTCATTTCCAGTAGGTTTATCCAAGGAACTTGAGGTAGTAATGATGTTCATAACATCATTCGATTCATACATATAAAGCTATCTTATTCGAAGGTTTAAACTTGTAATCACTAGAACATAGTTTAGTTAATTCTAAACTTGTTCGCAAATAAAAGTTAATCCTTCTAACTTGACTTTTAAAATCAAATAAACACATTTTCTATATCTATATGATATGCTAACTTAATGATTTAAAACCTGGAAACACGAAAAACACCGTAAAACCGGATTTACGCCGTCGTAGTAACACCGCAGGCTGTTTTGGGTTAGTTAATTAAAAACTATGATAAACTTTGATTTAAAAGTTTTTATTATGGGAAAATGATTTTTATTATGAACATGAAACTATATCCAAAAATTATGGTTAAACTCAAAGTGGAAGTATGTTTTCTAAAATGGGCATCTAGACGTCGTTCTTTCGACTGAAATGACTACCTTTACAAAAACAACTTGTAACTTATTTTTCCGACTATAAACCTATACTTTTTCTGTTTAGATTCATAAAATAGAGTTCAATATGAAACCATAGCAATTTAATTCACTCAAAACGGATTTAAAATGAAGAAGTTATGAGTAAAACAAGATTGGATAATTTTTCTCATTTTAGTTACGTGAAAATTGGTAACAAATCTATTCCAACCATAACTTAATCAACTTGTATTGTATATTATGTAATCTTGAGATACCAGAGACACGTATACAATGTTTCGACCTATCATGTCGACATATCTATATATATTTCGGAACAACCGTAGACACTCTATATGTGAATGTTGGAGTTAGCTATATAGGGTTGAGGTTGATTCCAAAATATATATAGTTTGAGTTGTGATCAATACTAAGATAGGTATACACTGGGTCGTGGATTGATTCAAGATAATATTTATCAATTTATTTCTGTACATCTAACTGTGGACAACTAGTTGTAGGTTACTAACGAGGACAGCTGACTTAATAAACTTAAAACATCAAAATATATTAAAAGTGTTGTAAATATATTTTGAACATACTTTGATATATATGTATATATTGTTATAGGTTCGTGAATCAACCAGTAGCCAAGTCTTACTTCCTGACAAAGTAAAAATCTGTGAAAGTGAGTTATAGTCCCACTTTTAAAATCTAATATTTTTGGGATGAGAATACATGCAGGTTTTATAAATGATTTACAAAATAGACACAAGTACGTGAAACTACATTCTATGATTGAATTATCGAAATCGAATATGCCCCTTTTTATTAAGTCTGGTAATCTAAGAATTAGGGAACAGACACCCTAATTGACGCGAATCCTAAAGATAGATCTATTGGGCCTAACAAACCCCATCCAAAGTAGCGGATGCTTTAGTACTTCGAAATTTATATCATATCCGAAGGGTGTCCCGGAATGATGGGGATATTCTTATATATGCATCTTGTTAATGTCGGTTACCAGGTGTTCACCATATGAATGATTTTTATCTCTATGTATGGGATGTGTATTGAAATATGAAATCTTGTGGTCTATTGTTACGATTTGATATATATAGGTTAAACCTATAACTCACCAACATTTTTGTTGACGTTTAAAGTATGTTTATTCTCAGGTGAATACTAAGAGCTTCCGCTGTTGCATACTAAAATAAGGACAAGATTTGGAGTCCATGTTTGTATGATATTGTGTAAAAACTGCATTCAAGAAACTGATTTCGATGTAACATATTTGTATTGCAAACCATTATGTAATGGTCGTGTGTAAACAGGATATTTTAGATTATCATTATTTGATAATCTACATTGTTTATGAAATAAAGGTTATGGTTTGTTTTAAAAATGAATGCTGTCTTTGAAAAACATCTCATATAGAGGTCAAAACCTCGCAACGAAATCAATTAATATGGAACGTTTTTAATCAATAAGAACGGGACATTTCAGTTGGTATCCGAGCGTTGGTCTTAGAGAACCAGAAATTTGCATTAGTATGTCTTATCGAGTTTGTTAGGATGCATTAGTGAGTCTGGACTTCGACCGTGTTTTCTTTAAAAATGATTGCTTAACATTTTTGTTGGAAACTATATATTATTAACATGTATATATTATGTGATATATTAATCTCTTAACATGTTTGATATTGTGTGATAGATGTCTACCTCTAGCACAAATCCCATTGACTCACCTAATAATAACGAAGAGTCGAATATATATTGGACTGATTCACAAGTTCCCGAAGAAGAACCGGAAGAAGAATCAGAACCGGAAGAAGAATCAGAACCGGAAGAGGAGGAACCGGAGGAGGAAATAGAATCGGTGGGGGAAATAATAAAACGGTTAAGTAAAAGAAAATCCTCAACCAACCGACCAAGGTTAATTATGGTCAATGGTGTTTCCGCCAAGGAAGCAAAATATTGGGAGGATTACCAATTCTCCGATGAATCGGATTCCGACGAAAATTCCGATGATGTTATAGAAATTACACCAACTGAATTTAAAAAGGCAAAAGAAAATAATAAGGGAAAGGGCATAAAAATAGAGAAATCTAATTCCAACCCCGATGAACTTTATATGTACCGTCAACCCCCGAAGCCCTTAAGTTGTAACAATGACCCGGGAACCTCTAAACCACCAGGTTTTTCTAAACCGTTGTGGAAAATGACAGCTCGTATTAGGGGAACATCATATATTCCTAGAAACTTGGCAAAACGAACCAAAATCGAAGAAGAAGAAACGAGCGAGTCGGAATAAGATAGTTGTATTCGTGTGGTGTAATATATGTAATATAGTGTGCTTATGCTTTATGATATATGTAAAAATTGCTTGTATTAATAAGTATTTTTTTTTATGAATCTAACTCTTGTCTATTTTACAGTATAAAAACACAAAATGGATAGACAACCCAATATTTTAAGAGACCTACCCGGAGACATGATTGATGAAATCTTATCTAGAGTCGGTCAGAATTCCTCGGCACAACTATTTAAGGCGAGATCAGTTTGTAAGACATTCGAAGAACGTTCCAAGAATGCCTTGGTTTATAAAAGGTTTTCGTTCAAAAGATGGGGGATATCACATTGGGAAATCCATAAGTTACGATGTGTTTACTTTTACGCATATATTGCGGGGAACCCAAATGCTATTTTACGCAACGGGTTAAGAAATTATTTTGACTCAATATATCCGAATATAGGACTTCGTGATTTAGAAAAAGCGGCTAACATGCAACATAAAGAAGCATGCTATGCTTACGGGTTAGTAATGTTCGCTTCTCACCAAAGTGAGAAAAAGAACATCGGGCTACAACTATTAAACAAAACGTTCCCACAAGTGATGGAGTCGGTAATTGGGGTAAGAAATGAGGTTTGTAGGTTATTACGAGACTGTTGGTCATTACGTAACCCTCGTCCCTTTGACGATGTTACAACACGTTGTCTTATCAATGGCCATAACGGTTATGTTCCACAAGACCATGGATGGGAAGTAGTCCTAGTAAAACCAGAATGCAAGACTTGTTTCTGGACGTATGAATTACGTGTCTTTATTGCCTTTGCTGAACGACTTGTGTACTAGCTAGAATTATCTTCACAACTATCTTGTATTAAAGTTATTGTGTGCTATATTTCATGCTTTATGTAAAATAAGCGGTATTGTAAGTTTGTAAAATATTGTATAGAAGTTTGAACGAGAAATATTATTATAATCAGTTTTTCATATAGAATTATAGTAGTTGAATTGTATATTAGCTACTAAGTATGAACTTAACGGGTAGGTACTACCCGAATTTAAACTTATAAAACGCTAATATGAAGAAAAAGCTTTTATAAATGAGTTCATATTATGCTATGAAATACTATTAACTACTCTTAATATTCTGTATAATTAACTTGTTCCATTTGACTATTTTGAAGGAAATGGCACCAACTACTCGACACACCGTGAATATGAATGAAGAGGAATTCGGTACTTTTCTAGCTTCAAACATAGCCGCAGTACAGGCTGCGCTATATACCAACAATAACCTTGGATCTAGCAGTACAGGAAATCGTGTAGGATGCACCTACAAAGAATTCACTGCCTGCAAACCTTTGGAATTTGATGGAACCGAAGGATCTATCGGATTGAAACGGTGGACCGAGAAGGTCGAATCGGTGTTTGCCATAAGTAAGTGTACTGAAGAGGACAAAGTGAAGTACGCTACGCATACCTTCACAGGTTCTGCGTTAACATGGTGGAATACCTATCTAGAGCAAGTGGGACAAGATGATGCGTACGCACAACCGTGGTCAGCATTCAAGCACTTGATGAACGAGAAGTACCGTCCCAGAACCGAGGTCAATTAGCTCAAGACAGAACTTAGAGGGTTACGAACCCAAGGATTTGATATTACCACGTACGAAAGACGATTCACAGAATTGTGCCTATTGTGTCCGGGAGCGTTCGAAGATGAGGAAGAGAAGATCGACGCGTTTGTGAAAGGATTACCGGAAAGAATCCAAGAAGATATAAGTTCACACGAGCCCGCCTCCATACAACAGGCATGTAGAATGGCTCACAAACTAGTGAACCAGATTGAGGAAAGAATTAAAGAACAGACGGCTGAAGAGGCCAATGTGAAGCAAGTCAAAAGAAAGTGGAGGAAAATGGTGATAAGAAACACCAATACAACAACAATAGCAATTACAACAATAATCGCAACAATTATCCCAACAATCGCAACATCAATCGCAACTACAACAAATGGCCTAACAACAACACCAACAGAAACAACAACAACAACAGCAACTACAACAATCATCCCAACAACAATAACAACCGCAACAATAATAACAATCAGAAGCAGCTATGCCAAAGGTGTGAAAAATATCACTCGGGGTTCTGCAACAAATTTTGCAACAAGTGTAAAATAAATGGTCATAGCGCGGCGAAGTGTGAGGTCTACGGACCAGGGGTTAACAGAACGAAAGGAACAAATGGTGTCAGAACGAGTAATGGCGGAGCAAGTAGTGTCGGAGCAAGTTATGCCAATGTAGTTTGTTATAAATGTGGAAAACCGGGCCACATTATTAGAAATTGCCCGAACCAGGAGAACACGAATGGACAAGGCCGCGGAAGAGTTTTCAATATTAATGCGGCAGAGGCACAGGAAGACCCGGAGCTTGTTACGGGTACGTTTCTTATTGACAATAAATCTGCTTACGTTTTATTTGATTCGGGTGTGGATAGAAGCTATATGAGTAGAGATTTTTGTGCTAAATTAAGTTGTCCATTGACGCCTTTGGATAGTAAATTTTTACTCGAATTAGCAAACGGTAAATTAATTTCAGCAGATAATATATGCCGGAATCGAGAAATTAAACTGGGTAGCGAAATATTTAAGATTGATTTGATACCAGTAGAGTTAGGGAGTTTTGATGTAATAGTTGGCATGGACTGGCTGAAGAAGGTGAAAGCAGAGATCGTATGTTATAAAAATGCAATTCGCATTGTACGAGAAGAAGGAGAACCTTTAATGGTGTACGGAGAAAAGGGCAACACGAAGCTACATCTTATTAGTAATTTGAAGGCACAAAAACTAATAAGAAAAGGTTGCTATGCTGTTCTAGCACATGTCGAGAAAGTACAAACTGAAGAAAAGAGCATCAATGATGTTCCCGTCGCAAAAGAATTTCCCGATGTATTTCCGAAAGAATTACCGGGATTACCCCCACATCGATCCGTTGAATTTCAAATAGATCTTGTACAAGGAGCTGCACCAATAGCTCGTGCTCCTTACAGACTCGCACCCAGCGAGATGAAAGAACTGCAAAGCCAATTACAAGAACTTTTAGAGCATGGTTTCATTCGACCAAGTACATCACCGTGGGGGGCTCCTGTTTTGTTTGTCAAGAAGAAAGATGGTACATTCAGGTTGTGTATCGACTATCGAGAGTTGAATGAACTTACCATCAAGAACTGCTACCCACTACCGAGAATCGACGACTTATTTGATCAACTACAAGGCTCGTCTGTTTATTCAAAGATTGACTTACGTTCCGGGTATCATCAAATGCGGGTAAAAGAAGATGATATTCCAAAGACTGCTTTCAGAACACGTTACGGTCATTACGAGTTTATGGTCATGCCGTTTGGTTTAACTAATGCACCAGCTGTGTTCATGGACCTTATGAACCGAGTTTGTGGACCATACCTTAACAAGTTTGTCATTGTTTTCATTGATGACATACTTATTTACTCAAAGAATGACAAAGAACACGGTGAACATTTGAGAAAGGTGTTAGAAGTATTGAGGAAGGAAGAATTGTACGCTAAGTTTTCAAAGTGTGCATTTTGGTTGGAAGAAGTTCAATTCCTCGGTCACATAGTGAACAAAGAAGGTATTAAGGTGGATCCGGCAAAGATCGAAACCGTTGAAAAGTGGGAAACCCCAAAAACTCCGAAGCATATACGTCAATTTTTAGGACTAGCTGGTTACTACAGAAGGTTCATCCAAGACTTTTTCAGAATAGCAAAACCCTTGACTGCATTAACGCATAAAGGGAAGAAATTTGAATGGAAGGATGAACAACAGAAAGCGTTTCAGTTATTGAAGAAAAAGCTAACTACGGCACCTATATTGTCATTGCCTGAAGGGAATGATGATTTTGTGATTTATTGTGACGCATCAAAGCAAGGTCTCGGTTGTGTATTAATGCAACGAACGAAGGTGATTGCTTATGCATCTAGACAATTGAAGATTCACGAACAAAATTATACGACGCATGATTTGGAATTAGGCGTGGTTGTTTTTGCATTAAAGACTTGGAGGCACTACTTATATGGGGTCAAAAGTATTATATATACCGACCACAAAAGTCTTCAACACATATTTAATCAGAAACAACTGAATATGAGGCAGCGTAGGTGGATTGAATTATTGAATGATTACGACTTTGAGATTCGTTACCACCCGGAGAAGGCAAATGTGGTAGCCGACGCCTTGAGCAGAAAGGACAGAGAACTCATTCGAGTAAAATCTATGAATATAATGATTCACACTAACCTTACTACTCAAATAAAGGAGGCGCAACAAGGAGTTTTAAAAGAGGAAAATTTAAAGGATGAAATACCCAAAGGATCAGAGAAGCATCTTAATATTCGGGAAGACGGAACCCGGTATAGGGCTGAAAGAATTTGGGTACCAAAATTTGGAGATATGAGAGAAATGGTACTTAGAGAAGCTCATAAAACCAGATACTCAATACATCCTGGAACGGGGAAGATGTACAAGGATCTTAAGAAACATTTTTGGTGGCCAGGTATGAAAGCCGATATTGCTAAATATGTAGGAGAATGTTTGATGTGTTCTAAGGTCAAAGCTGAACATCAGAAACCATCATGTCTACTACAACAACCTGAAATCCCGGAATGGAAATGGGAAAACATTACCATGGATTTCATTACTAAATTGCCAAGGACTGCAAGTGGTTATGATACTATTTGGGTAATAGTTGATCGTCTCAGCAAGTCGGCACACTTCCTGCCAATAAGAGAAGATGACAAGATGGAGAAGTTAGCACGACTGTATTTGAAGGAAGTCGTCTCCAGACATGGAATACCAATCTCTATTATCTCTGATAGGGTAGGCAGATTTATTTCAAGATTCTGGCAGACATTACAGCAAGCATTGGGAACTCGTCTAGACATGAGTACTGCCTATCATCCACAAACTGATGGGCAGAGTGAAAGGACGATACAAATGCTTGAAGACATGCTACGTGCTTGTGTTATTGATTTCGGAAACAGTTGGGATCGACATCTACCGTTAGCAGAATTTTCCTACAACAACAGCTACCATTCAAGCATTGAGATGGTGCCGTTTGAAGCACTTTATGGTAGAAAGTGCAGGTGTCCGATTTGTTGGAGTGAAGTGGGGGATAGACAGATTACGGGTCCGGAGATAATACAAGAAACTACCGAGAAAATCATCCAAATTCAGCAAAGATTGAAAACCGTCCAGAGTCGACAAAAGAGCTACGCGGACAGTAAAAGAAAAGATATAGAGTTTGAAATTGGAGAAATGGTCATGCTTAAGGTTTCACCTTGGAAAGGCGTTGTTCGATTTGGTAAACGGGGGAAACTAAATCCAAGGTACATTGGACCATTCAAGATTATAGATCATGTCGGACCAGTAGCTTACCAACTAGAGCTACCTCAACAACTCGCGGCTGTACATAACACTTTTCACGTCTCAAATTTGAAGAAATGTTTTGCTAAAGAAGATCTCACTATTCCGTTGGACGAAATCCAAATCAATGAAAAACTTCAATTCATTAAAGAACCCGTCGAAATAATGGATCGTGAGGTTAAGAGACTTAAGCAAAATAAGATACCGATTGTTAAGGTTCGATAGAATGCTCGTAGAGGACCCGAGTTCACCTGGGAGCATGAAGATTAGATGAAGAAGAAATACCCGCATTTATTTCCAGAAGATACGTCAACACCTCCAACTGCTTAAAATTTCGGGACGAAATTTATTTAACGGGTAGGTACTGTAGTGACCCGAACTTTTCCATGTTTATATATATATTAAATGAAATTGTTATTTACATGATTAAGTGTTTCTAACATGTTAAGCAATCAAACTTGATAAGACTTGGTTAATTGAAATAGGTTTCATATAGACAATTGACCACCCAAGTTGACAGGTGATTCACGAACGTTAAAACTTGTAAAAACTATACGATGACATATATATGGTTATATATATAGTTAACATGATTTTATTATAAGTATGTATCTCATTAGGTATTTTAACAATGAGTTATGTATATAAAAATGAGACTATTAATTTAAGAAACTCGAAAACGATATATATAACGATTATCGTTATAACAACGTCTTACTAGGTACATATGAATCATATTAAGATATTGATACACTTGGTTAATTATGTTAAATGATAAGTAAATATATCATTAAAGTGTATTAATAATGAACTACATATGTAAAAATAAGACTACTAACTTAATGATTTCGAAACGAGACGTATATGTAACGATTATCGTTGTAACGACATTTAACTGTATATATATCATACTAAGATATATTATATATCATAATATCATGATAATGTAACAATTTAACATCTCATTTGATATAATAAACAATGGGATAACAACATTCAACAAGATCGTTAACCTAAAGGTTTCAAAACAACATTTACATGTAACGACTAACGATGACTTAACGACTCAGTTAAAATGTATATACATGTAGTGTTTTAATATATATTCATACACTTTTTAAAGACTTCAAGACACTTATCAAAATACTTCTACTTAACAAAAATGCTTACAATTACATCCTCGTTCAGTTTCATCAACAATTCTACTCGTATGCACCCGTATTCGTACTCGTACAATACACAGCTTTTAGATGTATGTACTATTGGTATATACACTCCAATGATCAGCTCTTAGCAGCCCATGTGAGTCACCTAACACATGTGGGAACCATCATTTGGCAACTAGCATGAAATATCTCATAAAATTATAAAAATATGAGTAATCATTCATGACTTATTTACATGAAAACAAAATTACATATCCTTTATATCTAATTCATACACCAACGACCAAAAACACCTACAAACACTTTCATTCTTAAATTTTATTCATCTAATTGATCTCTCTCAAGTTCTATCTTCAAGTTCTAAGTGTTCTTCATAAATTCCAAGAGTTCTAGTTTCATAAAATCAAGAATACTTCCAAGATTGCAAGTTTACTTCCAAGTTTTCTAAATCCATTCCAAGTAATCATCCAAGATCAAGAAACCTTTGTTACTTACAGTAGGTTATCTTTCTAATACAAGGTAATAATCATATTCAAACTTTAATTCAATTTCTATAACTATAACAATCTTATTTCGAGTGAAAATCTTACTTGAAATTGTTTTCGTGTCATGATTCTGCTTCAAGAACTTTCAAGCCATCCAAGGATCCTTTGAATCTAGATCTATTTTTATAATTTCCAGTAGATTTATCCAAGGAACTTGAGGTATTAATGATGTTCATAACATCATTCGATTCATACATATAAAGTTATCTTATTCGAAGGTTTAAACTTGTAATCACTAGAACATAGTTTAGTTAATTCTAAACTTGTTTGCAAATAAAAGTTAATCCTTCTAACTTGACTTTTAAAATCAACTAAATATATGTTCTATATCTATATGATATGCTAACTTAATGATTTAAAACCAGGAAACACGAAAAACACCGTAAAACCGGATTTACGCCTTCGTAGTAACACCGCGGGCTGTTTTGGGTTAGTTAATTAAAAACTATGATAAACTTTGATTTAAAATTTTTTATTATGGAAAAATTATTTTTATTATGAACATGAAACTATATCCAAAAATTATGGTTAAACTCAAAGTGGAAGTATGTTTTCTAAAATGGTCATCTAGACGTCGTTCTTTCGACTGAAATGACTACCTTTACAAAAACGACTTGTAACTTATTTTTCCGACTATAAACCTATACTTTTTCTATTTAGATTCATAAAATAGAATTCAATATGAAACCATAGCAATTTGATTCACTCAAAACGGATTTAAAATGAAGAAGTTATGGGTAAAACAAGATTGGATAATTTTTCTCATTTTAGCTACGTGAAAATTGGTAACAAATCTATTCCAACCATAACTTAATCAACTTGTATTGTATATTATGTAATCTTGAGATACCATAGACACGTATACAATGTTTCAACCTATCATGTCAACACATCTATATATATTTCGGAACAACCATAGACACTCTATATGTGAATGTTGGAGTTAGCTATACAGGGTTGAGGTTGATTCCAAAATATATATAGTTTGAGTTGTGATCAATACTGAGATACGTATACACTGGGTCGTGGATTGATTCAAGATAATATTTATCGATTTATTTATGTACATCTAACTGTGGACAACTAGTTGTAGGTTACTAACGAGGACAGCTGACTTAATAAACTTAAAACATCAAAATATATTAAAAGTGTTGTAAATATATTTTGAACATACTTTGATATATATGTATATATTGTTATAGGTTCGTGAATCAACCAGTGGCCAAGTCTTACTTCCCGACGAAGTAAAAATCTGTGAAAGTGAGTTATAGTCCCACTTTTAAAATCTAATATTTTTGGGATGAGAATACATGCAGGTTTTATAAATGATTTACAAAATAGACACAAGTACGTGAAACTACATTCTATGGTTGAATTATCGAAATCGAATATGCCCCTTTTTATTAAGTCTGGTAATCTAAGAATTAGGGAACAGACACCCTAATTGACGTGAATCCTAAAGATAGATCTATTGGGCCTAACAAACCCCATCCAAAGTACCGGATGCTTTAGTACTTCGAAATTTATATCATATCCGAAGGGTGTCCCGGAATGATGGGGATATTCTTATATATGCATCTTGTTAATGTCGGTTACCAGGTGTTCACCATATGAATGATTTTTATCTCTATGTATGGGATGTGTATTGAAATATGAAATCTTGTGGTCTATTGTTACGATTTGATATATATAGGTTAAACCTATAACTCACCAACATTTTTGTTGACGTTTAAAGCATGTTTATTCTCAGGTGAATACTAAGAGCTTCCGCTGTTGCATACTAAAATAAGGACAAGATTTGGAGTCCATGTTTGTATGATATTGTGTAAAAACTTCATTCAAGAAACTGATTTCGATGTAACATATTTGTATTGTAAACCATTATGTAATGGTCGTGTGTAAACAGGATATTTTAGATTATCATTATTTGATAATCTACGTAAAGCTTTTTAAACCTTTATTTATGAAATAAAGGTTATGGTTTGTTTTAAAAATGAATGCAGTCTTTGAAAAACGTCTCATATAGAGGTCAAAACCTCGCAACGAAATCAATTAATATGGAACGTTTTTAATCAATAAGAACGGGACATTTCAAAATCACTCATCCAGAGATTGTCGAGGAAGAAACCATTAAATCAGAATCCTTTAGTGATTCAGATTCAACAAATTCAATAATGGAAAATCTGGAACCTCTAAGTATGGAAGACCGAATGAGAGCTAAACGCACTGGCCAAGGTCACGCAATTACTCAACCAGACATTAATGCGCCAGATTATGAAATTAAAGGACAAATCCTACACATGGTAACTAATCAATGCCAATTTAGTGGTGCGCCGAAGGAAGATCCAAACGAACATCTTCGAACCTTTAATAGGATTTATACTCTATTTAAAATTCTAGAAGTGGAGGATGAACAGATATATCTCATGTTATTTCCCTGGACTTTAAAGGGAGAAGCCAAAGATTGGTTAGAATCGTTACCTGAAGGGGCGATTGATACATGGGACGTTTTAGTTGAAAATTTTCTTAAACAATTCTTTCCGGCATCTAAAGCCGTAAGACTTCAAGGAGAAATTGTTACGTTCACACAAAAGCCAAATGAAACTCTATATGAAGCATGGACAAGATTTGGAAAGTTGTTGAGAGGATGTCTGCAACATGGTTTAGACACTTATCAAATAGTACAAATATTCTACCAAGGATGCGACATCACTACAAGAAAAGACATCGTTATAGCAGCTGGTGGTTCCATTATGAAGAAAACTGCAACTGAAGCTTACAAAATTATTGATAACACTGCTTCCCACTCACATGAGTGGCATCAAGAAAAAGATATCGTTAAATCATCTAAAGCAGCTAGAGCCGATTCTAGCCATCACTTTGATTCCATGTCCGCAAAGATAGATGATGTCGAGAGACGAATGGAAAAGATGACTAAAGATATTCACTCAATACGAATTAGTTGTGAGCAGTGTGGAGGACCACATTTGACAAAAGATTGTCTCAGTATTGAACAAACAATGGAACAAAGAGAGAATGTTTCATACATTAACCAAAGGCCTGGAAATAATTATCAAAATAATTATCAACCGCCAAGACCAATGTATAATCAAAATCAGAATTATAACCGAAATGTTCCATACAACAACCAACAAGGTCCTAGCAATCAACAGGTATCTAACAATACTTACAATCAGTAAAGACCTATTTTTCAAAACAAACCACCACAAACCGATGATAAAAAGCCGAATTTCCAAGATATGATGTCGAAGCTAGTTGAATCTCAAACTCAATTTTTCACATCTCAGAAACAAACCAATGAACAAAATGCTCAAGCATTTAGAAATCCACAAGCTTCTATACAAAATCTGGAACAAGAAGTAAGCAACCTAGCAAGGTTTGAAATGTCCCGTTCATATCGATTATAAACGTTCCATATTAATTGATTTCGTTGCGAGGTTTTGACCTCTATATGAGACGTTTTTCAAAGACTGCATTCGTTTTTAAAATAAACCATAACCTTTACTTTATCGACAAGGTTAAAAAGACACCACCTAGATTATTCAGAAATGATAATCTTAAAATATCACACTTACACACTACCAATACATATTGGTTTATAATATTAATATGTTGCAACAAAATAAATCTCGAATGCAGTTTTAAACAATATTATACAAGCATGCTGACACTAAATCTTGTCCATATATTAGCATGCAACAGCGGAAGTTCTTAATAATCACATGAGAATAAACATGCTTTAAACATCAACAAAAATGTTGGTGATTTGTAGGTTTAACCTATATATTTATCAAATTGTAATAATAGACCACAAGATTTCATATTTCAATATACATCCCATACATAGAGAAATAAATTATTCATATGGTGAACACCTGATAACCGACATTAACAAGATGCATATAAGAATATCCCCTATCATTCCAGGAAATCCATCGGACATGATAAAACAACATCGAAGTACTAAAGCATCCGCAACCATGGCTGGGGTTCGTTAGGCCCAATAGATCTATCTTTAGGATTCGCGTCAATTAGTAGATCGGTTTACTAATTCTTAGGTTACCAAGCAAAAAGGGGCATATTCGGCTTCGATCATTCACACATATAATGTAGTTTCATTTACTTGTGTCTATTTCATAAAACATTTATAAAACTGCATGTATTCTCATCCCAAAATATTAGATTTTAAAAGTGGGACTATAACTCACTTTCACAGATTTTTACTTCGTCGGAAAGTAAGACTTGACCACTGGTCAATTCACGAACCTATAACAAATATGTACATATATATTAAAGTATGTTCAAAATATATTTACAACATTTTTAATACGTTTTACTGTTTTAAGTTTATTAAGTCAGCTGTCCTCGTTAGTAACCTACAACTAGTTGTCCACAGTTAGATGTACAGAAATAAATCGATATATATTATCTTGAATCAATCCACGACCCAGTGTATACACGTCTCAGGCTAGATCACAACTCAAAGTATATATATTTTTGGAATTAACCTCAACCCTGTATAGCTAACTCCAACATTACTGCATATAGAGTATCTATGGTTGTTCCAAATAATATATATACATGGGTCGATATGATATGTCAAAACATTTGCATACGTGTCTATGGTATCCCAAGATTACATAATATATTAGAATACATGTATAATACAATATGAGTTAGCTAGGATATGATTAATATAGATTTGTTACCAATTTTCACGTAGTTACAACAAGCAAAAATATCCAATCTTGTTTTACCCATAACTTCTTCGTTTTAAATCCGTTTTGAGTGATTCAAGTTGCTATGGTTTCATATTGAACTTAAGTTTATGAATATAAACATAAAAAGTATAAGTTTATAGTCGGAAATACAGGTTATAAGTCATTTTTGTAAAGGTAGTCATTTCAGTCGAAAGAACGACGCCTAGATGACCATTTTGGAAAACATACTTCCACTTTGAGTTTAACCATGATTTTTGGATATAGTTTCATGTTCATAAGAAAAATCATTTTTCCAGAAGAACAACTTTTAAATCAAAGTTTATCATATTTTTTAATTAACTAACCCAAAACAGCCCGCGGTGTTACTACGACGGCGTATATCCGGTTTTACGGTGTTTTTCGTGTTTTCAGGTTTTAAATCATTAAGTTAGCATATCATATAGATATAGAACATGTGTTTAGTTGATTTTAAAAGTCAATTTATAAGGATTAACTTTTATTTACGAACAAGTTTAGAATTAACTAAACTATGTTCTAGCGATTACAAGTTTAAACCTTCGAATAAGGTAGTTTTATATATATGAATCAAATGATGTTATGAACATCATTACTACCTCAAGTTTAGTAGGTAAACCTATTGGAAATGATAAAAAAATAACTTGAGCTTCAAAGGATCTTTGATGGCTTGGAAGTTCTTGAAATAGAATCATGACACAAAAACAAGTTCAAGTAAGATTATTACTCGAATTAAGATAGTTATAGTTATAGAAATTGAATCAAAGCTTGAATATGAATATTAAATTGATTTAGAAAGATAACCTACTGTAAATAACAAAGGTTTCTTTATCTTAGATGATTGCTTGGAATGGATTAGGAAACTTGGGAGTAAACTTGTAAACTTGGAAGTGTTCTTGATGTGTTCTTGAGTAATTATTTTTATGATGATTATAGGTAATAACCAAAGCTTGTATTTGATGATTTTTGTTGGAAAAATAGTAACTTAGACGTTCATGGAAGAGTGTGTGTGTTTTGAGAGAGAATTGGGAAGAAAATTGGAAGTGAAATGGAGTAGGTGGTGAGTGGTGACGGTGAGTGGGGTTAAAAGGAGTTCTTGTTTTTGTTTCCTTGCTCATAAGTCATGCTAGTTGTCTAATTGTTGGTTCCACATGTTTGTTGACTATCTAGGGCTGCTAAGAGTTGAATTATTATGTGTATATACCAATAGTATATACGTCTAGGAGCTGGGTATTGTACGAGTACGAATACGGTTGCATACGAGTAGAATTGTTGATGAAAATGAATGAGAATGCAATTGTAAGTATTTTTGTTAAGTAGAAGTACTTTAATATGTGTCTTGAAGTCTTTCAAAAGTGTACTAATACATCTAAATACACTACATGTATATACATTTTAACTGAGTCGTTAAGTCATCGTTAGTCGTTACATGTAAGTGTTGTTTTGAAACCTTTAAGTTAACGATCTCATTTAATGTTGTTAACCCATTGTTTATTATATAAAATGAGATGTTAAATTATTACATTATCAAGATATTATGATGTATGAATATATCTTAATATGATATATATACATTAAAATGTCGTTACAACGATAATCGTTACATATATGCCTCGCTTCAAAATTCTTAAATTAGTAGTATTGTTTTACACATGTAGTTCATTGTTAACATACTTAATGATATATATAATTATCAATTTATCATGTTAAATATAGTGTAACAATATCTTAATATGATACATATGTATTTAGTAAGACGTTGTAATAACGATAATCGTTATATATATCGTTTCGAGTTTCTTAACTTTGTAGTCTCATTTTTATGTATATAACTCATTGTTAATATACTTATGGATATACTTACTTATCATAATCTCATGTTAACTATATGTATATCCATATATATATATCGTCATGTCGTTTTTACAAGTTTTAACGTTCGTGAATCGCCGGTCAACTTGGGTGGTCAATTGTCTACATGAAACTCATTTCAAATAATCAAGTCTTAACAAGTTTGATTGCTTAACATGTTGGAAACATTTAATCATGCAAATATAGTTTTCAATTAATATATAATCATGGAAAAGTTCGGGTCACTACAGTACCTACCCGTTAAATAAATTTCATCCCGAAATTTTAAGCTGTTGAAGGTGTTAACGCATCTGCTGGAAATAGGTGAGGGTATTTCAGCTTCATCTGATCTTTAAGCTCCCAGGTGAATTCGGGTCCTCTACGAGCATTCCATCGAACCTTAACAATTGGTATCTTGTTTTGCTTAAGTCTTTTAACCTCACGATCCATTATTTCGACGGGTTCTTCAATGAATTGTAGTTTTTCGTGAATTGTAATCTCATATAATGGAATGGTGAGATCTTCTTTAGCAAAACATTTCTTTAAATTCGAGACATGAAAAGTATTATGTACCCCGGCGAGTTGTTGCGGTAAGTCAAGTCGGAAAGCTACTGGTCCGACACGATCTATAATCTTGAATGGTCCAATGTACCTTGGATTTAGTTTCCCCCGTTTACCAAATCGAACAACGCCTTTCCAAGGTGAAACCTTAAGCATGACCATCTCTTCAATCACAAATTCTATATCTTTTCTTTTAATGTCCGCATAGCTCTTTTGTCGACTTTGGGCAGTTTTCAATCGTTGTTGAATTTGGATTATCTTCTCGGTAGTTTCTTGAATTATCTCCGGACCCGTAATCTATCTATCCCCTACTTCACTCTAACAAATCGGAGACCTGCACTTTCTACCATAAAGTGCTTCAAACGGCGCCATCTCAATACTCGAATGGTAACTGTTGTTGTAGGAAAATTCTGCTAACGGTAGGTGTCGATCCCAACTGTTTTTGAAATCGATAACACATGCTCGTAGCATGTCTTCAAGGGTCTGTATCATCCTTTCACTTTGCCCATCAGTTTGTGGATGATAAGCAGTACTCATGTCTAGACGAGTCCCCAATGCTTGTTGCAATGTCTGCAAATCTTGAAACAAATCTGCCATCCCTATCTGAGATAATAGAGACTGGTATTCCATGTCTGGAGACAACTTCCTTCAAGTATAATTGAGCCAACTTCTCCATTTTATCATCTTCTCTCATTGGCAGAAAGTGTGCTGACTTGGTAAGACGATCGACTATTACTCAAATTGTATCATAACAACTTGCAGTCCTTGGCAATTTAGTAATGAAATCCATGGTAATGTTTTCCCATTTCCATTCCGGGATTTCAGGTTGTTGAAGTAGACCTGATGGTTTCTGATGTTCAGCTTTGACCTTAGAACACATCAAACATTCTCCTACGTATTTAGCAATATCGGCTTTCATACCCGGCCACCAAAAGTGTTTCTTGAGATCTTTGTAGATCTTCCTCGCTCCGGGATGTATTGAATATCTAGTTTTATGTGCTTCCTTAAGTACCTTTTCTCTCACATCTCCAAACTTTGGTACCCAAATTCTTTCAGCCCTATATCGGGTTCCGTCTTCCCGAATATTAAGATGTTTCTCCAATCCTTTGGGTATTTCATTCTTCAACTTTCCTTCTTTTACAACTTCTTGCTGCGCCTCCTTTATTTGAGTAGTAAGGTTAGTACGAATAATTATATTCATAGCTTTTACCCGTATAGGTTCTCTGTCCTTTATACTCAAAGCGTCGGCTACCACATTCGCCTTCCCCGGGAGGTAACGAACCCCAAAGTCGTAATCATTCAACAATTCAATCCACCTACACTGCCTCATATTCAGTTGTTTCTGATTAAATATGTGTTGAATATTTTTGTGGTCGGTATATATAATACTTTTGACCCCATATAAGTAGTGCCTCCAAGTCTTTAATGCAAAAACAACGGCGCCCAATTCCAAATCGTGAGTCGTATAATTTTGCTCGTGAATCTTCAATTGTCTGGATGCATAAGCAATTACCTTCGTTCGTTGCATTAATACACAACCGAGGACTTACTTTGAGGCATCACAATATATCACAAAATCATCATTCCCTTCAGGCAATGACAATATAGGTGCCGTAGTTAACTTTTTCTTCAACAACTGAAACGCTTTCTCCTGCTCATCCTTCCATTCAAATTTCTTCCCTTTATGCGTTAATGCAGTCAAGGGTTTTGCTATTTTAGAAAAATCTTGGATGAACCTTCTGTAGTAACCAGCCAGTCCTAAAAATTGGCGTATATGCTTCGGAGTTTTCGGGGTTTTTCACTTTTCAACGATTTCAATCTTTGCCGGATCCACTTGAATACCTTCTTTGTTCATTATGTGACCGAGGAATTGAACTTCTTCCAACCAAAATGCACACTTTGAAAACTTAGCGTACAGTTTTTCTTTCCTCAACAACTCTAGCACTTTTCTCAAATGTTCTTCGTGCTCTTGATCATTCTTTGAGTAAATAAGTATGTCATCGATGAAAACAATGACAAACTTGTCAAGGTATGGTCCACACACTCGGTTCATGAGGTCCATGAACACAGCTAGTGCATTAGTCAACCCAAACGGCATATCCATAAACTCGTAATGACCGTAACGCGTCCTGAAAGCAGTCGTCGGAATATCATCCTCCTTCACCCGCATTTTATGATACCCCGAACGTAAATCGATCTTCGAATAAACCGACGAGCCTTGTAGTTGATCAAATAAGTCGTCGATTCTCGGTAGTGGGTAACAATTCTTGATGGTAAGTTTGTTCAACTCTCGGTAGTCGATACACAACCTGAATGTACCATCCTTCTTTTGGACAAACAAAACAGGAGCTCCCCATGGTGATGTACTTGGTCGTATAAAACCACGCTCTAAAAGTTCTTGTAATTGGCTTTGGAGTTCCTTCATTTCACTGGGTGCAAGTCTGTATGGAGCACGAGCTATTGGTGCAGCTCCTGGTACGAGATCTTTTGAAATTCAACAGATCGGTGTGGAGGCAGTCCCGGTAATTCTTTCGGAAATACATCTGGAAATTCTTTTTCGACGGGAACATCATTGATGTTCTTTTCTTCGGTTTGTACTTTCTCGACATGTGCTAGAATAGCATAGCAACCTTTTCTTATTAGTTTTTGCGCCTTTAAATTACTAATAAGATTTAGCTTCGCATTGCTCTTTTCTCCGTACATCATTAAGGGATTTTTTTTCTCGTACAATGCGAATTGCATTTTTGTAACATACGATTTCTGCTCTCTCCTTTTTCAACCAATCCATGCCAATTATCACATCAAATCTCCCTAACTCTACTGGTATCAAATCAATCTTAAATGTTTCGCTAACCAAATTAATTTCTCGATTCCGACATATATTATCTGCTGTAATTAATTTACCGTTTACTAATTCGAGTAAAAATTTGTTATCCAAAGGCATTAGTGGACAACTTAGTTTAGCACAAAAATCTCTACTCATATAGCTTCTATCCGCACCCGAATCAAATAAAACATAAGCAGATTTATTGTCAATAAGAAACGTACCCGTAACAAGCTCCGGGTCTTCCTGCGCTTCTGCTGTATTAATATTGTAAACTCTTCCGCGGCCCTGCCCACTAGTATTCCCCTGATTTGGGCAATTTCTACTAATGTGGCCCGGTTTTCCACATACAAAGCAAACTATGGCGGCATTATCTGTTCTGATATTATTTATTCTTTTAATTCTATTAAACTTTGGTCCGTAGGCCTCACACTTTGCCGCACTATGTCCATTTCTTCTACACCTAGTGCAAAATGTCGTGCAGAACCCCTGGTAATTCTCTTCACACCTTTGACATGACTGTTTTTGGTATTTGTTGCCATTGTTGTTATTGAGATTGTTTTTGGGATTGTTATTGTTGCTATTGTTGTTGTTGTTATTGTTGTTGGGACGGTTATTGTAGTTGTTGTTAGGACGTTTGTTGAAGTTGTTGTTGCGATTGATGTTGCGGTTGTTGGGATAGTTATTGCGATTGTGGTTGTGATTGTTGTTGTTGTATTGGTGACTCTTGTCATTGATTTCTTCCCACTTTCTCTTGACTTGTTTCATGTTAGCCTCTTCAGTCGTCTGCTCTTTAATCCTTCCTTCGATCTGGTTCACTAATTTGTGAGCCATTCGACTTGCCTTTTGTATGGAGGCGGACTCGTGTGAACTCACATCTTCTTGAATCCTTTCCGGTAACCCTTTTACAAATGCGTCGATCTTCTCTTCTTCGTCTTCGAACGTTCTGGGACACAATAGGCACAATTCGGTGAATCGTCGTTCGTACGTGGTGATATCGAAACCTTGCGTTCATAATCCTCTAAGCTCTACCTTGAGCTTGTTGACCTCGTTTCTGGAACGATACTGCACGTTCATCAATTGCTTGAATGCTGACCACGGTAGTGCTTAAGCAACATCTTGTCCTACCTGCTCGAGATAGGTATTCCACTATGTTAGCGCCGTACCTGTGAAGGTACGCGTAGTACATTTACTTATGGCAAACACCGATTCAACCTTCTCGGTCCACCGTTTCAATCCAATTGGACCCTCGGTTCCATCAAATTCCAAAGGTTTGCAGGCAGTGAATTCTTTGTAGGAGCATCCTACACGATTTCTTGTGAAATTAGTTCCACTGCTAGATCCAGAGTTATTGTTATTTTGCATCGCAGCCTGTACTGCGGCTATGTTTGCTGCAAGGAAAACACGGAAGTCTTCCTCGCTCATGTTCAAATTCTGACGAGTCGCCGGTGCCATTTCCTTCAAAAAAGCCCAAACGAATTAAGTTAATCATATAGAATTTTAAGAGTAGTCAATAGTATTTCGTAGCATAGTATGAACTTATTTATAAAAGCTTTATCTTCATATTAGTGTTTTATTGTTTTTAATTCGGGTATTACCTACCCGTTAAGTTCATACTTAGTAGCTAATATACAATTCAACTACTACAATTCTATATGAAAAAACTGATTATAATATAATTTCGCGTTCAAATTTTATACAGTATTTTACAAACTTACAATACCGCTATTATACATATAGGATGAAATATAGCACATAATAACTTTGCTACTCGGCAGCTATAAAGGCAATTCTAATTAATACGCAAGTTGTTCAGCAAAAGAAATAAAGACACGTAATTCATAAGTCCAGAAACAAGTCATGCATTCTAGTTTTACTAAGACGACTTCCCATCCTTGGTCTTGTGGAAAGTAACCGTTATGACCATTGGCTAGGCAGCATGTTGTAATGTCGTCAAAAGGACGAGGGTTTCGTAATGTCCAACAGCCCCGTAATAATCTAAAAACCTTGTTTCTTACCCCAACTAATGAATCCGTCACATGTGGGAATGTTTCATTTAATAGTTGTAATCCGATGTTCTTTTTCTCACTTTGGTGAGAAGCGAACATCACTAACCCGTAAGTATAACATGCTTCTTTATGTTATATGTTAGAAGCTCTCTCTAACTCATGAAATCCTATGTTGGGATATGTTGAGTCAAAATAGGTTCTTAACCCGTAGCGTAAAATTGCATTTGGGTTCCCCGCATTTAACGCTTTAAAGAAAACACGACGTAACTTACGGTCTCCCCAATGCGATATATCCCACCTATCAAAGGAAAGCCTTTTATAAACTAAGGCATTTATGGAAAGTCTTTCAAATGTTTGACAAGTTAATTTTGCCATAACTAATTGTGCTGATGAATTCTGACCGACTCTAGACAAGATTTCCTCAATTATATCCTCTGGTAGGTCTTCTAAAATATTCGGTTGTCTACCCTTAACTTCCATTTTGTTTTTATACTGTAAAATAGACAAGGATTAGATTCATAAAAGATAATTAACAAACAATACAAGCAATTTTTACATAGAACATAAAAGTACAAGCACACTACAATACATATAATACACAACATGATTACAACTCCCTAATCTGAATCACTGGTTTCGTCTTCTTCGGACTTGGTTTATTTTCCTAATTTTCTAGGGATATATGGTGTTCCTCTAATACGAGCCGTCGTTTTTCACAATGGTTTAGAAAAACCTGGTGGTTTAGAGGTTCCCGGGTTATTGTTACAATTTAGGAAATACGGAGGTTGACGATACATATAAAGCTCATCGGGGTTGGAATCAGGTTTCTCTATTTTTATACCTTTTCCCTTATTATTTTCTTTTGCTTTATTAAATTGGGTCGAGGTAATTTCTATAACGTCATCGGAATCCTTATCGGGATCCGATTCATCGGAAAATTGGTAATCTTCCCAATATTTTGCTTCCTCGGCGAAAACACCATTGACCATTTTTAACTTTGGTCCGTTGGTTGAGGATTTTCTTTAATTTAATCAATTTACTGTAGGTATCAATATTTCTTCCTCCGAAACCTCTTCTTCTTCCGGTTCCTCCTCTTCCGGTTCCTCTTCTTCCGGTTCCTCCTCTTCCGTTTCCTCCTCTTCCGTTTCCAAAGTATATTCGACTCTTCATTATTATTAGGTGAGTCGATGGGATTTGTACTAGAGGTAGACATCTATCACACAATATCAAACACGTTAAGTGTAAGACCCGTTTATTTATAGTGTACATAAGTGTAGTTAATGTACTTGAAGTGGGGTTTTGGTTGTACATATTAAAAGAATGCAGAAAACTGGTCTGGGCGTTTGGAGCACCGCGCGGCCATTTGGCGTGCCGCGCCATTGTTCTGTGACAGATTCCTTTCTTTTTTTATTAGATATTTTGAGGGCAAATTGGTAAATTCACTAAAGGGCAGACTTTAAGGCTCTAGATTCAGTTTGGTGAGCCTCATAACACCATTTTCACCTACTTCACCTCTTCCAAATTAATTTAGTGAGAGAAAGGGTTTTCTAGAGTGAGAGAACTCAAATCAAGGAAGAAGAAGCCGATTTCGGGTCTAAGTGCAAGCATTAAAGTTGTTCATCTATCCTCTAGCTACATTTTGATTGTAGTGGTATGCTCTAATCTTGATTTCCTAATATAATTTTGTGAAAGGGTTAGTGTTAGGGTTAATAACCCACTTTGTTAGTAAATTGGATGTTTTGGGTGAATTTGGGTCATGAAGACCTAAAGATGATTAACTAGGGTTTTTTGAAGTATTAATTGATGTTTATGAGCTTACATTAGTTAGTTAATTACTAGCACACCTAGAGATAAGTAAATGGGCGTTGTGTGGTTTGGGGGATAACCCGAAATGGGTGTGTTGACCTTAATTTGGTCAAATGGGTCAAGATGGACCTAAGTTAGTTAATATTGTTGTGTAATGCATAAACCTTGTGTTGAAATGCGTTTTAAACCTAACTTGGCTAACGATTAGGGTTTTGGGGATGTTAACCCAAATATTAAGGTTAAGGGTGTAAATGGGTCAAAATTGCACCATGGGTCAAGATACACTAGAATGGAGTTTTAGTTGGTTGACCAACTTGAGTTTGTGATTGATATTATGTATAATGTAATAGGTACGTTACATTGAAGATTTCCGAGCTTGATTATCTTTCACAAGAGATTTTGAGGTGAGTGGAGTAATTATACGTATGTGTATATGACGCGTTTATTTGTGGGTGTTATGGTATGAACCATCGAGCCGGTTGTGCCATAACATGTGTGCGATAAGATGTGAACCACGAGCCGGTAGCATCGAGTGTGAACCACAAGTCGGTAGCACTATAAACTAGATGTGAACCACGAGCCGGTAGCATCGAGTGTGAACCACGAGCCGGTAGCACTATTAAATAAGATGTGAACCACGAGACGGTAGCATCGAGTGTGAACCACGAGCCGGTAGCACCATAGTGTTTATGGTTAACCATATTGAGATTGTCGTTTATTTAGCATATTGTTTATATATAGATATATATATATATATATATATATATATATATATATATATATATATATATATATATATATATATATATATATATATATATATATATATATATATATATATTGTGTTGAGTATATGCTAATGCGGTTTTGTGTTAATGTACGACTTGTTAAGTGTTTTGGGTACGATGACATGCTAATTGAGTTACAAGTTCGTATGAGGTATTTAGTGAATGTGATTGCATATAGATGAGTTATATATATGTATGTGTAATTATTGCATTCACTAAGCTTTGCTTACCCTCTCGTTGTTTACCTTTTTATAGGTTCGGTTGTGGACAAGGGTAAGGGCATCATCTTGGATTAAAGATCTCGTCGTTGTTAGAGAACGCTTTTGAGATATTTAGCTTTTGGAGTTTGACCGAGACTTAGGTAGTTTAATCCCAAACACCATGCTCGTAGTGTAGTTTGGTACTTAAACTTTTTGATGGTTGAAACTCATATTTTGTATTAAACTCGTAAAACGGCCGATGTGGGCCCCGCTTCGTAAAACTCATTTTATTAATGGAATGTGTTAGTTTTACATATTTGAATATGTTGTTAAAAGTGGCCTATCTTTTTCGCATTTCAAGACTTTTGGGACAGACCAGAATGGCGGCGCGGCCTTTTGGCGCGCCGCGCCATTTGCTGATCAAACAAAAAAAAAATTTTATATTTCAAGTGGGTTCGATTGCGATTTGGTTTGGGTTGTTACAAGTGGTATCAGAGCATGGTCTAAGGGATTTAGGTGACTTGAGATAGGCGCCTAGACTTAGACTTTTTGTGTGCGCATTATGCGGGACTTGTAGGACTTTGGGTCGAATCGGGTTTTGGTTAGTGCATAGGTTTATGTGAACTAATCACGCGCTATTGTTTTGTGTGCATTTGAAATCGTCAAGCGAAATAGACGTGGTACTAGTGAGTTAGTGCGATGTGCTCACGTAACAATGATTAGCTACCATTGTTACGGGTTCAAATCGTGTCAAACAAGCGATGTATGACGATTATTGAGCAAGATGGGGTAGTGTGGTGTATATGTATATACATATACGTTAAGTCCTTTCATTTTGCTGCTTAATTTACTTCGTTTTATAGAATGAAGATGAGAAATGGACACGACAGCAATGACGGAAGTGCGAGTGAGGATGTTGAACTCGCGGCCAAGGTTAAGGCCATCTTTAAAAGGCTAAAGAAGGATTTTCTTGACGATGTCCGAAAGGTCTTCCAAGAGTCGGTCGATGGACAAGTGACCGAAATGATCATTGATCGAATGAAAGCCACAATAGAGGAGGCTTTAGAGGCTAGAAACATTTATCCTTGAGGCGAAGGGGGTGAAGGTAATGGTGGGGGTGGAAGGCGGGACTTCCACTACAAAAATTTCAAGGATACTCAACCTCTGATGTTTAATGGGGTGAGGGATCCATTGAAAAGCACTTGTTGGATTTCTGATATCGATGGAGCGTTCCGTACCGCGGAGTGTCCTCCCGAGAAGAAGACGAGGTATGGGTCTAGCATGTTGCGCGAAGAGGGAAAATTGTGGTGGGACGATAAAATCAAATTATATGGTGAAGAGTAATGCATGTGCTTGACGTGGGAAGAGTTTAAGAAGGAATTTTTCCAAGAATACCGAACTTCTTTCGATCTTGATAAATCCGGGACGAGTTGCACCATTTGCGACAAGGTTCAATGGACTTGGTTACTCTCAAGTCTACCTTCTTGGCAAAGACTCGTTTTTGTCTGGAGTACGTTGGTGATGATCACAAGTTGATGCTAGATTTCTACCGTACTTTAAGTGATGAGTTGAAGGGTAAGATTAGCCGGGGTATAGCTAAGTCTTTCAAAGATTTATACGAATTGGCTAGGGGTTTTGAGCCGGAGGTTCCGAGGAAAAGCGATTTCACTTTTTCAAAGAGAAAGTTTGAAGGTTCGAGTTATTCGAACTTTTCAAATAAAAAGAACAAGAAAGGCTCCGAGAGCGTTAATAGTGTGAAGAAGGGTGCTTCCGGAGGTTTCGGACCCACGTGTTATAATTGTAATCAAAGAGGGCACATCGCCCGTGATTGTACCAAGGCGACGACCAAGCTTACTTGTTTTAATTGTGGTAAAGAGGGGCACAAAAGGTCCGAGTGTCCCGAGTTGCGCAATGATAATGTTAAGCGGTTAGAGAAGGCGGCGGGTATGGCTAGGGGTCGCAATTATTTGATGACCAACGATGAAGCCAAACAATCGAACGAAGTTGTCTCAGGTACTTTCATGGTTAATTCTAATCCGGCAAGGATACTTTTTGATAGTGGTGCTAACTTGTCATTCGTGTCACCAAAATTTGTGCCTAAACTTAATAAACCATTAGCTAAGTTAAGTCATCCGGTAGAGGTCGAAATAGCGGACGGCAAGACGGTGCTAGTGGTTGACGTGTGTAAGAATTGTGATGTTGTGTTTAGTGCCGAAAACTTTAAGATTGATCTTATCCCGATGACTTTGGGCGATTTCGATATCGTTGTTGGTATGGATTGGCTCGATCATAATAGAGCCGATATTGCATGCCATGAAAAATTTATTCGTGTAAAGGCCCCAAGTGGGGGAGAGTTAATTATTTACGGTGATAAGCATAGAAAACTTGTGCCGATATGCACTTTTGCACGGGCACGTCGTTTTCTTGTTGGCGGTGGCATGGCTTTTCTTACCCATGTTGTTGATACTCGTGACGAGCCACCACCCATTCGTGAAATTCCGGTGGTTAGTGAATTCGAAGACATTTTTCCGGACGAGTTACTAGGTGTTCTGGCGGAAAGACAAGTTGAATTTCGCATTGAGTTGGTTCTGAGGGCTACCCCATTGCTAAAACTCCTTATCGTTTAGCGCCGAGGGAAATGCAAGAGTTGTTAAATCAAACCCAAGAGTTGCTCGAGAAGGGTTTTATTCGACCGAGTGCTTCTCTATGGGGCGCTCCGGTTTTATTCGTAAAGAAGAAGGATGGTAGTATGCGGATATGCATCGATTATCGGGAGTTAAATAAAGTGACGATCAAGAATCGTTATCCATTACCTCGGATTGACGATTTGTCTGACCATCTCCAAGGTGCAACGTATTTCTCTAAAATCGACCTACGATCTGGCTATCACCAAATGCGGGTCCGTGAGGAAGACATCGAGAAAACGGCTTTTTGAACGCGTTATGGGCATTTTGAATTCGTAGTTATGCCTTTTAGTCTTACGAATGCACCGGCGGCATTCATGGACCTTATGAACCGAGTGTGCCAACCTATGTTGGACAAGTCGGTAATTGTGTTCATCGACGATATACTTGTTTATTCGAAGAGTATGAACGAACATGAACGTCATTTGCGTGAAGTATTGAAGACGTTACGAAAGGAGAAGTTGTATGCTAAGTTCTCCAAATGTGAATTTTGGCTAAGGGAGGTTCAATTCCTTGGCCATATTGTGAACGAAGATGGTATTCAAGTAGATCCAGGGAAGATAGAGACGGTGAAGAGTTGGAGACAACCGACTACGCCTACGGAAGTCCGAAGTTTTCTCGGGTTGGCCGGTTATTATCGTCGGTTTATCCAAGACTTTTCTAAGATCGCTTCTTCATTAACGAAATTGACGAGGAAGAACGCGAGATTTACTTGGGAGAACGAGCAAGAAATTGCTTTTCAATTGCTGAAAGAGAAGTTGTGTCAAGCTCCGGTGTTAGTTTTGCCGGAAGGAGTTGAAGACATGACGGTTTATTGTGATGCTTTGCTAAATGGGCTCGGGTGTGTTCTTATGCAAAGGGGTAAAGTCATCACTTATGCCTCTCAACAATTAAAGGAACATGAGACGAGATATCCGACTCATGATCTTGAGTTGGCGGCGGTTGTGCATGCGTTGAAAATTTGGCGCCACTACTTGTATGGTGTCAAGAGTACGATTTATTCGGATCATAAGAGTTTGAAACACCTCTTCAATCAACGAGATTTGAATTATTGCCAACGTAGGTGGATGGATGTGGTGAAAGATTATGATTGTGAAATACTTTATCATCCGGGCAAGGTGAATGTGGTCGCGGATGCATTAAGTCGAAAGAGTCATCACACGGCGTTACGATTGGGATTGTTACGTATGATTATTACTAACGATTTTCTTGAAAAACTTGGTGTAATTCAAATAGAGGCTTACGTTCACAACAAGCATGCGGAACGAATCATGGGGCAATCGGAGTTCATTACTATGGGCTCGCATGGTTTGTTGTCTTTTCAAGGAAGAGTGTGGGTGCCTAAGATGGGTGATTATCGACAAGTGCTACTTGATGAAGCACATAAGTCTAAGTATTCCATTCATCCAGGCGCGACAAAAATGTATCTAGATTTAAGAAAAGATTATTGGTGGCCGGGCATGAAACGTGATGTTGTGAAGTATGTTGAACAATGCGTCACGTGTTTGCAAGTTATGGCCGAGTACCAAAAGCCGTATGGTAAGTTACAACCGTTGGAAATCCCGAAATGGAAATGGGAGCACATTACCATGGATTTCATCACAAAGTTACCTAAAACGGCGAGAACCCAATTTGATTCGATTTGGGTTATAGTTGATCGATTGACGAAAAGTGCTTTGTTTCTTCCCATTCGGGAAGCGATATTGTCGGAGACCTTGGCTAAGTTGTTTATCTAGGAAGTCATCTCTCGACACGGAGTTCCTATATCGATTATTTCAGATCGAGATACTCGTTTTACATCTCGATTTTGGGAAAAGTTTCATGAAGATATGGGTACACAATTGAAATTGAGCACGGTGTATCATCCTCAAACGGACGGTCAAACCGAACGTACGAATCAAACTTTGGAGGATATGTTACGGGCGTGTATTATTGACTTTGGTGGTAGTTGGGACGAGCACTTACCTTTGGTGGAATTCTCGTACAATAATAGTTATCATACTAGTATCGGGATGCCACCTTACGAGTTGCTTTATGGGCGGAGGTGCCGAACTCCGATTTGTTGGGGTGAAATTGGTCAAAGAGAGATCGGGAGTACTGATTTGGTTTTGGAGATGAATAACAAGATTGATATTATTCGGGATCACTTGAAGAAGGCTCAAGATAGACAAAAGTCGTATGCCGATAAACGTAGACGAACGATCGAATTTCAAGAATGTGACATGGTGATGCTTAAGGTTTCGCCATGGAAAGGTATTATTCGATTTCGAAAACGGGGAAAGTTAGCTCCTCGGTTTATTGGGCCATTTAAGGTTTTAGCTTGCGTTGGTGAAGTCGCGTATGGTTTGGAATTACCCGAAGAACTTGCGGGGATTCATAATACATTTCATGTTTCCCATCTCCGTAAGTGTCTTGCGGATGATTCTTCATGGATGCCATTAGACGAAATTAAGCTAAACAATAAGTTAGAATATGTTGAAGAGCCGATTGCTATACTTGATGAGAAGGTGAAAATGTTGAGATATAAAGAGGTGAGAACTTTTAAAGTTCAATGGCGTCGTAGTAAAGGTTCCGAGTTTACTTGGGAGCCCGAAGAGTTTGTGTTGGTTTATCTTCCTTCTTGTCATGCGGCGTGGATTGCGAGGACGCGCTCCGATTCAAGTGGGGGAGAGTTGTAAGACCCGTTTATTTGTAGTGTACATAAGTGTAGTTAATGTACTTGAAGTGGGGTTTTGGTTGTACATATTAAAAGAATGCAGAAAACTGGTCTGGGCGTTTGGTGCGCCGCGCGGCCATTTAGCGCGCCGCGCCATTGTTCTGTGACAGATTCCTTTCTTTTTTTATTAGATATTTTGAGGGCAAATTGGTAAATTCACTAAAGGGCCGACTTTAAGGCTCTAGATTCAGTTTGGTGAGCCTCATAACACCATTTTCACCTACTTCACCTCTTCCAAATTAATTGAGTGAGAGAAAGGGTTTTCTAGAGTGAGAGAACTCAAATCAAGGAAGAAGAAGCCGATTTCGGGTCTAAGTGCAAGCATTAAAGTTGTTCATCTATCCTCTAGCTACGTTTTGATTGTAGTGGTATGCTCTAATTTTGATTTCCTAATTTAATTTTGTGAAAGGGTTAGTGTTAGGGTTAATGGTGAACTTAAAACCCACTTTGTTAGTAAATTGGGTGTTTTGGGTGAATTTGGGTCATGAAGACCTAAAGATGATTAACTAGGGTTTTTCGAAGTATTAATTGATGTTTATGAGCTTAAATTAGTTAGTTAATTACTAGCACACCTAGAGATAAGTAAATGGGCGTTGTGTGGTTTGGGGGATGACCCGAAATGGGTGTGTTGACCTTAATTTGGTCAAATGGGTCAAGATGGACCTAAGTTAGTTAATGTTGTTGTGTAATGCGTAAACCTTGTGTTGAAATGCGTTTTAAACCTAACTTGGCTAACGATTAGGGTTTTGGGGATGTTAACCCAAATATTAGGGTTAAGGGTGTAAATGGGTCAAAATTGCACCATGGGTTAAGATACACTAGAATGGAGTTTTAGTTGGTTGACCAACTTGAGTTTGTGATTGATATTATGTATAATGTAATAGGTACGTTACATTGAAGATTTTCGAGCTTGATTATCTTTCACAAGAGATTTTGAGGTGAGTGGAGTAATTATACGTATGTGTATATGACGCGTTTATTTGTGGGTGTTATGATATGAACCATCGAGCCGGTAGTGCCATAACATGTGTGCGATAAGATGTGAACCACGAGCCGGTAGCATCGAGTGTGAACCACGAGCCGGTAGCACTATAAACTAGATGTGAACCACGAGCCGGTAGCATCGAGTGTGAACCACGAGCCGGTAGCACTATAAAAAAAGATGTGAACCACGAGCCGGTAGCATCGAGTGTGAACCACGAGCCAGTAGCACTATAAAAGAGTATGACTCAATTGCGTATGGTGTGAACCATGAGCCGGTAGCACCATAGCGTTTATGGTTAACCATATTGAGATTGTCGTTTATTTAGCATATTGTTTATATATATATATATATATATATATATATATATATATATATATATATATATATATATATATATATATATATATATATTGTGTTGAGTATATGCTAATGCGGTTTTGTGTTAATGTACGACTTGTTAAGTGTTTTGGGTACGATGACATGCTAATTGAGTTACAAGTTCGTATGAGGTATTTGGTGAATGTGATTGCATATAGATGAGTTATATATATGTATGTGTAATTATTGCATTCGCTAAGCTTTGCTTACCCTCTCGTTGTTTAACTTTTTATAGGTTCGGTTGTAGACAAGGGTAAGGGCATCATATTGGATTAAAGATCCTGTCGTTGTTAGAGAACGCTTTTGAGATATTTAGCTTTTGGAGTTTGACCGAGACTTGGGTAGTTTAATCCCAAACACCATGCTCGTAGTGTAGTTTGGTACTTAAACTTTTTGATGGTCGAAACTCATATTTTGTATTAAACTCGTAAAACGGCTGATGTGGGCCCCGCTTCGTAAAAATCATTTTATTAATGAAATGTGTTAGTTTTACATATTTGAATATGTTGTTAAAAGCGTTTTGTCTAATTATGTCGGGAAGTGGCCAATCTTTTTCGCATTTCAAGACTTTTGGGACAGCCCAGAATGGCGCGCCGCGCGGCCTTCTGATGCGCCGCGCCATTTGCTGATCAAACAAAAAAAAATTGTTATATTTCAAGCAGGTTCGATTGCGATTTGGTTTGGGTTGTTACATTAAGAGATTAATATATTTACATGTTAATAATATATAGTTTTCAACAAAAAATGTTAAGCAATCGTTTTTGAAGAAAAACACGGTCGAAGTCCAGACTCACTAATGCATCCTAACAAACTCGGTAAGACACACTAATGCAAAAATTCTGGTTCTCTAAGACCAACGCTCTGATACTGAAATGCCCCGTTCATATTAATTATAAACATTTCATATTAATTGGTATCTTTTCGAGGTTTTGACCTCTATATGAGACGTTTTTCAAATCTTGCATTCGTTTTTATAAACAACCATAACCTTTATTATTGAATAAAGGTCTTAATGACATAATTTAGATTGTCTATCAAAGACAATCTCCTCAAATAAATAAGTTTTTACACAACCCATTACAATATGATCAAATATATTACAACGAATACTCCGAATGCAAGTTTAAACAATATAAACAATTATGCCGACTCCAAATCTTGACCTTGGGTTGGCATACGACAGCAGAACCGTTTTTAATATTCACCTGAGAATAAACATGCTTAAAACGTCAACAAAAATGTTGGTGAGTCATAGGTTTAATTTCTATATAATAATCATAATATTTAATAAGCCACAAGATTTCATTTAATTAAATGCGCAGGATCATTTTAACTGCAAAAATCATTCATACGATGAGTCGCCTGGTAACCGACCTTAACATAGAGCGCTTAAGATATCTGGCATCATACATTCCACTATTCAAATGTATGACAAGGACCCTTCGAAGTACTAAAGCATTTCCACTATTCGAAAATGGGGGTGGTTGGTGCCCGTAGATCTACCTTTAGGATTCACGTCAATTAGTGTTTTTCACTAATTCTTAGGTTACCAAGCATAATAATAATAAGTACAGATATCCGGTATAACAAAACAATCGTAGAATGTAGTTCCATGAACTTGCGCTTATTTTGTAAAACATTTATAAATTTTGCATGTATTCTCATCCCAAAATAATTTAGATAGTAAAAATGGGACTATAACTCACTTGTGATGATTTCCGAATAGATGGTGGTAAGACTTGGCCTTTGACAAATTCACGAACCTAATAATAATATTCTTGTGTCAAGATATATATATATATATATATATATATATATATATATATATATATATATATATATATATATATATATATATATATATATATATATATATATATATATATATATATATATATATATATATATATTAATATTCCATACTTATGATACTTGTGATAATTTTAATTGTCCATTGTTAGTAGTCCAACGTTCGTAGTCTAATAGTCCAATAGTCCAATAGTCCAACAGTATGAATATATATAAATATAAATGCGTATATTGTGTTAGAATTCACTAACACTATAATATATTGTCTTAATATAATAAGACACATAATATGTATATTGTCTGAAGCAATCCGTGACCCATTGTATACATGTCTCAGGCTCGATCACAACTCAAAGTATATAATATTTTGGAATCCACTTCGACCCACAGCTAACTCGAAATTACTGCCAATGGTGTCTTATAGTTCGTTCCAATAATATATATAGAAGAAATCAAAATGATATGTCAAAACACTGTATACGGATCCACGGTGATCAAGTCATATATATATATATATGGTGTCTTACGATCTTTATTAAGACTATAATATATTGTCGTAGAACTTAATCACGACTATTATAAATTGTATTTCCATAAGTTCGGGAACAAGACATGTATAAATACATGTAGGATACAAGGTAAGTTAGCTAGGATAAGGTTAGCATCCATTTTTATGAATCATGTTCGTAGCTAAAAATTAAGAAAAATATCCAATTTTGTTTTACCCATAATTTCTTCGTTACAAATCCGTTTTGAGTGATTCAAGTTGCCATGGTTTCGTATCGAACTCAAAATTATTAATCCTAACAGTAAAAGTATAGGTTTATAGTCGAAAATACAGCTTAGGTGTCAAATAAGAGAAGATAGTCATATCCGTCGTAAGAACGACATCTTGATGACCCTTTTGAAAAACATACTTTCACTTAGAGTTTAACCATGGATTTTGGATATATTTCATATCCATATAAAATAAGATTTTTCACCAAAGGAAATCTTTTAATTCAAAGTTTAAGATAGGTTTTTAAAATTAAACCCAAAACAGCCCCCGTTCGACTAAGACGGCGTATATTCGATTTTAAGGTGTTCTTCGTGTTTACAAGTTTTATATCCTTATGTTAGCTTGACATATAGTCTTAATACATGTGTTGAAGTATTTTAAAAGTCAAGTTAGAAGGATTAAGTTTATTTGCAAACAAGTTTAGAAATAATCTAAACTATGTTCTTATTGTTATTAGTTATAACTCAAAATAAGATAGCTATATGAATATGAATCGAATAAAATTATGAATAAGGTTACTACCTCAAGTTACTTGGATAAATCTACTAGAAAAGAGAGGAAATAATCTTGGAATCAAAAGTATCTTTGATGGCTTGGAAACTCTTGAAGTATGAACATGGAATGAACAAAAGTTCGAATAAGAATTCTATCTTGAATTAAGATAGTTATAAGTATATAAATTGAAGCAAAGCTTATATATGATTCTTACCTTGAATAAAATATGAAAATATACTGGAAAAGAAGTATAATTCTTGATCCTAAAGAGTGGTGGAGTTGGATTGAAAGGTTGGAAGTAAGCTAGTAAACTTGAAAGTATTTGTGAAGTGTTCTTGATGAATTCTTGAATATTGATGTTTCTTGATTGTAATTGAAGCTAGATTGACCTAGATGATGAATATTACTGAAGTAGAGATGTTCTTGAGTGTAGAGAGAGTTAGGATGGAGAAAATTTGAATTAGAAAATCAAAGAAATGTGATGTGTGTGTTGTTTGAAAAAAATGCCTAATGCTTAGTCAATATAAGGTTACTAGTTTTTGTTTTTATGCATAAATATCAAGTATAAGTTAAAACAAGTCATGATCATGGTTTATGACTCATTCATGGCTGATCATTGGAGTTTACTATTGGTATGTACTAATAGTAAATAATCTAGAAGCTGTGTATTGTACGAGTACAAATACGGTTGCATACGAGTAGAATTGTTGATGAAAATGAACGAGAATGTAATTGTAAGCATTTTTGATAAGTAGAAGTACTTTGATATGTGTCTTGAAGTCTTTCAAAAGTGTATGAATACATCTTAAAATACTACATGTATATACAATTTAACTGAATCGTTAAGTCACCGTTAGTCGTTACATGTAAGTGTTGTTTGAAACCTTTAAGTTAACGATCTCATTTAATGTAGTTAACCCAATATTTATTATATCTAATGAGATGTTAAATTATTATATTATCATGATATTATGATGTATGAATATATCTTAATATGATATATATACATTAAAATATCGTTACAACGATAATCGTTGCATATATGTCTCGTTTCGAAATCCTTAAGTTAGTAGTCTTGTTTTTACATATGTAGTTCATTGTTAATACACTTAGTGATATGTTTAATTGTCATTTATCATGTTAAACATTGTGTATCAATATCTTAATATGATTCATATGTATTTAGTAAGACGTTGTTACAACGATAATCGTTATATATATGTATATAGTCTTGAAGTCTTTAAGTTAGTAATATCATTTTATGTATATAACCAATTGTTATTATATGTAATGAGATACTTAAATATCATTTTATAAAATCATAAGTATATATATATCCATATATACATCATTATATAATTATTTCGAGTTATGACGTTCGTGAATCGTCAGACAAACTGGGTGGCCAAACATTTGTATAAAATTCATTTCAAATAACCAAATCTTAATGAGTTTGATTGCTTAACATGTTGGAAACATTAATTATATAAATATTAATCTTCTATATATTATCGAAAAAATCCGGGTCATTACATTACACACCCGTTAAATTAAATTTCGTTCCGAAATTTAGAATAGTACCTAGTTAACGTGTGATATCGGGAAACAAATGTGGGTACTTCAGCTTCATTTGGTCTTCTCATTCCCAAGTAAATTCAGGTCCTCTACTAGCATTCCATCGAACCTTTTACGATTGGTATCTTACTTTGTTTGAGTCGTTTGACCTCACGATCCATAATTTTGACGGGTTCTTCGACGAAATTTAGTTTCTCGTCAATTTTAATCTCGTCTAAAGGAATAATGAGATCTTCAGTAGCTAGGCATTTCTTCAGGTTTGAAACATGAAAGGTGTTGTGAATCTTTTCTAATTGTGGAGGTAGCTCAAGTCGATAGGCCACCTGCCCAATGCGTTTTTCAATCTTGAATGGCCCAATGTATCTTCGGCTCAATTTCACCCACTTTCCAAAACGAATAACACCTTTCCAAGGTGATACCTTAAGCATAACCATATCACCTTACTCAAACTCTAAAGGTTTTCTTCTAACATCCGCATAGCTCTTTTGTCGACTCCGGGCTGTTTTCAATCGTTGCTGAATCTGAATGATTTTATCGGTGGTTTCTTGGATAATTTCTGGACCTGTAATCTGTTTATCCCCCACATCACTCCAACAAATCGGAGACCTGCACTTCCTACCATAAAGTGCCTCGAATGGTGCCACCTCAATACTAGAATGATAGCTGTTGTTGTAGAAAAACCCAGCCAACAGTAGATGTCGATCCCAACTGCTTCCAAAATCAATAACACATACTCGTAGCATGCCTTTGAGTGTCCGAATCGTCCTTTCACTCTACCCATCAGTTTGTGGATGATAGGCAGTACTTAAATCTAGACGAGTTCCCAACACTTCGTGTAATGCCTGCCAGAATCTGGAAGTAAATCTGGTATCACGATCAGAGATAATAGAGATTAGTATACTATGTCTAGAAACAACTTCTTTCAGGTATAATCATGCTAATTTCTCTATACCATCCTCTTCTTTTATTGGCAGAAAGTGTGCTGACTTAGTAAGATGATGGACTATTACCCAAATCATATCATAACCACCTGCGGTTCTTAGTAACTTAGCAATGAAATCCATGGTAATGTTTTCCCATTTCCATTCTGGGATTTCAGGTTGTTGGAGTAGGCCCTATGGTTTCTGATGTTCAGTTTTGACTTTAGAACAGGTCAAACATGCTCCTACATATGTGGCTATATCGGCCTTCATTCCTGGCCACCAAAAGTTTCTCTTGAGGTCTTGGTACATTTTTCCCGCTCCGAGATGTATTGAATATCTGGTTTTATGTGCTTCATCTAGTACCACTTTCCTCAAATCTCCATTCTTTGGTACCCAAATTCTTTCAGCTAAATACCTGGTTCCATCTTCCTGAATATTAAGCTGTTTTTCTAATCCTTTGGGTATTTCCCTTCCAAAAATTCCTTCCTTCAAAACCTCCTGTTGTGCCTTTTTTATTCGAGTAGTAAGATTAGTATGAATAATCATGTTCATAGCTTTTACTCGAATAGGTTCTCTTTCCTTTCGACTCAAGGCAACGGCTACCACATTCGCTTTCCCTGGGTGGTAACGGATTTCACAATCATAATCATTTAGCAGCTAAACCCATCTACGCTGCCTCATGTTTAGTTGCTTTGGATTTAAAATATGTTGGAGACTTTTGTGGTCGGTGTATACGATAAACTTGACCCCATATAGATAATGTCTCCACATCTTTAATGCAAAAACAACGGTGCCCAATTCCAGATCATGTGTGGTGTAGTTTTGTTCATGAATTTTGAGTTGTCGAGAAGCATATGCAGTCACCTTCTTCCGTTGCATAAGAACATACCCAAAACCCATTCTTGATGCGTCGCGGTAAATAACAAAATCTTCCATTCCATCAGGTAATGATAAAATAGGTGCCGTAGTCAACTTCTTTTTCAACAATTGGAAGGCACCCTCTTGTTCGGAAGTCCATTCATACTTCTTCCCCTTATGTGTCAAGGCAGTTAAAGATTTGGCTACTCGGGGGAAATCTTGAACAAATCTCCTATAATAACCGGCTAAACCCAAAAATTGACGTATTTGCATTGGAGTTTTTAGGGTTTCCCAATTTTTGATGGCTTCGATCTTGGCGGGATCAACTTTGATTCCATTACTACTGACTACGTGGCCAAGAAATTGTACTTCATTTAACCAAAAAGCGCACTTAGAGAATTTTGCATAAAGCTGTTCTTTTCTTAACAATTCTAACACAAGTCTCAAGTGTTGTTTGTGTTCTTAGTTATTCTTCGAATAGATAAGAATGTCATCAATAAAGACAATAACAAACTTAAATAAATATGGACTACATACTCGGTGCATGAGATCCATGAAAACTGCGGGTGCATTGGTTAGACCAAATAGCATAACCATGAATTCGTAATGGCCATAACGAGTTCTGAAGGCTGTTTTTGGTATATCGGCTTCTTTAACCCTCAGTTGATGATAACCCGACCTTAAGTCGATTTTGGAGTATACGCTCGAACCTTGGAGTTGATCAAATAGATCGTCGATTCGGGGTAAAGGTTATCGGTTTTTTATGGTTACTTTGTTCAGCTCACGGTAATCGATACACATGCGAAAAGACCCATCTTTCTTTTTAACGAACAAAATTGGAGCTCCCCATGGTGACGTATTCGGTCGGATAAAACCACGTTCTAATAATTCTTGTAGCTGACTTTGTAATTCTTTCATTTCGGTTGGTGCAGGTCTATATGGAGCACGAGCCATTGGTGCGGCTCCTGGTACAAGATCTATTTGGAATTCAACGGATCGGTGTGGAGGTAGTCCCGGTAATTCGTCCGGAAACACCTCAGGAAATTCTATTGCAATGGGAACGTCATCGATTTTCTTTTCTTCTTTTTCAACCTTCTCTACGTGTGCTAGTACGGCATAGCAACCTTTTCTTATTAGTTTGCGTGCCTTCAAACTACTGATAAGATTTAATTTGGCATTACCCTTTTCTCCGTACACCATTAAGGGTAACCCGTCTTCTCTCGGAATACGAATCGCCTTCTCATGACAAACAACTTCGGCTTTTACCTTGGACATCCAGTCCATTCCAATAATTACGTCGAAGCTTCCCAATTCCACCGGTATTAAATCAATTGCAAACATTTTGCTAATTAAACTAATTTTTTGATTTCGGCAAATTTTATCAACCTTAATTAGTTTACCATTGGCTACTTCAACTATACACTTTTTATCCAAAGGCGTTAAAGGGAAATTTAATTTGGCACAAAATTCTCTACTCATATAACTTCTATCGGCACCCGAATCAAATAAAACATAAGCAGGTGTATTGTTGATAAGAAACGTACCCATAACAAGCTCCGGGTCTTCCTGTGCTTTCTCCCCATTAATGTTGAAGGCTCTCCCACGGCCTTGCCTATTTCCATTCCGGCACTGGTTTATGGTATGGCCCGATTTTCCACATCCATAGCAAACAACGCCGTTATTATTTGTTCCTGCATTATTTACTCCTTTGTTTCTATTTGGTCCGTAGACTTCACACTTTGCCGCAATATGGCCATTCCTATTGCACTTGGTACATAATTCTCTACAAAACCATTCCGGATGAAACGTATCACACCTTGGGCATATAGTCCTTTGCTTTTTGTTGTCGTTGTTGTTGTTGTTAGGGTTATTGTTGTTGAGACATTTGTTGTTGTTATTGTTGTGATTGGGATTGTTGTTGTTGTTATTATTATTGGGATGGTTGTTGCGGTTATTGTTGCGGTTGTTGTTGCGATTATTGTTGTTGTTGGGGTGGTTGCGATTGTTGTTGTAATTGTTGTTTTGATTGTTGTTGTTGTACTGGTGACCCTGATCAGCGCTTTCCTCCCACTTTCTTTTCCCCTGCTTCATTATGGCCTCCTCGGCCGCTTCTTTCTTTATCCTTCCTGTAATTTGGCCTATCAATTTGTGGGCTATACGGCTCGCTTTCTGCATTGTTGCAGGGTCGTTAGCACCTACATGCTCTTGGATTCGTTCCGGCAACCCTTTTATGAATGCTTCAATTTTTGCTTCTTCGTCCTCAAATGCTCCAGGACACATTAAAGCCAGTTCATTGAAATGTCGCTGGTAGGTAGTGACATCTAACCCTTGGGTTGTCAGTGCTTTAAGCTCTGCCTTGAGCTTGTTGATTTTGGTTCTGGGACGGTACTCTTCCGTCATCATGTGCTTGAAAGCGGACCATGGAAGTGCGTAGGCGGTATTCTGTCCTACGTAATCCATGTAGGTATTCCACCATGTCAAAGCAGTACCCCTAAAAGTATGTGTGGCATACTTAACTTTATCCTCTTCTGCGCAGTTGCTAATTGCGAACACAGCTTCAACCTTCTCTGTCCACCGCTTTAGTCCAACGGGTCCTTCAGTTCCTTCAAACTCATTGGGTTTGCAGGCCATAAAAGCTTTGTAGGAACATCCTATCCGGTTGCCATTGTTTCCTCCACTGCTGGAACCCGATTGGTTATTGTTGTTCATTGCATTTACCACTGCAGCCACATTTGCAACGAAAGCTTGAAGTTCTTCTGTGTCAATTGTTGTTGTCTAGTAGCTGGAGGAGCCATTTCCTTCAAAAATAGCCGAATGAGTTAATCATATAGAATTTTTAGAAGTAGCCAAAAAGTATTTTGTAGCTTAATATGAACTTATTATTATAAAAAGCCTTTTCTTCATATTAGCGTTTTATAACTGTAATAATGTTCATACTTAGCAGCTAACACACAAATTAACTACTAAAATTCTAATATGAAAAACTATGGTAAGTTATTACGTTACTACGTAATAATAAGTTGTAATAATAATAATAAACCTTCCATGCTTATTCTTATTATTATACAATCATAAGGAAAATTACATTGCGGATTTTCTTACAAACTTAAACACACAATATAATACATATTTCACAATGCATGGAATAGAGGATAGCTGCCGATGGTTCAAGAACGGCGAGATTTCTTAGATGTTGACGTTGTTTCTTTCTCAGCCAAACGTTTGGATTTTCGTTTGGATAGTTCTTTTCCCAATTCCTCCCAATTGATTCTTTCGGCTAATTGTTTGGGAGCAAAACCAACAGTCGTTATACGAGCAGTCATTTTATAAACTGGTCTCTTAGGTGGTTCAGGTGGATGATTACAAACATTTTGGGTCATAATAGGTTCATCGAGTTTGGGATCGGGTATAACAGCCAAAGATTTTCCCAAATCACGTTGTGGTTCGGTAATTTCCACAACTTCTTCAGGATCCTCTTCTTCGGGTTCATCTTCGAGATCTTCTTCTGGATCCTCTTCTGGAACCTCTACTGGAAATTGTGAATCTTCCCAATTTTCCCAACAATTTTCCACTTTAATGGTAGCACCAAAAGTTAACTTTTCCGTTGGTTCATAAGTCGTGTGCTTTGACTCAGCCTCCAAATCACTTGATAAGTAAATGAAATCTGAATCACTAGAGATGCTTATATGATCGGATGAAGTCTTCTATCACATAATAGCAGGCACGTTAAGAGAATGATATATCTTATAATATTTATATGTTAATAATCTTATGTTTCCAACAATTATATTAAGCAATCATTTTTAAAACAATTACGGTCGAAGTCCAGACTCACTAATGCATCAAAAATCAGTTAGACACACTAATGAAAAATTTTCTGATTCTCTAAGACCAACGCTCGGATACCAACTGAAATGCCCCGTTCATATTAATTATAAACGTTTCATATTAATTGGTTTCTTTGCGAGGTGTTGACCTCTATATGAGACGTTTTTCAAATCTTGCATTCGTTTTTAAAAACAACCATAACCTTTATTATTGAATAAAGGTCTTAATGACATAATTTAGATTCTCTATCAAAGACAATCTCCTTAAATAAATAAGTTTTTAAACAACCCATTACAATATGATCAAATATATTACAACAAATACTCCGAATGCAAGTTTAAACAATATAAACAATTATGCCGACTCCAAATCTTGACCTTGGGTTGGCATACGACAGCGGAAGCATTTTTAATATTCACCTGAGAATAAACATGCTTAAAACATCAACAAAAATATTGGTGAGTCATAGGTTTAATTTCTATATAATAATCATAATATTTAATAAGCCACAAGATTTCATTTAATTAAATGCGCAGGATCATTACAACTGCAAAAATCATTCATACGATGAGTCGCCTGGTAATCGACCTTAACATAGAGCGCTTAAGATATCTGGCATCATACATTCCACTATTCAAATGTATGACAAGGACCCTTCGAAGTACTAAAGCATTTCCACTATTCGAAAATGGGGGTGGTTAGTGCCCGTAGATCTACCTTTAGGATTCGCGTCAATTATTGTTTTTCACTAATTCTTAGGTTACCAAGGATAATAATAATAAGTACAGATATCCGGTATAACAAAACAATCGTAGAATGTAGTTCCATGAACTTGTGCTTATTTTGTAAAACATTTATAAATTTTGCATGTATTCTCATCCCAAAATAATTTAGATAGTAAAAATGGGACTATAACTCACTTGTGATGATTTCCGAATAGATGGTGGTAAGACTTGGCCTTTGACAAATTCACGAACCTAATAATAATATTCTTGTATCAAGATATATATATATATATATATATATATATATATATATATATATATATATATATATATATATATATATATAATTAATATTCCATACTTATGATACTTGTGATAATTTTAATTGTCCATTGTTAGTAGTCCAACGTTCGTAGTCCAATAGTCTAATAGTCCAACAATATGCATATATATATATATATATATATATATATAAATGCGTATATTGTGTTAGAATTCACTAACACTATAATATATTGTCTTAATATAATAAGACACATAATATGTATATTGTCTGAAGCAATCCGCGACCCATTGTATACATGTCTCAGGCTCGATCACAACTCAAAGTATATAATATTTTGGAATCCACTTCGACCCACAACTAACTTGAAATTACTGCCAACGGTGTCTTATAGTTCGTTCCAATAATATATATAGAAGAAATCAAAATGATATGTCAAAATGCTGTATACGGATCCACGGTGATCAAGTCATATATATATATGGTGCCTTACGATCTTTATTAAGACTATAATATATTGTCGTAGAACTTAATCACGACTATTTTAAATTGTATTTCCATAAGTTCAGGAACAAGACATGTATAAATACATGTAGGATACAAGGTAAGTTAGCTAGGATAAGGTTAGCATCCATTTTTATGAATCATGTTCGTAGCTAAAAATTAAGAAAAATATCCAATTTTGTTTTACCCATAATTTCTTCGTTACAAATCCGTTTTGAGTGATTCGAGTTGCCATGGTTTCGTATCGAACTCAACATTATTAATCTTAATAGAAAAAGTATAGGTTTATAGTCGAAAATACAGCTTAGGTGTCAAATAAGAGAAGATAGTCATATTCGTCGTAAGAACGACATCTTGATGACCCTTTTGAAAAACATACTTCCACTTAGAGTTTAACCATGAATTTTGGATATATTTCATATCCATATAAAATAAGATTTTTCACCAAAGGAAATCTTTTAATTCAAAGTTTAAGATAGGTTTTTAAAATTAAACCCAAAACAGCCCTCGTTCGACTAAGACGGCGTATATTCGATTTTAAGGTGTTCTTCGTGTTTACAAGTTTTATATCCTTATGTTAGCTTGACATATAGTCTTAATACATGTGTTGAAGTATTTTAAAAGTCAAGTTAGAAGGATTAAGTTTATTTGCAAACAAGTTTAGAAATAATCTAAACTATGTTGTTGTTATTAGTTATAACTCAAAATAAGATAGCTATATGAATATGAATCGAATAAAATTATGAATAAGGTTACTACCTCAAGTTACTTGGATAAAGCTACTGGAAAAGTTAGGAAATAATCTTGGAATCAAAAGTATCTTTGATGGCTTGGAAACTCTTGAAGTATGAACATGGAATGAACAAAAGTTCGAATAAGAATTCTATCTTGAATTAAGATAGTTATAAGTATATAAATTGAAGCAAAGCTTATATATGATTCTTACCTTGATTAAAAGATGAAAAGCTACTGGAAAGGAAGTATAATTCTTGATCCTAAAGAGTGGTGGAGTTGGATTGAAAGGTTGGAAGTAAGCTAGTAAACTTGAAAGTATTTGTGAAGTGTTCTTGATGTGTTCTTGAATATTGATGTTTCTTGATTGTAATTGAAGCTAGATTGACCTAGATGATGAATATTACTGAAGTAGAGACGTTCTTGAGTGTAGAGAGAGTTAGGATGGAGAAAATTTGAATTAGAAAATCAAAGAAATGTGATGTATGTGTTGTTTGAAAAAAATGCCTAATGCTTAGTCAATATAAGGTTACTAGTTTTTATTTTTATGCATAAATATCAAGTATAAGTTAAAACAAGTCATGATCATGGTTTATGACTCATTCATAGCTGATCATTGGAGTTTACTATTGGTATGTACTAATAGTAAATAATCTAGAAGCTGTGTATTGTACGAGTACAAATACGGTTGCATACGAGTAGAATTGTTGATGAAAATGAACGAGAATGTAATTGTAAGCATTTTTGATAAGTAGAAGTACTTTGATATGTGTCTTGAAGTCTTTCAAAAGTGTATGAATACATCTTAAAATACTACATGTATATACAATTTAACTGAATCGTTAAGTCACCGTTAGTCGTTACATGTAAGTGTTGTTTGAAACCTTTAAGTTAACGATCTCATTTAATGTAGTTAACCTAATATTTATTATATCTAATGAGATGTTAAATTATTATATTATCATGATATTATGATGTATGAATATATCTTAATATGATATATATACATTAAAATATCGTTACAACGATAATCGTTACATATATATCTCGTTTCGGAATCCTTAAGTTAGTAGTCTTGTTTTTACATATGTAGTTCATTGTTAATACACTTAGTGATATGTTTAATTGTCATTTATCATGTTAAACATTGTGTATCAATATCTTAATATGATTCATATGTATTTAGTAAGACGTTGTTATAACGAAAATCGTTATATATATGTATATAGTCTTGAAGTCTTTAAGTTAGTAATCTCATTTTATGTATATAACCAATTGTTATTATATGTAATGAGATATTTAAATATCATTTTATAAAATCATAAGTATATATATATCCATATATACATCATTATATAATTATTTCGAGTTATGACGTTCGTGAATCGTCAGACAAACTGGGTGGCCAAACATTTGTATAAAATTCATTTCAAATAACCAAATCTTAATGAGTTTGATTGCTTAATATGTTGGAAACATTAATTAGGTAAATATTAATCTTCTATATATTATCGGAAAAATCCGCATCATTATAGATACCAACTGAAATGTCCCGTTCATATCGATTATAAACATTCCATATTAATTGATTTTGTTGTGAGTTTTGACCTCTATATGAGACGTTTTTCAAAGGCTACATTTGTTTTTAAAACAAACCATAACCTTTATTTTATCAACAAGGTAAAAAAGACACCACCTAGATTATCCAGAAATGATAATCTATAAATATCACACTTACACACTACCAATACATATTGGTTTACAATATTAATATGTTACAACAAAATAAATCTCGAATGCAGTTTTAAACAATATTATACAAGCATGCTGACACCAAATCTTGTCCATATATTAGCATGCAACAGCGGAAGCTTTTAATAATCACCTGAGAATAAACATGCTTTAAACGTCAACAAAAATGTTGGTGAGTTATAGGTTTAACCTATATATTTATCAAATTGTAATAATAGACCACAAGATTTCATATTTCAATATACATCACATACATAGAGAAATAAATCATTCATATGGTGAACACCTGGTAACCGATATTAACAAGATGCATATAAGAATATCCCCTATCATTCCGGGAAATCCATCGGACATGATAAAAAAACATCGAAGTACTAAAGCATCCGCAACTATGGATGGGGTTCGTTAGGCCCAATAGATCTATCTTTAGGATTCGCGTCAATTAGTAGATCGGTTTACTAATTCTTAGGTTACCAAGCAAAAAGGGGCATATTCAGCTTCGATCATTCACCCATATAATGTAGTTTCATTCACTTGTGTCTATTTCGTAAAACATTTATAAAACTGCATGTATTCTCATCCCAAAATATTAGATTTTAAAAGTGGGACTATAACTCACTTTCACAGATTTTTACTTCGTCGGGAAGTATGACTTGGCCACTGGTCGATTCACAAACCTATAACAAATATGTACATATATATCAAAGTATGTTCAAAATATATTTACAACATTTTTAAAACGTTTTACTGTTTTTAAGTTTATTAAGTCAGCTGTCCTCGTTAGTAACCTACAACTAGTTGTCCACAGTTAGATGTACAGAAATAAATCGATATATATTATCTTGAATCAATCCACGACCCAGTGTATACATGTCTCAGGCTAGATCACAACTCAAAGTATATATATTTTTGGAATCAACCTCAACCCTGTATAGCTAACTCCAACATTATTGCATATAGAGTGTCTATGGTTGTTCCAAATAATATATATACATGGGTCGATATGATATGTCAAAACATTTGCATACGTGTCTATGATATCCCAAGATTACATAATATATTAGAATACATGTATAATACAATATGAGTTAGCTAGGATATGATTAATATAGATTTGTTACCAATTTTCACGTAGTTACAACAAGCAAAAATATCCAATCTTGTTTTACCCATAACTTCTTCGTTTTAAATCCGTTTTGAGTGATTCAAGTTGCTATGGTTTCATATTGAACTTAAGTTTATGAATATAAACATAAAAATTATAAGTTTATAGTTGGAAATACAGGTTACAAGTCATTTTTGTAAAGGTAGTCATTTCAGTAGAAAGAACGACGTCTAGATGACCATTTTGGAAAACATACTTCCACTTTGATTTTAACCATGATTTTTGGATATAGTTTCATGTTCATAAGAAAAATCATTTTCCTAGAAGAACAACTTTTAAATCAAAGTTTATCATAGTTTTTAATTAACTAACCCAAAACAGCCCGCGGTGTTACTACGACGGTGTATATCCGGTTTTACGGTATTTTTCGTGTTTTCAGGTTTTAAATCATTAAGTTAGTATATCATATAGATATAGAACATGTGTTTAGTTGATTTTAAAAGTCAATTTAGAAGGATTAATTTTTTTTGTGAACAAGTTTAGAATTAACTAAACTATGTTCTAGTGATTACAAGTTTAAACCTTCGTATAAGGTAGTTTTATATATATGAATCGAATGATGTTATGAACATCATTACTACCTCAAGTTTAGTAGGTAAACCTATTGGAAATGATGAAAAAATAACTTGAGCTTCAAAGGATCTTTGATGGCTTGGAAGTTCTTGAAATAGAATCATGACACAAAACCAAGTTCAAGTAAGATTATTACTCGAATTAAGATAGTTATAGTTATAGAAATTGAATCAAAGCTTGAATATGAATATTACCTTGATTTAGAAAGATAACCTACTATAAATAACAAAGGTTTCTTGATCTTAGATGATTGCTTGGAATGGATTAGGAAACTTGGAAGTAAACTTGTAAACTTGGAAGTGTTCTTGATGTGTTCTTGAGTAATTGTTTTTATGATGATTATAGGTAATAACCAAAGCTTGTATTTGATGATTTTTGCTAGAAAAATAGTAACTTAGACGTTCATGGAAGAGTGTGTGTGTTTTGAGAGAGAATTGGGAAGAAAATTGGAAGTGAAATGGAGTAGGTGGTGAGTGGTGAAGGTGAGTGGGGTTAAAAGGAGTTCTTGTTTTTGTTTCCTTGCTCATAAGTCATGCTAGTTATCTAATTGTTGGTTCCACATGTTTGTTGACTGTCTAGAGCTGCTAAGAGCTGAATTATTATGTGTATATACCAATAGTATATACGTCTAGGAGTTGGGTATTGTACGAGTACGAATACGGTTGCATACGAGTAGAATTGTTGATGAAAATGAATGAGAATGCAATTGTAAGAATTTTTGTTAAGTAGAAGTATTTTGATAAGTGTCTTGAAGTCTTTCAAAAGTGTATGAATACATATTAAAACACTACATGTATATACATTTTAACTGAGTCGTTAAGTCATCGTGAGTCGTTACATGTAAGTGTTGTTTTGAAACCTTTAAGATAACGATCTCATTTAATGTTGTTAACCCATTGTTTATTATATCTAATGAGATGTTGAATTATTACATTATCAAGATATTATGATGTATGAATATATCTTAATACGATATATATACATTAAAATGTCGTTACAACGATAATCGTTACATATATGCCTCGTTTCAAAATTTTTAAGTTAGTAGTATTGTTTTACATATGTAGTTCATTGTTAACATACTTAATGATATATATAATTATCATTTTATCATGTTAAATATAGTGTAACAATATCTTAATATGATACATATGTATTTAGTAAGACGTTGTAATAACGATAATCGTTATATATATCGTTTCGAGTTTCTTAACTTAGTAGTCTCATTTTTATGTATATAACTCATTGTTAATATACTTATGGAGATACTTACTTATCATAATCTCATGTTAACTATATGTATATCCATATATATATCGTCATGTCGTTTTTACAAGTTTTAACATTCGAGAATCGCCGGTCAACTTGGGTGGTCAATTGTCTACATGAAACTCATTTCAAATAATCAAGTCTTAACAAGTTTGATTGATTAACATGTTGGAAACATTTAATCATGTAAATATAGTTTTCAATTAGTATATAATCATGGAAAAGTTCGGGTCACTACAAGGTTGATAGGTGAAAGAAAACCGGGAAGTCTACCTAGCGATACAAATGCTAACCTCCGGAATGAAACAGCTAAAACCATTACCACAAGAAGTGGTATTACACTTAAACCACCTGAAATACCTGTAATTTCTGATGACTCTATTCCTATTCCACAAGAACCACAGCCTGAGCAAGATAAGGAAACAGAACCGGTAATTGAAAAGGTTAATGAAGATAACACAGTTAAGGCTAAACCTTATGTTAAACCATACCAACCACCACTTCCTTATCCGAGTAAAATGAGAAAAGAAAGACTTGAAGCCGAGCCATCCAAATTCTTGGATATGTTTAAACAAATAAATGTAAATATTCCTTTCATTGATGTGATTTCAGGAATGCCAAGATATGCTAAATTCCTAAAATATCTAATCAAAAATAGAAAGAAAATGGAAGAGCTCTCGGCCGTTACTATGAATGCTAATTGTTCTGCAGTACTGTTGAATAAGATACCAGAAAAATTATCAGATCCAAGAAGTTTCACAATTCCATGTTTTCTGGGTAGTCTTAGTTCAATAGAAGCATTGGCAGATTTAGGTGCTAGTATAAATCTAATGCCGTATTTATTATACGCTAAACTAGACCTTCGAGAATTAAAACCAACACGAATAAGAATACAACTAGCCGATCGATCAGTATAATATCCTATAAGGATAATGGAGAACATGCTAGTTAAAGTTGGTACTTTAGTATTTCCAGTAGATTTTGTTATTCTGGACATGGAAGAAGATTCTCGAGTTCCTCTCATATTAGGAAGACCATTCTTAAACACGGCTAAAGTAATAATAGACGTGTTCGGTAAGAAACTGACCCTAAGTATAGAGGACAAGAGTGTTACCTTTTCTGTTGATAGAGCCATGCAACAACCGCAATCTGCAGATGATACATGTTATTATATTCAAACTATAGATTCACATGCAGAATTGTTAGAAGAATTTCCAGAATTACAAGGAACAGGAGAATGTTCTTTAGGAGAAGGAATTGAACCAATTGATGAAGCTGAAATGTTAGCCGCACTCATGGCTAATGAATATGAACCAACAACAGAAGAAATTCAAATGCTAAAAGAGGAAGACAAATATCGATATAAATTATCGATAGAAGAACCATCGACATTAGAGTTAAAGCCACTTCCAAACCATTTGGAATATGCTTATTTACATGGTGAATCTGAATTACCTGTAATTATATCGTCTTCTCTTACAGAAAATGAAAAATCTCAACTCATTTCTGTGCTAAAAGCTCATAAACCAGCTATTGCATGAAAGATTCATGATATTAAAGGAATAAGTCCTTCGTATTGCACACATAAAATCCTTATGGAAGAAGGTCATAAAACGTGTGTGTAACGCCAACGAAGACTAAATCCTAAAATGCAAGGTGTTGTTAAGAAAGAAATTATTAAACTGCTTGATGCAGGTTTAATTTATCCAATCTCTGATAGTCCATAGGTAAGCCCAGTTCAATGCGTGCCTAAAAAGGGTGGCATGACTGTCATCACAAATGAGAAAAATGAGCTTATTCCTACTAGGACTGTAACAGGATGGCGTGTTTGTATTGATTATAGAAAATTAAATGACGCCACTAGAAAAGATCACTTTCCCTTACCTTTCATTGATCAAATGTTGGAAAGATTGGCCAGAAATAGTTACTATTGTTTTCTTGACGGTTTTTCCGGATATTTTCAAATTCCAATAGCACCTGAGGATCAAGAGAAAACCATGTTCACGTGCCCTTATGGTACTTTTTCTTACAAACGCATGCCATTTGGACTTTGCAACGCCCCTGCAACCTTTCAAAGGTGCATGATGACAATTTTTCACGACATGATAGAAGAATGCATGAAAGTTTTCATGGATGACTTTTCAGTTTTCGGTAATACTTTTGAAACATGTCTAGTCAATCTTGAACGAATGCTTATTAGATGCGAAAAATCAAATCTAGTACTTAATTGGGAAAAATGCCATTTCATGGTTAGAGAAGGCATCGTTCTTGGTCATAAAATTTCAAAGGAAGGAATTGAAGTGGATAAATCTAAAGTAGATGTAATTGCTAAACTTCTACATCCCACCAATGTTAGAGGAGTTAGGAGTTTTCTAGGGCATGCCGGTTTTTACCGACGTTTCATAAAAGATTTTTCTAAAATTGCCACTCCTATGAATAAACTCCTAGAAAAGGATGCTCCATTCATCTTTTCGGATGAATGCATCAAATCTTTTAATATTCTTAAAGAAAAACTCACTAATGTGCCGATCATGATAACTCCAAATTGGAATCTACTATTTGAACTCATGTGCGATGCAAGTGATTTTGCAATGGGAGCCGTTTTAGGACAAAGGATTGAAAAACGATTTCAACCTATTTATTACGCTAGTAAGACGTTACAAGGAGCACAAACAAATTACACAACTACTGAAAAAGAATTCTTTGCTATTGTCATTGCTTTTGACAAATTTCGTTCATATCTCGTTCTAGCAAAAACGGTGGTTTATACCGACCATTCTGCTCTTAGATACCTATTTTCGAAACAAGATGCCAAACCATGATTAATCCGTTGGATCTTACTCTTACAAGAGTTCGATATTGAAATCCGAGACAAAAATGGAGCAGAAAATCTCGCCGCTGATCATCTTTTTCGTCTTGAAAATCCTGAATTAGAAGTTCTAAATGAATCGGCCATACAAGATAACTTTCCTGATGAATATATATTGAAATAGATTATAGTGAAATTCCATGGTTTGCAGACTATGCAAACTACTTAGTATGTGGATTCCTTGAAAAAGGGTTGTCGTACCTAAAACGAAAGAAATTCTTTAGTGATATAAAACACTATTTTTGGGAAGATCCACATTTGTTTAAAAGTTGTCCCAATGGAATAATACGCCAATGTGTATTCGGGGATGAAGCTAGTCAAATCTTAAATCATTGTCACACAGGACCAACAGGAGGGCATTATGGGCCTCAACTCACAGCAAGGAAAGTCTATGATGCTGGATTCTATTGGCCTACAATTTTCAAAGATGCACACCTTCTTTGCAAATCCTGTGATGCTTGTCAAAGGGCCGGAAAAATAAGTCAACTTAATGAAATGCCACAAAATGTCATTCAAGTATGTGAAGTATTTGACATTTGGGGTATTGACTTTATGGGTCCATTTCCAAAATCTCATAATAATCCCTACATTCTCGTTGCCATTGATTATGTATCTAAATGGGCGGAAGCACAAGCTCTCCCAACTAACGATGCACGAGTTGTAGTCAACTTCTTAAAAAGTTTTTTTGCTAGGTTCGGAACACCGAAAGCTTTAATAAGTGATCGGGGTACTCATTTTTGTAATAATCAACTTGAGAAAGTTCTTAAAAAATATAGAGTAACTCATAAAATCTCAACCGCTTATCATCCACAAACAAGTGGACAAGTTGAAAATAACAACCGAGCTTTAAAACATATTCTAGAGAAAACCGTAGGATCAAATCCAAAGGAATGGTCCATAAAATTGGAGGATGCACTCTGGGCTTTTAGAACAGCCTACAAAACTCTAATTGGAACCACACCTTTTAGACTCGTTTACGGAAAAGCATGTCATCTTCCAGTAGAAATTGAACACAAAGCATTTTGGGCTTTGAAGACATGTAATCTTGATTTACATGAAGCCGGACGTCTACGGTTAAGTCAATTAAACGAATTAGAAGAATTAAGACATGAAGCATACGAAAATTTGTTAATCTATAAAGAAAGAACGAAGAAATGGCATGATAAAAGAATCAGAAGTTCAAAAGAATTTAAGGAAGGAGACAGAGTCCTTCTTTTCAATTCACGATTCAAGCTATTTCCTGGAAAATTGAAATCAAGATTGTCTGGACCATTCATAGTCAAAAGAGTTTTCCCATATGGAACAATAGAGTTAATAAATTCAAATGAGATTGAATTTAAAGTTAATGGTCACAGAGTTAAACATTACATACATGGTCCAATGGAAGTTGACAACGAAGTTAATCACAATTTCGACACCACAGCTAACTAAGTGTTGGGAGAATCAAGTCTTTTTAAGGGTAATATATGTTTCTGTTAGAGTTAGATATTCTGTTTTCGTGTAGTTCTCGAGAATGGAATCCGAATGGTCTTCCCTAGCAGACCCTAAAGAACTAGTCTTCTCCCTCCATTCTGAATTTTTATTTTTTTTTTAGGTTTTACGAGATGAAGAATTCCTTTGATTTGAACCATGGTCTAATGCTATACGCTTTAATTACTAAACGTAATAATGACACACTCCCGAGTGACCTGGTGTCAGTAATAAGAGGCAGATGTGACGAAGTAAGGAAAGAACTCAGGAAAGATCATCATAAGACACATTTTGGTAAAGGAAAATCAAAATCCGTAACAAAAAGAAGAGCACGACACCTTGAAAGATGTCATAAATGCGGAAAATGGTCACACGAGGGTAAATGTTCAAATAATCAAACATATTCAAATACCGAATTTGTTACTCTATGCAGAGAAGGACCGTTCATATGTTTAGAAGAAAAGATATTGAAGAATCGAGGTTACGCTTATGTAGCTATGGAAAACCAAATCACACGACTCTCCTATGAGTCGGCTAAAGCAGGTCTCTGAGAATTCTATCTCACAGGTAAGTATGTACAGTTTTTATTTTTGTTTTTTATTGCTTTTAACCTTTTGATAATAAACGCTGAATCGTTCACTATAAAGTATTAAATTGGTATTCAATAAAATTAGGTGCGTGTAACCGAAATTATTGATATCATATAAAAATTTATTACATCACTGCGAAATTTACCGTTTATTCTTAAGGTATAAATATCTTTAATCAATCAATCTAAAATATTTCAAAAATTCGTCAGGAGTAAAACTAGGTAATATAACCAAAATTACTTTACCGAAAAGAGGGGCGTATATTTTTGTTAATATTTGATTGATTAAAGTGGGATAAAAGACCAAAAAGATTTTTAATTTTAATTTTTATCTTGTTTTTATTAATTTAAAATATAAATATTAAATTAATATTGTAAACTTTTTAAATCATTATATTTAAGTTTTTAAATATTTTAAAATTTAATATGTTTAATATAAGTTTGTAAAATTAATGTACAAAAATATTAATAATATTAATATGAAATTTTATGCATTTTAAATTTAAGTTTGGTGTGAATTTAAAAACAAAAATTTACTTTATTTCATTAAGTTAAAAATTTGATATTTAAAATTCGTCGTGAGTTGAAAACTAGGTCGTTGAACCGAAATTGCTATTTTAATCTTATTGAATTAAAGTATGCCAAAAACATTAAAAAACCCCAAAAATCTTTACTTTTAAAACAACGCTTAAAAAGTGACAAATTTTAAAATTTTGTCGAGAGACGGACTAGGACAACGATCCGAAACGCCCTCATCCTAAAAAGAAACAAAATTTTTAAAATTTATTAATTTATGTTTTTATTAGTTAAAGGTTTATATATAAAAAAATATATATATATCAGACCCCATGCGATCGCATATGGTTTCCTCTTCAAATCCATGCGGTCGCATGGAGGCCAAAATTTGGTCAGGAACAAAAGAGCAGCTCGCTGTTCTGTCTCAACACAAAGCACACACACATACCCGAAAATACTCCCAAACACTCTCAAAAATTCGCCATTTTTCATCATAATTCATCAAATTTCTTGCTTTAATCATGAATTTGTTAAGAAGTTTTTCAAGAAAGGTAAAAGATTTCACTCCTAAACTCTTTAAATTTTCAGTTTTAGTGTTCTTGAGCTAATTTTTACCTAATTTAATTTTGTTGATTTTTAGTGTAATTAGAGTTAAATTGTTAGTATATTATGTATGTATAACCTAGATTGATGCTATTTAACATGATTTGAAGCCAAAAACTTCAAAAATTTTAGAAATTTAGGGTTTGTGTTCTTGAGCAATTTGGGGCTTTTTGATATAAATAGGTTATGGCCGATTTTTGTCATGAATTATTGCTAAATTAAGTAGTGTAACATGTTTAGTAGCTAAATGATCGAAACTTTGATCCTAAACATGATTTTTAAGAATTAAAGTGGACTTTTTAAGTCTAAAATTCATGAACTTAATTAAATTGATGTAAATGCCATTTGAAACTTGTTTAATTTCTAGTAATGGTTATTTTAACATGTTATTTGAGTTGAATGCTTATGAACTTTGTAAATATTTTCATATATGCTTATTTGAAAAAGTGTAGAATTGTTAAAATTGTGAAAATGTGTATAAGTTTAATTTTGATTGAACATGTTATTGTAGTTGTTTCAAGTTGTTATTTTGCTAACACTAATGCATATTTGGATGCACAAATTTTGTGTTTAATGTGTTTTGCAGAGATATACCAATACTGATGGTGCATCATCATCATCTAGGCAACCTGCTCCGGAACCTGAACCAGAAATGCAATATGAACAGGAGCAACAACAGGAACAACAACAACAACAACCTGATCAACACATACCATACTATGATCCGCAACAAGAATATGTTAATGCCTACGTTCAATTTTCGATTCATCCAATAATAGAACACCCAACGATTCATGAAGAACAGTTGCATCCTAATTTGAGATTTGATCAAAGTTGGAGAGATTACCCGACGTATCAAAGTAACAAATTTAAACTGGTACAGAAAAATGTAGAAGTACCGAGGGTAATCAATTGGGAGCCTTTGGAAAGGGTCCAACTAGTTAATTCAGTTAGACAACATCTGATCGAAAGGCATGACAACTCTTCTTTTCCTGATTGGGAACGTTTATTCACCATTCGTAGGCCTGTATATAAGGAATGGTGTGTTGAGCTTATGAGTACTATATCACTTAATGCGGATGTAGTTAGGTTAGATGATAGAAGTTTTTTTAGACTTTTACTTGGCTGTAGGATGTACAGGATGTCCATGCTGGACATGGCCAGGGCTTTACAGATTTACACTCCTGGTGAATTACTACTACCCGATTGTGCAAATTTGATTTATCATGGGGAGTGGGTAGATAGGAATTTTGACGCGGACGTCGTCTGGAGGCGTATGTCAAATTATAATGTTTTTATGCTGGGAGGAAGACACTCCTATTTAGATATTAACAAAGCAGAGCTACGTATTATACATAGATTTTTAGCTAATTCGATTACACAAAAAGGTAAAAATAAGGAGAAGATGACCTTACACGATTTATTTTACCTTAAGTGTATTCGAAACCCCAGAAGCTTTGTTAATATCCCCTACTGTGTTGGTTTTTATCTATCCAAAATGGTGGCAAGAATACAGGACGGGGGAATAATAGGAGGAGGTATTTTTGTTACTCTCATTGGAGAGTATTTGGGTGTAGATAGGGATCAAGGGGGTCCACTGATGGTGTGTAGGGAACAGGTTGATACTTTAGGATTGAAGGTCTATTAGGGTGCAAAGGTATTAAAGAACAGACGCAATCAGGCAGTACCATATGATGGTCGTCATCCACAGGTAGAGAAAGGTTCAGATGAGGAAATGGAGGAACCGGATGACATTAGGAACGTCATTAGGGAGGCTATGACTGACGTTTACCAACGTATAGATGAGGTAGAAATGACAAACGAGGCTAGACATAGTCAGTTCGAGCAATGGCACGCCGATAATGTGTACGAGCATTCTAGGCAACGACAGCATGATAGATGGCACTATCATCAGCATCAGATCATGAGCCAGCTATCACCTCAGGTATCAAATAACTACGTACCGACCCGACCTACTTACTATCCTCCACACCAGCCCAATATGCGACCACCATTTACTCTCTATGACCCTAACCAGGCCTATCAGTACCCCTATAACCAACCGTGGAACCCGCCCAATGACATGAACTGGAACCCCTATCCAGATTGATATAGTTCCCATTGGTGATTTTTATCTTTTATTATTTTTATTTACTTATGTTTAAAACATATAATATTGTGATACTTTAATGTAAGTTTAAATTTTTTTTATTATGTTGTACTAATATTTCATATTTGATTTGAAAGTGGGATGTTAAGTCTCATTTCAAATTACCATGCATGTTATTATTTGTATGTATGTATATTGTCAATTGTACACAACAGGGTAAAACAGCGCATTTTCAAAGACTGGCATTAAGTTCAGCAAAAGCTACTAATTTTGACGACAAAACGAAAAACAAATGTGATGTAACAACAGACGGAATGAACAAATGAAGTGCACCATTTATCATTCAACAAACAAACGCCAATATGATTGGAAACTTTGGTAAAATTTAATCATTTTTCCACGCTAATCGCCCTCAATAATTTAAATTGTTACTGATTTCTTGAAAATGAGGACATTGCAAGATCTTAAGTGTGGGAAGGGGATAAATTATTTCGGATTTTTAAAATTTTAAATATTAAACACTTGGTTACCATTAAAAATACTAGTAACGCAGTAGTTGTATTAGAATCTAGTGCTCTCTGATAATAAAGAACAGCCCTAGTCTTATATACTGACTACCAATTCTAGTAAAAAATTTCAAAATTTTCAAATAAATGAACTCAAAATAATATTTATACATATTTATGAACGATAAAACTAGGTGTTAACACCGAAATTATTGTTACCTTGGAAAGGACATAAATTGAGAAACAACCCAAAATGTTAGAATTCATTTAAAATTGAATAGAGGAAAATAAAAAGGCAAAGAAAGGAAAATAAAAGTCAAGTGTGGAAAAAATTTACCAAGTTATTTAGAACATATGACACATATTTTTGTACAAATAATTGAAGATACTTTTGTTTTGAACGATATTTATCAGTTTTACCCAGTTTATTGTAATAAAAAAGGAAGTAAAGTCTTCCGAGAGAAAAATACACATGCTTCTTGATTTAGGTCAGGAAGTTGTCGTCCAGACCAGTTGTAGAGTCTACGAAAAACCTTGAAAAGTTTTCTCGAAAATCAGCTGGAAATCCACGGACCTCAGCATCAAACAGGGTCGCCAAGTGGTCAGACTTATCCTAACCATGAGAGGATCTGTCTCGTACAATGGGGGGCACCGTGCAAATTATCTTATAAGACTAATGAATCAGATCTCCAGAAAGGATAATCTCCTTAAAGCTCAAAAATCAGCTTTTAAGCCTGATATTACTCAAAACTTAAGATTGACTTTAAAGATTGAGAATTACAAACTCATGGAATTCGATGATATCTAAACTCGAGCTTGAACGAGAAAATATTTTGATCAAAATTACAAACCGATTTGTTTGCTAAAAACCTATTTTTAATGCGTTCATTACCATTGAACGTAATATCCTAGGAATTCACCTGGAATTCATTAGGTCACCTGAACCAAATTGGGTGTCAACCGTAAGAATGGTGGTTGCATAGCATGGTCAAAGACAGGACCTTGTGCCAGACCGAAAAACTATAGGGTGATCTTTACTATTGCTCCTACAAAGGATAGTAATTGCATCCGACACGATATAGACCATAATCAAAAGCATGTCACGGGACATTGCCACAACAGTTGCTTGTTCAACGCTTTCCTTTACAACCGGACGGTAGTTTACCGAAAGGTAATATACGGAGCAAGTATACTGGACGTGTTGCTTTCCCAATACAAGGTTAGCAAGTGGGTGACACAAAACCACAAGTTTTTTAGCTAAAATTTTCAAAACTGAAACACACAAAACCTACAAAAATAATTTGCAAACACCGGTGAAGGGTTATTCCGGAAAAATTATCTACGGTAAAAGCTAGATTGAATTTTCAAAAAGATCAAATGTTTTCATAAAGATCCAATTTCCTAAAGGATCTAAATTTTTATAGTCATGTGGGACTGTAAACCACATCATTACAACCATTGTTCATACCGCCGTATTAAAATCACTGATGTACAAAGTGTGAAGAATAAAGAAGTGATTCTAGTAAAGTTATATTCAAGTTCTATATTGCTTGAGGACAAGCAACGCTCAAGTGTGGGAATATTTGATAATGCTAAAAACGAACATATATTTTATAGCATTATCCTTCAAGAAAGACAAGCTTTTAGTTGCAATTATTGTATTTACAAGTGATATTCGTTTAAATAATAAATGGTGAAGACAAAAAATAGATTCGACTAATTAAAGACGCAAACGACCAAAAAGCTAAAAAGTACAAAGTACAATCAAAATGGTTCAAATTATTGATGAGAAATGTCTAGAAATTACAAGAGTACGAGCCGCAAAACGCAAAGTACAAGATATTAAATAGTACGAAAGGACGTTCGAAAATCCGGAATCGGGACCAGAGTCAACACTCAACGTGCGACGCAACGGACTAAAAATTACAAGTCAACTATGCACATGAATATAATATAATATATAATTAATTCTTAAAATTATATATATTATATTATATATTAAAATCGTCGGCAAACTAGCAAACAAACAATTCTGAGCTGGATTCCCAGGCCATGCGATCGCATGGCCAGAAGGCACAAATGCCATTCGATTGCATGGAGCAAAAAGGTTGGCCACATTGCTATAAAAGGCGCAGTTTCAGTCGAGTTTATCCATCTTAATTCAATCTCTCTCTCACAGATATATATATATATATATATATATATATATATATATATATATATATATATATATATATATATATATATATATATATATATATATATATATATATATATATATATATATATATATATATAATTTTAATTTTAATTTTAATTTAAGATTAATAATAATAAGGGTATGTTAGCGAATGTTGTAAGTGTGTAAGTCAAAATTCTGTCCGTGTAACACTACGCTATTATTAATCATTGTAAGTTATGTTCAACCTTTTTAAATTAATTTCTCGTAGCTAAGTTATTATTATGCTTATTTAATGCCGATGTAATCGTGATGTTGGGCTAAATTTTAAGATTGGGTAATTGGGCTTTGGACCATAATTGGGGTTTGGATAAAAGAACGACACTTGTGGAAATTAGACTATGGGCTATTAATGGGCTTTATATTAACTAAATGATACCTCATTAATTTAATATATAGACTTATAATTTGACGTATTTATATATAACCACATACGCTTGACTGGGTACGGTGGGCAGGATATCTATAAATACCAATAATTATTCATTTGACCGGGCACGGGGATGGATTAATAATCAATAGACTTGTTGAAACAGGGGTGGATTACATTCAAGGGTAATTGGTGTAATTGTTAATAAAGTAGTAAAACCTTGGACTACACGCAGTCGATAACCTGGTGTATTCATTAAACAAAGTATTAAGACCTTGTTACAATTCGAATCCCCAATTAGTTGGAATATTTGACTTTGGGTATAAGGATAATTTGACGAAGACTCTCGCACTTTATATTTATGACTGATGGAATATTATGAACAAAACCGTATGGACATATCGAATAATCCAGGACAAAGGACAATTAACCCATGGTATTAAACTAAAATCAACACGTCAAACATCATGATTACGGAAGTTTAAATAAGCATAATTCCTTTATTTCATATTTCATCGCACTTTTATTTACTATCATTTTATTTATTGCATTTTTAATTATCGTACTTTTTAATTATCGCAATTTCATTTATCGTCATTTTATTTATCGCACTTTAATTTATCGCACTTTAATTATTGTCATTTACTTTATGCTTTAAATTAAGTTATATTTATTTTTAATATTTTACATTAGGTTTTAACTGCGACTTAAGACATAAAATCGACAAACCGGTCATTAAATGGTAAAACCCCCTTTTTATAATAATAATACTACTTATATATTTATTTATATACAAATATAGTTTAAAATAAAATATAGCGTTAAACTTGGCTAGTTCCCTGTGGACGAACCTGACTTACTAAAAACTACACTACTGTACGATTAGGTACACTGTCTATAAGTGTTGTAGCAAGGTTTAGGTATATCCACTCTATAAATAAATAAATAACTTGTGTAAAATTGTATCGTATTTAATAGTATTTCATAACAAATATATAACTATTTCGTATACACCTCTACACACATCAGCAAGCGTGTTAAAAAAACTTTGGTTGAAAATTGGACCCATTTTCACATGATGAATAGATAAACGGCGCTATGAGGAAGACTTCCTGAAGGCTTGCTTCCATTCAAAATATTTTTGACGCTGAAAAAGTCGTTTTGAAATTTGTAAAGATGAATTTTGAACTTTCAGCTTTTACAATAATAATTACCTTTGCATTTGAATTCTTATGCTTATTTAAATACCATTTTGATACTTATTATCGAAACGATTATATTTTTGGGGTTAATATATCCCCACTAGCCACAAATCCTTACACATTTATTAACATCTTGGTTTAATGGTTCGATAATATTGTTACACTTTTTTATATCTCTCAATTCCTAACTCCGGAATTGTTTCTATTATAAACTTTCATATTAAATGCAAATATATTTAACTATAGTTTCGTTTCGATAATAATTCATAGTCGCATAATACATTTTCGAGCACATTACGGTTGCCGCATAATAGGGCTGAATTATGTGGCAAGGGTGTTTAAAATACTCCGGTTAAAAATTGGACTCATTTTCGCAGGATGAATTGATAACGACACTATGAGAATGACTTCCTGAAGGCTTTCTTCCATTCAAAATATTTTTTATGCCGAAAAAGTCATTTTAAATTTCTAAAGGTGAATTTTGTACCTTCAGAATTTACAAAAATAATTACCTTTGCATTTGAATTATTATGCTTATTTAAATATCATTTTGATACTTGTTTTTTATGTAACACTGTATTTAGGTACATTGAAAATATTTTTGGAGTTAATATATCTCCACTATCCACAAATCCTTACACGTTTAGTGACATCTTAGTTTAATGATTCGGTTATTTTATTACGCCTTTTATATCTCTTAAATCATAACCCTATAATTATTTCTATTTTAAAATTTCGTATTGAATGCAAATATATTTGACTATAGTTATGTATCGATAATAATTCATAGCCGCAAAAAAAAAATTCGAGCAGATTACGTTTGCCGCATAATAAAGCTGAATTATGTGGCAAACATGTTAAAAAAAACTTTGGTTGAAAATTGGACTCATTTTCACACGATGAATTGATAACGATGCTATGAGCAAGACTTTCTGAAGGCTTGCTTCCATTCAAAATATTTTTGATGTCGAATAAGTCGTTTTAAATTTTTAACGGTGAATTTTGAAACTTCGAAATTTACGATAATAATTACCCTTGCATTTAAATTCTTATGCTTATTTAAATACCATTTTTATATTTATCTTTTATATAACACTGTATTTAGGTACATTGAGAATATTTTTGGGGTTAATATATCCCCACTAGCCACAAATCCTTACACATTTAGTAACACCTTACCCTTCAATATAATGGTTCTATTATGTTGTTACACTTTTTTATATCTTTAATTCCAAACTTTATAATTGTTTCTATTTTAATATTTTATATTGAATGCAAATATATTTAACTATTTTTTCGTTGCGATAATAATTCATAGCCGCAAAACAATTTTTCGAGCACATTACGTTTGCCACATAATAGGGCTAAATTATGTGACAAGTGTGCTAAAAAAAATTTTTGGTTGAAAATTGTACCCATTTTCACACGATGAATAGATAACGATGCTATGAGCAAGACTTAATGAAGGCTTGCTTTGATTCAAAATATTTTCAACGCCGAAAAAGTTGTTTTAAAATTTATAACGGTGAATTTCGAAATTTCAGATTTTACAATAATCATTACCTTTGCAAATAATTCTTAGACTTATTTAAATACCATTTTGATACTTGTTTTTTATGTAACAATGTATTTAGGTACATTGAGAATATTTTTGGGGTTAATATATCCCTACTAGTCACAAATCCTTACACATCTAGTGACATTTTGGTTTAATGGTTCGATTATTTTGTTACACTTTTTTATATCTCTCAATTCCTAGATCTATAAATGTTTCTATTTTAAACTTTAATATTGAATGCAAATATATTTGACTATACTTTCATTTCGATAATAATTTATAGCCGCAAAATACATTTACGAACACATTACGCTTGCCATATAATAGGGCCGAATTATGTGGCAATCGTGTTAAAAAAAACTCCGGTTGAAAATTGGACTCATTTTCGCATGATGAATAGATAACTACGCTATGAGCAAGACTTCTTAAAGGTTTGCTTCCATTCAAAATATTTTTGACGCCGAATAAGTCGTTTTCAAACTTTTAAAGGTAAATTTTGAACTTTCAGAATTTACGATAATAATTACCTTTACATTTGAATTCTTATGCTTCTTTAAATAGCATTTTGATACTTTTTTTTTATGTATCACTGTATTTAGGTACATTGAGAATATTTTTGGGGTTAATATATGTGACGACCCAAAAATTTCCGACCAAATTTAAACTTAATCTTATTATGTTTTCGACACGATAAGCAAAGTCTGTAATGTTGAGTCTCGAAAATTTTGGGACTATGTTCATATATTCAATTACCCTTTAACTGTGCTCGACGATTCACGAACATTTATGTGTATATAGACATGTATATATATATTATATATATAGTTATATTAATTAAAAATGTTATCAAAGTATTAGATGTATAATACTTTACGTAAACGTATTTGTTTCAATATATGTTTAATATAATTATCGATGGAAGTATATGATAATATCAAATGATTGAATTATCCGATACATTGTGATATGATTACGGGTCTCTGTTGTGAGGTCCATTATGATTTAAGAAATCTATTCTTTTTAACGGTATTCGAAACAATTGGTAATGTGATTCACAAGTAAGAATAAACTGCCAATTAACGAGTGTTAGACAAAAGTTAGTGGAGATTCCTGTACATGTTTTACGATAATTTCCTCGTGACTATTGATTAGTTAATTAGAATGTTTGAGAAGTTAATAACGCTAGTACATACATGAACTATATCAATTTAAGTTTTAAAGTGTAAACGTTATTTGATATTATATTTTCTATTATTTAAAAGATTTAGAATTTATATTTTTATAAACTTTAAATATAACTAGTTTTGAAAAACTATAGATTATATCGTTAAATAAAGATTTCGAGTATATATATATGTTATACAAATTTCTAAACGATCATATGTATATTTTATAAGTGACAAAATATAATATTTATTTAGTTATATAACTAATTGATTATATTTATCTTTCTTATAATAAAGATTTTAAATTTTAAATAATATTATTTAATATATTTTAACAAATATCGAGTAGAAGATTTATAGAAGCAAATGACCAAAACACTTAAATGATTAAGTTATACTTCGAGTAATATAGTTTATCAATGATTAAGTCAAATTATTGATAAAGATACACGTCGCGAAACGCAAAGTACAAGTTTTCTAAGCGTATGAAACGTCGTTCGTAAAACCGAAATCGGGACATTAGTCGGGTGACAACGTACAAGTCAGTGGAACAAAAATTACGAGTTAACTATGCACGAGAATATAATATGATATATATATATAATTAAATATATTAATATATATATATATATATATATATATATATATATATATATATATATATATATATATATATATATATATTTTAAAACTGTCGGCAGCCATGAAATTATTGGGGGATGAGCTGGAGGTGGCTGCTCCGCGATCGCAGAGCTATTACCCACATCAACCTCGCGATCGCGGAGGTGGAGGGTCCAGGACTGGGCTATAAAGCTCGAACGCGTTTCAGTTTCAATTCATTCAAATGTTTTCAATCTCACGAACTCTCTATATATATATGTATTATCTATATTATTATTTTTATTATTAAGATTAATATTATTATTATTAAATCTTATTATTTTAGGTATTAATATTATAAAGTAGTATCATTATTATTATTATTAGTATATACATAAAATACTACGACGGAGTGCTGTTCGAGTAATGTAAAAACGGGTTTTCAAAATGAGTTTAAGCTTTGGAATTGGGTTATAGCTAAGGAGGTTATGGGTATGATATTGTTAACGAGGCGATGTCGATGAGTTTAGGATGATATAATTCTCGTCACTCTTATTATTACTATTATTATTATTATTACTATTGTTGATATTGTTATCGTTATTATTATTATTATCTAATAATTATTATTATTATTAACATTATCGTTATATGTATTATCATTAAAAATTTTATTATTATTACTATCGTTTTTATCACTAAGGTTATCATCATTATTATTATTATTATTATTATTATTATTATTATTATTATTATTATTATTATTATTATTATTATTATTATCATTTTTATTATTATTATTATTATTATTATTATTATTATTATCATTAGTATTATTAAAATTGTTATTATTATTATTATCATTGATATTATTACTAAAATTAGTGTTATTATTAAAACTTAAAATTTTTATAAAAACTATTATTTTATTTTTATCATTATTATTATTATTAAAAGTAGCATTAATATTAAAATTATCACTCTTATTAAAATTATAATTTTCAATAGAAATATCATTTTTATTATAAAATATTATTATTATCATATTAGGATTATTATTATTAAAAATTATCATTTTTGTTAGAATTATCATTTTTATAAAATATTATTATTTCTATCATTATTGTGATAATTATTATATTTTATAAATATTATTATTAAGATAATTTATATTATTTTTACTAGTATTGAAAATTACTATTATCATTATTATTAAGGCATCGTAATTATCAATTATCATTTAAAATTTATCATTTTTAATAAAACTATCATTCTATTAAGAATTATTATTTTTATTATTAAAAATTATCATTTTTATTAGAAAGTATTATTATCATTGTTATTATCATTAACATGATTATATTTTTATTATCGTCATTATTAATACCATTATTATGAGATTATTATAAAAATATTATTACTTATTATCAAAATTATTATTTATCATTAGCAAATATAATTATGGTTATCATTTATATCATTAGTATTATTACTATTACTAAAATGATTGATATTATTATTTTTACAAAATAATACAACGGTTGTTCATTATTATTATTATTAAAATTATTTTATAAATATTTGATACAAAGATATATTTACTACAAGTAATACAATTATATTTTAATAATTCATATCACTATATTTGTTTTTCATTAAAATGTTATTAAATAAACTTTATATAAATTATATTACTTACTATATAAAATTATACATTTTTATTGCTAATATATTATATTGAATTATAAATAAAGGATTAAACTATTTTAAAAAAGTATTTATTACATTTATATTAATAAATGTAATTTTAAACATATATATATTAACCACTTGAAATATAAATATATATATATATATATATATATATATATATATATAACTTGTTTAATATAACATACGAACCATTAAATATAAAAGGTATATTTGTAATATTAATAGACGAACTTGTTATATGTTTTAATATATATATAACTGATATAGGTTAATGAACCCGAGGCCAACCCTGCACTTGTTCAATGCCGTCATATGCATTATTATTACGAAATACAGTATCGTGAGTTTCATTTGCTCCCTTTTTAAATGCTTTTGCAATATATATTTTTGGGCTGAGAATACATGCGCTGCTTTTATAAATGTTTTACGAAATAGACACAAGTACTTGAAACTACATTATATGGTTGGATTATTATACCGGATATCACCCTTTTTAGGTTGGTAGCCTAAGAATTGGTGTTTATTATAATTGCCACCAATTGACACGAATCCTAAAGATAGATCTATTGGGCCTAACAAACCCCATCCGGGTTACGAATGCTTTAGTACTTCGATTTTATCATGTCCGATGAGAGTCCCAGAATGATGGGGATATTCTAGATGCATTTTCTTAATGCCGGTTACCAAGTGTTCACCATATGAATGATTTTTATACACAGGTTATGTGAATCATGTTTTGTACACGGGTTACGTGTGCGGTTAAATATTTGAAATCTTGTGGTCTATTAAAATGATGAAAATGAATGTTTACGATAAACTAATAAACTCACCAACCTTTTGGTTGACACTTTTAAGCATGTTTATTCTCAGGTATGAAAGAAATCTTCCGTTGTGCATTTGCTCACTTTAAAGATAATACTTGGAGTCATTCATGGCATATTTCAAAAGACGTTGCATTCAAATCATTTGAGTCCAAAAAGATTGTTAATAGATGAACGGCAGATTAGTCAATTATATTTGGGAAACATGATAATATCATTGGTATGCATATTTATAAACTTTCGTTGAAATGAAAGTTTGTCTTTTAAAAAGAATGCGATGTTTGTAAAATGTATCATATAGAGGTCAGTACCTCGCAATGTAATCAACTATTATGAATCGTTTATAATCGATATGAACGGGGCATTTCAGTTGGTATCAGAGCAGTGTACTTAGCGAATCAGGTCTTGCATTAGTGTGTCTAACTGATAGTTGTTAAGATGCATTAGTGAGTCTGGACTTTGACTGTGTCTGCATGTCAGAAGTTTTGCTTATCATGTCATGTCGGAAATTACCTGCTTAGCATTCCTAGTCTAGACACGTCTTACTGCATTTATTACATAGATAGATATAGATAAATTCATATCTTAGCGAATCTGTTACTATAAACTTTGCTTGACAGCTTCTGAAAGTTCCTCCGTAATCTACAGGATCTTCTGTACTATATATAGGTATTCTATGTAATTAGAATATCATCCAATATTGTGATGACCCGGAAAATTTCAACTAATTTAAACCAATTCTCTATACGATTTATTATTTTGACACGTTAAACAAAGTCTGTTAGATTGAGTCTTAAAATTTTAGAACTGTTTCAAATATACAATTACCTTTGATTACTCTCGACGATTTATGAACAATTATATGTATGTATATATATATATGTACAAGTAAAAACGACTTTCCTACAGTAAAACCCTATTTGCTACAGTAAAAATTACTTTGCTACAGTAAAACACTATTTGCTATAGTAAAACACTATTTGCTACAGTGAAACCGTATTTTGCTACAGTGCTACAGTAAACACTATTTACTACAGTAAACACTATTTGATGTCGACGAACTAACAGACAAAAACGAAAAAGGCGGCCATGCGATCGCATGGCAAAAACACTGAAAACTCATGCGATCGCATGAGCTATAGTAAATCGAAAAGTACTATAAAAAGTCAGCTCGCTTGATGAATTCTTTACACCTTCACTTCTTTTCTTTCTTCTGTAAGAGTGATATATATTTATAATTTATAATTTTAAGTTTAATAATAATAAAGTACATTCGAGGGTATTTTTAATTCGGGTTTCAAACCGTTTTAAGCTAAGAAAATATTGGGTATTGTTCGGGGTATTGTTCTTGAATCCAAGGTCAACCATACAGTCGTCTACCATCATTACGTCTACGCAATTTGCCTACAATATTGAGTCTCAATATTGAACTGTGAGTTTATAGTCTCCCTTTTTAAATACTTTAAATATTTTTTGGGCTGAGAATACATGCAATTTATTTTAAACGCAATAAGACACAAGTACATACAAAATTCTACACTGAGTTAAACCGAAAATCCCTTAGCTTTGGTAACTAGTAGCTGCCAGTACATAGGATATGGACTGGTGGGCGCGAATAATTGTATATGGATCCATAGGGCTTGACATCCCCGTCCGAGCTAGAGCGCTAGCCTTTTAACGGACGTATGTTATTTGAGTTTAAGACACGTTGGTTTGCGTGTATTAAAACAAACGGGGTAATTATCACTATAGCGTTAAGTTTAGTTACCAGGGTGCTCTGTTACGTAGAATCTATTGATAAACTTTTGATGAAATCTTGTGGTCTATCTTTATATATGTTTATCACTCGAGCAATTAAACCTATAACTCACCAACATTCGTGTTGACTTTTTAGCATGTTTTATTCTCAGGTCCTTAGAATGCTTCCGTTGTGATGTTCTTGTTGCCTGCATGGAGTCTCTCATGCTTTGTACAAAGTTTATTGCATTCAAAATAAAACTGCGTTGTGTAATAAATAATTGGACTGTGATGTCAACCTGTAAATTAAAGACTTATGTATTTCGGGGTTTTGCTTATACCTAAGCACTCGCCCACATGTTTATAACTTTCTATGTTTAGAAAGTCACTTATTTTAATGAATGCAATATTTTATCAAAACGTATCATATAGAGGTCAAAACCTCACTGTGGAATCAATGATTAACGTGTCGCGTCAATAGCGATTTTGACGGGTCGTTACAGTTGGTATCTGAGCTTGAGGTCATAGGGAACCAGAAATTACATTAATGTGTTTAACTGGTAATTGTTAGGATGCATTAGTGAGTTTGGACTATGACCATATTTGTTTTTACTGATTTTTGCTTATCATTTGGTCAAAAACATTATATGTGATATATTTATATGCTAACGTAATTGTTGTTTCAATTATGTGATAGATGACTTCTTCTAATCCTATCATTTTGTACGACTCAGAATCGGACACTGAATCTATTCTATCCACACCTGAAAAGGGCATTCCAATACCTATTAAGAAGAAATTGTGTTAGCCGGGGAATCTCAACTCCCGGTAAACCCAGAGGAGGTTCCAGCTCCACCCAACCCTAGTTTTCCGGAGCCACAGTATCGTTGGCATGGACCCATGATCCCTGGAGTAAACGAGGATCGTCCATTTCTAAACAAATATGGACATTGGTCCAGATATACCGCTGACGGGCGGGTTGTGCCGATTACGCCTGGCAGATTTCGGTTCATGACCACCGGTACATATTCTCGTAGTTCGTCATCATATTCTCCTACACATGACTCAGACAGTTCGTCATCAGACGAGATCAGTAAGGAGGAGGATTTCGCTAATGAAATAAAAGAGATCACTAAGGAGAAATTCCAACTTGCTATAGATAATAAAAACAACCACAATAATAAAAAGTCCTTAATTATTAAAAAGGAACAGGACCATTCGATCCGTAACCACCCTTATTGTATTAAACCCACTGAGGCAACGGGTACCTCAAAACCCCAACCAAAAATAAAATACACTGCCAGAATGTCTGTCGGACCATGTGCACACAAACAATTGGCAGAGAGAACCAAATGGGAAGAAGTTTCTGATAGTTCTGAATAAACGACCTCGCAACCATAAATCTTCCATGCGCTATCCTATTGCTTATGTGTGCTACTCTATCTTGTTATGTAGAATAATCATATGTAAAATATCGGTATTGTATGGTATTGTATTATTTTGGTTTATTAATAATATATGCATGGAATGATTATTTGTATTATTACTACTTCTTATTATTATTATTACATAATAATGTAGTAACTCGCTATAATTTTTCATAGTGGAATATTATTAGGATTTTAGTAGTTAATTCCTTGTACTAGCTATTATGTATGAACTTAACGGGTAGGTAATACCCTAGAAATAATTATAAAATGCTAATAAGAAAAAAAGGCTTTTATAATAATCGGTTCATATTATTAATATGCTACGATTAACTATTGACAACTCATTTTAAGTATAATATTCTATATGATTAAATTATATCTGTTGTGTTTATTGAAGAAACATGTCTCAAATGTCGGATGCTGAGTTTGAGCAACTAGTCGAGAAACGTGTGAATGAAAGAATTGCTGCAACCGAGGCAGCAAAAGCAACAGCCGAAGCAGCAGCCAAAGCAGCAGCCGTAAACACAAACTCACAAAACGGATGCTCATACAAAACTTTTCAAGGATGCAAACCACAGACGTTTAGTGGAACCGAGGGACCAGTCGGTCTAACCCGATAGTTTGAAAAGATGGAGTCCGTTTTCAAAATCAGTAATTGTACGAACGGAGACAAGTCAAAGTATGCTTCGTGCACGTTGCAAGACGGTGCACTTACTTGGTGGAACAATTATGCTAAAGCAGAAGGAATAGATACGGCATATGATATCTCTTGGGAAGAACTGAAAAATATGCTAATCGAGGAGTACTGTCCTCGAAACGAGATCAGAAAAATGGAATCTGAGTTACGTAATCTGAAGGTTATCGGCGCGAATCTCAATAACTATGAAAAGCGTTTCATGGAACTAGCCTTGTTGTGTCCCGAATTGGTGCCAAACGAGAAACGAAATATAGAAATGTATATTGACGGTTTATCAATCAATATCAAAGGAAATGTTACATCGTCCAAACCAAATACGATGCAGGAAGCCATGACAATGGCACACCAACTCATGGACCAGATCACAGAGAGTTCGATTAAGGCACCAATTACCGAAGTCAAGACAACTGAAGGAAAGAGGAAATGGGAAGACTATAAGGGCAAAAGTACTCACCTGAAAAAACAAGAAACTTTTAAAGGTAAACAAGATGGGGCAACTGCAAGTCCAAACTATAAGGGACCCCATCCGTTCTGCAAAAGATGTTACACACATCATGCAGGTTATTACCAAGTGGTCTGTGATAAGTGCAACAAGAAAGGACATGTGGCGAAAGATTGTTATGCCACCGTTTCTGAAGTAAAGACAAAATCGACCGATGTCAAGAAATGTTATGGATGCGGGAAGTCTAGTCACTTTATAAATCAATGCAATGATAAGGAGAAGAACAAAGAACCCACACATGGGAGGGCATTTAATGTTAGTGCCAGTAAAGCACGTGAGGATCCTAATCTTGTCACGGGTATGTTTACCGTTAATAATCAACTAGATTCTATTATGTTTGATACGGGTGCTGATAGAAGTTATATGTGTAAAGACTTTAGTTCTAAACTAAAATGTGCATCATTACCTCTAGACGATAAATATACTATTGAATTAGCTAATGGTAAACTGATAAAAGCCGATAAAATTTGCCATGGTTGCGAAATAAATCTCGCTGGTGAAACCTTCAAAATCAATTAGATACCCGTAGAATTAGGAAGTTTTGACGTAATCGTTGGCATGGACTGGATGTCCAAAACAAGAGCGGAAGTTGTTTGCACTGAGAAAGCAATCCGCATCCCTCGTAAGGATGAAACGTCATTAATAATTTATGGGGAGAAGAGTAACTCGAAGCTGAACCTTATCAGCTGTATGAAGGCCCAGAAACTTATAAGAAAAGGTTGTTATGCTATTCTGGCATACGTAAAGAAGATCGATACTGAAGAAAGAAGCATTAATGACATGCCGGTTGTAAGAGAATATCCCGGAGTATTTCCAGAAGAATTACCGGGGCTACCTCCACACAGATGTGTAGAATTCCAGATTGATCTCATACCAGGAGCTGCACCTGTAGCCCGATCTCCATATAGACTTGCACCTTTAGAAATGCAAGAATTACAAGACCAGTTGCAAGAATTATCGGACCGTGGATTTATTCGTCCTAGTTTTTCACCTTGGGGTGCTCCTATTCTGTTTGTCAATAAGAAGGATGGATCTATGAGAATGTGCATAGATTACCGAGAATTAAACAAATTAACGATCAAGAATCGATAGCCATTACCGAGGATTGATTATTTGTTTGATCAATTGCAAGGATCAAGTGTTTATTCCAAGATTGATCTACGCTCCGGATATCATCAGCTGAGAGTGAAGGAAGAAGATGTTCCTAAAACCGCGTTCAGAACCCGTTACGGTCACTATGAATTTTTAGTCATGCCTTTTGGATTGACTAATGCTCCAGCAGTATTCATGGATCTAATGAATCGTATCTGTAGACCGTATTTAGACAAATTTGTCATTATTTTTATTGATGACATATTGATTTACTCGAAGAACAAGGAAGAACATGAACAACACTTAAGACTGGTACTGGAGGTACTCAAGAAAGAAGAACTGTACGCAAAATTTTCGAAGTGTGATTTCTGGTTACAAGAAGTACAATTTTTGGGCCATGTTATCAGTAAACATAGAATTAAAGTTGACCCTGCCAAGATCAAAGCCATTAGTAAATGGGAAACACCGAAGACTCCAGCACAAATTCGCCAATTCTTAGGTCTTGCTGGTTACTACCGAAGATTCATTCAAGATTTCTCTAGAATCGCCAAACCCTTAACTGCATTGACTCAAAAGGGAAAGACATATGATTGGTCCACGGAACAGGAATCCTCATTCCAGTTATTAAAGAAGAAGTTAACGTCTGCACCCATTTTGTCATTACCAGAAGGAAATGATGATTTTGTGATCCATTGTGATGCTTCGCGCCAAGGTTTAGGATGTGTATTAATGCAACGCACAAAAGTTTTCACATATGCCTCACGACAACTAAAAATTCATGAAAAGAACTATACGACGCATGATTTAGAACTTGGAGCAGTAGTTTTTGCACTCAAAATATGGAGACACTATCTATATGGCACCAAGTGTACAGTGTACACCGACCATAAGAGTCTTCAGCATATTTTTGATCAAAAACAACTCAATATGAGGCAACGTTGCTGGGTAGAGTTGTTAAACGATTACGATTGTGAAATCCGTTACCACCCCGGAAAGGCTAATGTTGTAGCTGATGCCCTAAGTCGGAAAGAAAGAGTAAAACCTCTTAGGGTCCGAGCTTTGAATATTACAATTCGTACTGATCTCACAAAGCAAATTCATGTAGCACAGTTAGAGGCTTTAAAAGAAGAAAATGAAAAAGGCAAAATGAGCAGAGGGTTAGAAAAACGGCTTGAAGTAAAAGCCGATGGAACCCTGTATTTTGCTGATAGGATATGGGTACCAAAACATGGTAATCTAAGGCAACTAGTACTGGATGAAGCACACAAAACGAGGTACTCAATTCACCCAGGAAATGGGAAAATGTACCACGATCTCAAGAAGTTTTATTGGTGGCCTAATATGAAGACAGAAATTGCTACTTATGTAAACAAATGTTTGACGTGTGCAAAGGTCAAAGCTGAGCACCAAAAGCCGTCAGGATTACTGCAACAACCAGAAATTCCGCAGTGGAAATGGGAAAGAATAACCATGGATTTCATTACAAAATTGCCAAGGACTACAAGTAGTCATGATACTATTTAGGTGATAGTTGATCGTCTAACTAAATCAGCTCACTTTCTACCAATAAAGGAGACAGACAGTATGGAGAAATTAGCACGCCTATATTTAAAGGAAGTAGTTTCCAGGTATGGTGTACCTATCTCCATCATATCTGATCACGACACCCGATTCACATCACGTTTCTGGCAGTCATTACAAAAAGCATTGGGAACTCGATTAGATATGAGCACCGCTTATCACCCACAGACAGATGGTCAAAGTGAAAGAACAATACAAACATTGGAAGACATGTTATGGGCATGCGTGATTGACTTTGGAACCAGTTGGGATCGACACTTACCATTGGCAGAATTTTCATACAATAACAGCTATCATACGAGCATCAACGCAGCGCCATTTGAAGCACTTTACGGTAGAAAGTGCAGATCTCCTATCTGTTGGAGTGAAGTAGGAGAAAGACAACTTACTGGACCAGAAATTATTCATGAAACCACCAACAAGATCACTCAAATACAACAGCGATTGAAAACGGCCATGAGTCGCCAAAAGAGTTATGCTGATGTAAGAAGAAAACCGCTAGAATTTCAAGTAGGCGACAAAGTCATGTTGAAAGTGTCACCCTGGAAAGGTGTTGTACGATTCGGTAAATGAGGAAAGCTAAGTCCTAGGTAAGTAGGACCCTTTGAAATCACCGAAAGAATTGGAGCAGTTGCTTATCGATTAAAGCTACCGCAAGAACTTAGTAGTGTTCACGACACATTTCACGTGTCAAATTTGAAGAAATGTTTAGCTGAAGAGGATGTCGTAATTCCTCTTGACGAAATACGAATCAATGATAAACTCCATTTTGTCGAAGAACCTGTTGAAATCATGGACCGTGAGGTCAAACAATTAAAACAAAGCAAAATACCGATAGTTAGACTTCGTTGGAACGCAAGACGAGGACCCGAGTTTACTTGGGAACGTGAAGACCAAATGAAGCAAAAGTATTCACATTTGTTCACTGATATCGCTCATGAAACAGGTACTACTCAAAATTTTGGGACGAAATTTTCTTTAACGGGGAGGTACTGTGATGACCCGAAAAATTTCGACTAATTTAAACCAATTCTCTATACGATTTATTATTTTGACACGTTAAACAAAGTCTGTTAGATTGAGTCTCAAAATTTTAGAACTGTTTCATATATACAATTACCTTTGATTACTCTCGATGATTCATGAACAATTATATGTATGTATATATATATATATATGTACAAGTAAAAACGACTTTCCTACAGTAAAACCCTATTTGCTACAGTAAAAATTACTTTGCTACAGTAAAACACTATTTGCTACAGTGAAACACTATTTACTACAGTAAACACTATTTGATGTCGACGAACTAACAGACAAAAACGGAAAAGGCGGCCATGCGATCGCATGGCAAAAACACTGAAAACTCATGCGATCGCATGAGCTACAGTAAATCGAAAAGTACTATAAAAAGTCAGCTCGCTTGATGAATTCTTTACACCTTCACTTCTTTTCTTTCTTCTGTAAGAGTGATATATATTTATATTTATAATTTATAATTTTAAGTTTAATAATAATAAAGTATATTCAAGGGTATTTTTAATTCGGGTTTCAAACCGTTTTAAGCTAAGAAAATATTGGGTATTGTTCGGGGTATTGTTCTTGAATCCAAGGTCAACCATACAGTCGTTTACCATCATTACGTCTACGCAATTTTCCTACAATATTGAGTCTCAATATTGAACTGTGAGTTTATAGTCTCCCTTTTTAAATACTTTAAATATTTTTTGGGCTGAGAATACATGCAATTTATTTTAAACGCAATAAGACACAAGTACATACAAAATTCTACACTGAGTTAAACCGAAAATCCTTTAGCTTTGGTAACTAGTAGCTGCCAGTACATAGGATATGGACTGGTGGGCGCGAATAATTGTATATGGATCCATAGGGCTTGACATCCCCGTCCGAGCTAGAGTGCTAGCCTTTTAACGGACGTATGTTATTTGAGTTTAAGATACGTTGGTTTGCGTGTATTAAAACGAATGGGATAATTATCACTATAGCGTTAAGTTTAGTTACCAGGGTGCTCTGTTACGTAGAATCTATTGATAAATTTTTGATGAAATCTTGTAGTCTATCTTTATATATGTTTATGACTCGAGCAATTAAACCTATAACTCACCAACATTCGTGTTGACTTTTTAGCATGTTTTATTCTCAGGTCCTTAGAATGCTTCCGCTGTGATGTGCTTGTTGCCTGCATGGAGTCTCTCATGCTTTGTACAAAGTTTATTGCATTCAAAATAAAATTGCGTTGTGTAATAAATAATTGGACCGTGATGTCAACCTGTAAATTAAAGACTTATGTATTTCGGGGTTTTGCTTATACCTAAGCACTCGCCCACATGTTTATAACTTTCTATGTTTAGAAAGTCACTTATTTTAATGAATGCAATATTTTATCAAAACGTATCATATAGAGGTCAAAACCTCACTGTGGAATCAATGATTAACGTGCCGTGTCAATAGCGATTTTGACGGGTCGTTACAAATATCCATCGAAAAATCCTTTATCTAACCGTGTAAGATGAATTCTGTAATCAGTTCAAGTTCCTCGGATTCCGATATGGATTTCCACTCGAGCTCCGAAAGCAGTGTAACAGGAATGGATCAAACAATCAGCCATCATCTATTCTGGACGAATTGGGGATGGGTTTGTAGCCTACTTAATCATTGGAGATAAGAAGAAGGTGATGCCTTCCGTTCACCACATTTCCCTCTGGGCGAAGAACCTGAAGCACTTACCGGCGAACCTGTTCGAGACACCATTTGCTCTCTCATTTCCAGAGTATCTCATCACGATTATATACTATCTCAAATTCTAAATTTTATTCACCCGCTCGTCTGAACCACCAATCATCCCAGTGTAATAGAAGAAGTCAACGAGCTTCGCGCTTGGGTAGTGGTTTTGGAGAGATGATGCAAAGGTTACAAGCACCAGCAGCATCACCAGCATCAACAGTACCACCATAATCAACACCAATAGTACCATTACCACCACCAACAACAACTTCCATACCACATGCCGCAACATCATAATCTGTATCTCGAACATCAACATCATACGCACCATAGATACCAAAGAGTACCAACAACAACAAATGATGAAGTATTGATTCATCACTTCATTAAAGAAATATTCTGTAGATAATATGTAATTTTTAAAAGTTTTAGAGATTATTTATTCTAATCATAACCGTAAATCAAGATGAATGGATGGATAGAGATGGTAGAGGGGAGAATAGAAACCCTGACAGGAATGGTACGTGCATTACAAAATAGACTTGTTACACAAGCAGTACCATCAGTATCACCAGCACTAGGAGTACCGTCAGCATCACCAGCACCAGCAGCACCTACAGCATCACAAGATCTGCCAGTTCCATAATCATCGACATCATCACAACTCAACAACAAGAATATCGTATCAACGAGTTATGAAGTATTAACTCACTCCCTCTGAAGAATTTATATGTATATTTTATATAATTATAAATTTTTAAACCACAATATATCTTTTCGTACTAAGCTATTACGTGTGAATTTTAAAGGGTAAATACTACTCGGTTAATTCATATTATGATGTACATCCTTTGTTAACAACTTAACAATCATCAACTATAATCTCTGCTTCAACTCAATAGATTCCATTTCATAATAAACCAAGTGTATTATTCAAATACATGTTTAATTTTACACTTTCATTTTCGATGTACTCGAAACTTTCTAGAAAACATCATTCGTGTCTTGCGAAGTTCACAAGAATTCCACAAACACCAACATCATTTATCGAAGAAATATCAATAGATGAATAATGAAGTAGTAATTCATAATTCCATTCAAGTGGAAGAAATACTCAGCGAAGATTACGTAATTTCTAAAGTTTTAGGGATTTCTCAATTATAACTTCAACCGTAAATTAAATGAGTTTAATTTAATATTAACTCAATAAATCTATATAACATCTGCAGAAAATATACATATATATTTTTATAAAGACTGTAATAAAAATTCTCTTGTACAAAATATTACTTGTGAAACTTTTAACGGGTAGGTAATACCCGAGAGATATATAAATTCACAATTAATATGTTACATTCTTCGATTCTGATCCAGCAAATCATCAACTACACTTACTACTTTCACAACGATATACATTCTTTCATAGATATCAGAATAACCATTATCATCTAAATTCAAATACATATTCTAATTTTGACAGATCAGAATCCAAGTCAAGATTTAACAGAAGACATCACTCTTAGATTCCTACATCTTTCAAAGCCATACTTTGAATTCAAAACTGTACTAGAACATCACATTTATTCATAAAATTCAGAAAGATATTAGAATCATCCAAGATTCACGACGATTTCATCATTTGGATATTGACGATGACAATCTGCATTTAAACCCTTCAAAATTCCTGAAGACACCTCAAATAATGAACAATCAAGAAGAGGAACCAACCACACGTTATCTATGAAAAGAAAGATTTAGCCATAATAGTCATGCATCGAAAGAACACTCGGATCCTAAGTAAAAGTTTAACATGTATCTGTGCCAGGCCCTTTGGCATTGAAAATAACTTTGCAATCCCTTTCCAAAATAGCCAATTTTGTCACACCTCCAACAAATCAACTTTGACTTTTCATTCAATTTAACCTTATTGTAACCTTGATATATAAGTCTGCCCTTTTCGTCATCGTCACCGGGGAAACTTTTATATCCCACCACATTAGTAGTAAACTTACCAGCAACTTCATTACTCATTGGCTTAAGTCTCTCCGAAAAACCATTATAATTATTCATTAAAACCCTATCATATACTCGTCCGCATCTTGTAACGAGAATTGCCATATCAATTATCGGGAATCAGCAATCAGTATTTTGAATCTCGAAGCATTTCTACATTAACAGTTATATGTATACATATAACATTTATCTCTTAGAATTATGATCTTCCATTCTGAAATTCTGAAAAGCACCCAGTCTACGAATCAATACTCGGAATGTTGAAAAAGCTGAATGAAGCAGCAAAAACTGTAAACGACCTTAACAGTCGAATGTTTGATGATAAAGAATAGTGTGTTAGCAAAGCTCAGAAAAGTTGGAACTGGAAAACGGATTGAGCAAACCATGAAGGAGGCTATGGACAAATCACAAAGACTAAACCTGCCTTCAAAGAATCCAAATGATTCAGTATCTGCTGAAGTCATTAACGAATACCTTGCTCCTGACTCTAAACCTTTGCGAACAAATCTTCTTCATCATCCTTTGATATTAGAAATTCTAAGGTATCATCGTATCTTTCATTATAAATATCCTCGATATTTCTGAAGATATTTTCATAACTATTCTTATCTGAAATCATTTATCTCTTCGTGCTATCAGTGTTACATCATAAAGAAAACTGTTTAGTTTCTATATTCTGTAAATCTTCGAGTTTAAATTATGAATGTTTTTGAAGTAATATTGGGAATTGAAGCATGAGTTAGTATAATATAATGACACTTGATCAACGTGATTATGTTACAGTAAGTCATGTTGAGTTTCTAATGAAACATGATGATTCACAGACCATACCGTCATCATGTGCCATGTTACACGACTCTTACAATTTACCTAAATTCTAAATATATCAAGAACTTATTTTCTTGATAGTTCTATCTTTTCCCGTGACTTCTGGTAATTTAACCAATCAAGATCGTGCTATTACGATTTCTTTCTTAGAACAATAGTCATGATCATTCGAAACTTCATACCTACAAATTTTGGACCATTACTCGCTTTACATAAAGTCGAGAAGAGAAAACAGAAGTATGAAACTCCGAAATATAAGGGAAAATATACAACCAACAACAACACAGAAATTACGAACCGTGTATATCGATGTGTATAGCAATATAAAGATACGGGAGAACTAAAACACTATAAACCCAAGAGCATAGTAGAAGTAAACAGATTCTTCCGGCGGCAGATGAAAAAGAAGAATGATAGATATGAAAGTTAGGAGTATATCAAGAATCAGAACTGGATGGAGCATATTTACATATGCTTTAAAGTATGAACCGAGGAAGAAAGAATAGAAGATGTGAGCTACAGAAATAAGGAAATGAAGGGGGTTAATTTATAGTGAAATATCAGACAGAGCAATCGAGACAGATTGCTGCATTAAATCGAAGAGGATCGTAATTTACTTAATCACCGAAGAATCAAATCTTGTATCAATTGCAAAGATTTTCTTTAATCCGGAGATTAACCGTGTTGACGTCAAAAGTTAAGACAAATCTTTATTTTCTTTATTCCACTCTTTTACAATAACTTCACTCGTACTCTTCACATAATCAAATTATTTTATACATATTATTCACTGATGATAAAACTCTAATTTTCAGCTCGTATGCGTCATGAAAACATACTTAATGTCAGCCATGACGATCCCAATCAAATTTTGGGACGAAATTTCTTTAACGGGTAGGTACTGTGACGACCCGGAAATTTTCGACCAAATTTAAACTTGATCTTATTATGTTTCTGATACGATAAGCAAAGTCTGTAATGTTGAGTCTCAGAAATTTTGGAACTATGTTCATATATTCAATTACCCTTTGACTGTGCTCGACGATTCACGAACATTTATGTGTATATAGATATGTATATATATAATATATAAAATATAGTTATATTAATTAAAAATGTATCAAAGTATTAGATGTATAATACTTTATGTAAACGTATTTATTTCAATATATGTTTAATATAATTATCGACGGAAGTATATGATAATATCAAATGATTGAATTATCAGATACATTGTGATATGATTACGGGTCTCTGTTGTGAGGTCCATTATGATTTAAGAAATTTATTCTTTTTAACGGTATTCGGAATAATTGGTAATGTGATTCACAAGTAAGAACAAAGTGCCAATTAACGAGTGTTAGACAAAAGTTAGTGGAGATACCTGTACATGTTTGACGATAATTTTCTCGTGACTATTAATAAGTTAATTAGAATGTTTGAGAAGTTAATAACGCTAGTACATACATGAACTATATCAATTTAAGTTTTAAAGTGTAAACATTATTTGATATTATATTTTCTATTATTTAAAAGATTTAGAATTTATATTTTTATAAACTTTAAATATAATTAGTTTTGAAAAACTATAGATTATATCGTTAAATAAAGATTTCGAGTATATATATATTTGTTATACAAATTTCTAAACGATAATATGTATATTTTATAAGTGACAAAACATATATTTATGTAGTTATTTAACTAATTGATTATATTTATCTTTCTTATAATAAAGATTTTAAATTTTAAATAATATTATTTAATATATTTTAACAAATATCGAGTAGACGATTTATAGAAGCAAATGACCAAAACACTTAAATGATTAAGTTATACTTCGAGTAATATAGTTTATCAATGATTAAGTCTAATTATTGATAAAGATACACGTCGCGAAACGCAAAGTACAAGTTTTCTAAGCGTATGAAACGTCGTTCGTAAAATCAGAACCGGGACATTAGTCGGGTTACAACGTACAAGTCAGTGGAACAAAAATTATGAGTTAACTATGCACGAGAATATAATATGATATATATATAATTATATAAATTAAAAAATATATATATATATATTAATATATTTTAAAACTGTCGGCAGCCATGAAATTATTGAAGAATGAGCTAGAGGTGGTTGCTTCGCTATCGCGGAGCTATTACCCACATCAACCTCGCGATCGCGGAGGTGGAGGGTCCAGGACTGGGCTATAAAGCTCGAACGTATTTCAGTTTCAATTCATTCAAATGTTTTCAATCTCACGAACTCTCTCTATATTTATGTATTATCTATATATTATTATTTTTATTATTAAGATTAATATTATTATTATTAAATCTTATTATTTTTGGTATTAGTATTATAAAGTAGTATCATTATTATTATTAGTATATACATAAAATACTACGATGGAGTGCTGTTCGAGTAATGTAAAAACGGGTTTTCAAAACAGGTTTAAGCTTTGGGATTGGGTTATAACTAAGGAGGTTATGGGTATGATATTGTTAATGAGGCGATGTCAATGAGTTTAGGATGGTATAATTCTCGTCACTCTTATTGAAAGGATCCGTTCATATACATTATAAACGATTCACAATAGTTGATTACATCGCGAGGTATTTGACCTCTATATGATATGTTTTACAAACATTGCATTCGTTTTTAAAATACAAACTTTCTTTACATCAAAAATTGACGGCATGCATACCATTTCATATTACATCCAACTATAATTGACTTAATATTAATCTTGATGAACTCAACGACTCGAATGCAACGTCTTTCAAAGTATGTCATGAATGACTCCAAGTAATATCCTTAAAATGAGCTAATGCATAGCGAAAGATTTCTTTAATACCTGAGAATAAACATGCTTTAAAGTGTCAACCAAAAGGTTGGTGAGTTCATTAGTTTATCATAATCAATCATTTCTGTAATAGTAATAGACCACAAGATTTCAGTTTCTATAAATATTCGTACACTCGCGAGTGTATAAAAGTATTCTATAAGTTGTAGGCACCCGGTAACAAGCCTTAACGTTCATGTTTTACCCTCTGAAGTACACCAGATCAGGTGTGTTTAAAATAACCTCGAAGTACTAAAGCATCCCATAGTCAGGATGGGGTTTGTCAGGCCCAATAGATCTATCTTTAGGATTCGCGCCTACCGTACATAGACAAGTAGTTTAATGTTACCAAGCTAAGGGTATATTTCTGGTTTAAACCCACATAGAATTACTTTTAGTACTTGTGCCTATTTCGTAAAACATTTATAAAACAGCGCATGTATTCTCAGCCCAAAAATATATATAAAAAGGGAGTAATGAAACTCACCATACTGTGTTTCGTAGTAAAAATACATATAACGTCATTTAACAAGTGCAATGTTGGCCTCGGATTCACGAACCTATATTAATTATATATATTTATATGTTGGTCAATATTTGTCTAACAATTTTTGGTCAAGTCATAGTGTACCACAATCCTAATGCTCGAGACTAATATGCAAAAGTCAACAAAAGTCAACTTAACTCAAAATGACTTCTAAAATTTATACGTGTTTATTATATAACTTAACTATAGTCATTTTATATATTTAAATATATTTATTAGATTTTATAATAATAAAAGTCATTTATTAATAAAAATTTATATTAACGTTTGTAGTGACCCGAACTTTTCCATGTTTATATATATTAATTGAGATTGATATTTACATGATTAAATGTTTCCAACATGTTAAGCAATCAAACTTGTTAAGACTTGATTAATTGAAATATGTTTCATATAGACAATTGACCACCCAAGTTGACCGGTGATTCACGAACGTTAAAACTTGTAAAAACTATATGATGACATATATATGGATATATATATAGTTAACATGATACTATGATAAGTAAATATATCATTAAGTATATTAACAATGAACTACATATGTAAAAACAAGACTACTAACTTAATGATTTTTAAACGAGACATATATGTAATGATTATCGTTGTAAAGACATTTAATGTATATATATCATATTAAGAGATATTCATACATGATAATATCATGATAATATAATAATTTAAAATCTCATTTGATATTATAAACATTGGGTTAACAACATTTAACAAGATCGTTAACCTAAAGGTTTCAAAACAACACTTACATGTAACGACTAACGATGACTTAACGACTCAGTTAAAATGTATATACATGTAGTGTTTTAATATGTATTTATACACTTTTTAAAGACTTCAATACACTTATCAAAATACTTCTACTTAACAAAAATGCTTACAATTACATCCTCGTTCAGTTTCATCAACAATTCTACTCGTATGCACCCGTATTCGTACTCGTACAATACACAGCTTTTAGATGTATGTACTATTGGTATATACACTCCAATGATCAGCTCTTAGCAGCCCATGTGAGTCACCTAACACATGTGGGAACCATCATTTGGCAACTAGCATGAAATATCTCATAAAATTACAAAAATATGAGTAATCATTCATGACTTATTTACATGAAAACAAAATTACATATCCTTTATATCTAATCCATACACCAACGACCAAAAACACCTACAAACACTTTCATTCTTCAATTTTCTTCATCTAATTGATCTCTCTCAAGTTCTATCTTCAAGTTCTAAGTGTTCTTCATAAATTCCAAAAGTTCTAGTTTCATAAAATCAAGAATACTTTCAAGTTTGCTAGCTCACTTCCAATCTTGTAAGGTGATCATCCAACCTCAAGAAATCTTTGTTTCTTACAGTAGGTTATCATTCTAATACAAGGTAATAATCATATTCAAACTTTGGTTCAATTTCTATAACTATAACAATCTTATTTCAAGTGATGATCTTACTTGAACTTGTTTTCGTGTCATGATTCTGCTTCAAGAACTTCGAGCCATCCAAGGATCCATTGAAGCTAGATCCATTTTTCTCTTTTCCAGTAGGTTTATCCAACGAACTTAAGGTAGTAATGATGTTCATAACATCATTCGATTCATACATATAAAGCTATCTTATTCGAAGGTTTAAACTTGTAATCACTAGAACATAGTTTAGTTAATTCTAAACTTGTTCGCAAACAAAAGTTAATCCTTCTAACTTGACTTTTAAAATCAACTAAACACATGTTATATATCTATATGATATGCTAACTTAATGATTTAAAACCTGGAAACACGAAAAACACCGTAAAACCGGATTTACGCCGTCGTAGTAACACCGCGGGCTGTTTTGGGTTAGTTAATTAAAAACTATGATAAACTTTGATTTAAAAGTTGTTATTCTGAGAAAATGATTTTTATTATGAACATGAAACTATATCCAAAAATTATGGTTAAACTCAAAGTGGAAGTATGTTTTCTAAAATGGTCATCTAGACGTCGTTCTTTCGACTGAAATGACTACCTTTACAAAAACGACTTGTAACTTATTTTTCCGACTATAAACCTATACTTTTTCTGTTTAGATTCATAAAATATAGTTCAATATAAAACCATAGCAATTTGATTCACTCAAAACGGATTTAAAATGAAGAAGTTATGGGTAAAACAAGATTGGATAATTTTTCTCATTTTAGCTACGTGAAAATTGGTAACAAATCTATTCCAACCATAACTTAATCAACTTGTATTGTATATTATGTAATCTTGAGATACCATAGACACGTATACAATGTTTCGACCTATCATGTCGACACATCTATATATATTTCGGAACAACCATAGACACTCTATATGTGAATGTTGGAGTTAGCTATACAGGGTTGAGGTTGATTCCAAAATATATATAGTTTGAGTTGTGATCAATACTGAGATACGTATACACTGGGTCGTGGATTGATTCAAGATAATATTTATCGATTTATTTCTGTACATCTAACTGTGGACAACTAGTTGTAGGTTACTAACGAGGACAGCTGACTTAATAAACTTAAAACATCAAAATATATTAAAAGTGTTGTAAATATATTTTGAACATACTTTGATATATATGTATATATTGTTATAGGTTCGTGAATCAACCAGTGGCCAAGTCTTACTTCCCGACGAAGTAAAAATCTGTGAAAGTGAGTTATAGTCCCACTTTTAAAATCTAATATTTTTGGGATGAGAATACATGCAGGTTTTATAAATGATTTACAAAATAGACACAAGTACGTGAAACTACATTCTATGGTTGAATTATCGAAATCGAATATGCCCCTTTTTATTAAGTCTGGTAATCTAAGAATTAGGGAACAGACACCCTAATTGACGCGAATCCTAAAGATAGATCTATTGGGCCTAACAAACCCCATCCAAAGTACCGGATGCTTTAGTACTTCGAAATTTATATCATATCCGAAGGGTGTCCCGGAATGATGGGGATATTCTTATATATGCATCTTGTTAATGTCGGTTACCAGGTGTTCACCATATGAATGATTTTTATCTCTATGTATGGGATGTGTATTGAAATATGAAATCTTGTGGTCTATTGTTACGATTTGATATATATAGGTTAAACCTATAACTCACCAACATTTTTGTTGACGTTTAAAGCATGTTTATTCTCAGGTGAATATTAAGAGCTTCCGCTGTTACATACTAAAATAAAGACAAGATTTGGAGTCCATGTTTGTATGATATTGTGTAAAAACTGCATTCAAGAAACTGATTTCGATGTAACATATTTGTATTGTAAACCATTATGTAATGGTCGTGTGTAAACAGGATATTTTAGATTATCATTATTTGATAATCTACGTAAAGCTTTTTAAACCTTTATTTATGAAATAAAGGTTATGGTTTGTTTTAAAAATGAATGCAGTCTTTGAAAAACGTCTCATATAGAGGTCAAAACCTCGCAACGAAATCAATTAATATGGAACGTTTTTAATCAATAAGAACGGGACATTTCAGTTGGTATCCGAGCGTTGGTCTTAGAGAACCAGAATTTTGCATTAGTGTGTCTTATCGAGTTTGTTAGGATGCATTAGTGAGTCTGGACTTCGACCGTGATTACTTGAAAAATGATTGCTTAACAAATTTTGTTGGAAACTATATATTTTTAACATGTGAATATTATGTGATATATTAATCTCTTAACGCGTTTGATATTATGTGATAGATGTATACCTCTAGAACAAGTCCCATTGACTCACCTAATAATAATGAAGAGTCAAATGTAAATTGGAATGATTCGTGGACTGATTCACAAGTTCCCGAAGAGGAACCGGAAGAAGAGTCGGAACCGGAAGAAGAATCGGAACCGGATGAAGAAATAGAACCGGTGGGGGAAATAATAAAATGGTTAAGTAAAAGAAAATCCTCAACCAACCGACCAAGGTTAATTATGGTCAATGGTGTTTCCGCCAAGGAAGCAAAATATTGGGAGGATTACCAATTCTCCGATGAATCGGATTCCGACGAGAATTCCGATGATGTTATAGAAATTACCCCAACTGAATTTAAAAAGGCAAAAGAAAATAATAAGGGAAAGGGCATAAAAATAGAGAAATCTAATTCCAACCCCGATGAACTTTATATGTATTGTCAACCCCCGAAGTCCTTAAGTTGTAACAATGACCCGGGAACCTCTAAACCACCAGGTTTTTCTAAACCAATGTGGATCACGACGGCTCGTATTAGGGGAACATCATATATCCCTAGAAACTTGGCAAAACGAACCAAAACCGAAGAAGAAGAAACAAGCGAGTCGGAATAAGATAGTTGTATTCGTGTGGTGTAATATATGTAATATAGTGTGCTTATGCTTTATGATATATGTAAAAATTGCTTGTATTAATAAGTATTTTTTTTTTTTATGAATCTAACTCTTGTCTATTTTACAGTATAAAAACACAAAATGGATAGACAACCCAATTTTTTAAGAGACCTACCCGGAGACATGATTGATGAAATCTTGTCTAGAGTCGGTCAGAATTCTTCGGCACAACTATTTAAGGCGAGATCAGTTTGTAAGACATTCGAAGAACGTTCCAAGAATGCCTTGGTTTATAAAAGGCTTTCGTTCGGAAGATGGGGGATATCACATTGGGAAATCCATAAGTTACGATGTGTTTACTTTGACGCATATATTGCGGGGAACCCAAATGCTATTTTACGCGATGGGTTAAGAAATTATTTTGACTCAATATATCCGAATATTGGACTTCGTGATTTAGAAAAAGCGGCTAACATGCAACATAAAGAAGCATGTTATGCTTACTTATTGGTAATGTTCGCTTCTCACCAAAGTGAGAACAAGAACATCGGGCTACAACTATTAAACAAAACGTTCCCACAAGTGACGGAGTCGGTAATTGGGGTAAGAAATGAGGTTTTTAGATTGTTACGGGACTGTTGGACATTACGTAACCCTCGTCCCTTTGACAACGTTACAACACGCTGTCTTATCAACGACCATAACGGTTATGTTCCACAAGACCAAGGATGGGAAGTAATCCTAGTAAAACCAGAATGCATGACTTGTTTCTGGACGTATGAATTACGTGTCTTTATTGCCTTTGCTGAACGACTTGTGTACTAGCTAGAATTATCTTCACAACCATCTTGTATCAAATTTATTGTGTGCTATATTTCATGCTATATGTAAAATAAGCGGTATTGTAAGTTTGTAAAATATTGTGTAAAAGTTTGAACGCGAAATATTATTATAATCAGTTTTTCATATAGAATTGTAGTAGTTGAATTGTATATTAGCTACTAAGTATGAACTTAACGGGTAGGTACTACCCGAATTTAAACTTATAAAACGCTAATATGAAGAAAAAGCTTTTATAAATGAGTTCATATTATGCTACGAAATACTATTAACTACTCTTAATATTCTGTATGATTAACTTGTTCCATTTAACTATTTTGAAGGAAATGGCACCGACTACTCGACACACAGTGAATATGAATGAAGAGGAATTCCGTACTTTTATAGCTTCAAACATAGCCGCAGTACAGGCTGCGCTACATACCAATAATAACCTTGGATCTAGCAGTACAGGAAATCGTGTAGGATGCACCTACAAAGAATTCACTGCCTGGAAACCTTTGGAATTTGATGGAACCGAAGGACCGATCGGATTGAAACGGTGGACCGAGAAGGTCGAATCGGTGTTTGCCATAAGTAAGTGTACTGAAGAGGACAAAGTAAAGTACGCTACGCATACCTTCACAGGTTCTGCGTTAACATGGTGGAATACCTATCTAGAGCAAGTGGGACAAGACGATGCGTACGCACTACCGTGGTCAGCATTCAAGCACTTGATGAACGAGAAGTACCGTCCCAGAACCGAGGTCAATAAGCTCAAGACAGAACTTAGAGGGTTACGAACCCAAGGATTTGATATTACCACGTACGAAAGACGATTCACAGAATTGTGCCTATTGTGTCCGGGAGCATTCGAAGATGAGGAAGAGAAGATCGACGCGTTTGTGAAAGGATTACCGGAAAGAATCCAAGAAGATATAAGTTCACACGAGCCCGCCTCCATACAACAGGCATGTAGAATGGCTCACAAACTCGTGAACCATATTGAAGAAAGAATTAAAGAACAGACTGCTGAAGAGGCCAATGTGAAGCAAGTCAAAAGAAAGTGGGAGGAAAACGGTGATAAGAATCACCAATACAACAACAACAGCAATTACAACAATAATCGCAACAATTATCCCAACAATCGCAACATCAATCGCAACTACAACAAACGGCCCAACAACAACAACAACAACAACAGCAACTACAACAATCATCCCAACAACAATAATAACCGCAACAACAACAACAACAATCAGAAGCAGCTATGCCAAAGGTGTGAAAAGAATCACTCGGGGTTCTGCACCAAATTTTACAACAAGTGTAAAAGAAATGGTCATAGCGCGGCGAAGTGTGAGGTCTACGGACCAGGGGTTAATAGAACGAAAGGAACAAATGGTGTCGGAACGAGTAATGGCGGAGCAAGTAGTGTCGGAGCAAGTTATGCCAATGTAGTTTGTTATAAATGTGGAAAACCGGGCCACATTATTAGAAATTGCCCGAACCAGGAGAACACGAATGGACAAGGCCGTGGAAGAGTTTTCAATATTAATGCGGCAGAGGCACAGGAAGACCCGGAGCTTGTTACGGGTACGTTTCTTATTGACAATAAATCTGCTTACGTTTTATTTGATTCGGGTGCGGATAGAAGCTATATGAGTAGAGATTTTTGTGCTAAATTAAGTTGTCCATTGACGCCTTTGGATAGTAAATTTTTACTCGAATTAGCAAATGGTAAATTAATTTCAGCAGATAATATATGTCGGAATCGAGAAATTAAACTGGTTAGCGAAACATTTAAGATTGATTTGATACCAGTAGAGTTAGGGAGTTTTGATGTGATAATCGGTATGGACTGGCTGAAAGAAGTGAAAGCGGAGATCGTTTGTTAAAAAAATGCAATTCGCATTATACGAGAAAAAGGAAAACCCTTAATGGTGTACGGAGAAAAGGGCAACACGAAGCTACATCTTATTAGTAATTTGAAGGCACAAAAACTAATAAGAAAAGGTTGCTATGCTGTTCTAGCACACGTCGAGAAAGTCAAACGGAAGAAAAGAGCATCAATGATGTTCCCATTGCAAAAGAATTTCCCGATGTATTTCCGAAAGAATTACCGGGATTACCCCCACATCGATCCGTTGAATTTCAAATAGATCTTGTACCAGGAGCTGCACCAATAGCTCGTGCTCCTTACAGACTCGCACCCAGCGAGATGAAAGAACTACAAAGCCAATTACAAGAACTTTTAGAGCGTGGTTTCATTCGACCAAGCACATCACCGTGGGGAGCTCCTGTTTTGTTTGTCAAGAAGAAAGATGGTACATTCAGGTTGTGTATTGACTACCGAGAGTTGAACAAACTTACCATCAAGAACCGCTACCCACTACCGAGAATCGATGACTTATTTGATCAGCTACAAGGCTCGTCTGTTTATTCAAAGATTGACTTACGTTCCGGGTATCATCAAATGCGGGTGAAAGAAGATGATATTCCAAAGACTGCTTTCAGAACACGTTACGGTCATTACGAGTTTATGGTCATGCCGTTTGGTTTAACTAATGCACCAGCTGTGTTCATGGACCTTATGAACCAGTGTGTGGACCATACCTTGAAAAGTTTGTCATTGTTTTCATTGATGACATACTTATTTACTCAAAGAATGACCAAGAACACGGTGAACATTTGAGAAAGGTGTTAGAAGTATTGAGGAAGGAAGAATTGTACGCTAAGTTTTCAAAGTGTGCATTTTGGTTGGAAGAAGTTCAATTCCTCGGTCACATAGTGAACAAAGAAGGTATTAAGGTGGATCCGGCAAAGATAGAAACTGTTGAAAAGTGGGAAACCCCGAAAACTCCAAAACACATACGCCAGTTTTTAGGACTAGCCGGTTACTACAGAAGGTTCATCCAAGACTTTTCCAGAATAGCAAAACCCTTGACTGCATTAACGCATAAAGGGAAGAAATTTGAATGGAATGATGAACAAGAGAAAGCGTTTCAGTTATTGAAGAAAAAGCTAACTACGGCACCTATATTGTCATTGCCTGAAGGGAATGATGATTTTGTGATTTATTGTGATGCATCAAAGCAAGGTCTCGGTTGTGTATTAATGCAACGAACGAAGGTGATTACTTATGCGTCTAGACAATTGAAGATTCACGAACAAAATTATACGACGCATGATTTGGAATTAGGCGCGGTTGTTTTTGCATTAAAGACTTGGAGGCACTACTTATATGGGGTCAAAAGTATTATATATACCGACCACAAAAGTCTTCAACACATATTTAATCAGAAACAACTGAATATGAGGCAGCGTAGGTGGATTGAATTATTGAATGATTACGACTTTGAGATTCATTACCACCCGGGGAAGGCAAATGTGGTAGCCGATGCCTTGAGCAGGAAGGACAGAGAACCCATTCGAGTAAAATCTATGAATATAATGATTCATAATAACATTACTAATCAAATAAAGGAGGCGCAACAAGGAGTTTTAAAAGAGGGAAATTTAAAGGATGAAATACCCAAAGGATCGGAGAAGCATCTTAATATTCGGGAAGACGGAACCCGGTATAGGGCTGAAAGGATTTGGGTACCAAAATTTGGAGATATGAGAGAAATGGTACTTAGAGAAGCTCATAAAACCAGATACTCAATACATCCTGGAACGGGGAAGATGTACAAGGATCTCAAGAAACATTTTTGGTGGCCGGGTATGAAAGCCGATGTTGCTAAATACGTAGGAGAATGTTTGACGTGTTCTAAGGTCAAAGCTGAGCATCAGAAACCATCAGGTCTACTTCAACAACCCGAAATCCCGGAATGGAAATGGGAAAACATTACCATGGATTTCATCACTAAATTGCCAAGGACTGCAAGTGGTTTTGATACTATTTGGGTAATAGTTGATCGTCTCACCAAATCAGCACACTTCCTACCAATAAGAGAAGATGACAAGATGGAGAAGTTAGCACGACTGTATTTGAAGGAAGTCGTCTCCAGACATGGAATACCAATCTCTATTATCTCTGATAGGGATGGCAGATTTATTTCAAGATTCTGGCAGACATTACAGCAAGCATTAGGAACTCGTCTAGACATGAGTACTGCCTATCATCCACAAACTGATGGGCAGAGCGAAAGGACGATACAAATGCTTGAAGACATGCTACGAGCATGTGTTATTGATTTCGGAAACAGTTGGGATCGACATCTACCGTTAGCAGAATTTTCCTACAACAACAGCTACCATTCAAGCATTGAGATGGCGCCGTTTGAAGCACTTTATGGTAGAAAGTGCAGGTCTCCGATTTGTTGGAGTGAAGTGGGGGATAGACAGATTACGGGTCCGGAGATTATACAAGAAACTACCGAGAAGATCATCCAAATTCAACAACGGTTGAAAACCGCCCAAAGTCGACAAAAGAGCTACGCTGACATTAAAAGAAAAGATATAGAATTTGAAATTGGAGAGATGGTCATGCTTAAAGTTGCACCTTGGAAAGGCGTTGTTCGATTTGGTAAACGAGGGAAATTAAATCCAAGGTATATTGGACCATTCAAGATTATTGATCGTGTCGGACCAGTAGCTTACCGACTAGAGTTACCTCAACAACTCGCGGCTGTACATAACACTTTCAACGTCTCGAATTTGAAGAAATGTTTTGCTAAAGAAGATCTCACTATTCCGTTAGATGAAATCCAAATCAACGAAAAACTTCAATTCATCGAAGAACCCGTCGAAATAATGGATCGTGAGGTTAAAAGACTTAAGCAAAACAAGATACCAATTGTTAAGGTTCGATGGAATGCTCGTAGAGGACCCGAGTTCACCTGGGAGCATGAAGATCAGATAAAGAAGAAATACCCGCATCTATTTCCAGAAGATTCGTCAACACCTTCAACAGCTTAAAATTTCGGGACGAAATTTATTTAACGGGTAGGTACTGTAGTGACCCGAACTTTTCCATGTTTATATATATTAATTGAGATTGATATTTACATGATTAAATGTTTCCAACATGTTAAGCAATCAAACTTGTTAAGACTTGATTAATTGAAATATGTTTCATATAGACAATTGACCACCCAAGTTGACCGGTGATTCACGAACGTTAAAACTTGTAAAAACTATATGATGACATATATATGGATATATATATATAGTTAACATGATACTATGATAAGTAAATATATCATTAAGTATATTAACAATGAACTACATATGTAAAAACAAGACTACTAACTTAATGATTTTTAAACGAGACATATATGTAACGATTATCGTTGTAAAGACATTTAATGTATATATATCATATTAAGAGATATTCATACATGATAATATCATGATAATATAATAATTTAAAATCTCATTTGATATTATAAACATTGGGTTAACAACATTTAACAAGATCGTTAACCTAAAGGTTTCAAAACAACACTTACATGTAACGACTAACGATGACTTAACGACTCAGTTAAAATGTATATACATGTAGTGTTTTAATATGTATTTATACACTTTTTAAAGACTTCAATACACTTATCAAAATACTTCTACTTAACAAAAATGCTTACAATTACATCCTCGTTCAGTTTCATCAACAATTCTACTCGTATGCACCCGTATTCGTACTCGTACAATACACAGCTTTTAGATGTATGTACTATTGGTATATACACTCCAATGATCAGCTCTTAGCAGCCCATGTGAGTCACCTAACACATGTGGGAACCATCATTTGGCAACTAGCATGAAATATCTCATAAAATTACAAAAATATGAGTAATCATTCATGACTTATTTACATGAAAACAAAATTACATATCCTTTATATCTAATCCATACACCAACGACCAAAAACACCTACAAACACTTTCATTCTTCAATTTTCTTCATCTAATTGATCTCTCTCAAGTTCTATCTTCAAGTTCTAAGTGTTCTTCATAAATTCCAAAAGTTCTAGTTTCATAAAATCAAGAATACTTTCAAGTTTGCTAGCTCACTTCCAATCTTGTAAGGTGATCATCCAACCTCAAGAAATCTTTGTTTCTTACAGTAGGTTATCATTCTAATACAAGGTAATAATCATATTCAAACTTTGGTTCAATTTCTATAACTATAACAATCTTATTTCAAGTGATGATCTTACTTGAACTTGTTTTCGTGTCATGATTCTGCTTCAAGAACTTCGAGCCATCCAAGGATCCATTGAAGCTAGATCCATTTTTCTCTTTTCCAGTAGGTTTATCCAACGAACTTAAGGTAGTAATGATGTTCATAACATCATTCGATTCATACATATAAAGCTATCTTATTCGAAGGTTTAAACTTGTAATCACTAGAACATAGTTTAGTTAATTCTAAACTTGTTCGCAAACAAAAGTTAATCCTTCTAACTTGACTTTTAAAATCAACTAAACACATGTTCTATATCTATATGATATGCTAACTTAATGATTTAAAACCTGGAAACACGAAAAACACCGTAAAACCGGATTTACACCGTCGTAGTAACACCGCGGGCTGTTTTGGGTTAGTTAATTAAAAACTATGATAAACTTTGATTTAAAAGTTGTTATTCTGAGAAAATGATTTTTATTATGAACATGAAACTATATCCAAAAATTATGGTTAAACTCAAAGTGGAAGTATGTTTTCTAAAATGGTCATCTAGACGTCGTTCTTTCGACTGAAATGACTACCTTTACAAAAACGACTTGTAACTTATTTTTCCGACTATAAACCTATACTTTTTCTGTTTAGATTCATAAAATAGAGTTCAATATGAAACCATAGCAATTTGATTCACTCAAAACGGATTTAAAATGAAGAAGTTATGGGTAAAACAAGATTGGATAATTTTTCTCATTTTAGCTACGTGAAAATTGGTAACAAATCTATTCCAACCATAACTTAATCAACTTGTATTGTATATTATGTAATCTTGAGATACCATAGACACGTATACAATGTTTCGACCTATCATGTCGACACATCTATATATATTTCGGAACAACCATAGACACTCTATATGTGAATGTTGGAGTTAGCTATACAGGGTTGAGGTTGATTCCAAAATATATATAGTTTGAGTTGTGATCAATACTGAGATACGTATACACTGGGTCGTGGATTGATTCAAGATAATATTTATCGATTTATTTCTGTACATCTAACTGTGGACAACTAGTTGTAGGTTACTAACGAGGACAGCTGACTTAATAAACTTAAAACATCAAAATATATTAAAAGTGTTGTAAATATATTTTGAACATACTTTGATATATATGTATATATTGTTATAGGTTCGTGAATCAACCAGTGGCCAAGTCTTACTTTCCGACGAAGTAAAAAATCTGTGAAAGTGAGTTATAGTCCCACTTTTAAAATCTAATATTTTTGGGATGAGAATACATGCAGGTTTTATAAATGATTTACAAAATAGACACAAGTACGTGAAACTACATTCTATGGTTAAATTATCGAAATCGAATATGCCCCTTTTTATTAAGTCTAGTAATCTAAGAATTAGGGAACAGACACCCTAATTGACGCGAATCCTAAAGATAGATCTATTGGGCCTAACAAACCCCATCCAAAGTACCGGATGCTTTAGTACTTCGAAATTTATATCATATCCGAAGGGTGTCCCGGAATGATGGGGATATTCTTATATATGCATCTTGTTAATGTCGGTTACCAGGTGTTCACCATATGAATGATTTTTATCTCTATGTATGGGATGTGTATTGAAATATGAAATCTTGTGGTCTATTGTTACGATTTGATATATATAGGTTAAACCTATAACTCACCAACATTTTTGTTGACGTTTAAAGCATGTTTATTCTCAGGTGAATATTAAGAGCTTCCGCTGTTGCATACTAAAATAAGGACAAGATTTGGAGTCCATGTTTGTATGATATTGTGTAAAAACTGCATTCAAGAAACTGATTTCGATGTAACATATTTGTATTGTAAACCATTATGTAATAGTCGTGTGTAAACAGGATATTTTAGATTATCATTATTTGATAATCTACGTAAAGCTTTTTAAACCTTTATTTATGAAATAAAGGTTATGGTTTGTTTTAAAAATGAATGCAGTCTTTGAAAAACGTCTCATATAGAGGTCAAAACCTCGCAACGAAATCAATTAATATGGAACGTTTTTAATCAATAAGAACGGGACATTTCAACGTTTATATATTGATAAAATATACTTTTATATATCTTAAGTAGTAAAATTTATAAAGTTCTCTTAATATCGTAAAATTATAGTGGTAAGTATTATTAATGTAATTATATTACGCGTGGTGAAAAATATCTTTGTATCCCCTATTTATTTGATAAAATAATATTGATCATAATAATAATAAGTAAAAGTTATATTATTTTGTAATAATAATTATTATTATTTTATAAAAAAAATAACAATATTTATATTTACTAAAAATGTTATTATGATAAAATGATAATACTAACATAATAGTAATAATGATATTTTATAATAACAATGATATTTCTATTAAAATAATAACGACGATAGTAATAATAATCATTTTAACAATAATACTAAAATTCAGTTGACTATAACTTCTAATCCGTTCATCGAAACCATTCGATATCTAAATGAAAAGTTCTTAATTTTTCGCTAGCTTTCCAATGACATGCATATCATATACCCTATCTCAGTAGCATATGTATCTAATTCAGGATTCAACAAACCTATCTAAGGACAATATCGAATGTACAAGCATGCATAATCCTATATACTCGAGCACTAGTCAGGGATACACTATTGAAATATAAAAGTTAAGTTATGAGTGCTCACGTATCAATATTGAGATTCAATATTGCAGGAAAGTACGTAGACGAAACGAAAATGATAAACGTTAGGTTGACCTCACGAGCAATACCCTCGATCAATACCCATAACCTCCATAGCTATAACCCATAATTTCCTTAGCTCTATCCCGTTTGAAAACTTATTTTAAAATCGTCTGAATATTACTCCGTCGTAGTATTTTATGTATACTAATAATATCTTGAAATAATACAAAGAAAATATATATGTGTAATTCGATTGAGAGAGTTTAGAGAAATATATTTTCAAGTTTCTTTGAAATAATAAAACCTATTGAATTCTATTTATAATAAATTTTTGAATTATTAAAGTGAATTATTAAAGTATGAATTATTAAAGTGAATTATTAAAGTATGAATTATTAAAGTGAATTATTAAAGTATGAATTATTAAAGTAAATTATTAAAGTATGAATTATTAAAGTGAATTATTAAAGTATGAATTATTAAAGTATGAATTATTAAAGTGAATTATTAAAGTATGAATTATTAAAGTATGAATTATTAAAGTTAAACTAAAGTAAAAGTAAAGTAAAGGTAAAGTTAAAGTATAGTAAAAGTATAAAACTATGTACGTATAATACGCGTATAAATATATATAATATTAATTTAAATCGTTATATATATTTGATAAAATAAAATATAAATATCGTTATTTTATCATACTAGTTAAGTAATGAGTGGTCAAAAAGAATAGATTTCTTAAATCACAGTGGACCTCATAACATAGGCCCGTAATCATATCATAATGTATCTGATAATTCAATCATTTGATATTATCTCTTAATTCTGTCAATAAATATATCGAAACAAATACGTTCATGTAAAGTATCATATATCTAATACTTTGTTAATGTTTTCAGTTAATATTATATATTATATATACATATCTATATACACATAATTGTTCGTGAATCGTCGAACACGGTCAAAGGATAATTGATTACATGAATGTAGTTCCAAACTTTTTGAGATTCAACATTACAAATTCTGCTTATCGTGTCGAAAACATATAAAGGTTAAGTTTAAATTTGGTCTGAAATTTTCGGGTCGTCACACTTATTATTACTATTATTATTATAACATCCCGTCAAAAATCCCCTAACGGAGTGTTAACTCTGGTCCCAGTGCTTGGCTTGACTTCTACGTAACAGCAATAACTTACAGCGGAAGCAATTAATACCAGAGAATAAAACATGCAAAACGGATCAACAATAATGTTGAGTGAATCTACAGGTTTTAGGTAAATAATACAGTATGTTTAAGAAATAATGTTCCAAAAACGTTTATTAGTGGAAGCCCACCAAGGTTCAATGTTAAAAGTTTGTAGACAACTCCGTGTCCCGTTTCAAAAGTTTGTTGACACTACCATGTCAAGTTTCAAATATTTGTAGACAATACCATGTCAAGTTTCAAATATTTGTAGACAATACCATGTCAAGTTTTATCTCATTCGTTCGTAAACCACAGTTTTAAATAACGTTGTATAGTATCTGAAAACATTATTTAGAAAATAGTTCAAGTTCATTGACCACGAGATTTCAAAAGTACAACTCCAAGTTCCGAAACGTATACATAATTTATGAGCACATGAATACTAGCAATGACCAGAGTATAGAATCCACTATACCCCCTTTACCCCATAAAAATGTTATACACTTGTACGAGTGTATCTAATGTTCAAAGTAAATGCACCACAGCTATAAAGTAGGGTGAGGTTGTCAACCTAATGGATCCGGCCATCTAAATTGTGCTTACCCGATGGTATTAAAAGTATTCAAGCTATGGTCTTTGTGTACAAACTCGATATGTATATATAGTACTCGTGTCAACATAAAAGCATTTGAAAATGTAAGTACAACAGCATGTATTCTCATCCCTGAAAACATGTAAAAAGCGGGACTGTAGACTCACCTTCAAATAAAGCTCGGATTGAAAAGTGGACAATTAACTTGTACGGATTATAGCCGAGAAATGCAACCTAAGTATACGTATTTAGGTTGGTCAATAAATATGTTCTAAACAAATGTGGTTTTATAGTGTAAGTTGTCTTATTGCTCGACTCGGCGCGTTTCAAAGTAAAAGTTCAACTAGTTCATGCAACTCAAACAAAGTCAACCAAAGTCAAACCAAAAGTCAAACTTGGTCAAAGTAGTCAACTAAGATCAACATCAGTAGGTTCATGTCAAATGTTGGTTAACATGTCAAACCTAAGTCAAACAACATGTTTTAGATCATAGCAGGTCAATTTCACAATTTCAGTTTATCGTCATGCATAAAGTTCATGTACATGTAGCAAACTTGGAATATTATCTCATAGTAAAAAATTCATACAAATATGGTAAACTCCAGATCACAATTATACACAAAATTGATTCCAAAAAGTCCAGCCAGGGTCTCATACGATGATTAAAAGTAGGAATCAGAAGGGGTACATTTATAGTTTGCCAAGTCAGTTTCTGACCGCGCACTCATTTCGTTTTGGCTATAACCGGAGCTAGGGACATGCAATTGATACAAGACCAGTGGCCATGGTTCAAGTACAAATCAAACTAACACATATCAAAAGATGAGCAATTTTTGTTTAGCAAATTTGTACAGTTTATTCATTCAAGTTGGATGATCAGTTTTCAGCTCAATTCAGAATTTACACAATCTATGGCCCTATTGTGCCCAATGCATAAGGTTTCAGAGATTGCCATTAACTAACCATATGTCCCATATCATGTCAAAATTCATATTCCAGAAGCATTCATGCTAATTCAATAAACAGAAAACCACAGAGTATAAAACAGAGAGCAAGTTGCTGATTCGATCCTAGTTTAGCTAGTCACTTTCGCATGCAATTATCCGAAGATCTAGATACAATTAGACTATGATATCTACATGAAAAGTGAAGTACTTTTTGTGTAAATTTCAAATATACAAAGCTTTAAATCCAGAAGTTAACACATTTTAGCTTACAAGGCTGTTTTCATGCAAGTGCTGTATAAATCCACTTTTTCACTAAATCGGGCATATCTCAAGTTATACATAAGCAAATGACATGATATACTAGTGTAACCTGAGTGTTTTTTAATTATCTAACCAATGGTAATAATCTCACAAAAGCATCAAAACACAACGTTAATTTCAAATGGACATAACTTGATCATCCGGAAACGAAATCAAGCGAATCCAAAGCCTAAAATCAATAGTTTTTCATGAGGATTCTAATTATCACATAATATCATACAATTGAAAAATTAAAATTACTGTACATACCAATATAGATTTCAGTTTTCGCATTAAACAATCAAAACGAACAATTTATCGCATCTAGCATTCATCAAACATCAAGAATTGAGCAATAGATAACCTAAATCATGAAATCTTAATAAAAATATGATTTTAAGAATTAGAGTTAGCTATTTATAACTTTGATCGACAAATAAAGCACACCAATACGTAGAGGATGACACGAATTGCAACTTTGATGTTGAACACTTAAGCTAAAAAGCAAAAATTGATGGTGCTAGGGTTGGGATGGTGAACGGCGTGAGGGAGAGGGAGAGCAGATAGCTGCGTGATTTTTTTTTTTTTTATTAGGGTATTATGCAGTGTTTGATCTTTACAAGTTAATTTATATTAAGCCCTAATATTACAATTTAGCATATAAGCCCCTCAAGTTTCAAAAATTAAAAATAAAAGGGGTGGGGATGGGGGTTTCGGCCGAATGGGACCCACCATGGTGTCCCGGGCTCGTGTTTTGTAAAAGCGCGTACTCGTGGTCCGTTTCAAGTGTCGTTTAACCGTTTCGAAGGCCTGGAACGCTAAACCGATCGTTAAAACGCAACCAAATGTTTAATTTATTAAAAACCCAAAAAATTAAATATTTTCAAAAAGTTAATAATTAATAAATTAATTATTAAAATAAACCCGAGCGTTTCGTTGCTCAAAAAGAGCAGTTATTCAAACCGTTGCGTTTTTATCGTATTTTTTTATCTGAAATATTTATTCGAATTAATATTAACCCATATTAATTATCATAACCCTCCAAGGATCAAGTACGTATTTACTACACATAAATACACAAAAGTCAAGTAATCGCCATTAAATAAATTAACAGAAGGTTAACGGAAGTGACGGAAAAAGTAGGGTTGTTACAATTATTATTATTATTACTATTGTTGATATTATTATCGTTATTATTATTATTATCTAATAATTAATATTATTATTAACATTATCGTTATATGTATTATCATTAAAATTGTTATTATTATTACTATCATTATTATCACTAAGGTTATCATCATCATTATCATTATTATTATTATTATTATTATTATTATTATTATTATTATTATTATTATTATTATTATTATTATTATTATTATTATTATGTAACAACCCGAGTTTTTCCGTTAAAACTTCCGTTAAATACTTGACGATCGTTAGTTAAATCATACAATTTTCATACGCCAATTTTTTTTTCCAGAATAGTTAACAGTGGCTACGTGAAACTTTTTCGTATTTAAAGTAATTAAATGCGTACTTGATCCTTAGTTGTTTACTTGAATTAATATGTTATATTAATTAGTGAACTTAATTTGGTTGACGAATTAAACTAAAAACGATACGATTAAAGTTAATCGCCTAGAAAACTTTTCACTTAACGGAACTCCGAAAAACAATAGAATAATTATTCTTAATAATTATTGAACTTATGAAAGAAATTTAATTTATTATTTACTTAATGAATTAAACACGGTGATTTTGTTTCAACGACTAGTTAACGTTCCGGAGATTCGGTACGGTTAATGGCACTCGAAACGAACCACGCGCGAACGAGCTTTTACACAAAACGAGCCCGAGACCCGAGCCCGAGGCCACATGGCCATGACCTCATACCTCATCATCCTTGGTCCCATGAGTAGCCAATGCATGTTGACTATTAGTTTAGGCACATGTTTGTTGACTTTTAGTTTTTAGGCAACTAACTACATTCCCTTAAATTCTAAATAATAAGAGAACATGTTCCATTTTTTCCCTCTCATTCAGCCCCATCTTCATCATATCATCACCATCTTCAATCCCAAATTAAACATCACACAATTGCTTGATCGTTAAATCACTTGCGGATTCGTGTTCCGCTCGTTCTCCTCTACGCGTAGATACAAGTAATTGCTTGATTAGTAATAAAATCTCTCAAACTTAAATTATTAAAAATCTGATTTTATTGATGTTTCATAGTTTATGTTGTCAATTGCTCAAGTGTATACGCGTTATTGTTGATTGGTGTCTTTAATTTGATCAATTGATGTTGTTTACATGAAAAACGAATTTTATTCTCTAGGATCTGATAAGAGTTGACTTTTGATCTGATCTTATAACATTTTTAGATGATTAGCTTTCGAAAAACTATTAACTTTAGGCTTTGGAATCACTTGATTTCGTTTCCGGATGATCAAGTTATGACCAATTGAAATTAACGTTGTGTTTTTGTGATTGATCGGAAATTCTGGGTTTGATAGACCATGAATTGGATTGTGAAATTAATACCATTGGATAGGTAATTTAAAAACACTCAGGTTACACTAGGATATCATGTTGTTTGCTTATGTATAACTTAAGATATGCATGATTTAGTGAAAAAGTGGATTTATACAGCACTTGCATGAAAACAGCCTTGTATGATAAAATATATTAACTTCTGAGATTAAAGCTTTACATATTTGAAATTTACAGAAAAATTAATTCACTTTTCATGTAGATATCATAGTCAAATTGTATCTAGATCTTCAGATAATTGCGTACGAATGTGACTAACTAAACTAGAATTGACACAGCAACTTGCTCCCTGTTTTATACTCTGTGGTTTGTGTTTATTGAATTAGCATGTATGCTTCTGGAAAATGAATCTTAACATGATATGTGACATATGGTTAGTTAATGTCAATCTCTGAAACCTTATACATTGGGCACAATAGGGCCACACATTATGTAAATTCTGAATTGAGCTGAAAACTGAACATTCAAATTGCATGAATAAACTGTACAAATTGGCTAAACAAAAATTGCTCAACTTTTGATATGTGTTAGTTTTATTTGTCCTTGAACCATGGCCACTGGTCTTGTATCAATTTCATGTCCCTAGCTCCGGTTATAGCCAAAACGAAATCAGTGCGCGGTCTGAAACTGACTTGGCAAACCATAAATGTATCCCTTCTGATTCCTGACTTTTAATTATCGTATGAGACCCTGGCTGAGCTTTTTGGAATCGATTTTGAGTATACTTATGATCTGGAGTTTTTCATGTTTACTTGAATTTTGTACTATGATATAATATGCTAAGTTTGCTACATGTACATGAACTTTGTGCACAACGATAAACTGAAATTGTGAAATTGACCAATTATGATCTAAAACGTGTTGTTTGACTCAGGTTTGATATTTTGACCAAAATTTGACATGAACCTACTGATGATGACTTTAGTTGACTACTTTGACCAAGTTTGACTTTCGGTTTGACTTCGGTTGATTTTGTTTGACTTGCATGAATTAGTTGACTGTATGTTGACTTCTACTTTGAAACGCGTCGATTCGAGCAATAAGACAACTTATACTATGAAACCACACTTGTTTAAGACATATTTATTGACCAACCTAAATACATATACTTAGGTTGCATTACTCGGCTATAAACCGTACAAGTAAATTGTCCACTTTTCAATCCGAGCTTTATTCAAAGGTGAGTCTACAGTCCCGCTTTTTACATGTTTTCAGGGATGAGAATACACGCTGTTATACTTACATTATCAAATGCTTTTTTTTTATATTGACACGAGTACTATATCTGCATATTGAGTTTGTACACAAAGCCTCTAGCTTGAATACTTTAAATACCATCGGTGTAGGCACAATTTATATGGACGGATCCGTTAGGTTGACAACCTCACCCGCTATAAAAACTGTGGTGCATTTATTTTGAACATAATACATTCGTACAAGTGTATAACATTTTTATGAGGTAAAGGCAGGTATAGTGGATTCTATACTTGGGTCATTGCTAGTATTCAGGTGCTCATAGATTATGCAAACGTTTCGTAACTTGGAGTTGTACTTGTAAAATCTCGTGGTCAAGGAAACTAAACTATATTTCTGATAACTGTTCTTCAGATACTATACAACGTTATTTAAACTGTGGTTTACGAACAAATGAGATAAAACTTGACATGGTATTGTCTACGGATATTTGAAACTTGACATGGTATTGTCTACAAATGATTGAAACTTGACATGGTAGTGTCAACAAACTTTTGAAATGGGATACGGAGTTGTCTAACTTTTAACATTGAACCTTGGTGGTCTTCCACTAATAACCGTTTTCGAAATGTATTTCTTAAACATACTGTATTATTTACCTAAAACCTGTAGATTCACTCAACATTGTTGTTGATCCGTTTTGCGTGTTTTATTCTCAGGTATTAATTGCTTCCGCTGTAGAATATTGCTGTTACATAGAAGTCAAGCCAAGCACTGGGACCAGAGTTAACATTCCGTTAAAGGGATTTTTGACGGGGTGTTACAGTTTGGTATCAGAGCTTTGGCTATAGGGAACTAGGATGCATTAGTGTGTCTAACGGTAGGGCGCATTAGTTGGTCTAGTCTATAGCCGTGTGTCTTGGATGAATTTTATACACCATACTTGCACTGTTTGTGTCACTATGCTATATGTAGTGCAACACAATACATCACATACATATACACACTGTACCCATATGATATGGACTTGAATTAAACACTATACTACGAATCGCATACGTACATGCGACGCGAGATTTAACAGAATTAAGTCGACTACGCTATCTTAAACTTATGGAGTAATGTCGAATGGAAATATGAGATAGCGTAATGTAATGACCGGGATTACATTACGGTAACTCATATAGAAGTTTCGACATCGCAAAATAAGGAATTGGGAGCGAGTCAAGTAGGTTACTTGGATAAATACAGTTTAGAACATAAACCGTTTAATTTCAAATATGAGTAGAAATTTACACTGTACGATTTAATTATTATTATTACCTATAAGGAGCGTGTAATCACGTCACAATTCGTCACTACCCGACACTGTCCGTTACCCCTGATTTCTACTTGGCACTACGAAGACACTGCCTGGACATACTCATCATCTTATACCACTACTCCTTGCTATTTATCGTTGGTTACTACTACTACTCAACACCGCCTCTCACCACTAGTCGCGACCGATCACTACTTCCCACTGCTTATCATTTTTGATCCACCGACATCTTACTGTAATTATTGTACCAATTACATATAGGCTAATCATGTCGCTATCATACTTATTATATTAGATTTTGTCTGATATATTTCCTAAATTTCCTCCTTAAATTACGGAAATCTTTTTGCTATATACACGTATTCAAGGAGACAAACATAGCATCCAACACTCAATTCATATCAAACCCTATTCCAAACACATAATATGGATTTCTCATCTGATTCCTCGAGCTCCATGGACAGCGTAACCGGAACGAACGAACCTATTGAAATGTCCCGTTCTTATTGATTAAAAACGTTCCATATTAATTGATTTCGTTGCGAGGTTTTGACCTCTATATGAGACGTTTTTCAAAGACTGCATTCATTTTTAAAACAAACCATAACCTTTATTTCATAAATAAAGGTTTAAAAAGCTTTACGTAGATTATCAAATAATGATAATCTAAAATATCCTGTTTACACACGACCATTACATAATGGTTTACAATACAAATATGTTACATCGAAATCAGTTTCTTGAATGCAGTTTTTACACAATATCATACAAACATGGACTCCAAATCTTGTCCTTATTTTAGTATGCAACAGCGGAAGCTCTTAATATTCACCTGAGAATAAACATGCTTTAAACGTCAACAAAAATGTTGGTGAGTTATAGGTTTAACCTATATATATCAAATCATAATAATAGACCACAAGATTTCATATTTCAATACACATCCCATACATAGAGATAAAAATCATTCATATGGTGAACACCTGGTAACCGACATTAACAAATGCATATATAAGAATATCCCCATCATTCCGGGACACCCTTCGGATATGATATAAATTTCGAAGTACTAAAGCATCCGGTACTTTGGATGGGGTTTGTTAGGCCCAATAGATCTATCTTTAGGATTCGCGTCAATTAGGGTGTCTGTTCCCTAATTCTTAGATTACCAGACTTAATAAAAAGGGGCATATTCGATTTTGATAATTCAACCATAGAATGTAGTTTCACGTACTTGTGTCTATTTTGTAAATCATTTATAAAACCTGCATGTATTCTCATCCCAAAAATATTAGATTTTAAAAGTGGGACTATAACTCACTTTCACAGATTTTTACTTCGTCGGGAAGTAAGACTTGGCCACTGGTTGATTCACGAACCTATAACAATATATACATATATATCAAAGTATGTTCAAAATATATTTACAACACTTTTAATATATTTTGATGTTTTAAGTTTATTAAGTCAGCTGTCCTCGTTAGTAACCTACAACTAGTTGTCCACAGTTAGATGTACAGAAATAAATCAATAAATATTATCTTGAATCAATCCACGACCCAGTGTATACGTATCTCAGTATTGATCACAACTCAAACTATATATATTTTGGAATCAACCTCAACCCTGTATAGCTAACTCCAACATTCACATATAGAGTGTCTATGGTTGTTCCGAAATATATATAGATGTGTCGACATGATAGGTCGAAACATTGTATACGTGTCTATGGTATCTCAAGATTACATAATATACAATACAAGTTGATTAAGTTATGGTTGGAATAGATTTGTTACCAATTTTCACGTAGCTAAAATGAGAAAAATTATCCAATCTTGTTTTACCCATAACTTCTTCATTTTAAATCCGTTTTGAATGAATCAAATTGCTATGGTTTCATATTGAACTGTATTTTATGAATCTAAACAGAAAAAGTATAGGTTTATAGTCGGAAAAATAAGTTACAAGTCGTTTTTGTAAAGGTAGTCATTTCAGTCGAAAGAACGACGTCTAGATGACCATTTTAGAAAACATACTTCCACTTTGAGTTTAACCATAATTTTTGGATATAGTTTCATGTTCATAATAAAAATCATTTTCTCAGAATAACAACTTTTAAATCAAATTTTATCATAGTTTTTAATTAACTAACCCAAAACAGCCCGCGGTGTTACTACGACGGCGTAAATCCGGTTTTACGGTGTTTTTCGTGTTTCCAGGTTTTAAATCATTAAGTTAGCATATCATATAGATATAGAACATGTGTTTAGTTAATTTTAAAAGTCAAGTTAGAAGGATTAACTTTTGTTTGCGAACAAGTTTAGAATTAACTAAACTATGTTCTAGTGATTACGAGTTTAAACCTTCGAATAAGATAGTTTTATATATATGAATCGAATGATGTTATGAACATCATTACTACCTCAAGTTTAGTAGGTAAACCTACTGGAAGTGACAAGAAATGATCTAGCTTCAAAGGATCTTGGATGGCTTGAAAGTTCTTGAAGTAGGATCATGACACAAAAACAAGTTCAAGTAAGATTTTTGCTCGAATTAAGATAGTTTATAGTTATAGAAATTGAATCAAAGTTTGAATATGAATATTACCTTGAATAAGAAAGATAACCTACTGTATATAACAAAGGTTTCTTGATCTTAGATGATTACTTGGAATGGATTAGGAAGCTTGGAAGTAAATTAGTAAACTTGAAGGGATTTTTGAAGTATTCTTGAAGTGTTCTTCCTATGATGATTATAGCTTGATTCTTGAAGTGATTTTTGATGAAGATGATGATTAACTACTGGAAAAATACGTTCATAATAGTGTGGGTGTGTTGAGAGAGAATTAGAAAGAGATTTGGAAGTGAAATGGAGTGAATGATGAGTGTTAATTGGTGAGTGGTGAGTGGGGTTAAAAGGAGTTCTAGTTAGTTGACTAGCTCATGGTAGAAGTTAAAATTGATTAGTCATACATGACATAATCAAGAGTGGAATCCCATGCTAGTTCCTATTGGTATATACCCATAGTAAGTACGTTTTGAAGCTGTGTATAATACGGGTAAGAATACGACTAGAATTCTTGATGAAAGAAAAGGATGGGAAAGTAACTGTAACCATTTTCGTTAAGTATGAGTGTTTTGATATATGTCTTGAAGTCTTCCAAAAGTATTTTAATACATATAAATACACTACATGTATATACATTTTAACGGAGTCGTTAAGTCATCGTTAGTCGTTACATGTAAGTGTTGTTTTGAAACCTTTAAGTTAACGATCTCAATTAATGTTGTTAACCCATTGTTTATTATATCTAATGAGATGTTAAATTATTATATTATCATGATATTATGATATATTAATATATCTTAATATGATATATATACATTTAAATGTCGTTACAACGATAATCGTTACATATATGTCTCGTTTCGAAATCCTTAAGTTAGTAGTCTTGTTTATATGTATATAACTCATTGTTAATATACTTATGGAGATACTTACTTATCATAATCTCATGTTAACCATATTTATATCCATATATATATCGTCAAGTCGTTTTTACAAGTTTTAACGTTCGTGAATCGCCGGTCAACTTGGGTGGTCAATTGTCTATATGAAACATATTTCAATTAATCAAGTCTTAACAAGTTTGATTGCTTAACATGTTGGAAACATTTAATCATGTAAATATCAATCTCAATTAATATATATAAACATGGAAAAGTTCGGGTCACTACAGTACCTACCCGTTAAATAAATTTCGTCCCGAAATTTTAAGCTGTTGAAGGTGTTGATGAATCTTCTGGAAATAGATGAGGGTATTTCTTCTTCATCTGATCTTCACGCTCCCAGGTGAACTCGGGTCCTCTACAAGCATTCCATCGAACCTTAACAATTGGTATTTTGTTTTGCTTAAGTCTTTTAACCTCACGATCCATTATTTCGACGGGTTCTTCGATGAATTGAAGTTTTTCGTTGATTTGGATTTCATCTAACGGAATAGTGAGATCTTCTTTAGCAAAACATTTCTTTAAATTCGAGACGTGGAAAGTGTTATGTACAGCCGCGAGTTGTTGAGGTAACTCTAGTCGGTAAGCTACTGGTCCGACACGATCAATAATCTTGAATGGTCCAATATACCTTGGATTTAATTTCCCTCGTTTACCAAATCGAACAACGCCTTTCCAAGGTGCAACTTTAAGCATGACCATCTCTCCAATTTCAAATTCTATATCTTTTCTTTTAATGTCAGCGTAGCTCTTTTGTCGACTTTGGGCGGTTTTCAACCGTTGTTGAATTTGGATGATCTTCTCGGTAGTTTCTTGTATAATCTCCGGACCCGTAATCTGTCTATCCCCCACTTCACTCCAACAAATCGGAGACCTGCACTTTCTACCATAAAGTGCTTCAAACGGCGCCATCTCAATGCTTGAATGGTAGCTGTTGTTGTAGGAAAATTCTGCTAACGGTAGATGTCGATCCCAACTGTTTCCGAAATCAATAACACATGCTCGTAGCATGTCTTCAAGCGTTTGTATCGTCCTTTCGCTCTGCCCATCAGTTTGTGGATGATAGGCAGTACTCATGTCTAGACGAGTTCCTAATGCTTGCTGTAATGTCTGCCAGAATCTTGAAATAAATCTGCCATCCCTATCAGAGATAATAGAGATTGGTATTCCATGTCTGGAGACGACTTCCTTCAAATACAGTCGTGCTAACTTCTCCATCTTGTCATCTTCTCTTATTGGTAGGAAGTGTGCTGATTTGGTGAGACGATCAACTATTACCCAAATAGTATCAAAACCACTTGCAGTCCTTGGCAATTTAGTGATGAAATCCATGGTAATGTTTTCCCATTTCCATTCCGGGATTTCGGGTTGTTGAAGTAGACCTGATGGTTTCTGATGCTCAGCTTTGACCTTAGAACACGTCAAACATTCTCCTACATATTTAGCAACATCGGCTTTCATACCCGGCCACCAAAAATGTTTCTTGAGATCCTTGTACATCTTCCCCGTTCCAGGATGTATTGAGTATCTGGTTTTATGAGCTTCTCTAAGTACCATTTCTCTCATATCTCCAAATCTTGGTACCCAAATCCTTTCAGCCCTATACCGGGTTCCGTCTTCCCGAATATTAAGATGCTTCTCCGATCCTTTGGGTATTTCATCCTTTAAATTTCCCTCTTTTAAAACTCCTTGTTGCGCCTCCTTTATTTGAGTAGTAATGTTATTATGAATCATTATATTCATAGATTTTACTCGAATGGGTTCTCTGTCCTTCCTGCTCAAGGCATCGGCTACCACATTTGCCTTCCCCGGGTGGTAACGAATCTCAAAGTCGTAATCATTCAACAATTCAATCCACCTACGCTGCCTCATATTCAGTTGTTTCTGATTAAATATGTGTTGAAGACTTTTGTGGTCGGTATATATAATACTTTTGACCCCATATAAGTAGTGCCTCCAAGTCTTTAATGCAAAAACAACCGCGCCTAATTCCAAATCATGCGTCGTATAATTTTGTTCGTGAATCTTCAATTGTCTAGACGCATAAGCAATCACCTTCGTTCGTTGCATTAATACACAACCGAGACCTTGCTTTGATGCGTCACAATAAATCACAAAATCATCATTCCCTTCAGGCAATGACAATATAGGTGCCGTAGTTAGCTTTTTCTTCAATAACTGAAACGCTTTCTCTTGTTCATCATTCCATTCAAATTTCTTCCCTTTATGCGTTAATGCAGTCAAGGGTTTTGCTATTCTGGAAAAGTCTTGGATGAACCTTCTGTAGTAACCAGCTAGTCCTAAAAACTGGCGTATGTGTTTCGGAGTTTTCGGGGTTTCCCACTTTTCAACAGTTTCTATCTTTGCCGGATCCACCTTAATACCTTCTTTGTTCACTATGTGACCGAGGAATTGAACTTCTTCCAACCAAAATGCACACTTTGAAAACTTAGCGTACAATTCTTCCTTCCTCAATACTTCTAACACCTTTCTCAAATGTTCACCGTGTTCTTGGTCATTCTTTGAGTAAATAAGTATGTCATCAATGAAAACAATGACAAACTTGTCAAGGTATGGTCCACACACTCGGTTCATAAGGTCCATGAACACAGCTGGTGCATTAGTTAAACCAAACGGCATGACCATAAACTCGTAATGACCGTAACGTGTTCTGAAAGCAGTCTTTGGAATATCATCTTCTTTCACCCGCATTTGATGATACCCGGAACGTAAGTCAATCTTTGAATAAACAGACGAGCCTTGTAGTTGATCAAATAAGTCGTCGATTCTCGGTAGTGGGTAGCGGTTCTTGATGGTAAGTTTGTTCAACTCTCGGTAGTCGATACACAACCTGAATGTACCATCTTTCTTCTTAACAAACAAAACAGGAGCTCCCCACGGTGATGTGCTTGGTCGAATGAAACCACGCTCTAAAAGTTCTTGTAATTGGCTTTGCAGTTCTTTCATCTCGCTGGGTGCGAGTCTGTAAGGAGCACGAGCTATTGGTGCAGCTCCTGGTACAAGATCTATTTGAAATTCAACGGATCGCTGTGGGGGTAATCCCGGTAATTCTTTCGGAAATACATCGGGAAATTCTTTTGCAATGGGAACATCATTGATGCTCTTTTCTTCAGTTTGTACTTTCTCGACGTGTGCTAGAACAGCATAGCAACCTTTTCTTATTAGTTTTTGTGCCTTCAAATTACTAATAAGATGTAGCTTCGTGTTGCCCTTTTCTCCGTACACCATTAAGGGTTTTCCTTTTTCTCGTATAATGCGAATTGCATTTTTGTAACAAACGATCTCTGCTTTCACTTCTTTCAACCAGTCCATACCGATTATCACATCAAAACTCCCTAACTCTACTGGTATCAAATCAATCTTAAATGTTTCGCTAACCAGTTTAATTTCTCGATTCCGACATATATTATCTGCTGAAATTAATTTACCATTTGCTAATTCGAGTAAAAATTTACTATCCAAAGGTGTCAATGGACAACTTAATTTAGCACAAAAATCTCTACTCATATAGCTTCTATCCGCACCCGAATCAAATAAAACGTAAGCAGATTTATTGTCAATAAGAAACGTACCCGTAACAAGCTCCGGGTCTTCCTGTGCCTCTGCCGCATTAATATTGAAAACTCTTCCGCGGCCTTGTCCATTCGTGTTCTCCTGGTTCGGGCAATTTCTAATAATGTGGCCCGGTTTTCCACATTTATAACAAACTACATTGGCATAGCTTGCTCCGACACTACTTGCTCCGCCATTACTCGTTCCGACACCATTTGTTCCTTTTGTTCTATTAACCCCTGGTCCGTAGACCTCACACTTCGCCGCGCTATGACCATTTCTTTTACACTTGTTGCAAAATTTGGTGCAGAACCCCGAGTGATACTTTTCACACCTTTGGCATAGCTGTTTCTGATTGTTGTTGTTGTTGCGGTTATTATTGTTGTTGGGATGATTGTTGTAGTTGCTGTTGCTGTTGTTGTTGTTGTTGTTGTTGTTGTTGTTGTTGTTGTTGTTGAGCCGTTTGTTGTAGTTGCGATTGATGTTGCGATTGTTGTTGTTGTTGTATTGGTGATTCTTATCACCATTTTCCTCCCACTTTCTTTTGACTTGCTTCACATTGGCCTCTTCAGCAGTCTGTTCTTTAATTCTTTCTTCAATCTGGTTCACTAGTTTGTGAGCCATTCTACATGCCTGTTGTATGGAGGCGGGCTCGTGTGAACTTATATCTTCTTGGATTCTTTCTGGTAATCCTTTCACAAACGCGTCGATCTTCTCTTCCTCATCTTCGAATGCTCCCGGACACAATAGGCACAATTCTGTGAATCGTCTTTCATACGTGGTAATATCAAATCCTTGGGTTCGTAACCCTCTAAGTTCTGTCTTGAGCTTATTGACCTCGGTTCTGGGACGGTACTTCTCGTTCATCAAGTGCTTGAATGCTGACCACGGTAGTGCGTACGCATCATCTTGTCCCACTTGCTCTAGATAGGTATTCCACCATGTTAACGCAGAACCTGTAAAGGTATGCGTAGCGTACTTCACTTTGTCCTCTTCAGTACACTTACTTATGGCAAACACCGATTCGACCTTCTCGGTCCACCGTTTCAATCCGATCGGTCCTTCGGTTCCATCAAATTCCAAAGGTTTGCAGGCAGTGAATTCTTTGTAGGTGCATCCTACACGATTTCCTGTACTGCCAGATCCAAGGTTATTGTTGGTATATAGCGCAGCCTGTACTGCGGCTATGTTTGAAGCTAGAAAAGTACGGAATTCCTCTTCATTCATATTCACGGTGTGTCGAGTAGTCGGTGCCATTTCCTTCAAAATAGTTAAATGGAACAAGTTAATCATACAGAATATTAAGAGTAGTTAATAGTATTTCGTAGCATAATATGAACTCATTTATAAAAGCTTTTTCTTCATATTAGCGTTTTATAAGTTTAAATTCGGGTAGTACCTACCCGTTAAGTTCATACTTAGTAGCTAATATACAATTCAACTACTACAATTCTATATGAAAAACTGATTGTAATAATATTTCGCGTTCAAACTTTTACACAATATTTTACAAACTTACAATACCGCTTATTTTACATATAGCATGAAATATAGCACACAATAAATTTGATACAAGATGGTTGTGAAGATAATTCTAGCTAGTACACAAGTCGTTCAGCAAAGGCAATAAAGACACGTAATTCATACGTCCAGAAACAAGTCATGCATTCTGGTTTTACTAGGATTACTTCCCATCCTTGGTCTTGTGGAACATAACCGTTATGGCTGTTGATAAGACAGCGTGTTGTAACGTCGTCAAAGGGACGAGGGTTACGTAATGACCAACAGTCTCGTAATAACCTAAAAACCTCATTTCTTACCCCAATTACCGACTCCGTCACTTGAGGGAACGTTTTGTTTAATAGTTGTAGCCCGATGTTCTTGTTCTCACTTTGGTGAGAAGCGAACATTACTAACCGGTAAGCATAACATGCTTCTTTATGTTGCATGTTAGCCGCTTTTTCTAAATCACGAAGTCCTATATTTGGATATACTGAGTCAAAATAATTTCTTAACCCGTTGCGTAAAATAGCATTTGGGTTCCCCGCAATATATGCGTCAAAGTAAACACATCGTAACTTATGGATTTCCCAATGTGATATCCCCCATCTTCCGAACGAAAGCCTTTTATAAACCAAATCATTCTTGGAACGTTCTTCGAATGTCTTACAAACTGATCTCGCCTTAAATAGTTGTGCCGAGGAATTCTGACCGACTCTAGACAAGATTTCATCAATCATGTCTCCGGGTAGGTCTCTTAAAATATTGGGTTGTCTATCCATTTTGTGTTTTTATACTGTAAAATAGACAAGAGTTAGATTCATAAAAAAAATACTTATTAATACAAGCAATTTTTACATATATCATAAAGCATAAGCACACTATATTACATATATTACACCACACGAATACAATTATCTTATTCCGACTCGCTTGTTTCTTCTTCTTTGGTTTTGGTTCGTTTTCCCAAGTTTCTAGGGATATATGATGTTCCCCTAATACGAGCCGTTATTTTCCACATTGGTTTAGAAAAACCTGGTGGTTTAGAGGTTCCCGGGTCATTGTTACAACTTAAGGACTTCGGGGGTTGACGATACATATAAAGTTCATCGGGGTTGGAATTAGATTTCTCTATTTTTATGCCCTTTCCCTTATTATTTTCTTTTGCCTTTTTAAATTCAGTTGGGGTAATTTCTATAACATCATCGGAATTCTCGTCGGAATCCGATTCATCAGAGAATTGGTAATCCTCCCAATATTTTGCTTCCTTAGCGGAAACACCATTGACCATAATTAACCTTGGTCGGTTGGTTGGGGATTTTCTTTTACTTAACCGTTTTATTATTTCCCCCACCGGTTCTATTTCTTCATCCGGTTCCGATTCTTCTTCCGATTCCGATTCTTCTTCTGGTTCCGACTCTTCTTCCGGTTCCTCTTCGGGAACTTGTGAATCAGTCCACGAATCATTCCAATTTACATTTGACTCTTCATTATTATTAGGTGAGTCAATGAGACTTGTTCTAGAGGTAGACATCTATCACATAATATCAAACGCGTTAAGAGATTAATATATCACATAATATTCACATGTTAAAAATATATAGTTTCCAACAAAATTTGTTAAGCAATCATTTTTCAAGTAAACACGGTCGAAGTCCAGACTCACTAATGCATCCTAACAAACTCGATAAGACACACTAATGCAAATTTTCTGGTTCTCTAAGACCAACGCTCGGATACCAACTGAAATGTCCCGTTCTTATTGATTAAAAACGTTCCATATTAATTGATTTCGTTGCGAGGTTTTGACCTCTATATGAGACGTTTTTCAAAGACTGCATTCATTTTTAAAACAAACCATAACCTTTATTTCATAAATAAAGGTTTAAAAAGCTTTACGTAGATTATCAAATAATGATAATCTAAAATATCCTGTTTACACACGACCATTACATAATGGTTTACAATACAAATATGTTACATCGAAATCAGTTTCTTGAATGCAGTTTTTACACAATATCATACAAACATGGACTCCAAATCTTGTCCTTATTTTAGTATGCAACAGCGGAAGCTCTTAATATTCACCTGAGAATAAACATGCTTTAAACGTCAACAAAAATGTTGGTGAGTTATAGGTTTAACCTATATATATCAAATCATAATAATAGACCACAAGATTTCATATTTCAATACACATCCCATACATAGAGATAAAAATCATTCATATGGTGAACACCTGGTAACCGACATTAACAAATGCATATATAAGAATATCCCCATCATTCCGGGACACCCTTCGGATATGATATAAATTTCGAAGTACTAAAGCATCCGGTACTTTGGATGGGGTTTGTTAGGCCCAATAGATCTATCTTTAGGATTCGCGTCAATTAGGGTGTCTGTTCCCTAATTCTTAGATTACCAGACTTAATAAAAAGGGGCATATTCGATTTTGATAATTCAACCATAGAATGTAGTTTCACGTACTTGTGTCTATTTTGTAAATCATTTATAAAACCTGCATGTATTCTCATCCCAAAAATATTAGATTTTAAAAGTGGGACTATAACTCACTTTCACAGATTTTTACTTCGTCGGGAAGTAAGACTTGGCCACTGGTTGATTCACGAACCTATAACAATATATACATATATATCAAAGTATGTTCAAAATATATTTACAACACTTTTAATATATTTTGATGTTTTAAGTTTATTAAGTCAGCTGTCCTCGTTAGTAACCTACAACTAGTTGTCCACAGTTAGATGTACAGAAATAAATCAATAAATATTATCTTGAATCAATCCACGACCCAGTGTATACGTATCTCAGTATTGATCACAACTCAAACTATATATATTTTGGAATCAACCTCAACCCTGTATAGCTAACTCCAACATTCACATATAGAGTGTCTATGGTTGTTCCGAAATATATATAGATGTGTCGACATGATAGGTCGAAACATTGTATACGTGTCTATGGTATCTCAAGATTACATAATATACAATACAAGTTGATTAAGTTATGGTTGGAATAGATTTGTTACCAATTTTCACGTAGCTAAAATGAGAAAAATTATCCAATCTTGTTTTACCCATAACTTCTTCATTTTAAATCCGTTTTGAATGAATCAAATTGCTATGGTTTCATATTGAACTGTATTTTATGAATCTAAACAGAAAAAGTATAGGTTTATAGTCGGAAAAATAAGTTACAAGTCGTTTTTGTAAAGGTAGTCATTTCAGTCGAAAGAACGACGTCTAGATGACCATTTTAGAAAACATACTTCCACTTTGAGTTTAACCATAATTTTTGGATATAGTTTCATGTTCATAATAAAAATCATTTTCTCAGAATAACAACTTTTAAATCAAATTTTATCATAGTTTTTAATTAACTAACCCAAAACAGCCCGCGGTGTTACTACGACGGCGTAAATCCGGTTTTACGGTGTTTTTCGTGTTTCCAGGTTTTAAATCATTAAGTTAGCATATCATATAGATATAGAACATGTGTTTAGTTAATTTTAAAAGTCAAGTTAGAAGGATTAACTTTTGTTTGCGAACAAGTTTAGAATTAACTAAACTATGTTCTAGTGATTACGAGTTTAAACCTTCGAATAAGATAGTTTTATATATATGAATCGAATGATGTTATGAACATCATTACTACCTCAAGTTTAGTAGGTAAACCTACTGGAAGTGACAAGAAATGATCTAGCTTCAAAGGATCTTGGATGGCTTGAAAGTTCTTGAAGTAGGATCATGACACAAAAACAAGTTCAAGTAAGATTTTTGCTCGAATTAAGATAGTTTATAGTTATAGAAATTGAATCAAAGTTTGAATATGAATATTACCTTGAATAAGAAAGATAACCTACTGTATATAACAAAGGTTTCTTGATCTTAGATGATTACTTGGAATGGATTAGGAAGCTTGGAAGTAAATTAGTAAACTTGAAGGGATTTTTGAAGTATTCTTGAAGTGTTCTTCCTATGATGATTATAGCTTGATTCTTGAAGTGATTTTTGATGAAGATGATGATTAACTACTGGAAAAATACGTTCATAATAGTGTGGGTGTGTTGAGAGAGAATTAGAAAGAGATTTGGAAGTGAAATGGAGTGAATGATGAGTGTTAATTGGTGAGTGGTGAGTGGGGTTAAAAGGAGTTCTAGTTAGTTGACTAGCTCATGGTAGAAGTTAAAATTGATTAGTCATACATGACATAATCAAGAGTGGAATCCCATGCTAGTTCCTATTGGTATATACCCATAGTAAGTACGTTTTGAAGCTGTGTATAATACGGGTAAGAATACGACTAGAATTCTTGATGAAAGAAAAGGATGGGAAAGTAACTGTAACCATTTTCGTTAAGTATGAGTGTTTTGATATATGTCTTGAAGTCTTCCAAAAGTATTTTAATACATATAAATACACTACATGTATATACATTTTAACGGAGTCGTTAAGTCATCGTTAGTCGTTACATGTAAGTGTTGTTTTGAAACCTTTAAGTTAACGATCTCAATTAATGTTGTTAACCCATTGTTTATTATATCTAATGAGATGTTAAATTATTATATTATCATGATATTATGATATATTAATATATCTTAATATGATATATATACATTTAAATGTCGTTACAACGATAATCGTTACATATATGTCTCGTTTCGAAATCCTTAAGTTAGTAGTCTTGTTTATATGTATATAACTCATTGTTAATATACTTATGGAGATACTTACTTATCATAATCTCATGTTAACCATATTTATATCCATATATATATCGTCAAGTCGTTTTTACAAGTTTTAACGTTCGTGAATCGCCGGTCAACTTGGGTGGTCAATTGTCTATATGAAACATATTTCAATTAATCAAGTCTTAACAAGTTTGATTGCTTAACATGTTGGAAACATTTAATCATGTAAATATCAATCTCAATTAATATATATAAACATGGAAAAGTTCGGGTCACTACACCTATTAGCCATCATCTTTTCTGGATGAATTGGGGGTGGGTTCGTAGTCGACTTAATCAATGGAGGCGAGAAGAAGGCGATCCCTTCCACCAACCGAATTCACCTCTTGGTGAAGAACCTGAAGCACTTACCGGTGAACCAATCCGGAACACCATTTTCACCCTCATTTCCAGGATATCCAGCCACGAATATCTAATATCCAGAATTCTAGATCTTATTCATCCACTTGTTCGAACCGCCAATCATCCCGGAATAGTAGAAGAAGTCAACGAGCTTCGCGCTCGCGTAGTGGCTCTGGAGAATATGGTGCGAAATCTAAGAGCATCAGCAGTACCAGCAGCATAGCCGGCACCACCAATACCATCAACATCACCACCAACAGCATCAGCTTCACCAACAACAACATCCGCATCCCACACCTCAACATCACACTCGGTACTTCGGATATCAACATCATACACCCCATAGATACCAAGGAATATTAGTAATTGTGAGTTAAGATGTATTGACTCATTCTTCCTAAAAAAAAAATTATATATGTATACTTTATATATATATGGTTTGGAACAATAATAAATCTTTTCGTACTAAACTATTACGTGTGAATCTTAACTAGTATGTACTACTTGGCTAAATCATATCACTAATATGCTATGATGTACATCCTTCGTTAATGACTTAACAATCATTAATCAATGCTTCAGCACAATAAACTCCATTTCATAATAAACTAAGTGTATTATTCAAATACATGTTTGATTTTTCACTTCTATTTTCAATGTACTCGAAACTTTCTAGAAAACATTATTCATGCCTTGTAAATTTCACAAGAACTTCACGAGCATCAATATCATATACCGAGGTATATCAATAAACAATGAACGATGAAGTATTGATTCATAACTTCATTAGCGAAATATTTCGCGACAATTATGAAATCTCTAAGGTTTTGGAGATTATCTTCAACCGTAAATCAAATGAGTTTAATATTATATTAACTCATTAAATCCATGATTACATCTGAAGAATATATACGAATATAGATCTTCATAAAGATTGTAATTAAAAACTCTTCTGTACAAACTGTAAATTGTAAAAATATTTAACGGGTAGGTAAAACCCGAGAAATATTTATATCTAACATTAATATGTTACATTATACATTCTTTAAATTCTGATTCAATAATCAGTAACTACACTAATTACATTCACAAGATATGTGTATCCGTTCACTAAAGAACAACTACTACATATTCTAATTTTGACGTATCGGAATCTAAGTAAAGCTTTAGCAAGTGTTATCTTCCTAAAGATCACTACATTCATGAATTATATTCATTTGTATTCTATTATGAATTATCACATCAAACCACCGAAATTATCATTCATTACTTTTGAAATCAACAACTCCTATTCGTCAACCATTAGATCCGTTAACGATTACAATCAGCGTTTAATCATCTAAAAATAAAATCTCTTGAAAACCATCTCGGATTGATAACCAATGATTCAGATTCGTTAACCTTGAGAATGCTGACGAAGCAGCAAAAGCTATAGATGGTCTTAATGGCCAAAAGTTTGATGATAAAGAATAACGTACTGAAAAAGCTCAGATTTGGAACTGAAAAACGGATTGAGCTAACCATGAAGGAGACCAAGGACAAATACAAGGACCAAACCCTATATTCAAAGAATTCAGGTAATTCTGAATCCGATGAAATCTTTAGAGAATATCTTGCTCCGAAGTCATGCTAAATTTCTAATGGAAAATGATGATTCACAGACCTTACAATCATCATGAACCATGTTACATAACTCTTTCCTTCTATTTAACCTCTAAACATAACAAGGAAATATATTTCTTAATGATTCGGTCTTTTTCGGATATTCTAGTAATTTGACAAATCAAGATCGTGCTATTACAATTGCTTTCTTAGAACATTAATTATGTTCATTCGAAACTTCATAACTACGAATTCTGGACCATTACTCGCTTTACTTAAAGTTGAGAAGAGAAAACAAGAGCATAGAGCTCCGACATATAAGGGAAAATATAAAGCCCGATAACAACACATAAATTACAAACCGTGTATATCAATACGTATTGCAACGTAAAGACACGGGAGAATTAAAAATATTATAACCCCAAGGGAATAGTAGAAGAAAACAAATTCCTCTGGTGGTAAAAGAAAAAGAAGAATGACTGTATATATGGTCAATATAATAACAAGGATCAGAACTGGATTAAGCATTTCCTAAATCTTTTGGAAGTATGAATTGAGGAAGAAAGTATAGAAGTGGTGAAGATAATGAAACAGAAGAAGTTAATTTATAGCAAAATTCCAAGCACAACAATCGAGGTAATTCACCGCATTTAATCAAAGAAAATCTCAAATTCCTTAATTACCAGAATCCAAATCTCACAGATTTCAAACGATTATATTCAAATCCCTTAAATTTAGGAGAATCAATAGTGATTACATCGAAAAGTCAAGGCGGACAACTATTAATTCAATACATCCATTAGTGACATATTCAGTCGTATTTTTACACGTAACCGAATCATTTCATTCATATTCTTGATGATAAGAAATTCTATACACTTAACTCGTATTCATTACGAAACCGAACGGACCTTAGAAGTCCATCCGTATAGAGATCTCGAAATATTATTTAATCTTATCATGTTATTTGACGAAACACTCGTATATGACCAAATTCTTTTATTAAAAGAATGTATGAAGGCTTACGTCTGGCAAGACAAACTTTTCAAGCCAAGTATAAACTTTATTTGCAAACTTAGTTATAGAATTCAAGCTCACGTTGAAACGTGGATTTCTAATGATACGAAAATATTTTATTTTCATCAATAACTGCCGTCATCCAAATTTCGGGACGAAATTTTCAATAACAGGTGGGTAATGTAACAACCCGAGTTTTTTAGTTAAAACTTCCGTTAAATACTTGACGATCGTTAGTTAAATCATACAATTTTCATACGCCAATTTTTTTTTCCAGAATAGTTAACAGTGGCTACGTGAAACTTTTTCGTATTTAAAGTAATTAAATGCGTACTTGATCCTTAGTGGATTACTTGAATTAATATGTTATATTAATTAGTGAACTTAATTTGGTTGACGAATTAAACTAGAAACGATACGATTAAAGTTAATCGCCTAGAAAACTTTTCAGTTAACGGAACTCCGAAAAACAATAGAATAATTATTCTTAATAATTATTGAACTTATGAAAGAAATTTAATTTATTATTTACTTAATGAATTAAACACGGTGATTTTGTTTCAACAACTAGTTAACGTTCTGGAGATTCGGTACGGTTAATGGCACTCGAAACGAACCACGCGCGAACGAGCTTTTACACAAAACGAGCCCGAGACCCGAGCCCGAGGCCACATGGCCATGACCTCATACCTCATCATCCTTGGTCCCATGAGTAGCCAATGCATGTTGACTATTAGTTTAGGCACATGTTTGTTGACTTTTAGTTTTTAGGCAACTAACTACATTCCCTTAAATTCTAAATAATAAGAGAACATGTTCCATTTTTTTCCCTCTCATTCAGCCCCATCTTCATCATATCATCACCATCTTCAATCCCAAATTAAACATCACACAATTGCTTGATCGTTAAATCACTTGCGGATTCGTGTTCCGCTCGTTCTCCTCTACGCGTAGATACAAGTAATTGCTTGATTAGTAATAAAATCTCTCAAACTTAAATTATTAAAAATCTGATTTTATTGATGTTTCATAGTTTATGTTGTCAATTGCTCAAGTGTATACGCGTTATTGTTGATTGGTGTCTTTAATTTGATCAATTGATGTTGTTTACATGAAAAACGAATTTTATTCTCTAGGATCTGATAAGAGTTGACTTTTAATCTGATCTTATAACATTTTTAGATGATTAGCTTTCGAAAAACTATTAACTTTAGGCTTTGGAATCACTTGATTTCGTTTCCGGATGATCAAGTTATGACCAATTGAAATTAACGTTGTGTTTTTGTGATTGATCGGAAATTCTGGGTTTGATAGACCATGAATTGGATTGTGAAATTAATACCATTGGATAGGTAATTTAAAAACACTCAGGTTACACTAGGATATCATGTTGTTTGCTTATGTATAACTTAAGATATGCATGATTTAGTGAAAAAGTGGATTTATACAGCACTTGCATGAAAACAGCCTTGTATGATAAAATATATTAACTTCTGAGATTAAAGCTTTACATATTTGAAATTTACAGAAAAAGTAATTCACTTTTCATGTAGATATCATAGTCAAATTGTATCTAGATCTTCGGATAATTGCGTACGAATGTGACTAACTAAACTAGAATTGACACAGCAACTTGCTCCCTGTTTTATACTCTGTGGTTTGTGTTTATTGAATTAGCATGTATGCTTCTGGAAAATGAATCTTAACATGATATGTGACATATGGTTAGTTAATGTCAATCTCTGAAACCTTATACATTGGGCACAATAGGGCCACACATTATGTAAATTCTGAATTGAGCTGAAAACTGAACATTCAAATTGCATGAATAAACTGTACAAATTGGCTAAACAAAAATTGCTCAACTTTTGATATGTGTTAGTTTTATTTGTCCTTGAACCATGGCCACTGGTCTTGTATCAATTTCATGTCCCTAGCTCCGGTTATAGCCAAAACGAAATCAGTGCGCGGTCTGAAACTGACTTGGCAAACCATAAATGTATCCCTTCTGATTCCTGACTTTTAATTATCGTATGAGACCCTGGCCGGGCTTTTTGGAATCGATTTTGAGTATACTTATGATCTGGAGTTTTTCATGTTTACTTGAATTTTGTACTATGAGATAATATGCTAAGTTTGCTACATGTACATGAACTTTGTGCACAACGATAAACTGAAATTGTGAAATTGACCAATTATGATCTAAAACGTGTTGTTTGACTCAGGTTTGATATTTTGACCAAAATTTGACATGAACCTACTGATGATGACTTTAGTTGACTACTTTGACCAAGTTTGACTTTCGGTTTGACTTCGGTTGATTTTGTTTGACTTGCATGAATTAGTTGACTGTATGTTGACTTCTACTTTGAAACGCGTCGATTCGAGCAATAAGACAACTTATACTATGAAACCACACTTGTTTAAGACATATTTATTGACCAACCTAAATACATATACTTAGGTTGCATTACTCGGCTATAAACCGTACAAGTAAATTGTCCACTTTTCAATCCGAGCTTTATTCAAAGGTGAGTCTACAGTCCCGCTTTTTACATGTTTTCAGGGATGAGAATACACGCTGTTATACTTACATTATCAAATGCTTTTTTTTTATATTGACACGAGTACTATATCTGCATATTGAGTTTGTACACAAAGCCTCTAGCTTGAATACTTTAAATACCATCGGTGTAGGCACAATTTAGATGGACGGATCTGTTAGGTTGACAACCTCACCCGCTATAAAAACTGTGGTGCATTTATTTTGAACATAATACATTCGTACAAGTGTATAACATTTTTATGAGGTAAAGGCAGGTATAGTGGATTCTATACTTGGGTCATTGCTAGTATTCAGGTGCTCATAGATTATGCAAACGTTTCGCAACTTGGAGTTGTACTTGTAAAATCTCGTGGTCAAGGAAACTAAACTATATTTCTGATAACTGTTCTTCAGATACTATACAACGTTATTTAAACTGTGGTTTACGAACAAATGAGATAAAACTTGACATGGTATTGTCTACGAATATTTGAAACTTGACATGGTATTGTCTACAAATGATTGAAACTTGACATGGTAGTGTCAACAAACTTTTGAAATGGGACACGGAGTTGTCTAACTTTTAACATTGAACCTTGGTGGTCTTCCACTAATAACCGTTTTCGAAATGTATTTCTTAAACATACTGTATTATTTACCTAAAACCTGTAGATTCACTCAACATTGTTGTTGATCCGTTTTGCGTGTTTTATTCTCAGGTATTAATTGCTTCCGCTGTAGAATATTGCTGTTACATAGAAGTCAAGCCAAGTACTGGGACCAGAGTTAACATTCCGTTAAAGGGATTTTTGACGGGGTGTTACATATTATTATCATTATTATTTTTATTATTATTATCATTAGTATTATTAAAATTGTTATTATTATTATCATTGATATTATTACTAAAATTATTGTTATTATTAAAAATTAACATTTTTATAAAAACTATTATTTTTATTTTTATCATTATTATTATTATTAAAAGTAGCATTAATATTAAAATTATCACTCTTATTAAAATTATCATTTTCAATTGAAATATCATTTTTATTATAAAATATTATTATTATCATATTAGGATTATTATTATTAAAAATTATCATTTTTGTTAGAATTATCATTTTTATAAAATATTATCATTACTATCATTATTATGATAATTATTATATTTTGTAAATATTATTATTAAGATAATTTATATTATTTTTAATAATATTGAAAATTATTATTATCATTATTATTAAGGCATCGTAATTATCAATTATCATTTAAAATTTATCATTTTTAATAAAACTATCATTTTATTAAGAATTATTATTTTTATTATTAAAAATTATCATTTTTATTAGAAAGTATTATTATCATTGTTATTATCATTAACATGATTATATTTTTATTATCGTCATCATTAATACCATTATTATGAGATTATTATAAAAAGATTATTACTTATTATCAAAATTATTATTTATCATTAGCAAATATAATTATGGTTATCATTTATATCATTAGTATTATTACTATTACTAAAATGATTGATATTATTATTTTTATAAAATAATATAACGGTTGTTCATTATTATTATTATTAAAATTATTTTATAAATATTTGATACAAAGATATATTTACTACAAGTAATATAATTATATTTTAATAATTCATATCACTATATTTTTTTTTCATTAAAATGTTATTAAATAAACTTTATATAATTTATAATACTTACTACATAAAATTATATGTTTTTATTACTAATATATTATATTGAACTATAAATAAAAGATTAAACTATTTTAAAAAAGTATTTATTACATTTATATTAATAAATGTAAATTTGAACATATATATATTAACTACTTGAAATATATATATATATATATATATATATATATATATATATATATATATATATATATATATATATATATATATATATGTATGTAATAGATATAACTTATTTAATATAACATACGAACCATTAAATATAAAAAGGTATATTAGTAATATTAATAGACGAACTTGTTATATGTTTCAATATATATATATAACTGATATAGGTTCGTGAACCCGAGGCCAACCCTGCACTTGTTCAATGCCGTCATATGCATTATTATTACGAAATACAGTATCGTGAGTTTCATTTGCTCTCTTTTTAAATGTTTTTGCAATACATATTTTTGGGCTGAGAAATAAATGTTTTACGAAATAGACACAAGTACTTGAAACTACATTCTATGGTTGGATTATTATACCAGATATCACCCTTTTTAGCTTGGTAGCCTAAGAATTGGTGTTTATTATAATTGCCACCAATTGATGCGAATCCTAAAGATAGATCTATTGGGCCTAACAAACCCCATACGAGTTACGGATGCTTTAGTACTTCGATTTTATCATGTCCGATGAGAGTCCCAGAATGATGGGGATATTCTAGATGCATTTTGTTAATGTCGGTTACCAGATGTTCACCATATGAATGATTTTTATACACATGTTATGTGTATCATGTTTTGTACACGGGTTACGTGTGCGGTTAAATATTTGAAATCTTGTGGTCTATTAAAATGATGGAAATGAATGTTTACGATAAACTAATGAACTCACCAACCTTTTGGTTGACACTTTTAAGCATGTTTATTCTCAGGTATGAAAGAAATCTTCCGCTGTGCATTTGCTCACTTTAAAGATATTACTTGGAGTCATTCATGGCATATTTCAAAAGACGTTGCATTCAAATCAATTGAGTCCAAAAAGATTGTTAATAGATGAACGGCAGATTAGTCAATTATATTTAGGAAACATGATAATATCATTGGTATGCATATTTGTAAACTTCTGTTGAAATGAAAGTTTGTCTTTTAAAAAGAATGCGATGTTTGTAAAATGTATCATATAGAGATCAGTAGCTCGCAATGTAATCAACTATTGTGAATCGTTTATAATCGATATGAACGGGTCATTTCAATATATCCCCACTAGCCGAAAATCTGTACACGTTTCGTGCCATCTTTGTTTAATGATTCGATTATTTTGTTACACTTTTTTATATATCTAATTCCTAGCTCTATAATTGTTTCTATTTTAAAATTTCATACTGAATGCAAATATATTTGACTATAGTTTCATTTCAATAATAATTCATAGCCGCAAAAAAAAAAAAAAAAATCGAGCACATTATGTTTGCCACATAATAGGGCTGAATTATGTGGCAAGCGTGTTAAAAAAAACTTCGATTGAAAATTGGACCCGTTTTCGCATGATGAATAGATAACGACACTATGAGCAAGACTTTCTGAAGGCTTTCTTTCATTCAAAATATTTTTGACGCCGAAAAAGTCGTTTTGAAATTTCTAAAGGTGAATTTGAACTTTCAGATTTTACGATAATAATTACCTTTACATTTGCATTCTTATTTATTGAGCTTTGGGAATTAATACAGTGGCGAGTCCACCTTTGTGCATGTAGGGTCATGGGACCCCATTAAAATAAAAAATTTTAACACTATTTATACTTCAAATTTTACGGGACACCACTAAATTTAACTATAGGACCCCATATATTTTTAAAATTTGTGGGTTTTAGAGGTAAACAACCACTAAAATACCCTTTAAATATAATTATTTTTGAAAAAAAAATTAGGACCCCATTGCGCTTTCATCCTAGATTCGCCACTGAATTAATACCCTATAGACCTATTTCTTTATAGTTTATATTGGACCCAATAGGTTGGAGGAAATTTTATCGGAGATTTTTTTTAAATTTTGATTTGCATTGCTAGGTCTAATTTTTTCTCAAAACCCAATTAACCCGAAAACGTGGCCCAATTGACCCAAATTTTAAAGTATGGGTCCCAATTGATAAGTATACTCGTGACTAAGGTTTTTCTTGTTCAGGCTACCCGAAGGAGGGGAGTATCTCTTACTCAGATGTACGCGTCTAGCTAGCCTCTATAATGAAGTTTAAACATGAGGCCTTTTGGAAGGAACTCAAAGCCATAACCCCTAGGTTATCTTTGGGTGGTTCGATGTTGTGTAATATGCAATATTACTTTTGCAGATATATAGATTGCAGGAGGAACAACTTAATAAAAAAAAATTATACGCTTTTAGTGATCTTATACTGACTTTACTACAGATGTAGTTAATTTATCAATCTATTTTTACTAAAAAACCAACATGACTTTGTGGCTGTTGTTGTTATTTCAGGTAGGTTTTAAATAGTTGTTAGCAGTCTCAAAGAAATACATGTATTGTTCAAGTATTGTGCTAAAGAGGTAACTTATAACCACCTTTACCTTTCATAATTCATATAGTTAGAAGTGTTACTTTGCATATTTATAAGCCAATCTTGGTTATACTACTTTTCAAATCTCGGATACGAAACTGAACTTGACAAAAGCTAAATAAATTTATATTGGGTTTATATCGAATATAATGAATGGACAATAAAGAATCGTGAAATTTTCATCATCCAAATTGCATTAGGGCTACATAGAAAAGTTTAGTTCCTATCATTTGAAAACTTATTATTGGATTTAGGCTGCAATTACTACAAACTCCAATACCTTGCGTTCTTTGTAGATATTATCTTCTACACCGTCTAGCCCAATGGAAGATGTTTATGTCAAAGAAAATGAAGCTATGAGTTTTTGACAAGAGTCTTGACTAGCGTACCTTTTCAACCCTAAGGGTATATAGTTAAAGATTATCTTAAAATAACATCATTTTATATAATACGTGAAATCGCGGGTCTTTAACTAGTATATCATTATTTCACCATCGTAATTTAAACTTAACGGGACATTTAACTTTCATTAGTGTTAGGGATGTAATTAAAAATAAATAATATTTTAAGAACTATTTGTGCAATTATAAGTTGTGTTAGAATACAGAACCAAAAAATGGGTATTTCCTTATCAGAAGGGTTGACCTTCATCACTTCCAGTTTTAGCAAAGTCACAAGGCAACAGAAACAGGACACAACGGCTACATCAATAACAGCTCTTTCCTTATTTGTATAGAGGGGTTTCAAAAGTATGTTTGGATCCAAACCTCTTTTAGAAGTAACTGTTAGAATTTGTGTTTATAAGAACACACTTGTAATTCAATTATAATCAATTCAAATGAATGAAAAACAATTAACTGATCAATTATTTACAACAAATTCATCTTTCAATTCTAATTTTAACATGGTATCAGAGCTAACGTGTAGATCGAGGGATCAATTCATCCATTTTTAGCTTCAATCATTTACCAGAAAAATCTTTTCAAGCTGCCATATCAAGAATTGATGGTAGTTTAATAAACATAGTTGCCATGTCAAATAATGACGGTAGATCAATTAATCAAACAAGCTACAACGATTTGAGCATACAAAGTATTAAACACAGCTACCTTAGTGCTCTCTGTCAGCCATTAAAACAGGAACCACCTACTTCCATTACCAAAACAGAAACAATCACTGCAAACCACCATCGACCACCACAAGAGCTGAGTTGTGTTTATTGTTGTATGTCACAACACACAATAATTCAGTGTTTCAAGCTAATTGGTTATCCTGAATGGTGGAGCAACCGAAAATATAGCAGAGTGGTGAATAAGGTTGCAACAACAGTAGTGGCGGCCGGCGGCAACCATACGGCTACCTGCAACGGCACCACAAGAGGTAAAACTTTACCTTGGATTTCTTGTTCACTGCAAAAACCGACCAAATGGGTAAGGGTTAAACCCTCAAACCCTAGTTATTCATCTCAACAATCGACTAAATTAAAAAGGAATCGGTCGAAGAAAACCATAATCGGTTTGATTGCCTTCATACAATCGAAGAAGATGAAGGATTAGATCCTTATCTTCAATCAAAATCACCAGATGTTGATAAAAATGAGAGAAATATGTCGAACCCTAAATGGGTGACTGATAAAAAGGAGAAAAATATGTCGAACCCTAAATGGGTGATTGAAACAGATCGGTCTTTTAAGAATAGACTTAAGAGTGGGATTAAGGGTGGGCTTAGAAGAAAAGAATTGGTCCAAAATATAAATAATAAGGATTGTTCTTTTAATTTAGCCCAAACCCAAAATCATATTATAAATAACAGCTTTAAACAGACCCAACATTCTATTTTTTTGGAAAATAATCTTTTAAATAACGATCATTTTATAGGAAAAACTAATATTGTTTCAAATAATACAATGAATAACGAATGGATTTATGACTGCGGTGCTACTCACACCATGACCTTTGAAAAATACAACTTTTATTCCAAATTGAAACCTCGGGTTAATAAAACTCAAACGATCAATGGAGGTGTTGTTCAAGTAGAAGGGGGTGGTAGAATTGAGATTACTCCGAGTATGAAATTGTCTAATTGTTTATATATTCCACCCTTGTCTCATAAACTACTGTCTATTAGTCACATTACAAAAGAACTGAATTGTTATGTTCTATTACATTCTACCTTTTGTATCCTACAAGATATCAGGATCGGGTTGATTATTGGGCGGGGTACTGAACGGGGTGGGTTATACTATGTACACGAAGTTATCCAACAAGGTTCTGTGATGCTTGCACGCGGAACACCTGATAGGGGGCATGGTTATGGCATAGGAGATTGGGTCACCCTTCTGCCGGATACTTACATGCTTTATTCCATAGTCTTTTTCCATCCAATGTTAATTTAAACTGTGAGACTTGTATTTTGGCCAAAAGCCACCGAAGTACATTCAAACCTAGTAATACTAGAAAAGATGTACCTTTTTGCTCTAATCCACTCTGATGTGTGGGGTCCTGCATCGGTGATTGGGGGGAGAAATTTCCGGTACTTTGTCTTATTTATTGATGACCATTCACGCATGACCTGGATTTATTTTTTAACTCGCAAATCAGAAGTTTTTGAAAAATTTTCCCATTTTTATAAAATGATACAAACCCAATTTAACAAAAAATATACAATTTTTGAGATCCGATAATGGGGGTAAATTTGTCAATACTTTAATGAAATAATTTTGCGAAGAAAACGGGATTATTCACCAAACATCTTGCGCTCACAATCCCAAACAAAATGGAGTAGCCGAATGATAAAATCGACTACTCTTAGAAATGGCAAGAGCTTTATTAATTGAATCTAAAGTTCCGAAGAGTTTTTGGCCCGGAGCGCTTGCTTCCGCTACCTATCTTATCAACCGTTTACCTACTAAAGTTTTGGGCACAAAAACCCCTAAATATACTCTTTCCCAATTCCATACCCTCCCAACTTCATTTAGCATTGAACCTCGAATATTTGGGTGCTCGGTGTTTGTCCATATTCCAAAACATGAGCGTACCAAACTTGATCCTTGTGCAGAAAAATGTGTCATGGTTGGCTATGGAATAAACCAAAAAGGATATCGGTGTTATAATCCTAAAAGACGTCATGTTTTTACTACAATGAACTGTGACTTTGTCGAAACCGAATATTTTTATGATACGCAACTCATGAGTGAGGGGGGAAGAGGATAATGACACTCTCAGTTGGATAACCTGGATACCTAAACCGGGTAACATTCAAACACCAACACTAAATCTTGATCCCGAATCATCAAATCCTGATCTCGACTCACCAAATCCTGATCCCGAATCACCAATCCTGGTCCCGAATCACCAAATCCTGGTACCAAATCACCTATCATTGAACCAAATGAAATCTCCTCAAGTAATGAAGTTCAAGAGGAACAAAACAGTCAAACTTACGATATACCATTTGACAACAATTCCACTTCCGCTGAAACCACAGAAAGATATGTTCTACCACAAAGAGCCAACAGAGGAGTACCACCAAAGAGATACTCTCCAGAAAAAGAAGCTCAAAGATCAAGCTACCCAATTACTAATATTGCACACGGGAACCTACAGTTGATGAAGCAATGAAATCTGACAAATGGAGAAAGGCTGTGGAAGAAGAGATAGAAGCACTTAAGAAAAATGACACATGGGAAAAATGTGTTATTCCTCAAGAAAAAAAAACTTGTAGGATACCGATGGGTGTTTATAATTAAACAAAAACCAGATGGCACCATTGAAAGATATAAAGCACCTCTTGTTGCAAAAGGATATACTCAAACCTATGGGATAGATTATTCCGATACCTTTTTTCCGGTTGCAAAGATTGATACTATCAGAGTTCTCTTCTCTGCACTGCAAATGAAGACTGGCCACTTCACAATTTGATGTGAAGAATGCTTTTCTTCATGGTGAATTAAAAGAAGAAGTTTATATGGATGCACCACCAGGATTTGCGAAAAACTTCAATGATAGGGAAGTCTGTCGACTTAAAAAATCTTTATATGGGGTAAAACAATTTTCACGGGCTTGATTTGGGAGATTTACTTTATTTATAAAAAAAATATGATTTCAAACAAAGTAACTCGGATCATACTCTCTATTTTAGATGAAAAGGAAATTTAATTACATGCTTAATCATTTATGTTGATGATATGATAATAACAGGAAATGATAAAGAGAAAATTTCTAACTTAAAAATGAACTTATTTAAAGAATTTGAGATAAAAGACTTGGGCAGACTTAAATATTTTTTGGGGATTGAGGTATTGCGATCCCAACAGGGAATATTTATCTGTCAAAATGTAAGACCCGGATAATTATTGTACATATGCTACAAAATGGTGTACATAAAGCGCATAGCGTGTGCTGTAAATTAAAAAGTCACAGACTGAGCTGAGCTCTGTGCACACCGCGCAAGTTTAGGGGTGCGCGCCGCGCACATTACCAGGTGGCAGATTCTGTTTCTTTTAATTAGAGTTAAATTAAGGGTAATTAAGTCTTTTTGCATGGATTCGAGTTTAGGTCATTTATGGCCAGTTTTGTGGTGGTTGAAACACATTCAATACAACCACAAACCTTATCATCTTCTCTCCAATTAAGTCCTAGAGTGAGAAACCCATTTGAGTGAGAGAAAGCTCAAATCAAGGAGGAAGAAGTTTGTTTCGGGTCAAACCGCAAGTATTAAAGTTGTTCATCTAGCGACTAGTTATTTTGATGGTGGTGGTAAGTCATAATCTTAATTTCCTTACTTTAATTAGTATTAAGGGGTTAGGGTTTGGGTTAATAGTGAGCAAAAGACCCATTTGTTGGTAAATTGGGATTTTTGGGTAAGATTGAGTCATGAGGACTCAAGAATGACTAACCTAGGGTTTTAAAGTAATAATTGGTGTTTATGGGTCTTAAATGGTTAGTTAATCACTAGCTCACTTGTGTTCTTAGTGAAAAAGTGTTATTGGGGTTCATGGTTGACTTGAAATGGATCTAATGGGTAAGTTTGACCTAGTGGAATAAAGTGGGTATGAAAATACCCTAGACTTGCATTGATGGGAGTCTTAGAACCTTAGTCACTAGCTTTTAGTGATTAGTTGTGGGATTTGACCTTGATTGAGTGAATCTAGTGAAATTGGGTTATAAATACCCCTTTTGGGTCATAAATGCACTAGTAAGATTAGTTGGTGGATAGTCCAACTTGTTATGTGAATTAATTGGGCATTAATTATATTAGGTGACTCGCTTTGAAGGTTACGAGTTATTGTTGGAAATCTCACCAAGACGATAAGGTGAGTGGAATATTTATCTATGTATGTATATGATTTATTTGCCCGTATTAATTGTGCACATAGCCGTTTTGTGCACATGGTTGTGAGTAATGGCCGTTATTAAGTGATGTCATAGCCGTTTTGGATCAGTTTTGGGTAATACCATAGCCGTTTTGGGATACCTCGGGGTTAGCATACCATAGCCGTTTTGGGCGCTAATCGAATAGTCGGTTCCTACTCACACGATGATCAAGTAATGCCATAGCCGTTTTGGAACACTTGGGGGTGATGTCATAGCCGTTTTGGAACACCTCGGGGGTTAGCATACCATAGCCGTTTTTGGGCACTAACGGTTGTTATGAACACCGATGACTTGTTCGCGAGGTCATTCCCTTGTGATATTGATTAACCATGGTTTATACATGTTGTGGGTTAGCATTTCATTATTATTATGATTATTATGCTAATGATGTTGCTAGTTGTACGATTTGACGATACTAGCTTTTGTTATGTGATGATATGCGATTATTTGCATTATATGATGTCGTGGATGCGATTTGGTAAGTTGTATATGCATGTATATATTTATTCTACTCAGTAAGCTTTAGCTTACCCTCTCGTTGTTTACCTTTTTAGGCTCCGGCGAGGATAAGGGCAAAGGTATTCGTTTGGATTAGTGGCTCTCGGGGGATTAGCTCGACCAAAATATGGGTAGTTTAACCCTAAACACCATGCTCTAAGTGTCGTTTGGAAATTAAACTTTTGTGGTCCAAACTTGTATTATGTACGAAATTCGTAATTCGGGACGATGTGGGCCCGGTGTTGTAAAACACGTTTTCATTCTGGGAATCTCTTAGTTTTACTTATTATAACGTGTTGTGAAAGTCGTTTCATCTAAAAGTGTCGAGAAGTGGGAGATCTTTTTGCCCAAATTAGAAAACCCGGACAAACAGTTTTTGCGCGCTGCGCACAATAAGGGTCGCGCGCCGCGCACCCCTCTGTATTAAAAATAAAATTTGTTCTGTTTTCGGTTGGATAACGGGTTGGGTCGTTACACAAAAGAAGTATATTCTTGATTTTCTTGCAGAGAGGTATGATTGATTGCAAACCAGCTGATACTCGAATGATTCCAAACCAAAAGCTATATATGGAAGATGAAGCTGATCTTGCTGATAAAGGGCAATACCAAAGGATGGTGGAAAAACTTATCCATCTTGCTCACACTCGACCAGATATAGCACATGCAGTTGGAGTTGTGAGTCAATTCATGCATCAACTAAATGTTCACCATATGGAAGCTCTAATGAGAATCATCAGATATTTAAAGAAAACAGCGGATCATGGAGTTGTTTTTAAAAGGCATGGACACCTACAGACTCAAATATATACAGATGAAAGCTGGGCTAGAGAAAAAGGGGATAGAAAATCTACATCCGGATTCTTCACACTTGTCGGGGGTAATTTAGTTGCATGGAGAAGTAAGAAACAAAAGGTTGTCTCACTTTCAAGTGTCGAATCAGAATTTAGAGGAATAGCGAAAGGAGTAGTCGATGCCTTATGGATCAAAAAGCTACTAACGGAGATTGATTTTCCACCATAAGAAATTATTCAAATCCTGTGCGATAATGAAGCAGCAATCGCTATTTCCGAAAACCCCATTCAACATGACCGAACTAAACATGTTGAAATAGATAGACATTTTATCAGAGAAAAGTTAGATGGCGAAATTATTTCTCTTTCGTCAATTAGATCAGAAGATCAGCTAGCCGATATTCTCACCAAGTCATTCAATGAAAGACTCTTCAGTGAAGTTCTTTACAAGTTGAATATTGGAAACCTCACTATTCAACTTGATGGGAGTGTTAGAATACAGAACCAAAAATGGGTATTTCTTGTTTGGGTTAAAGTTGACTTGGATCAGAAGGGTTAACCTTCATCACTTCCAGTTTTAGCAAAGTCACAAGGCAACAGAAACAGGAGACAATGGCTACATCAATAACAACTCTTTCCTTATTTGTATAGAGGGGTTCCAAAAGTATATTTGGATCCAAACCTCTTTTAGAAGTAACTGTTAGAATTGTGTTTATAAGAACACACTTGTAATTCAGTTATAATCAATTCAAGTGAATGAAAAACAATTACTGATCAATTATTTACAAAAAATTCAGCTTTCAATTCTAATTTTAACAGAGAGGTATGAAAATAGCAAAAAAGAAATAACACATGAATGATTTAAGATCATATTTTTAATTGTGATGACATGATAGGGTGTGATGAATGATTTTTGTAGGGTATAGTGATAGTTTGGGCAATTGTGATGGTGTGATGACATGATAGAATTTGTAATGGTGGCGGGTGATAGAGTGTGATAAAAAGTAGGTCCCACTATTTTTATTTTATTTTACTAATTTTATTATTAGTTTTATTTTTTTAGTTAATTAATTTAAAATATTTATTAAACAAAAATAGGTAATTTTGATTTTATATTAACTCACAAAACGTACATGCAGTATCATCACATATGGTGTGGTTTAAAAAAAGAGTTAATTATATTATTGGTCCCTGTGATTTACCTAAAATTATACCGGTAATCCTATCTTTTGAAAATTATAACGATAGTCCCTATGGTTTTTAAAACGCATGGCGTTGGTCCCTAAAACTAGTTTCCGTTAAATTATTTTGTTAAATCTACAATAAGAAAGGGTAATTTGGTCATCTTACTTTTCCATTCTATTTCTCCTTCATTTTATTCTTATTCCCCTTTCTATCAGTTTACACCAATATGAACCCTAAGCTTATTTCTCAAATCTAAACTTCTAGATATATACCAAAATCAAAGATACATATAACGATTCTTCACTGCCCTTTTACCTCCGATCGAACAAACCCATCAAACCAAATCCTATAAAAAAATTATTTATGTAATCACACTCATTCAAATTTATGTAATCTTGAATAGACACTAGACACTTATCGTTATTCTTCTTCTCAACTATGTTTTCTCTTACTTGATCATCAAATTCATCCAATTTTTTGGATTAAACACACCCTGTTTCTCACGTGCTCGATAAGCAAGCATACCCGACGACATTAAGAGTTCCGGCACCAGATCTGGGATTGGGAAATCGATCGTTACAGCTGGATTTTGTGGAAGAACACGACGACGTTTTCAGCTATTTTTAGTGGTCAGAGGCCGGTTGTCAATTTGAAATCGAAACCACCAGATCTGGTGGTCAAGTGGGTTTTATAAATTGAGGAATTTGTATCAGTTAAGGAGCACGAGATTGATCTTGTTCTGAAGAAAAAGCAAATGACGATTACTGTTCCGAACCGAAAAATATAGAGTAACCGGACGGCAGCCGTTGAGATGACTCGACGATTGTTATGGATTGACATGTAGAACAACAGATTGATTTAGGTTCAGGTGGTAGGACTATCTTTTGCAATTTGAATAGTCTATTAGCAATATAAATCTATTTATATGTGTGTATGTATAGGTTATAGATTACGCTTGCTGATGTGTGTATGTATATGAGGACTCATTAGAGTTTTCTGGTCGTGGTACTAATTAGAGTATTTTGGTTATGAATAATATGATATGATGTGTATATGTATATGTTTGATTAAGCTCGTTGAAATATAAATAAATCTATCTATCTATAAATCTATATATTTGATACTGCATCAATCGATACTGATTCATATTACTATTTTTATTTTTGAAATAACATAGAAAAAAAAGTAAAAGTCAATGATACCCTTAGTATAGATTTAACCAAATATTTCAACAAAAATTAATTGCAAGGACCAGCGCCATGCATTTTAAATACCATAGGGACTATCGGTATAATTTTAAAAAGATAGTGACTACCAATGGCGACTCTAAGCTTTGTGGTGTGGGGTCCTACTGATATATTTTTAGGAAAATCACAGGGACCAATTGTATAATTGACTCTTAAAAAAATTAAAAAAAAAGGAAAACAAATCCAAACACATGGCAATCTAAGATTTTGTAAAATCAACCATGGCCAGGGGCGATCTATGATGGGGCAAGGGGGGTCATATGACCCCAGTGCTTCGGCAAGCTTAAAGGTATATTTTCATACATTTCGAGTTAGATTTTCAGCTTAGGAAGAAAATGACCCTAATCCGTGAATTATATTTAGCTTCAGGTATATGAATGTTTCTTGTTTATCTAACAAATGAGTGTTAAGGTAAAGAAAATGAAGCTTTGACGTGTTTTAATGGAGATATAAAGTTAAAGGTTAACGAAGAAGATGAAGTACTCTGTACAAGTTACGTAAAAAGTCAAAAAAGCAGATAAAGTTTCAGAGTCATATATTTTTAAAATGCAGTTTGTTTTTTTTTTTTTTTTTTTTTTTTTACGAGGAACCCCACTATGGGCCAGAGCACATTGGCCCCCCCACCGCATGTAAACCCCGGGTAAACGGCAAGCCAGCCCTCCACCGCTACCAGGTAAGGCATTCTCCAGTTTGGTCATTAAATGCGGGCACCCCTTAGGATTGAACCCGAGACCTCCCCTTCACTGAAAGTGCTGGTGGCCACCCAGGCTAGGCCTGGATGGTTAAAAAAAAAAAAAAAAATGCCGTTGTTGATTTATAAAGTTTCATTTCAAGTCCTCAAACTTAAATTTATATTCAAATATTCACTAGCATCAATTTGTATGTTCCATTTTTGTATTTTACTATCGTCAATTTTTTTTTTTTTTTTTGTTATTTAAAAAAAAAAAAAAAAAAAAAAAAAAACCATTTTAACGACTAAGATAGACTTTTCATAAACTTATTCAAATGAAGCAATGTACTAACCAACGTGACTATGTGAAATAATATTATAAAATTATTATGTATATTGTTTTAGATTATTATCTACTAACTTTATATGGTTAAAAAATTGATTACTAGTATTTAATAAAAAAAAAATAGCGACTTTTTTTACCCCATCGAAAAAAAATCCTCGATCCACCACTGACCGTGGCGCTACATGTCTTCCCGTGATGCAAAACATCACACCACTGTTTTTCTTTTGCATCACGCTGCATTGTGGAATGATCAATGGCGTGATGCTAACAAATGGGCCCATCACGCTAGTGTTAAAAATGGTCTAAGCAATTTTGTCTTATGAAAGTTGTATAATTAGAATTATCTGGTTCATAAAGGAAAATATGCAGTTATTTATGGTTTCTAGTTAAAGGAATATGTGGGTTGAAGAAAGGACCACAACTATATCTATTTCTAAATGACCGTTGTTTTTTCTTTGACTTGAAACCTGTGCACCAGTGCTTTTTCAATTCAACCACCAATTACCACCACTCTCCGCCCTAACACCATCATGTTTTAACCTAAATCTCTTTTACTTCACCCATCAACCTTTTCAATCATCTTTTATTCCATCTTATTTGGCCAACTATTCATGGATCCTAACCAATTGGTCACCCCTGCTTTTCACCCAAACCCAATCCCTTTTACAAATTTGTCTCCGGTTCACCCTTCACCCCTTAATTTTTCACAACCTGCAAATTTTGGGGATTTTTTGCCTCATTCTCTATTACCTTCAGATGCTTGTTCACCCCCTGGTGTTTTAAGATCTGCTCATGGCTTCCCGAATTTCATGCCTTCCGGCAACGTTGTGGCTTCTGGAGGCGGACTTAGAGATGAGGATGAGTCTACGAACTCGAGCAGCCAAACGGTTTTCATCGGTCGAATTGGTAAGAACGTTTCTAGACATATGGTTGAGTCGGTGTTTAGTTGGAACTCTATTGGATATCAAGTTTTGGCCTACAAGAAGATATTCCTTTGTTTCCTTCGTTAGTGGTGCTGACGCTGCGAGGGCTATCTCTTTGGTCGGCCTATATATGTTGGAAGACCAAAACGTCAAACATCAGGTAGTTTCAATCGTTCGCGAGCACCGTCAAACAATCTACTCAGGTGTAAGCTACACCCTAATCCATTATTTTTTGAACACAATTAAGCTTACTGTTTTGCTGCTTGATTTAGTACCTTTGGTCGACACGAAGGTATCGTCTTTTTTGATTTCGTGCAATGCTCACATTAATCACATTAGTAAGTTTGGACCATACGGTTGCTTGTGTATTTGTGGTGACCAAAAGAGTTTCGATAGCATTATAAGTTCAAGTTTGAAAGAATTTGTGATGGTTGCCCCGTTTGTGGACTTGGGCGATGCATTTTTCCGATTCGCTTGGCTAGAAATAACTGGCATTCCGGTGAAATGTGCGTCAAAGGAAAGTGTGTTAAAAGTGGCGAAGCTTTTCGGCGAGGTAATTTCTGTTGCTAGTTCATCGTCGTATTTGGGTAGTGTTGGCTCGTTTTTTGCTTTTGTCAAATCTTCAAAAGTGAAGCACATTCACGACGTGGTTAATGTGGACTTGGAGGATAAGAAGCACTCGAGATGCGATGTGTGGGTATCGGAGATATCGGATTTATCTTGTTTAAATCATGTTTTGTTTAACTCATTTGATCAACGATTATTAGAATCTACTAATCGTTTCGTTTTTTCGAATGGGACGATGGCGGATGTTGTTGTGTTTTGTAATAATGAGGAATCAAACATGGGCCAGAATGTTGTTGTGAGCGAAGGTTCGGTTTATCCCATGAATTTTGATTCGGTTAATGCGAATATAAAAGGGTCATTTGATGTTGATGCTAATAACTCTTCTGTTGTTGAGCCTAATTTGGTTAATGATGATGTTGCCATCCCATTTGTTGTTAAGCCTATTATAGTTAAGGGTACTACTGCCACCCCATCTTCTGTTGTTGTGTTTAATTTAGTTTATGATGATGCTACCACTCCATCTGTTGCTACCACTCCATCTGTTTCTGTTCCTGTTTTGGCGGACCCTACGGTCACGGGTATTAATTTGGTTACTGTGCCTGATCTTGTTTCAAATGGTTTAAATGTGAGTTTGGTTCATGACCTTAATGTGACTCATTCTACTTTTCCTTGTTTGGAGTCTAGTGGTATTAATTTGATTGCTCCTGATCTTGTTTCAAAAGTTTCAAATGTTTTGTCAGGTTGCTCAAATGTTACTGATGTTAACATAGTTCCACAATCTATTGAAGCTATTTCTATTGGCATCTTGGAGCCAAATGATGATAATCTTAGGTTTGCGGTAAGACTGTGTAGATTGAAAAAGGAGAAGAAGAAAAAGAAAGAAGAATGGTTAACAAAACGTAAGGTAGTTTCGAACAAGGCTTCCACTTCGGACACCTATAAGCTTAAAGATAACGTTGATGACTTGGATTACGGGGACGCAATTCAAAATTTGTTTATGGGGATTCAAGAAGGTAAATATAGCGGCTCATCGGCATATGCGAATGGGAAAATGTCAGTGGAGGCTTTCACGGCATTTGATGAAATGATGACACGTTTGGCCGGGGAGAAAGTACCGGGTGATGGATCCGCCAATGTGTTATCTTACAAGATAGAGAATCGGTCCGGGAAGAACATTTTGAAAGAGACGGTTAACGGCAACCTGAAAAGGGCGGGATCTAGAGGTTGATTTCTCTTAGTTCGTTTGGCTTAGTTTCCGTCTTCTTCGGGTAGTATTCGGTCTTGTATTTGTTAGTTCGTTTTATCGTTTATCGGGTTGTTAGGGATGCTCGTTTTATAGATAATTTTTCGTTTAGTTATTTGTTTTCTAGATGCGAGCTCCCTCGTTGCCCCTGTTTATTTGTATTTCTTGTTGAGAGCGTTTTTCTTTGGAGAACGGTCTCGTTTTTATATGAGTTTTGTTATAATAATAATAATAATTTAGATATGGATAGTCAATTTTGGTGTATACATATAGTCAATTTTGGTACACAAAGTATGTATTTTTATATTGAGATTTTAGGCTATAAATACTCATGAATGCAAGCATTAAACTTGCACCATTTCTCACACTTACAAAGTGTTTCTTTCTTTCTCTCCATTATCATCTTTGTTCTTACACTTCATTAGTAGTATTCTAAATTAAGAATCAAATCACTAAAGGTAGTTATAAGCCTACTGAATTATAACATCAAGAATCAAACCACTAAAGGTAGTTATAAGCCTACTGAATTATAACACGTTATCAGCACGATAATCTTAATACTAAATATGGTTGGCTCTGCCACCAAAATGATATATGGTCGGTTATACCACCAAAATGATATATGGTCGGTTATACCACCAAAATGATATATGGTCGGTTATACCACCAAAATGATATATGGTCGGTTATACCACCAAAATGATATATGGTCGGTTATACCACCAAAATGATATATGGTCGGTTATACCACCAAAATGATATATGGTCGGTTATACCACCAGAATGATATAGGTCGGTTATACCACCTGAAAAAATATATGGTCGACACTGTCGCCAAATTTTCATTTATGTTTACTAATATTTATATTTTTGTTATATAACATTTATTTATGATTGCTTACACATGGTCGACACTGTCACCTACTTATCATTTATGTTATATTAAATTTATGTTTAATGTTTATATACTTATGAATATAAATTGACTCTAATTTATCATGATGTTTGTTTTAATTTTTGATAATAGAAAATGTCGAATCTGGAAAAGCTTAAATTTACTCCTTTAGAATCAACTGGAAACAACTACATGCCATGGGTTATAAAAGTAAAAATGCATCTTAAATCAATGGGCATTCTTGAAACCATAAATGAAAACAACACTTGTTCTGAAAAAGAACAAGCTACGGCATGTTGCTTTATTCATCAACATATTGATGAATGCTTACAAAATAATTATGTGACTGTAGAAGATCCCCATGTTTTATGGGAAGGTCTCAAAAGCAGATTCAATAATCAAAGAGAAATTTTACTTCCAGCTGCAATGGAACAATGGAGAACATTAAGGTTCCAAGACTTTAAGAAAGTAAATGAATACAGCTCAGCTCTGTATAATACATGTTCACAACTTAAATTCTGTGGACATGAAATTAGTGATGCAGACATGATGGAGAAAACTTTCTCCACAATGAATGCTGCAAACATCACAGTGCAAAGAAATTTGAGAATGCTAAAGTTCAAAACATATCCTGAACTTAATTCATATCTCTTAGTTGCAGAGCAAAATGATGAGCTATTAATGAAAAATCAGCAATCCCGTCCTACTGGTACACTTGCAATCCCTGAAGCAAATACTGCAAATAATTATAAACAGGGACAAGGACGCGGGCAAGGTCGTGGTTATAATAACCATCACCATCATCATGCCAAAAGCCATAACTATGGTAGAAACCATCCTTATGGTAATGGTAATGGGCGTGGACGTGGTCGTGGTCGTGGCCGTGGTGGTCAAAGAAATAGTAATCCACGAAAATATAAATATCAACCACAAAACAAGCCCATTAAACAAGATGTTGAAGAAAATTCTTCTAAAAATTCTGAAGAATCTTGCTACAGATGTGGTAGAATGGGCCACTGGGCTAATACTTGCCGAACATCTAAACATCTTGTTAAGATGTATCAGGATTCGCTGAAAGGTAAAGAAAAGGAAGTAAATTTTGTGGATAATATTGATCCAACAGTCACTGAGAAACCATCTGATTTATATGAAGATTTCTTGAATGTTTAAGTTGTGTGTCTTTTGAAAAATAAACGATTTAATATCGTCTGTCTTTGTCATTATGTTTGCTAAATGTTTCAGTACTATCTATTTGCGTTTAAAATATTGTGTAATATTAATGTACTCACTATTTGTTTCTTATATATGAAGTTCAATATGAATTTTGCTGGAATACAACATCAATCAAGTGGTGGAGATCTCTGTATAGCAGACAGTGGAACTACACACACTATACTTAAATCCGAGAAATATTTTATTGATCTAAAACCAACGGAAGGAACTATACATACAATATCAGGACCTGCTAACTTGATAAAAGGGATAGGAAAGGCAAATTTCATACTACCAAATGGTACAAAATTTTTAATAAATGATGCCTTATTTTCTCCCAAGTCAAGCAGAAATTTATTGAGTTTCTCCGACATATACCTTAACGGGTATGATTATCAGTCAGTGACAACAGAAAATGAGAAATATTTAAGTATCACTGACAAGAGTCATGTGGTTGAAAAACTGCCAAGACTTAGTTCTGGATTACATTATACACATATAAATGTACCAGAAATACATATGGTAGTTAACGAAAAATATATTGATCCTGGTGTATTCAGTTTATGGCATAACAGATTAGGCCATCCAGGATCAACAATGATGAAAAGGATTATTGAATGTACTCATGGACATCCACTAAAGGATAGAAAAATCCATCATGATACAATGGTTCCATGTACATCTTGCTCTCTTGGAAAATTGATAACTAGACCCTCACCACTTAAGGTTGAGAAAGAATCACCAATGTTTCTTGAAAGAATTCAAGGTGATATATGTGGACCAATTCATCCACCATGTGGACCATTTAGATATTTCATGGTTCTAATAGACGCATCTAGCAGATGGTCTCATGTTTGTCTGTTATCAAGCCGTAATGTGGCATTTGCAAAATTTCTTGCCCAAATTATTAAATTGAGAGCTCATTTTCCTGATTACACCATTAAAAGGGTGAGACTTGATAATGCTGGTGAATTTACATCTCAAGCATTTAATGACTATTGCATGTCTATAGGAATTGTTGTTGAACATTCTGTTGCTCATGTGCATACACAAAATGGTTTAGCCGAGTCATTGATTAAACGTTTACAGTTAATCGCTAGACCATTGATAATGAGAACAAAACTCCCTGTATCTATATGGGGTCATGCAATTTTACATGCTGCTGCATTGATTCGCATCAGACCAAGTGCAAGTCATAAATATTCCCCCCTACAACTTGCTTTTGGTCAAGAGCCAAATATTTCCCATCTTAGAACATTTGGTTGTGCAGTGTATGTTCCAATTGCGACACCACAACGTACAAAAATGGGTCCTCAAAGGAGGTTGGGAATATATGTTGGATATGAAACATCTTCAATATTAAGGTATATTGAACCTATGACAGGTGACGTTTTTACAGCACGTTTTGCTGATTGTCATTTTAATGAAACATTGTTCCCTAGATTAGGGGGAGAAATGAAAAATAAAGAAAATGATGTTTCATGGTGTGAACCTCAATTAAAGTATCTTGATCCTCGCACAAAAGAATGCGAGACAGAAGTTCAAAAGATAATGCATATACAAGAACTTGCAAATCAATTGCCTGATGCATTTACAGATACAAAAACGGTGACAAAATCATATATACCAGCAGTAAATACTCCAGCTCGAATTGAAATTCCAAAAGCTGGCAATAACGTCACTCATGAATCTTTGCCACGTCAGAAACGTGGAAGACCAATCGGTTCAAAGGATAAAAATCCTCGAAAAAGAAAATCAGCTGATAATGAAGTAAAAGAAAGTGTTCAAGAAGAACCACAAATCAGTACTCCTACTGCAGAGGAGATTGATGATGTCAATACAGAAATTGCAATCAATTATGCATATTCAAAAATATTATGGAACCGAAATGAAATGAAAAATCTTGATGAGAAATTTTCATTTAATGTTGCATATGACATCATGAATAATGATGATGATCCAGAACCAACATCTATGGTTGAATGTCAAAATAGACATGATTGGGCTCAATGGAAAGAAGCAATACGAGCTGAATTAGAATCACTCAATAAAAGAAAAGTTTTCGGATCCATCATTCTCACTCCTAAAGATGTGAAACCTGTAGGATACAGATGGATTTTTGTCCGAAAAAGAAATGAGAAAAATGAAGTTACAAGGTATAAAGCTAGACTTGTAGCTCAAGGTTTTTCTCAAAGACCGGGAATTGATTATGAAGAAACTTATTCTCCTGTTATGGATGCAATTACTTTTAGGTACTTAATCAGTCTGGCAGTTTCTAAAAATTTAGAAATGCATCTCATGGATGTTGTGACTGCTTATCTATATGGATCACTTGATAGTGATATATATATGAAGATACCTGAAGGATTTAAGGTACCAGAAGCATCAAATGCAAAACCCAAAGAAATGTATTCGATTAAATTACAAAGATCTTTATATGGGTTAAAACAATCGGGACGTATGTGGTATAACCGATTAAGTGATTACTTGATAAGCAAAGGGTATACAAATAATCTTACTTGCCCTTGTGTTTTCATTAAGAAAACAACATCCGGATATGTGATCATAGCTGTTTATGTTGATGATCTTAACATCATAGGTACAAATAAAGAGATCCATGAAGCCATTCAACTTCTAAAGAAAGAATTTGAAATGAAAGATCTCGGAAAAACCAAGTATTGCCTTGGTTTACAAATTGAGCATATGCCTAATGGTTTACTTGTACATCAAACAACATATACTGAAAAGATTTTGAAACGTTTCAATATGGACAAGGCAAAACCATTAAGTACTCCTATGGTTGTTAGATCACTCAATGTTGAAGCTGATCCATTTCGTCCATGTGAAGATCAAGAAGACATTCTTGGACCAGAAGTACCATATCTTAGTGCAATTGGAGCTCTTATGTATCTTACAAATTGTACAAGACCTGACATTTCTTTTGCAGTTAATTTGTTGGCAAGGTTCAGCTCTGCTCCTACCAAAAGACACTGGAATGGGATCAAACACATATTTCGATACCTTCGAGGAACTACTGATTTAGGATTATTTTATTCTAACGAATCAAAACAAGATTTGGTTGGTTATGCAGATGCAGGTTATTTATCTGATCCACATAAAGCTAAATCTCAAACTGGATATGTATTCCTAAATGGAGGTACTGCAATATCATGGCGTTCTCAAAAACAAACACTTGTTGCTACATCGTCAAATCATGCCGAAGTGATTGCATTACATGAAGCTACTCGAGAATGTTTTTGGTTGAGATCAATGACACAACTCATTACTGATTCTTGTGGACTAGAACGCGATAAAAGTCCAACAACTATCTATGAAGATAATGCAGCTTGCATAGCACAGATGAAAGAAGGGTATATCAAAAGTGACCGAACAAAACACATACCACCTAGATTCTTCTCATACACTCAAAATCTCATTAAGGACAACCAGATTGAAATGAGATATGTGCAATCTAGCAAAAACTCTGCTGATCTTTTCACGAAAGCACTTCCAACTGCTATTTTCAGAACACACGTTCATAACATTGGCATGAGACATGTTCAAAAGATGTAACAGCTGAAGCGATGTCTACTTGAGGGGGAGTCAACTCCATGCTGCACTCTTTTTCCCTTAGCTAAAGTTTTTTCCCACTGGGTTTTCTTTAGCAAGGTTTTTAACGAGGCAGTAATTTATAGTTGATCTTCAACAAAATAAAATTGCTATCCAAGGGGGAGTGTTATAATAATAATAATAATTTAGATATGGATAGTCAATTTTGATGTATACATATAGTCAATTTTGGTACACAAAGTATGTATTTTTATATTGAGATTTTAGGCTATAAATACTCATGAATGCAAGCATTAAACTTGCACCATTTCTCACACTTACAAAGTGTTTCTTTCTTTCTCTCCATTATCATCTTTGTTCTTACACTTCATTAGTAGTATTCTAAATCAAGAATCAAATCACTAAAGGTAGTTATAAGCCTACTGAATTATAACATCAAGAATCAAACCACTAAAGGTAGTTATAAGCCTACTGAATTATAACAAGTTTTCATTTTTTTGCCCAAAAAAAATTAAAAAGGAATATGTGAGTATTACTTTCTCTAGCATAGATAAATATTTGATTAATCTGCAATGCTGTAAAGTTATCATTCAAAATAATAAAAGAATTCAAAATACTGTAATAAAAGAATACAAATACGGAATTGTTCTTAACAAATAGTGTTATTCTTTTTGATCTTGTACTCATGCAGCTGCTATTCTTTCGAGTCTTTTTACTTTGTTTCTTTACTAATATATGTGTATTAATAGGTCTGCATTTTCTTTGTATACCTTTGAGTTGTATAATTCATGGGGCTCTCTTGGGTTCCCTTTCATTGTATTGTTTATTTTTCTCTAATAAACGTTTGATCTTTCAACAACAACCAAAAAAACTACATCAACGTACATTTTTTTATAGCTTAGAAATTATATTAAAACTTAGCAAGGAGCTAGAGAATAATAGACTTGTCGGTAAATAAGGCTAGGATATGACGTAACAAATTATTTAGACTATAATTTGCATGTTAATATTGGTATTTAAAATGTGTATCATCTCCTAATATATGAGATTTTTGTTACAAAGACATTAAAGGGTTTAATAACCAAGTATTCCAATTCAGATTACTCTCCTTATAACAAGAGAAAACCCAATTAAAAGAGGAAGAGGTGATAAAGTCAAAGGGTAGCGTACCTGATAACTTCCAAGAAGATAACTTTCGTAGGAGCTAGCCTGATGTAGTTATAATCCATTGCCAAAGGTTGTTTATCGATTCCAAAATAGGTAGAACAAAATCATGCCAAGAAGCAATATAACTCCATACTTGCTTTGTGATATCACAGTCAAAGAAAATGTGTGGGGCAAATTTTCACCGTGTTACAAGAAGAACATAACACGTCAACGTACAATTGATTCTTTACATGAGCGACATCTTTCTTGACATTAGCTCATCTAGTAATGGTATGCCTCTCTTAGCGAGAGGTCATGACAGCATTGCACACAAGGTTACCCCTTAACCCTTGAATTCCACCCAAGAGTGCTTTCCGTACATCACGTTCTGGGGGGCAGTGGGGGAGGGGGGTTTTACCGCCCATGCCCTAGGATTTGATCGGGTTTCCTCCTGGGCAGCAGTTGTGGGCGGTTTATGCAACTGCGGGAGGGAGATGAACGCGTGAGCGGTTTAGTCCCCCTAGGTGATTCCGAACTACTTTAAGGAAAATACACACCATACGAATATTCAAATTTATTCATATAATTAGATATTTATCAGGTATATCTAACTACGTAGTAATAATCTCAACAAAACAGTTGTTTTAAACATAGTAGTAAACATTTTACAATAAACCCACTAGTGGGGAGGAGGGTTTTACCGCCCATACACTCGGATTTGGTCGGGTTTTTCCTGGGCGTCAGTTAGGGACGGTTTATGGAATTGCGGGAAAGAAATGAACGTGTAAGCGGTTTAGTCCCCTCTAGGTGATCCCGGACTACTTAAAAAATAATACACACCATACGGATATTCAAATTTAGTCATATAATTAGGTATTTATCAGGCATATCTAACTACGGACTATAATCTCAATAAAACAGTTGTTTTTAAACATAGTAGTAAACATTTTACAATAAACCCACTAGCTAGTGAAGATTCCCATTTTCTTTAGAAGTCTGACAACAAATTAAAGAGAATCAGATTCAACGCCGGGTTAAGTAAAGCCTTCACAAAGTAAATTTTTCAATACTAATCTAAAAATCTGTATTTAAAAAGAACAATGATTGTCTAGCTAATTATACAGTAAGAGAGAATTCGTTTCGTTCAACAAAAAGTAAAAAAGAAATAGTTTTGAATAGCTTTGATGTTCATTAATAATTAGTGAATATGATTTCTTACGTTAAACACAATTAATGTACCCTGTCTGTCTACATGTTAGCCAGTAGTTAAAAAGATGGTGTTTACTTTTAATAAATTATTTTGTTATCATATGTGTAGCTTTTTAAATGGAATCATGGAGACAGGATTATCCATTATAATCTTAGTTAATGGCTAGGTCTTTTCTGATTGATGGTTAACAGCTAGTGCTCGCACTAATTATATGCAAATCTTTTCTATACTCATGTTGCCTAATTAACATATTATGCATGGCTAATAAAAGTTTACTTGATTTTTTCGGGAAGCTAAAATTTAATTGAGAGCCCGCAAAGAGCGGGCAAAATGAAGTATATACAAAATATTCTTCCCAAATAAAAACACACCCTACTGCTCATAAACCCAAACGCCTAATACATTATACAATACACCTTATCATCTTAACCATCCTTAAACAATGATGTTAATTGGGTGTTGACTGCTAATTCGCCTTGCACCATTTTGGACCAATTATTAATATATCCACAAAAACGAGAGAGCCTTAAGATTAACCATAATGTCTTCGTTAGAGTATTGTTCCAAAGAGGAGTGAATTAACTTATTACGCCATTTTCAAATCAACCGCACGAGAACAAGTCCCAATGCTAAGAAAGGTATGCTTGCATTGTTCAAAACAAACTGATAATTTGCTCTACTCACTGCGTTACTTAGGCCATTTGGAGTGGAGTTGTTAACTTGCCACCATGATAAAAGGATTCTCCAAAGTGAAATGATGTATTTGCATTTCACAAAAAGATATTCACTATCTTCTTGATCGTTATCACATAATGGGCACAAGGTTTACTCGAGTTGCAAGCCCAACATACAATACTCTCCAAGCGAATATATTGATCATTTTGGAAATGCACGACGACCATGGAACCGCAATCAGAGAACCTGCATCACTTCCCAACAATTCTTTATCATTTAAAATTGAAATGCTTTTTAGCTTAAAGACACCTTTTGGATTTAACCTCCATGACCAACTATCTTCATTCGTGAAGATTGGTGAAAACGTTGCTAACATTTCTTTGATCTTGACTAGTTCATCTTGAGCTCTCCCCATTATATTATTACGCCAAGTTTATCATCACAAAAAGTTTGAGAGATTAAAACCTCATTATTAGCATATTTTTGTTGGTTTATTTTGGCTAGTAGAAGATATGTGTATCCCACATAGGTGGGAGGAAGATGTGAGGGGTGAGTGACTTGGTTATATAAGAGGGGCTAAGTCTTCATTCCAAATTGCACCAATCAATATACTTTAAGTATTTGATTATTTCTTTCTTTCTTACCCTTGTTTGAGAGTTGTATTAGTTAAATATTTTGGAGAGTGTAGTTGGCTTAAGAGAGTCGTCTATATCATTGTAACAATTTGTGATATAGTGTATTTTCTCTCTTTGGGGGCCGGTGGTTTTTCTCCTGTTTTGAAGTTTCCACGTTAAATCTTGTGTTGTGTATTGTTCTTATTTCTTTACTATTATTGTTGGGCTGGGTGGTGGGAATTAGTGAGACCGTAATTTCCCAACAACTGGTATCAGAGCGTCAGGTTTGACGGGGGTCTCGGTTATAGGAGTCGGAGTATGCTCTGTGGTTGCCACGGGAGTGGATCGTCCACATCAGAAACGAGTTCTATTGATCGTATAGGGTATCTGGTTAGACAATATTTTTCTGATTCGTAGTAATAGTTGGATTTGTTAGTGGCGAGTTGTGGATTTCCGATTTAAAGGGTCCTGGGCTCCTGGCTACCTGCTACATCTTTTGGCTATTCGAAACGTGAGCAAAATCAGAGAAAGTGTTGTTTATAGGATACGGATACGATGTCGAAGTTCAGTCCAATGAGGTTTGATGTAGAGAAATTTGATGGGAGGATCAATTTTGGCTTATGGCAGGTTCAAGTCAAAGATGTGTTGATTCAGTCCGGTTTACACAAGGCTTTGAAGGGTAAACCCACCCTTGTTCCTGGCAGTGATTCTAGCAGTAAGTTCGATGAAGAAGAATGGGATGATATGGATTTGAGGGCAGCAAGTGCGATTCGTTTGTGTCTTGCAAAGAACGTGCTTGCAAATGTGCACGGGTTATCAATGGCAAAGGAGCTTTGGGTTAAACTAGAGCAGTTGTACCAGGGCAAGGGCATCTCAAATCGGTTGTGTCTTAAAGAATAATTTCATACTCTGCGTATGGATGGGGGTTCAAAGATTTCAGATCATCTAAGTATTCTTAACGGTATTGTTTCGGAACTGGAGGCTATTGGAGTTAAAACGGATGATGAAGATAAAGCTTTGAGGTTGATATTATCTTTATCATCGTCCTATGAGCACATGAAACCTATTCTAATGTACGGGAAAGAAACGTTGAAGTTTGAAGATGTTACTAGCAAGCTCCTATCCGAGGAGAAAAGATTGGAAGGTAACGGAGTCTCCTCATCAGAAGCTACGGTACTGTTGTGTTCGGATAGGTAGAAGAGAAACTCTAGAAAAAATCTGACATGCTGGAAGTGCGGGAAGACTGGGCATGTAAGGGTTAATTGTCCAGGTGGAGCTAATCCGGTAAATGGCTCCAAAGACGCTAACATTGTCTCCGTTGTTACGGAGAGTGACGAATTCCTCTGAAGTCACGTCATCCTCATGGTGTTTTCGCGCCACCGTGGAAAGGGATGTTCGTTAGCGGTTCCACAATTACACATGGGCATTGGTTTGGCGTTGATGCAGGTTATGTGGTGGAAACTGATGTTGTAGCTGATGGGACTTTCGGGAAAGCCAAACAGGGAAGTTGCACCATAAAGTTTCAGCTGGTTGTTCAACAACATGTGCCGAGGTGAAATGCTTGGAATGCGATATTCTAAGTGCGATACTCTTTATGGTGGAGTATGATAATTCTGTTAAGAGTTATGATTGTCTGTTATGACAATGATTGTCGGGTCTTGACAATATTAGATGAAGATGCAAATTTTATTTCTTGGCTTAGAGATAATGTCAGCGGCATGAAGATGAGGATCTTGAAGTTGTCGTCAAGGAAGCATCTACGTCGGTTATCCTTGCAATATGGGAAGCATGGTTATCTTCTTCTATCCAAAAGGTGGAGATTTGTTGATTTATTTTGGCTAGTAGAAGATATGTGTATCCCACATAGGTGGGAGGAAGATGTGAGGGGTGAGTGACTTGGTTATATAAGAGGGGCTAAGTCTTCATTCCAAATTGCACCAATCAATACACTTTAAGTATTTGATTATTTCTTTCTTTCTTACCCTTGTTTGAGAGTTGTATTAGTTAAATATTTTGGAGAGTGTAGTTGGCTTAAGAGAGTCGTCTATATCATTGTAACAATTTGTGATATAGTGTATTTTCTCTCTTTGGGGGCCGGTGGTTTTTCTCCTGTTTTGAAGTTTCCACGTTAAATCTTGTGTTGTGTATTGTTTTTATTTCTTTACTATTATTGTTGAGCTGGGTGGTGGGAATTAGTGAGACCGTAATTTCTCAACAATTTTAAAGTGGTTAGGTAGCTAGACAGTCAAAAACACAAAAACAGACACCATATACATCTGATTAAGGTGTATTGGTGATGACCTCACATTCTATAAGGGAAGTCGGGGGTTCGATCCCCATGAGCTGCAAAATATTTTCCTCGAGGTTACCCGTCCATTTCATTGGTCTCGGAGGTTGCGGACGTCTTGTGTTCGAGCCTCACCCGAGGGGTTTTACCACATACGATGCTCGTACAGATTTGTCGTGTAGGTTTTCTTCTGAGGGGCGGTAAGACTATAATGTTCGTCCCATAAATGATCGGGTGGGTAGGTTACGACATCGCGTTTGGACCTCTCAGTGACTCGTACCCGGCCGTTCGAAAAAAAACACAATGCATCTTAGTGATTATTTGCCGTCGCCCTCTTGCTTTAACTTAAATATAGAAAGACTATTAATAATGAGTTAATTTGTAAATTTTCATTCTATCATGAACTCAAGATATTCATTTTTATTAAATACTTTTAACCATTAGCTTAATGTAACTTAAGAAAAGATTTGTAGCATGTTATCGTAAGTTAATAATATATGAGAATTGCTAACTACAACCCTTAGAATGTTAAGCTTTCTATACTTACATTTGAAGACTACATCAATTGATGGTAAAGTGTTAATATTCTTCTTTAGTAATCACATTTTTCATATTAAAAAAAAAAAAAAAAAAAAAAAAAAAAAAAAAAAAAGTTAACATTAAATTTCCTTTTAAGAAAGTTGTTTTATAACTATAACTAGTTTTTCACCCGGGGTTCGGTTTCCAATGTATTTTATTATGTTTATTTTGCAAAATTATTTCGTGGCTAACGATGATGTCGTTGAAGCGCAACTCGAGTAGAACAAAAAGGTATAACCTGTCAAATATTTAGATGTTATCTTAAATTAACAATATATGTGTATTTCCGCGTTTCGCTATGAAGTTGTTGACTTTTTAAAATTTAACGCAATTAACTCGTTAGCTTATATTAACACTCCGTATGATTTAAGAATAGAATATTTACTGAGTAATATCAAAAAAATTACTAAATAATTTTTTAAAAAAATAATAAGACTCATATGTATATGTCGTTAATAGATGAAAATAAGTACGGAGCTCGTGAGGAAAAAATCAACGTGTTTGAAAGGTGGACTCATATATTTAGCGTTTTTTAAGAAGCGTCCGTTTTGCGTATAGTTACTGACATTGTGTTCGTAAAATTATTTCGAGCCTAACGATGGTGTCGGAAAAATTTAACTCGTTGCGGGCGAGAAGATATGACCCGTTGAATATTTAGGTGAAGTTTAGTTAAGATTTTTTATGAAAATGTTGAGTTGACACTTTACCCCCTGTTTGGGGGGTCGTTTTTAAATTTGGAACGAAGTGTGGGGGCTTTTTGAAAAGGGACAAAGTGTGAGTGGCTTTTTGGAAAGGGAAAAAAGGAAAAAAAAAAAAGTGAAAAGACGGAAACGGCCTAAAAACTATTCATAGATGTTGTCAAGTAGTTAATAACGGTATAAGAACTATTCATAGATGTTGTCAAGTAGTTAATATAGTAATAATATACTTCCTTACTCCCTTCATTTTAAATTTAAATAATAATAATAATAATAATAATAATAATAATAATAATAATAATAATAATAAAAAAACTATAAAATAAAATAAAAAAGTGCACTTTAATATTTTAATATTTGTGAATATTCCAAATTAATTTGTTATATGTGCATACAATATTAATCCAACTTTAAACAAACTACATAAAACCAATCGAAACTTTCATTCACTTGCGAATTCATGCACCGTAGCACGAATGATTCATCAAAAATAAACGTCGCAAATAATTGAAGGAGATAACTTGAAACATTCCAATGAAACCTTAATCCGAACTTACAACACTCACAAGAACATCAAAACTACCACAATGGGAACCACGGGGCCGGGAATGCATCTATACAACCATCCACCAAACATCTAACAAAACAACCAACTAAAAGCCCGAACCCCCAAAAACAATCCAAACATCGCATTCCAATCACCTCATGAAATCCTAAAATTATTTAAAAATAACAAGAACATGCTACCAATAATCTGCACAAAAACCTTGTACTACAAAACCTCCCAGTGAATCAATAATCTGCACAGAAGCTAATTTAATTGAATTGCAGATGAGTGTTAGTTTACATTAAAAAATCTAGAACATATATAATCTAGAATATGGGTGACAAACATACAGCGACATGTAGTACCTTCTTAATTTTATATGGTGTATGATAAAGCCACATGAGTGCAATTTCACTTTTCATTCGTCCATATTCGCTTTTGCGAGGATTAAATAACCGCAACATGGCCTCTAAAAACATATCATAAGATCAAAAAGACAATGAGAATTAAATGAAAACGCATGTACTCAAATGAATGTGCAGTTGTAAATATTGCATATCTTTATCTGCACATGCTTTAAATTGCTTTTATATTATAACTATAACCAATAAGGTGTGTAGAAGTCATTCCTTACCTTAATATCAAGTTCATTCACTGCACTTAAGGCCCACTCGGTTTCAGGTTGTTTAATTTTAACTGGATGTTTCGATGCATCAACAATAATATGTCCATCGCCACCTTCGTCACTTTCAACATCATAACTGCACAAAAAATAAAAAAAAATAAAAAAAAATAAAAAAACTAAAATTACACAGCTTGTTACAAAATAAAGTCTAATCATATTTGATAATTGATCGTAAAAATGAAGATAAACACCTGCAAAATTGAAGCAAATCCCATTTAGGCATTTTACCGAACACATTGTGTGTAGTATAGACCAGTAGCATCTTGTACAGACAACTTCAATAAACTTGTTAAATCTAACATAAACACATTTGATTAAGATATCACAAATCTATCTAACAAAATAGTTTAAATGAAACGGATATGATACGATTGTGCTACCTAATGTTTTTTGTCGATTTGGTGTGGAAGTCTGAAATCGACGATATAGCTTGAACACGGATTGTATCTTGAAGATGATGATCGATTACAGTACAATTCTTGTAGATATGAACGCTTTATGGTAAATTAATTTAGGGCACTGAGTTTACAGAATAAAGAGTCGTATGTGTGTATGTGTATTTTTTTGTTTTGGACACTGTTTAAGGGTCAGGGTTTTTCATGTTGATTAGCTAATGAAACTTATTTGCTTGCTAGTGACTCTAATGGATGGCTAAGATTTATTTTTGGGAATGATCATATGACCATAAAAGGGTTTTATTTTTTAATAAGAAAAAATAATGCTCATCTTTAAAAAGATGAAAGAGATGTCATGAGAGATGTCATGTGTATTAGGTGATAATGTTTATTTATATATAATCCAAAATCCGCAATATACATCTTACTAAAATATCTCTTAATCAAGTTTTTAATGAGTCGAACTAAATTAGGTCGGCTCGTTTACAATCTTTACTTAAACATCTCTTATACTAAATAAAGATATTTTAATCAATTAAACATGAATGTAAATGTGGATGTGGATATGGCGTCACTGGATTCATATTAGATCCATTGTCATCCATAAGCAGGAGGGGTTTGAAAAGGGAAAATAAGATGTAAATACCGAAAATATCCTCACATGCTTTGCACATGACTCCTTTTAACGAAAAAATTAACAATGTAATTGATTTGGACTATCCGTACAACGTGTACAAATCACATAGACTTAGACTATTCGCATCAAAAAACTACTTGACTATCCTGGCAATTTGATATAAACCACATATTAGATAACATTATACATTTGACCCAAACTTCATTACTGATGGAAAAATGTGTGGATTATCATCATACCCTACTACACCAATTTGGTCGTAAGAATGTTCGGTAGAAAAGAGCAAAAGAATCCATCAAACGTTAGTTGATTTGGATCCAAGTAGAATTGGATCTTTGAAAGCATATTCTCCTGGGAATATATGTTGTTTGAATTCTTCGGGCTTATTTTTTCAGAAGTTACTGTATCATTATTCTAACTTATAGAATCGAATTATACGTTAAGAATTTTATAGCTGATTGATAGCCACAATTGATAAGTTATTATAGTCAAGTATTCTCTCAATTTCTCCATGTTATGAATTTTATAGCTGATTGATAGCATTACAGAATACAGAGTATTATGATTTATACGGAGTAGTATCTATCTATCTATCTATCTATCTATCTATCTATAGTTTCTATTAAAATTCTATAATGATGTCATTATTAAGCTATTTTCTTTGTTAAGAAAAAATCAAAAATAAAAAGAAAAAAATCTAAGCTATCTTGATAATGTCATTAATATTAATTAAATATTTTATTATTTATTTAAGATTTTTATCATATATACCCTTTTTAAATTTAATAATAACATATTTACCCACTTAAATATGATTATATCATATGAGCCCATTTTAAACATACAAACTCATCATATTTACTCATTTATTCACTCTTAATGTGATACGTCTTTATGCCCTAATTTTTTTCGCGGCAATTATTCATGCTTGCTTTTTTTCATCTCCGAGCTATGTACTATGATATTAACTACCATAATCGATACATGCTAATCATCTAATTCTCCTCAACGGTATAAAGTTAATATAAGATGAGAATACATAATGTGATCACTATTAGTTATCTTTATATATCTTTAGCTGACTGGAATTTTTTTTTATTGTTGTTAATTTCTCTTAATTGATAGGCTATGGATACTATAAATCACGTTTCGTCAAAAAATTGATATGTATATCTAACTAATTACAATTGTTTACTTCTTTTGCTCACATCACCAGTAGCACTTCAGTTATTGTTTTGACCAACAATATGATGAGATAACAATACTGATTTACATACATATACAACGTTATTGTTTTTCTTTTTATTTTTGATTTTTTCTTAACAAAGAAAATAGCTTAATAATAACATCATCATTATAGGATTTTAATAGAAACTATAGATTTCAATCAATCAGAAGAGGTTATTCTGGAGAGGGAAGATTTCTGATTGGTGGAGAATGAATTTAGTGAAATTTTCTAAAACTTTGTGCAAAAAGTAACTGGATACTTGTAGTCAGACGGAGAGAGTATTATTATATTATTATTATTATTATTATTATTATTCAAATATAGGTTTTCTTTACAGGATTAATTACATTACATATGTATGCGAAATATATGTCTCAATAAAATATTGTAATGTAAATTTTATGATAAGAAAAATAATAATTGTGATCAAAATTGAAAGTAAGTGGTGAGAGAATAAATGTAGTTCATTTATTTTAACTAAGTTAAGTATATCAATATGTTTGTAAAAATAATGACAAGTTTCTTAGTCGAAATATGTGATTTCACGGGTCATTAAACTAAATGACTTTAACATTTACGTTCACTTAATACATAAAACACATCGTTAAATTGTTTCATTTAAATGAACCCGTGATTTCACGGGTCATTTCGCTAGTTATTTATTAATTTACTAGGTTTTGAACGCGTGCGTTGCACGGGTGTGTAAAAAACGTGCAAAAAATGTAATTTGCAGTTAATATTGATATGTAAATAGCGACACTAAAATAATAAAAAATATAAAAATTATTTAAGAGCTCGTGGTGTTATCAAATTTTATAAATTCAATTAAGTTTAAGAGCCCGTGGTGCTGACAATTTTAAAAATTCCTTTTGAATTTAAGAGTCCGTGGTGTTGACAAATTTTAAAAGTTCTTTTGAGTTTAAGAGCTCGTGGAGTAGTTTTGAGTGGTGTTAGTAACTTAATGTCTACAATTTTTTCTCACCATTAATATCTTTTAATATATAAATTATATACTACGTAATATTTAGAGTACATTGAAAATTTGTCATGGAACGTAATATTTGAAAAATATAAATTATATTATTTTAAAAATTATTATATACAAAATGTTTATGAAGAAAGTAGTAACCTGCGAGTTTAATTTAGAAAAGTTGTTATTCATTTCAACAAAATAATGGTACTCGGGGGAGTCGTTATGTATAATTAATATTATAATAATTATATTTGCGTGTTCATAAATATTTTAAGGGCTTAAACTGTAAATTTAAATCACTTCCATATTTATTGCTAAAAAGAAAAGCTCCATTGGTAGTGTATCAAAACTCCGATTCAAATACAGTTTATTGTGTTTTGTTCGTAAAATTATTTCGAGTTGAACGGTGATGGCGGTGGAACTTAACTCGCGACGAACAGAAAAATAAATACGTTAAAATTTTTGGGTAGGTATATATATATATATATATATATATATATATATATCATACACATTTAGAAACCAATAATCGTTGGTAATTACTCCGAATTTAATAACATAATTAATTAATTATAAGTTAGCACATGAAAGTACACACAATTTTTATAATTGATATCGAGTATAATTCAGTTATGTATTTATGATTTAAGTTTAAGAATCTCGTGGAAATATATAATCTATACATAATAATGATCTATAAATAACTTTCAACCACAATCAAGAAAAACTTTTTAGTTTATATATATATATATATATATATATATATATATATATATATATATATATATATATATATATATATATATATATATGTATAGATTATTTATTAGTTAATTAGTAATTTCTAATTGAAATTGAAACGGATGGTGTAGCAAACAAGTATGTATTAGAAATGAGGATTGTTGGGTTGTGAATTTAGAACCGAATTGAAACTAGAATCGTGTGAACACTTTCTCAATAAAGTATTTCGACTCAATTGGACACGTGATACACGAAATCAATATTGGGATAAGACTAGTTTGATCAACTTTCTTGTCCAGAAGAGAATTGATTCCTTGCAATTGTAGAGAATTGATTTCTGTAAGTTTGAATGTTGAAAGTGATTTAAAAATGTCAAATTTTATGTAATTTTTCTTTAATGAATGAAGAGTTATATTTATAATGGGTTAAAAGGTGCAATGGAGTGTTGCAACCCTTCAAAATGTGTCATGATTGAATGACACATCTCTTGGCTATAGACATGTTTGAAATGGTGTATTAGTACACTAATAAACCACTTCAACATGTTCCAAAACGTTCATGTAAACAAGACAACCATTTGTGAACCATTGCAACTCGTTTGGGTAAACTTTGCAACTTTTCATCAGACCATGCCTTACAGTGCGGCTCACCTATCACTTGGTGCGGCTCACCAATACACATGAAACCTTCTGATGTAAATTTTCACATTTTTAGTTATATGGTGCGGCGCTTTTGCCTGTAGGTGCGGAGCACCATAACCCTGGACAACATTTTGAGTTTGTTTTCAACAAACTAACACCCAAACCAAGCTATCTCTTTAACGCTTTGATTGACGTGTACTTCACACTCTCCAAATCCATTCTAGAGCATTAGATATAGCTTTCACTCTCAACCTAGCAAATCCAATACACCAAAAACGATATGTTGTATCACACTAAAATCACCAACAGTATGAACATGTACTAGTGAATTTCTTTGTTTCTCTCATATATATCATACATTCATTAGTCGGGGTCGTTTTCATTCGGTTTTGCGACTAGATCTTATAATTGCATAATGAACACGTTGAATAGTTAACTTTAATTTATTTAACATGTAACATAATTGTTATATGGTTTATTAAATGAGGAAAGTATAAATGAAAATATAAAGATAAAGATTTTTTATTAAACATTAACAAAATGTTGTAACAAATATTACAAGTTTGTTCTTTCATTTTATATAAATGTCATTAATTTTTAACTATGTGCAACTATACATATCCATTGAAACAAGTAATATCAACCATCACTAATTAAAAGTTAATCAATGTGTTTAGTTGATAAATTGTTAGATATTTTCGTAAAAGATTATAAATTCATCATCATTGTAACAAATTAAACGAACTATTCATCCTCATTGAAGTAAACTAGTCCGGACCGGCCCGTGCGTTGCGGCGGAGGCTTGCGTCCTGCGTATTCATATTTAACGTAGCGTTGTGTATTTACAGAGTGGAACACGGCCCATGTGTTGAGCGCCGTTTTAGACGTCGTTGTGTTGAGCGTTTTTTAAAAAGTATCTGTTTCGAACGTAGTTAGTTTCGTTTTGTTCGTAAAAAAAATTCGAGTGTAACGGTGCTGTCGGAAAAATTCAACTCGCTGCGAACAGAAAGATACGGACTGTCGTCGTATTTAGCATTTTTTAAAAAGTGTCCGTATCGAACGTAGTTAGTTTCAATTTGTTCATAAAAATGTTTTGAGTTTAACGGTGTTGTCGGAAAAATTTAACTCGCGGCGAGCATGAAGATACAGGTTGTCCTTGTGTTTAGCGTTTCTTAAAAATTGTCCGTTTCGAACGTGATTAGTTTCGTTTTGTTCATAAAATTATTTCGAATCTGACGCTGCCGTCGAAAAAATTTAACTCATGGCGAGCGGGAAGATACGGGTTGTCGTTGTGTTTAGCGTTTTTTTTTTTAAATTGTCCGTTTCGAAAGTAGTTAGTTTCGTTTTGTTCATAAAAATATTTCGAGTTTAACGGTATGGTCGGTGGAATTTAACTCGCGGCGAGCAGGAATATACGGGATGTCGAAGTGTTTTGGTGGAGTTTTTATTTTAAAAAAGAGAATTTATGTTTCCCCCCTGAAGTTTGGTATAGTTTTTGTAAGTTGGTTATAGTTGAGAGGAGAAGAATGGAAAATCAAGTGTGAAAAGGGTCGGGGACTATTGTCGTTTTTTCCTTGAGGAAACGACCAAAAACCTCACCACATTTAGTATATTTAAAATATATTAGTCGGTTACGAATTGCGTTCTCTATATATACTTAATCAATGTATTGAATAATTGTAACTATATAAAATATAAGATGTCTCTAATCACAAAATTATGTTAAATCGTCTCACTTTTTCATTACATCTTTCAAGCTTAATCATAAGTTTGGATGGATATTGTTATACAATTTATTATATTTATTCTTTTTCTTATCTTAGAAAAGGCATTATATTTCATTGTAGTGTGTATGTATTGAATTTATATAAAAGTATAGTATATGTTTTAAATGTTGAAATAAATTTTTCATCGTCCGAGAATACTTTATGCTTAATAAGCTCATGATTGAATTATGTTTTATAATGAATCAATAGTAACAATTGTTGAATGTGTGAAAGATATCAAAACAATAACAAAAAGTGTCTTTAGTGTTAAGGCATGTCGTGGCTCATTAAGGCGCGTCATGGCTCAACACTTGGATTGAGGTTCGAAGGTTGCAATGCTGTCAATTTCGAAATCATGCTTTAAGCCACGGCGCGGCTCCTCCAGCCGCGGCGCGGCTTAAGCCTATCCGGGAGCCTGATGAAAAAAACGTGTTTTCTTGCTCTTTAAGTTGTTTCTTTGTTTAGATTTTCCTATATAAACACCCTATTGTAACCCTAACATGTGCGCACGAAATTAATAGTGAAAAATCTATGGTTTGCGCCCATGGATTAAACCATTTTTCGTGTTTTGGAGTTGGGGTATAACCACGTTAAATCTTGTGTCATTTATTTATCGTTTTGCTTTAATTATTCATTTTTCGTTCGTGGGTTAGTGATTATGATCAATCACTTGTTTTGTTTGGGTCCTAAATCCTAACAAGTGGTATCTAGAGCTCAGTGTTCGAGTATGGGCACGATGACGATTTGAAAAGCAAGGTGTTCGATATGGTTGATGACTCAGTTTTTTCATCAAGGATAGATCAAACGACAGGGTTGTGTGTCTTGCAACTTGTATCGAGATCTAGAGACTTAATTGATCGCGGTGAACTTAGGGTATGTCTATGTATCCATGAAAGTTGATCACACCAGGGTTGGTCTTATCCTGGCGGGTTATGATGTAACGGTGCGCGCGGTTGCATTATGATGGTGATTTACTCGCGAAGGGTTACGGAGTATAAGGGGTCGATTCGATAGGGTTTTGTTGCAGAAGATACATGGAGAGATTTTTCTGAAAGATCCGGGTGACGGGTCGGGTTCTTGTTTGTAACACCCCAATTTTAAGGTACTATTATATTAATATTTTGTATGAATAATCAAAGGTAAAAAGGACTAATCATGCAATGTTAGAATAAGTAAATGTTAGGACCACCTTAGATAAGTTTTGGTGAGGAGGGACCATTGTTGACAACATGTAATTGTTGTTATATTATAATAAAGATATAAGAATAAGATTGCTAGTTGATTCTAGATTTCATTCGAAGGGTGGAGAAAAGAAAAGAAGGAACGGTTTTGGAAGCAAAGGATAATTAGGGTTTTCAAGCTAAGTGATCCAAACTCAAGTGGGTTATGAATTGAAGTAATCAAGAGCTTTAATAGGTTGAGGGAAGTAAGAAGATCACCATTTACATCCTTTGTTCATCTATTCTAAGCTAGAGTTCTTGAAGAAAATTTGAGGTAAGATTTGTATATGTGAAATTGGTTAAGTTTATTATTAATAAGTGTTTAGTTCTTAGTTTTATGTATGATTTATGGTTACTACTTGTTTAAGCTTGAAATTTGATGTTAGATTATAAGTTAATGCTATTTGTAGAAATATATGCAAATGAGTTTGTGAGTTGAGTGATGTTTATGAATTGTTTACACTTGAAAAGCTATTAAATGATGAGTGCATGTAAGAACTTGTTGAAAGAACAAGTATGAGGGGAAAAGATGAGTGTTTTGATGTGTTATTGGTTAAAACCAAGTTTATGCACATAAGATGTTTGTGAAAATGTCACAATGAAAGTAAGAATAAGACTTTTAAGTTAACTTGTATGGAAAAGACTCATGAGCTAGTCATGAGGTGTTTTGATGTGTTATTGTTGTTAAAGTCTTGAAATATATATAATAAAAAAGGGTAAATGGTTTAAGGTTGTCTTGTTTGGTTAAGTAAGTAAGTAAATATGAAACTAATGAGATTAGCATAATGATAGGTGCTAGTCAAGGAAAAGGAGCTACAAAGAAGCAAGAGAGTGCTATAGAACAAGGTGAGTTTATAGGGGTAAAATGGGCGGGTCAAGAGTGGCTTAGTGCTCCCGGATTGCATCCGTGCAAGAGGGTGACGACTAAGTGCACTAGATGATTAGCTTAGATAGGATTATTAGGCATTGCCTAATAATTGTATCTATGGTTGATGATTAGCTTAGGCATAATCATTAGATTTTCCTAATGAATGTGTCTGTGGTACGATTCGAGCTTAGACACTTTGGGTGTCTATGTATGTATGTTTTATGTTTAATGTGAGCTTAGGCATATGCGTATGTCTATGGTGTTATGGTTAGCTTAGGCACTATCCTAGGGTAAGCCTAGTAGTGGTGTCTATGGTATGTTAAGATCGGATCCGAATGATGAATGCAACCTTCGGGTTGAAAGATTATGTTAATGTTTATGTTATGTTATGTAAAGTTTCTCATTTTACTAGCCTAAAACTCACTAAGCATATAGCTTACCCTTTCCATGTTATTATGTTTGATAGGTTCTAAAGGTCATCGCGGAGGTAAGGAGCCGGTTTAAAGGTTGTGGAGCATTGGGCATTTTGTAAGTGGTTTGCAAGTTCCTCTTGATCTAGCTCTAGTCAACCGCTTAGTAACGCCAAAGGTCTAGTTTGTGTGTGATATGTAAAAGAATGAAAATGCTTGTTGTATGTAATAGAGCTATGTAAGCTCCAAAATATTTTAAAATGCTGGTTTTATGTATATTTGATGTTAAAATAAGTGGTATTTGATTTGGGTCTATAGAGGTCCAAATAGATATATAGAATGGGTCAAAAGATAAATTTTAAGTAGCAGGACGAACATGTATGTCTTCTTGGGCAGCACGAGATGTCGTGCTATGTCTTCTTGGGTAGTACGAGATGTCGTGCTATGTCTTCTTAGGTAGCATGAGTTTTCATGCTAGGTCTTCTTGAATAGCATGAGTTTTTGTACTTGGTGCTCTTGGTTAGCACGAAAAAAATATTATCGTTTTCTAGTAATGAGTTTAAGGGCGTTATAAGTTGGTATCAGAGCTATGGTTTAAGGGACTTAGATAATCCACTATAGGGATTATTTAGGCTTAAACCATCGTTGATAGTAGATAAGCGGTTTAGGACTTGCATGATATATAAGTTTAAAGGGTTATGTCATGCTCCATAGGAAGAGTTTATTAACGAGACCTATAGTATTGCACTAAGATTATAGAATGTTTTGACCAAGGAGTTTAATGCTCATTAACCATGCGTCATGGATGATTAAATGTGTAATATGATGATGTAATGACGACCGACCATCGCTATTACATCATTATAGTACACATGAACATCTACCATGGTCATGGTGGAATGAGTTGGGGATTTATGTGGTCACTTAAGTTATGTTCAATTACGGATATATGTGTTGGAACTAACGGGTGAGATGTATTATTTCAGAATGGCTATTGTATCTCCTAATAGAAGTAATGAAGAGGATGATAGTCCACACCCCATCAAGAGAGTCCATCGAAGACTCGCAATCTGAATCTGATGAAGCTCCAATTGAAAATGATCTTTCGGGGCAGATAGGGCAAGCCTTGGTACGTTACACCCCAACGCTTCTAGAAAAGATAAAGAAGTTGATTAATGAACAATTAGACGAAAAGTTAAAGACTCTTATGACGAATAATTCCACGTTAAGAGGAGGAGGGGGAAGTGGGGTAAGGCGAGAGGGAGTAGAAGTCCCGAAAAAGAAAGATGAGCGTTTTGAATTCAAGAATTTCGCAAACTGTCACCCACCGGAATTTCATGGTAAAGTTGATCCGATTGTTAATCAAAGATGGATCGACGAGATAGAAGAAACTTTCATGTTATGTGAATGTCCTGAACATTTTTAAAGGTAATTTACGCGGCACACCAAATGAAGGGTAGTGGTTATGAGTGGTGGAATTTTATAGTTAAGTCACATGGGCGAAATGTGGTGACAAGCTTTCCATGGGAAAAATTTCGTGAAATGTTTATGGATCAATTTGCTCCACCCGTCGAAGTTAGTAGGTTAAAGTCCGAATTCATGAATATGGGAGTAAATCCGTGACCGAGTTCAATGTCGAATTTAATGATAAGTCTCGTTTTTGCCCGAATTTTGTCTCAAGTCCTAAGTTAATGATGGACCACTATCATGAGAAGTTAAATCCCGAAATAAGTGAGTTTATTGATAAAGGTACGCATAAAACCTTAGCCGAAATGATGAACAAGGCTCTTATAGGGAACACAAACTTAAGAAGAAAGCCGCGTTTAAGCAAAAGTTAGATCAAGATTCAAAGTCGATGCAAACTATGAGTCCGAAGAAAAGTAAGTTTAATTTCGGGACCCCACAGAAGTCAAAAGGGAGTTTCATTCCGGGAAAAGGTAGTGGTAAAGAAGTAAAAGTGTGTAATATGTGTGGTAAGAATCATATGGCGAGTGTAAAGCGGGTACGACCGATTGTTACTCATGTGGGAAACTGGGTCACAGGGCCGCCGAATGTCCTAAGAAAGGAAAACAATGTTATTACCATTTTGAAAAGGGTCATTTTCAAGCTGAATGCCCGGAGTATAAGAAGGATTTAGTAAGTGGTGGTGTTAAGAAAGAGGTTAAAACGGAACCAAAGACGAATGATAACCGACCAAAAGCCCGAGCTCATCAGATTACCGCTCTTGAAGCTAAGGAATCCCAAAATGTGGTGTCAGGTACCTTTATTGTAAACTCTATACCTGCGCATTTTTATTTGATTCTGGTGCTACGTGGTCGTTTGTTTCTTATTCTTTTTGTAAATATTTTGACATGACCCCAAGTATGTTAGAGCATCCTCTAGAGGTATAGATAGCAGACAATAAAACCGTTATGGTATATAGTGTCTTTAAGGGATGTGAAATTATTTTGGATGATGAGAAGTTTGTTATAGATTTAATACCCATGCATATGGGAGAATTTCAAGTAATTGTAGGTATGGATTGGCTTGATGACAATGAAGGAATAATATTATGTCGAAAGAAAATAGTATTAGTTCAAGCACCAAGTGGAAAGGTTATTTGGATTTATGGAGAACGGGCTAGACGTGCTATTCCTATATGTACGTATGCTAGAGCCAAACAATTTTTGTCCCGTGGGTGTTGTGCATTTTTGGCACATGTGATCGATGATTCAAAGAAGATTTAGAGGTAAATTATGTACCGATAGTTAATGAGTATTTGGATGTGTTTCCGGATGATTTGCCCAATGTTCCTCCCGAACGAGAAGTAGAGTTTCGAATAGAGTTAGTTCCCGGAGCCACGTCAATTGCCAAAGCACCATATCAACTAGCTCTGTCGGAAATGAGGGAAATGATGACTCAATTACAAGACTTGCTCGATAAAGGTTTTATTCGTCCTATTAGCTCGCCTTGGGGAGCTCCGGTTTTATTTGTGAAAAAGAAAGATGAAACAATGAGAATGTGTATCGATTATCGTGAATTAAATAAGATCACCGTTAAGAATAAATATCCATTGCCGAGGATAGATGACTTGTTTGATCAATTACAAGGGGCATGTTTCTTTTCAAAAATAGATCTAAGATCCGGTTACCATCAATTGAAGGTGAAAGAAGAAGATATCCCTAAAATGGCTTTTCACACTAGGTATGGGCATTATGAGTTTGTAGTTATGCCATTTGGGTTAACTAATACTCCGGCCGCGTTTATGGATTTAATGAATAGGGCGTGTCGGCAAATGCTCGATAAGTTTGTGATAGTATTCATAGATGATATTTTGGTGTATTCTAAGGGGGAAGAGGAGCATCGGTGCATTTAAGACAAGTGTTAGAAACCTTAAGGAAGGAAAAGCTAGTTGCTAAGTTCTCTAAGTGTGAATTTTGGCTTCGGGAAGTTCACTTTTAAGGACATGTCATTAATAAGAAGGGTATTCATGTTGATCCGATGAAGGTTGAAGCGATAATGAAATGAGAACCACCTATGAATCCCACCGAAGTTAGAAGTTTTCTAGGATTAGTGGGGTATTATCTACGGTTCATACAAGATTTTTCTAGATTAGCCACCCCACTCACAAAGTTAACCTGTAAGAATGTGCAATGGAAATGGGAAGAAAAGCAAGAACAAGTGTTTCAACTCCTTAAAGAGAAACTTGTTCAAGCTCCAATACTAGTTTTACCGGAAGGGAATGAGAACATGATAGTTTATTGTGATGCTTCTAAGAAAGGTTTGGGATGTGTGCTAATGCAAAAAGGGAAAGTTATAGCTTATGCTTCTCGACAATTGAAAATACATGAAAAGCGTTATCCCACCCATGATTGATATCGGTCAAAAAGTCACATTTTTATCCCCAATATTAAGCCCTAGACCAAAGATTTAGACTTTGTCGGCAAAATTATCACTTTTTCGGTTGATTTTGTAGATTAAGTAATTACGAAGGCAATGCAAAAAGAATCAAGTAAACCGGAGCTAAAACGAAGATTCTAGAGCGAAAACGGTGAAAGATAAGAAATCAAGTTACGATCCAGCAAATCAGCAAGCCAAACGGCTTGCCAAATAGCCTGCCAGTGTGGCAAATGGCCTGCCAGTGTGGCAAACAGCCTGCCAGTGTGGCAAACGGCCTCATTAAATGGCTTGCCTTAGCAAACGGGCCCTGCAAACGGCTTGCCAAACGGGCCCTGCAAACGGCTTGCCAAACGGCCTGCCATCCATTTGCAGGCAAATTCCAAGTCTATTTAAAGGGCTTTCTCCATCCATTTCAACACACACTCAATTTGTAATTCATTTCATATTTTCAAGCTTTTAATTAGTTTCTAGTAGTAGTTAGCTTAGCTTTTATTTTCCGGAGGATATCCCGGCGAGTCCCTGCGACCTCGGGCAGATTTCTTCGGCCTTTTCAGGTTTTTATCCGAAACGCTTGTCTTTTGTATTAAACATGTGTTCTTACTTTTTATGTTTAATAATGCTTTCTGATATTACCATGATAGCTTATTTAATCTGTATGTTGCCATGATAGAAGTTTGGGTTAGCGTAATTATGTTAATTTAGTACGATTACTGTTATAATACTGAACTAGGAAGTCTGATAGATTTGTGTGCTAGCATCTTAAGGATTGACCAACTTAGGTTATGATCAGGGCTTGTCCACCTATATGAAACTAGATACATCATAGAATTAAGACCCCTGATTATACTGTATCTGAAGATTCTATGAACTCGGTATGGCCGGAGTTCCCGAGAGGCATCTAATGCGCTTTTAGGACGCGAAACTTAGGAATTGAGTCATGAATGACCTAGAATGCCTATTGACTGTCCCGAAGAGACTTCTTAGGAGCTGTTAAGATCTAGTTAGTGCCTTCACTGTGTGACTCAAGCCTATTGCATGTTCTTGTCTGATTGTTGCCTTAGGTCTTAGTAATATCAACTGTTTAGGTATTCATTAGGTTTCTATCTGCTTTACTATCAGTATATCAACTGTAATGCTGTATAATGTTTAAATTGATATGATCTCATTAGTATGATGGAATGGTTGTTAGTTTTCATTTAAGGTTTTGCCAACTTAAACCGACGGATTCCTTCTGTTTGTGATCAGTGTTCAATCAACACGGCACGTTGTTATTTAGTTAACTAAACTGATAACGAGGGTTAGGATTAGAGCTCAACTCACTAATAAACCTAGTACTTTACTGAGGATAACCTCCGAGGTATTGCTACCTTTCAATTATATGACCAAGTGACATGCTTCTCACTGCTCGAAGAGAACTCCGAGAGTTCAGAGACAAGTAGGTCTGTGTAATTGGCTCATCCAACCAGATCTACATCATTCTAAGCATAGTCTTAACATAAGCATAATTACCTTTCCCTAACCCAATACTGATATCTTGGTCAACATTTCCCTGATCTTCATACTCCGGATATCCTTCCACTTTATTTACTTTTCTGCACTTAGGACTTTTAGCTAAACCAACTACTATCCTTTATCCAGGTAATTTAACCAAAAGACAACTATCCACTTGATTTTCAATTCGTTAATCAGCAAAAAAACACGACACTAGGTTAACTTACACCTTCTACACCTTAGAAAGTAAAAGTAAATTTAGGCCCCGCACAATATAAATAAACAAAACCACTGTGTGCTACCTTGATCAACTGAATCCGGGCATCCTGCGACCTAACGACACCGCACGAATAAAATCGTCCGTTTCGGCCATATTGTAAGTAGCACATCAAGTTTTCTGGCGCCGCTGCTGGGGATCGACTATTTTGATCGAGAAAGATTTTAAACAGACAAAAGTGTTGTTTGGTGGTGTCTAAGAAAGACAATTATACACGGACTTAGTTGTTGGATTTTTCGAACAGTCTCCAATTATATTAGAACCAAAAGGATCCTGCCTCTCCGTAATCGGCCTGGCCACCTCGATACAAGTAATCTGTAAGAAATCCTGTCAGTTAAGATATCCGATCTGGTTAGCGACCGAATTTCAAGAATAATTGTTTTTATTAAATTGTCTATCCTTTTAGTAAATTAATATTTTCTAAAAGTTACTTTTAAGTCTTTTTAACAGAAAATCTAAAAATCTAAAAATAGAACAACAAGATACCCTTGCTTCTATGCATAAGTCATGCTTAAAGGAAAGAGGAGGACCAATCACCTTAGGAACTGAAGGAATTCCTGAAATTAGTTCACACATGATTAAACTAGTTAGTATGATCTGTAAATTTCAAGGATTACCGACTGACGATCCAAACTTTCATTTAAACAAATTTATCAGTCTGGTTGACTCTTTTAAGAAGGAAGAAAATGAGAAAAACATTTTAAAACTTCATCTTTTTCGATATTCACTTTCTGCACACGCTTTAGCATGGTTTGACGAACTTAACCCGAATTCAATCCATTCATGGGAGGATTTAGCCACTAAATTTCTAAACAAATTTTATCCACCCTCCTTGCATACCTGTCTAAGAAATGACATCACAAACTTTTTTCAAAAAGAAAACGAGTCATTGTGTCTAGCATGGAATAGAATAAAGATGATTCTTAAAAGATGTCCGAATCATTCATTAAGTCGGGCAGACATAATCTGTATGCTTTACAATGGTTTGACCAAGGATGATAAGTCTCTCCTAGACATGGCCTGGCAAGGCAATTTCATGTCCCGAACAGCAGACGAAGCATGGAATCTCCTGGATACGATAGCTGCACAACAGGAAGATTGGAACAATGAAGCTGCTGAGAAGGATGACATTTTCTCGCATACGGTAAAAATGCTGGAAACCAGGTTACAAGATCTCACCCTCACTCTTCAAAATTTACCATTCCTAGAAACTCCGATGCTACTAGAACCAATCTAAGGTATCATTACCCTAGATGGGCACACAAATAGCAAAATAGCTCGGATCATCGTCATTATTATTATTATTAGTATTAATATTATTTAATATATTTATTAATTATTAATATTTATTAAATATAAAATTTAAAGCAGACAAATACCTAATTAGGTTTATGTCACCATCTGTTTTCTTTTTTTATTTATTTCATAGTGAACCAGCTCTTTATAGTTTTTATCTTCTTCCTGATCGTGATTTCTCCATCGACTTCCATTTTTTGCTTTACACCTCAGAATAACATCATCATTATCATTATATATTGGTTGTAGTTACTACTAATTGAAAATCAAAACAGAAAGTTAAAAAAAAAAGAGTTGACTCCCTGTTCTTGATCCATTTTTGCCAAAATTTGATTTTGAAATCCATTTAAAAATCCATTAATGCAGTCTTGTTAGGAACATTTTACTCAAACGATCTGCAAAAATTGAAGCTCCAGTTCATCTTATCAAACTCAAATTTTGAAGTCAAAGTTTTTATATAAAAAGTCAAACGTTTTGATTCATCTTAAAATTCGAATTCTTGGTTATGTTTCAGAGTCAATTAACGATTCCATTAGTTTCTAGTAGTGATTTAGAAAATAGTTCGTGAAGAAATCGTGATCTAAAAATCGAAAACATTAAAAAAAAATTTCTTCTTAGTCTGCGTCGAACAGCACAAGCTGTTATGATATCTATACTTTTTTTTTTCAATTAATATAACATTTAAATTTAGTATTGATTTGTTATTATTATGTTAAATCACTGAATTAAATAAAACACCCCTGGTTCCTGATCGATTGTTTTAGAAAAGAAGGAGAAGAAAATGAAAACAGAAAAGAATGTGTTAAATAAAAATTGAGTTTTGATATATTAGGAATAACCGAAATAGAGGAGTGGTCTTGGGTGTTAGTGGGCTAGTGTGAGGTTACGGGTTCGAGCCCCGTCTTGGGCATTTTTTTAGAAAAGCTATTTAAGGTAGTTTCCTTTCTCATTTATTATTATTATTATTATTATTATTATTATTATTATTATTATTATTATTATTATTATTATTATTATTATTATTATTATTATTATTATTATTATTATTATTATTATTATTATTATTATTATTATTATTATTTATTATTATTATTATTATTATTAATTATTATTATTATTATTATTATTATTATTATTATTATTATTATTATTATTATTATTATTATTATTATTATTATTATTATTATTATTTAAGTAATAGTATTTTTATTACTAATATTAAAAACATAATTATTATTATCACTAGTATAACTAATATTATTATTATTATTATTATCATTATTACTAGTATTATACCATTAGAATTATTATCACAAACTTTATAAGTATTATTATTATTATTATTATTATTAGTACTAGTATCATTTTATATTTATAAGTATTATTAATGTTATCATTATTATTATTATTATTACTAATATGATTATCTTTATTAGTATTTTTATTATTTAAAAATTTCTATCGTTAATATCATTTTTACAAAAATTATCATTTTTGCTATCATTAAAACTATATTATTATTATTATTATTATTATTATTATTATTATTATTATTATTATTATTATTATTATTATTATTATTATTATCATTTTTACTACTAAAATCATTATTATTATTACTATTACTATGATTATTTTTGTAGATATTACAAAAATTATTACTATTGTAAACATATAACATTTTAATTATTATAAGAACTTTCATTTTTACTATTATTATTATTATTATTATTATTATTATTATTATTATTATTATTATTATTATTATTATTATTTTTAAACCTTATTATGATTATTATCATTTTACTACTAGTATTATTATTGTTACTACAAAATAATACAACTCATTATTCATTATCATTATTAATATTATCATATCAAACAAATACTTATACATAGAATATATATATATATATATATATATATATATATATATATATATATATATATATATATATATATATATATATATATATATATATATATATATATATATAACAAATGAAATAATATATATAAACTTATCCGATTACAAGTATATGTGCTAATATATATACTTGATATAGGTTCGTGAATCCGAGGATAACTCTACACGTGTTCAGTACCGTTCATAAGCTTAATTATTACGAAATACGAAATACAGTATCGTGAGTTCATCTGCTCCCTTTTTATATATATTTTTGGGCTGAGAATACATGCGCAACTTTTATAACTGTTTTACACGTTAGACACAAGTACTCAAACTTTTATGCTGAATACGTGCTTTGTCATGCTAAATTCCTACCGTAATATCGTTAATTGTTGGTGAACGTAAATTTAATTATTATGAATAGTGCTATTTAGAGTAACGTCTCTAATCATTTGACCTCTGGTCTTTGGTTACATAATAATGATTCAAACTGACACTGACTGTTCAAGGTGTCTCGGGGTAAAATTCTGTTTAGTCGCGATATTACAAACTACAGCAACTCTTTAGATTGATATGATGGGTATCAATTAACTTTAAACTTAAATCTTGTGGTCTAATACTATACTGAAATATTGATTTATAATAAACCTATGAACTCACTCAACCTCGTGTTGACTTTTTAAGCATGTTTATTCTCAGGTACTTAAATATTGCTTCCGCTGTATATCTGCTGCTTTGATGATGAATGCTTGCTATGCTTGGAGTCTTCATTACATATCATATCAATTAAAGACATTTAATGCTCTAAATACAATGTAATCTATTTATCTTCCGCTGCAAAACTCAATAAAACGTCTCATATAGAGTAGTTCTCGTTTATACAACTGTGATTTGATATAATTAGTCACAAATACCCTAGACCCTATTTGGGGGTGTGACAGATTGGTATCAGAGCAGAGTTGTTGTAGAGAACCAGGATTGCATTTCAAGTGTGCCTTATACAATTAGGTACCTTAGCAATGTAGGGCTACAACATTTCCTGACCATAGTGCTTTTAATTGTTGTCTTTAACTGTTAAATGCTACACTATACCTTAGAAACTATGCTTACTAAATTTTAATATTCCTTAGAATGCGCAGCCAATCAGAGAACTCTGTCTACTCTCCAATTATGCCACCGCATTCAAAAGCGACACCTGTTGATTATGCTGACTCTAGCTCTAATTACTCACCGATATATAAACCAACGAGTACTTCTGAATGGGAAGCTATTCAAAGCCTTCCTAACTACAATGGTGATTTCGCAAGCTACGAGCCCAAAGAAGAGCCTATTGAGGAATTATCTAAAAACTTATCTCTGAAGAGAAAGCAAACCGAAACCGCTACTGCTGATGAAGCCGGTCCATCAAAAAGGGCTAGCTCACCATTTCATGAAAACATCGCTCAGATAGAGGCACGTCTAAATAACCTAGAAAATGAAAACAAAATCTTGAAAGAAATCATCATAGAACCCTTCGGAACTCAAACCGAAAGGCTAGAAGAACTTGTAAAGTATAACACAGAAAAAGTGATGGAGAAAGTGATGAAAGTGGAGGCTAATGAAGAAGGTGGTACCAGGTGGGCTAAACAGTCCATGGTTTATCTCGAGTACCTTCACGACAAGCAAAAGGCTAAAAATGACAAGTTTGAGAAGTTTATGAAGGAGGTTGAGGACGAGAAGAAGAAATATGAAGACTACTTCAATCTTAATATTTCCTAGTTTATTTTTTCCTATTTTCTATCTATGTAAAGGCTATGCCTTAAACTATTTCCTATTTCCTACTAAGAAATCCATGTTTTCTATTTTCGTTATTAGTTCTGGCTTTAAGATTTCCTTTCTTGTAAGGGCTTTTGCCCTAAGTACTTTCTTTTTCAGTGTAATAAAGAGGTTTACCTCTACTCGTTTAATAATAAAGTTAAGTATGTTTATTTAAAATAACTCGTCTTAACTCATTGCAACTTTCTATGTTTTAAAATCTTTGCTTTCTCGTTATTTTGATCATTGAACTTTCTTGACGGATGCCGTCTATTAAACTCTAGAATGGAAGGGTTTGGATTACCGATTTAAAGGATCCTATAGCTCAAGCCCCTAGACATGAATAGGCCATTACGAATTTAAAGTCTTTAATCGAAAGTTTATCTGATTACATACTTATCAATTCTTATCTTGACACGTCATACTGCAATTATTTCATAAATGGAGTATAGACAAATCATATCTTATCGTATCTATCCCAATAGACTTTGTCTAACACTTTTCCTAAATTTTCTCCGTAAATTACGGAAATCTTTTTGCTATATATACGTATTCAAGGAGACGAATATACCATTCAGTATCCAACACCCATTTCATATCAAACCCTATTCCAAACACATAATATGGATTCTTCGAACTCCTCGAGCTCCAATGGCAGCGTAACCGGAACAAACGAACCAATCAGCCATCATCTATTTTGGATGAATTGGGGGTGGGTTCGTAGCCAACTCAATCAATGGAGATAAGAAGAAGGTGATCCCTTCCACCAATCGAAATCACCTCTTGGTGAAGAACCTGAAGCACTTACCGGCGAACCAGTCCGAAACACCATTTACTCTCTTCTTTCCAGGGTATTCCGTCACGAATATATAATATCGAAGATTCTAGATCTTATTCACCCCCTTGTTCCAACCGCCAATCATCCCGGATTAGTAGAAGAAGTCAACGAGCTTCGCGCTCGAGTGGTGTCTCTGGAGAATATGATGCGAATTCTACAAGCATCAGCAGCACCAGCAGCATAACCAGCACCACCAGTACCAGCAATACCGCCAACATCACCAAAACCGCAAGCACTGAAAGCACCAGCAGCATCACAAGCTCCGCAAACTCCGAAACTACTGAAGACAGCAACACCATAGATATCAAGGAATATTAGTAATAATGAATTAAGATGTATTGACTCATTCTTCCTGAAGATATATATATGTATACTTTATATATATATGGATTGGAACAATAATAAATCTTTTCGTACTAAGCTATTACGTGTGAATCTTAACTAGTATGTACTACCTGGTTAATCCATATCACTAATATGCTATAATGTACATCCTTTGTTAATGACTTACCAATCGTTAATCACTGCTTCGGCACAATAAACTCCATTTCATAATAAACCAAGTGTATTAATCAAAAACATGTTTGATTTTATACTTTCATTTCGATGTACTCGAAACTTTCTAGAAAACATCATTCGTGCCTTGTGAAGTTCACAAGAATTCCATGAGCGTCAACAATCATACACCGAGGTATATCAATAACAATGAACGATGAAGTATTGATTCATAACTTCATTAAAGAAATATTTCGCAACAATTATGAAATCTCTAAGGTTTTGTAGATTGTTCATTCTCGTTTCAACCGTAAATCAAATGAGTTTAGTATTATATTAACTCATTAAATCCATGATTACATCTGAAAGAAAATATATATGTACGTATATTTTCATAAAGACTGCAATTAAAACTCTTTTGTACAAATTGTTAATTGTGAAAATATTTTAACGGGTAGGTAATACCCAAGAAATATTTATATCTCACATTAATATGTTACATTGTACGTTCTTCAATTCTGATTCTCATGAATTATATTCATTCATATTCTATGATGAATTATCACATCAAACCACTGAAATTATCATTCATTACTTTTGAAATCAACAACGCCTATTCGTCAACCATTAGATCCGTTAACGATTACAATCAGCGTTTAATCATCTAAAAATAAAATTTCTTGAAACCATTGATAACCGATGATTCAAATATGGCTGCATAAAATGCAGAGGAAACATTGTAGAAAGTCTTAAGGGCCAAAAGTTTGATGATAAAGAATGGTATAAGCTCAGAATTGGAACTAGAAAACAGATTGAGCAAACTATGAAGGAGGCTGTGGACAAATCACAAAGATTAAACATGCCTTCAAAGAATCCAAATGATTCAGTATCTGCTGAAGTCATTAACGAGTACCTTGCTCCTGACTCTAAACCTTTACGGACAAATCTTCTTTATCATCCTTCAATCTTAGAAATTCTAAGATATCATCGTATCCTTCGTTATAAATATCCTCTATATTTCTGAAGATATCTTCATAACGATTCTTGTCCGCAATTAATTATCTCTTTGCGATATCTTTATTACATCATAAAGGAAACTGTACTAGTTTCTATATTCTGTAAAATTCAAGTTTACATTATAAATGTTTTGAAGAAGTGTTGGGAATTGAAGTATGAGTTAGTATAATATAATGACGTCAGGCCAACGTGATTATATTACAGTAAGTCATGCTAAATTTTTAATGGAAGATGATGATTCATAGACTTTATAATCATCATTTGCCATGTTACATGACTCTTACATTGTATTTAACCTTTAAACATACCAAGAAAATATTTTTCTTGATGATTCGGTCTTTTCCAGATATTCTGGTAATTTGACAAATCAAATCGTGCTATTACCTTTCCTTCTGCCTTGTATATTATGATCATTCGAAACTTCATACCTACAAATTCTGGACCATTACTCGCTTTACTTAAGAGTCGAGAGGAGAATAAAAAGGCAAAGAGCTCCGACATATAAGGGAAAATATAAAGATCGATAACAGCACGAAAATTATAAACCGTGTATATCAATGCGTATAGGAACATAAAGACACGGGAGAATTAAAAACACTATAACCCCAAGGTAATAGTAAAAGAAAATAAATTCCTCAGGTGGTAAATGAAAGAGAAGAATGACAGAAACAATAGTCAGAAAAATATCCAGGATAAGAACTGGATGGAGCATTTTCACAATTTTTGGAAGTTTGAATCAAGATAGAAAGTATAGAAGTGGTGAAGATAATGAAACGGAAGAAGCTAATTTATAGCTAAATTCCAGGCACAACAATCGAGGCAGTTCATCGCATTTAATCAAAGAAATCCTAATATCCGTAATTACCGGAGAATCAAATCTTATAGATTACAAGGATTTCCTTTAATCCCTTGAATTCCGGAAAATCAACTTTAACCATATCAAAAGTCAAGGCGAACATTTAATTTTCCTCATTTCAATCCTTTACAATAGCTTCGTTTATACTCTTCCTATAATCGAATCATTTTATTCGAATGATTCAAAGATGATAAAACTCTATTTTTCAACTCATATTGATCATTAAAATATTCTTGTTGTAAACAATGACGATCTCTATCAAATTTCATGACCGTGATTTTCACGAACTCCTCTCTGTTTTATCTATCCTAATATTGTGACATAAACGCTCATGGTTTAAATAAGCCCACTATTATTCATAACACATTTCATGTGAATTGAAATGCTTGTACAGCGTCATCATCTCTTTCTGAGAAAACCTAATCAATGACACTCTTGTTAAATCCTTTAAATAACCTCCGCATTAATAATAAAATGCACTTCGTAAAATTTATGGATCGTAAGATTTAAACGCTCGAAACAAAACAATATTCTATTCGTTGGAATTCACGCAAGGCCCCGAGTATACCTGGGAACGTGGAAACCAAATAAAAACGAAAATATCCTCACCTGTTTACAAACAACGCCGACTGGTGGCAACAACTAAATTTCGGGACGAAATTTCTATCAATAGGGGGATACTGTGACAACCCGAAAATTTCCAATTAAATTTAAACTTAATCTTTATTTTGATTCTGACGATTCACAAACAACCGATTATAAAAAGATATGTAAAAATATATGTGTGTGTATATACGTTACTTACAATCATTATTATTATTATTATCAGTTGTATTACTATTATTATAATTATTATTATTAATAATTATCATTATCATTAAAATAATTACTAATATATTATTAATATTATTAGTATTAGTATTAATACTTAACATTAATATTAAGATAATGAAATAGCATTATTATTACTCATATTATTAAAAATTTATTATTAATATCATTTATTATTTTGATTGTTATTATCATTTTTATCATCTATTATTATTATTATTAATATAATAATAATTATTATTATTAGTATTAATATTATTTAATATATTTATTAATTATTAATATTTATTAAATAAAAAATTTAAAGCAGACAAATACCTAATTAGGTTTATGTCACCATCTGTTTTCTTTTTTTATTTATTTAATAGTGAACCAGCTCTTTATATTTTTTATCTTCTTCCTGATCGTGATTTCTCCATCGACTTCCATTTTTTGCTTTACACCTTAGAATAACATCATCATTATCATTATATATTGGTTGTAGTTACTACTAATTGAAAATCAAAACAGAAAGTTAAAAAAAAAAAAGAGTCGACTCCCTGTTCTTGATCCATTTTTGCCAAAATTCGATTTTGAAATCCTTTTAAAAATCCATTAGTGCAGTCTTGTTAGGAACATTTTACTCAAACGATCTGCAAAAATTGAAGCTCCAGTTCATCTTATCAAACTCAAATTTTGAAGTCAAAGTTTTTATATAAAAAGTCAAACGTTTTGATTCATCTTAAAATTCGAATTCTTGGTTATGTTTCAGAGTCAATTGACAATTCCATTAGTTTCTAGTAGTGATTTGGAAAATAGTTCGTGAAGAAATCATGATCTAAAAATGTCTAAAAATCGAAAACATTAAAAAAAAATTTCTTCTTGGTCTGCGTCGAACAGCACAAGCTGTTATGATATCTATATATTTTTTTCAATTAATATAACATTTAAATTTAGTATTGATTTGTTATTATTATGTTAAATCACTGAATTAAATAAAACACCCCTGGTTCCTGATCGATTGTTTTAGAGAAGAAGGAGAAGAAAATGAAAACAGAAAAGAATGTGTTAAATAAAAATTGAGTCGTGATATATTCAGGAAAAACAGAAATAGAGGAGTGGTCTTGGGTGTTCGTGGGCTAGTGTGAGGTTGCGGGTTCGAGCCCCGTCTTGGGCATTTTTTTAGAAAAGCTATTTAAGTTAGTTTCCTTTCTCATTTATTATTATTATTATTATTATTATTATTATTATTATTATTATTATTATTATTATTATTATTATTATTATTATTATTATTATTATTATTATTATTATTATTATTATTATTATTATTATTATTATTTAAGTATTAATATTATTATTACTAATATTAAAAACATAATTATTATTATCACTAGTATAACTAATATTATTATTATTATCATTATTACTAGTATTATACCATTAGAATTATTATCACAAACTTTATAAGTATTATTATTATTATTATTAGTGCTAGTATCATTTTATATTTATAAGTATTATTAATGTTATCATTATTATTATTACTAATATGATTATCTTTATTAGTATTTTTATTATTTAAAAATTTCTATCGTTAATATCATTTTTACAAAAATTATCATTTTTGCTATCATTAAAACTATATTATTATTATTATTATTATTATTATTATTATTATTATTATTATTATTATTATTATTATTATTATTATTATTATTATTAATTATTATTATTATTATTATTATTATTATTATTATTATTATTATTATTATTATTATTATTATTATTATTATTATTATTATCATTTTTACTACTAAAATCATTATTATTATTACTATTACTATGATTATTTTTGTAGATATTACAAAAATTATTACTATTGTAAACATATAACATTTTAATTATTATAAGAACTTTCATTTTTACTATTATTATTATTATTATTATTATTATTATTATTATTATTATTATTATTATTATTATTATTATTATTATTATTATTATTATTATTATTATTATTAAACCTTATTATGATTATTACCATTTTACTACTAGTATTATTATTGTTACTACAAAATAATACAACTCATTATTCATTATTCATTATTAATATTATCATATCAAACAAATACTTATACATAGAATATATATATATATATATATATATATATATATATATATATATATATATATATATATATATATATATATACACACAGAAATATATAACAAATGAAATAATATATATAAACTTATTCGATTACAAGTATATGTGTTAATATATATACTTGATATAGGTTCGTGAATCCGAGGACAACTCTACACTTGTTCAGTACCGCTCATAAGCTTAATTACTACGAAATACGAAATACAGTATCGTGAGTTCATCTGCTCCCTTTTTATATATATTTTTAGGCTGATAATACATTCGCAACTTTTATAACTGTTTTACACGTTAGACACAAGTACTCAAACTTTTATGCTGAATACGTGCTTTGTCATGCTAAATCCCTGCCGTAATATCGTTAATTGCTTGGTGAACGTAAACTTAGTTATTATGAATAGCGCTATTGAGAGTAACGTCTCTAATCATTTGACCTCTGGTCTTTGGTTACATAATAATGATTCAAACTGACACTGACTGTTCAAGGTGTCTCGGGGTAACATTTTGTTTAGTCGCGATATTACAAACTACAGCAACTCTTTAGATTGAGATGATGGGTATCAATCAACTTTAAACTTAAATCTTGTGGTCTAATACTATACTAAACTATTGATTTATAATAAACCTACGAACTCACTCAACCTCGTGTTGACTTTTTAAGCATGTTTATTCTCAGGTACTTAAATATTGCTTCCGCTGTATATCTGCTGCTTTGATGATGATTGCTTCCTATGCTTGGAGTATTCATTACATATCATATCATATCAATTAAAGACATTTAATACTCTAAATACAATGTAATCTATTTATCTTCCGCTACAAAACTCAATAAAACTTCTCATATATAGTCGTTCTCGTTTATACAACTGTGATTTGATATAATTAGTCACAAATACCCCAGGCCCTATTTGGGGGTGTGACACTATACCACTTTGAAGTTTTGGTTATTTGCTTCTACTTTCTGGGTTCGTTCATCGTGTTCTTCACGGATCTTCATCGCGTTCCTGATTTTTCGGGCTATTTGATCTTCATCTTCAAGTGTTAATCTTCTTTTCTTGTTAATCTTCATCTTAATCTTCAAGGTATGATCATGATCTTAAAACTCTTTTACACATCCATTCGATTCATTTATTTACTTCATGTTCTTAATTTATACATTCTTGATTTTGTAAAAGAAATAATAACATATACAAATACACATATACATACGATCATGTACAAAAAAAAAATTAATCTATACATACATACACACATACGGTTTTGATAAAAAAAAGGGTAACTTTGATCTTAAAACCCTAAATGTTAAATCATTACATGTTATCAAATTAGGTTAAATATATACATACATATACGGCCACCTTTTAAGAGAGTAAACCCTAATTTTAAACCTACTTTACTAAACCCTAAATCTTTATTTCTTAAACCCTAATTTAACTTTAATCTAACCCTAAATAATTAACTACTTATTTAATTTTAACCTAAATATTTATTATAAACCCTAACTACTTACATATTACTAAGCCCTAATCATTAAAACTACTCTAATTAATTACACCTAATTAATTAATACTACTTAACTACTAAACCCTAATATTATTACTTATACTACATACTACTACCTAACACTTGCACACTTATACTACTACTAACACTTATAATATACTACTTATATTATAATATAAAATTTTGACCTACGATTACAATAGTCATTCACGATGATGTGAAATTACTCGAACGTCAACGCTACTTAAGGCCTAGGGTGATCCTTGGTACCATTATGGGACGCTTGTGGATCTCGAATGCCAAACTTAGATTTTGGTTAAGAAATCCTGTGCCAACCGATAACAATTGATCATTCTAGTGACTCGGCGGTGGCACAGATGTTTGGGTATGGTGCACAATATCAAACCCAACTATAGTGATCATACACTTAGTTACTTTCACACTTAATAAGTGGTAGACTTATTAAGGACAACTCACTAGTGTTCAACACTAACTTACTATAAATGGAAACTTTCTAAACGTGGAAACTATCTAAATATGGAAACTTTCTAAAAATGGAAACTTACTAAGAATAGAAACTTAGAAAAACGAACTATACTTAAGTACATACATACTTAAACTTATCTTTAACTCGGGAAAAACATCTAAACTATTCTTAATGTCATTAGGTTGACATTCGGCTCACGATCATCCAACTCACTTATCTTTCTCTTCCAAGGAATAACGAACTCTTCTCCTATTAAGATGAACTCATAGCCCCACTCTTTATTGCATGCAACTTATTTAACTTTTTGGGGTGAGACACATACTACTTTTACTATTTACAATTTAGACACAAGTACCAACTGTTAAACTATGATATACCTGGCTATGTCCAACCAAGTCCCTACAGTGATATTTTTAATTACTCGTTAAATGTATTCTTAATTATTGGGGGTAGGCCTATCGGGAGTAACGTCCCCAATACATTTGACCAAGTCATTGTATTAATTAATAATGAAATTAAACCGACAAGGACATCACAACTTGTCATTGGGGCAAACTTGAATGTTAGTCTAAATATCACGAACTGGCATAACTTTTTGATCCCTGTGGGATCAACTTTTAAGATCTTCTTTGACAAATAAAGGTCGGTGTGATCTACTTTTGAAAACAAAATCTTGTGGTCTAAAAACAATGATAACTACTTTTGTTAAACCTATGATTTCACTCAACCTTTTTGGTTGATACTTTAGCATGTTTGTCTCAGGTGCTGATTGATCAAGCTTACTACTTATGTGATGCTACTTGGACATAGGATCTCAAGAACTATCGCATTTATTATTCTTGCATTTGAAACATTTACATCATTGTAATTTAAATTCTTGTAGCGACATTATATTTTCTTCCGCTGCATTATCAATAAAATTTGTTTTTATCATATAATATTGTTCTCGTAATATAATATGTTGGTTTATTTGATATTAGTGACGTTTTCTTCCAGACCCTATCTGGAGGTCGTCACAGGAGAGGCTCGGGAAAGGCTCCTCGTTAGGTATGCTCCCGGTGATCTCAAATGCCTGGGCCGTTGGTGGCTCAACTGATATGGGAATAGTGACTAAGTGACAACCCTCAGGTAGCTCAGTGACTGGAACTGGCTTGGTGACTGGAGCAGGCAGCGTGATGTGAATAGGAGTAGCATGTGCAGGCATGGCAACTGAGGCAACTGAGTGAACTGAGGCCAGTGTGGAACGTCTGGGGGTAGCTTGTCGTGCAGCTGAACACGGCGCGCTAGCCTAAATCAAGACGGGCCCAGAGTACTGCGCGACATCCCTTCGCGCTGAAGGTATGCTCTAAGGGCTCGGTAGAGCCTCTGCTGGTCTCTGAGTCATGCCCATGCAACATCAAGGTCACTTAAAGTGGCTCCATAGTGTATCACCATCTATGGCTCATGTGTCTCTGGTAGCTGTGTGTGCTCGGCAGGTCTCCTGGCTAAACGTCTAGATCGTCGAACGGGAGGAGCTGGTGGTGTTGTTCCAATATCCTCCTCAACACTCTCCAATATCAATCGCCTTGGACCTAATTGCCCTGTCGATGGCCTGTTCTGATCAGCACTGCTCCCGGATGAGTAAACTCTAGGAGTCCTCCTCCTACGAACTGGGATGTAAAGTGAAGCTCCTGAACTTGGCATTTTTGCCTGAACACTTTTAACAAACTTGTAAGTACTAAGCGCAAGTACGACGCTTAGTTGTTAGTACACAGAGATAATATCTTAAGACTGAAAATAATTGAAATAATAATAAAAAGGATAAGCAAGGGGTGCCTCCCAAGAGCGCTTTACAGCTCGACTTTTCTTTGTCAGATCTTCAGAATGGATCAAAGGAGAAGAGGTGCTCCTCCTTATCGTGGTCTTCTAGATAAGCTTTTAGCTAGTGGCCGTTGACTTTGAAGTTGTCAGTAGGTCCTTCCAATTCTACGGCTCCGTGTGGAAAAGCATGTACAACTTTGTATGGGCCACTCCATCTTGATCTAAATTTTCCTGCGAACTTCTTAAACCGAGAATTGAAGAGTAGAACTTTATCTCCAGGGGCGAACTTTGTAGGAATCAATTTTGCGTCATGCGTAAGCTTCGTTCATTCCTTGTAGGTGTATGACGTTTCGTATGCTTGGTGTCTTAATTCGGCGAGTTCGTTCTTTTTCATCTTCTGATGCTTTGCGATAACTGAGGGATCGAGGTTGCAGGTCTTCAGCGCCTAGAGAGCTTTATATTCAAGTTCCAGTGGAAGGTGACATGCTTTTCCATAGATCATGCGGTAGGATGTAGTCCCTAGAGGATTCTTATAAGCAGTCCAGAATGCCCACAGAGCATCATCTAGTTTCTCGGCCCATTTATTTCCATGATGGCCGACAGTTCATTCTAAGATTCTTTTGAGTGCTCTGTTCGTGACCTCTGCTTGTCCGTTAGTCTGCGAATGATAGGCAGTGGACATTTTGTGGGTAACTCCGTATTGTTGCATCACCTTCATAAATTGAGTATTACAGAAGTGCGTGCCTCTATCACTTATTATAGCACGGGGAGCTCCAAATCGGCAGAAGAGTCTCTTCAGAAAGTTGGTGATGACTTTGGCATCATTAGTGGAAAATGCTTGGGCTTCAACCCATCTGGAGACGTAATCTACTGTTACGAGGACATATTCTTTTCCATTAGACTTTGGGAATGGGCCCATAAAATCTATTCCCCATATATCGAAGAACTCGCAATCTTGGATATTGGTCCGAGGCATCTCATTCTTCATAGAGATAATACCTTGCCTTTGGCATGCGTCGCAACACTTTACAAGCTCTTGCGCATCTCAGAATATAGATGACTAATAGAATTTTGATTCGTAGAATTTTCTTGCGGTTAAGTTTGCTCCATGATGACCTCCAGTTGGTCCATGGTGACATTGGTGAAGAATCCCTTGAGACGACCCATCCCAATCCATTAGGATGAATACAATAACATATGATTACATCGCGAGGTATTTGACCTCTATATGATACATTTTACAACCATTGCATTCGTTTTTAAAAGACAACCTTTCATTACATCAAAAGTTGACAGGTATGCATACCATTTCATAATATCCAAACTATAAATGACCTAATCTGTCATTTACTTAATAATAATCTCTAATGAACTTCAATGACTCGAATGCAACGTCTTTTGAAATATGTCATAAAGGACTCCAAGTAATATCCTTAAAATGAGTTAATGCACAGCGGAAGATTTCTTTCAAACATGAGAATAAACATGCTTAAAAGTGTCAACCAAAAGGTTGGTGAGTTCATTAGTTTATCATAATCATTCATTTCCATCATTTTAATAGACCACAAGAATTTCATTTCTAGTTCTCATAAATATACGTCCCATGCATAGAGACAAAAATATCATTCACATGGATTGAACACCTGGTAACCGACTTTAACAAGATGCATATAAGAATATCCCCTATCATTCCGGGAAACCCTTCGGACATGATATAAACAAAACGAAGTACTAAAGAATCCGGTACTTTGGATGGGGTTCGTCGGGCCCATAGATCTATCTTTAGGATTCGCGTCAATTAGGGTGTCTGTTCCCTAATTCTTAGATTACCAGACTTAATAAAAAGGGGCATATTCGATTTCAATAATTCAACCATAGAATGTAGTTTCACGTATTTGTGTCTATTTTGTAAAACATTTATAAAAATTTCGCATGTATTCTCAGCCCAAAAATATAAAGGGGTAAAAAGGCAAATGAAACTCACCATACTGTATTTTGTAGTAAAAATACATATAACATCAATGAACAAGTGTAAGGTTGGCCTCAGATTCACGAACCTATATTAATTATATATATTTATATGTTGATTAATATTTGCCTAATAATTTAGATTAAATCATAGTGTACCACAATCCTAATGCTCGAGTCTATTATGCAAAAGTTAACAAAAGTCAATTTGACTCGAAATGATTTCCAAAATTTATACATGATTATTATATAGTTTAAATATCGTCGTTTTATATATTAAAATATTTTAAAAGATTTATTAGAGTAAATAATATAATTCATTTATTGATAAATAAAACTTTATTTAAAAATATACTTTTATATATCTTAAGTAATAAATTTATAAAGTTCATTTAACCTCATAAAAGTATTACAATAGGTTTTATTAAAGTAGTTATATTATTTGTATTATATATTTATTTGATAAAATAATAATGATAATAATAACAAGTAAAAGTTGTATTATTTTGTAATATTAATTATTATTATTCTATTAAAAAAATATATCAATATTTATATTTATTAAAAATGATATTATGATAAAATGATAATCCTAATTATAATAACTTTAATATTTACGATACTTTTTAATATTAACTTTAAAATAATAATTTTATTTAGAATGATAATAATAATGATATTTTATAATAACAATGACACTTTTATTAAAAGGATAATTTTTGTTAAAATAATATTTTTAATATTAACGATACTTTTAAAAATAATAGTAATGATAAGAATAATGAAAAATAGTAATTTTATCTAAATCACTATCTTACGATATTTTAATTTCGTCGTGATACTCATACTCATTATCTCCTAATTTATTCGTTTAATAGTTTTTAATCATTTTTTTATATCGTCTTTGTGTTAATGATAATAATAGTAATTATAATAATTAGGTGTTACTAATATTAGTTTTTAATCATAATAATACTAATGATAATAAATATTATGATAATATTAATGATAATTATAACGATAGTAATAATAATAAAAATATCAATTTTTAATGATAATACTTTTTATTGATAATGATAAAAATAATAATAATAATAATAATAATAATAATAATAATAATAATAATAATAATAATAATTAGATAAAAATTATAACGACGATAATAATAATCAATTTTAATAATAATATCAAAAATTCAATTGACTATAACTTCTAATCCGTTCATCGAAACCATTCGACATCTAAAGGAAAAGTTCTTAATTTTTCGCTAGCTTTCTAACGACATGCATATCTTATACCTTATCTCAATCGCATGTGTAACTAATTCGAGATTCAACATAGCCTAACTAAGGGCAATATCAAAAGTACAAGCATGCATAATCCTATTTTCTCGAGCACTAGTCAGGGATACACTATTTAATATAAAATAATTAAGTTTTAAGTGCTCACGTATCAATATTGAGATTCAATATTGCAGGAGAGGTACGTAGATGCAACGGAGTCGATAAACACTAGATTGACCTAACGAGCTATACCCCTGATCCATACCCATCACCTCCATAGCTATAACCCATAATTTCCTTAGCCCTATCCTACTCGAAAACCAGTTTTGAGATAATTTGTCCATGACCTCGTCGTAGTATTTTATATATAATAATATCGCTCCTAATACTACTAATACTAATAATAATAAGATTAATATTAATAATCTTAATATTAGTAATAATAATAATAATATAAATATAAATATAAATATATACGGAGTAATATTGAGTGTTATGTGTGTGTTTAAAGTCCAGACGATCGAGCTTTTAAGCAATCTCTCCCACCTAACCCCCCCATGCTATCGCATGGGGCTTGAATGGTATAGCCATACGATCGCATGGCTAAGTGAACATGGCCACATACGACTTTTTGATCCTGCCGACACCTTTACATCTTACATTACACACATGCGTAAGTTATATATTATTTTTAATATATATTATATTTAATCTTTAGAATTAATTAATTAAATATTATATTATATTTATGCTCATGGTAAAAATATAATTTTTACAAAAATGACACGGTCATGGTTTCACGACTCATGTACCACTTTCAGTTTTTCGAGCGCACTTTCGTAAGTTTAGAAAACTAGCCTTTTACGTTACGTGACGTGTACCTTTAGTAATAGTTTGATTTATTCATCAATAAATTACTTTGTAAAAATGTATCTTATAAAATTTGAGCGTCGTGGTCATTTGCTTCTATAAATCAGTGACTCGTTGGTTACCAAAATATATTATTTTAAATTGGGACATTTTATGACTAAGTTAAAAAAATATATATGTTTTTATTTAAAATTGTAAGTTTGCACAATATATATATATATATATATATATATATATATATATATATATATATATATATATATATATATATATATATATATATATATATATATATATATATATATATATATATATATATATATATATATATATATATATATATATATTTGAAATATTTATCAAATGATATAATATTTAGTCTTTCAAAACCCAATAGATTTCAAAGTTCGCTTTAACTCATTTTTAAATAATCGTAGTTATTTTACTAAATAATATTTTTAATATGAAAACTAAAGGGTTGCTTTATATAGGAACACGAGTTAATCAAGTAAAGTATATTTTTAAAATTTAAATGGAAATGATTACTAACTTTTGACTAATTCATGTTAATGACACTTTGTAAATCACTTTTATCAAATATTCCGGATATCGTTAAAAAGGAAAGGTTTTCAAAATCAAAGTGGACCTCTTAACAGAGACTCGTAATCTTAATTCAATGTAACTGATAATTCAATCATTAAATCTTATCTTCTAATTTCATCGATAAACATATTGAAACAATTACGTCTATGTAAAATAGTATACGTTTAATACTTTGTTAATGTTTTCCAGTTTTACATATACACATATACATATATAATCATAACCGTTCATTTACTAGTTCGTGAATCGTCGGAGTTTGGTCGAGGTTAAATGAATGTATGAGCATAGTTTAAAATTCTTGAGATTTAACTTTACAAACTTTGCTTATCGTGTCGGAATAATATAAAGATTAAAGTTTAAATTTGGTCGGAAATTTTTGGGTCGTCACAGTACCTACCCGTTAAAGAAATTTCGTCCCCGAAATTTGATAGAGGTCGCATTGTTAACAATGAGAATGTTATTATGACGAATATAAGCTGATACATCATGATTAGAAAATACGGATAAAATAATTCGACTTCCCGAAGCGTATAAGTGAAGCTATCGTAAAAGAGTGAAATGAGAAAATAGAGATTTGCTTTATCTTTTGACGTCATCACGGTTGACCTCCGGATTAAAGAAAATCTTTGTAATCTATACAAGATTTGATTTTTCGCCGATTAAGAAAATTAGGATCCGCTTTGATTTAATGCGATAATTCATCTTGGTTTCTTCGTCAGATATTTCGCTATAAATTCATCCCCTTCATTTCCTCACAACTCACACCCTCTACTCTATCTCCCTCAACTCATATTTTAAAGCATTCCTCAATATGCTCCATCCAGTTCTGATTCTTGATATACTTCTAACCTTCATATCTGTCATTCTCCTCTTTCATCTACCACCGGAGGATTTTGTTTACTTCAACTATTACCTCGGGGTTATAGTATTGTTAATTCTCCCGTGCCTTTACGTTGCAATACGTATTGATATACACGGTTTGTAATTTCTGGTTAGTTGTCGGGTTTTATGAAATGTCCCGTTCTTAGTGATTAAAAACGTTCCATATTAATTGATTTCGTTGCGAGGTTTTGACCTCTATATGAGACGTTTTTCAAAGACTGCATTCATTTTAAAACAAACCATAACCTTTATTTCATCAATAAAGGTTTAAAAAAGCTTTACGTAGATTATCAAATAATGATAATCTAAAATATCCTGTTTACACATGACCATTACATAATGCTTTACAATACAAATATGTTACAAGAAAATAAGCTTCTTGAATGCAGTTTTTACACAATATCATACAAGCATGGACTCCAAATCTCATCCTTATTTAAGTATGCGACATCGGAAGCTCTTAATAATCACCTGAGAATAAACATGCTTAAAACGTCAACAAAAATGTTGGTGAGTTATAGGTTTAACCTATATATATCAAATCATAATAATAGACCACAAGATTTCATATTTCAATACACATCCCATATATAGAGATAAAAATCATTCATATGGTGAACACCTGGTAACCGACATTAACAAGATGCATAAATAAGAATATCCCCATCATTCCGGGACACCCTTCGGATATGATATAAATTTCAAAGTACTAAAGCATCCGGTACTTTGGATGGGGTTTGTTAGGCCCAATAGATCTATCTTTAGGATTCGCGTCAATTAGGGTGTCTGTTCCCTAATTCTTAGATTACCAGACTTAATAAAAAGGGGCATATTCGATTTCGATAATTCAACCATAGAATGTAGTTTCACGTACTTGTGTCTATTTTGTAAATCATTTATAAAACCAGCATGTATTCTCATCCCAAAAATATTAGATTTTAAAAGTGGGACTATAACTCACTTTCACAGATTTTTACTTCGTCGGGAAGTAAGACTTGGCCACTGGTTGATTCACGAACCTATAACAATATATACATATATATCAAAGTATGTTCAAAATATATTTACAACACTTTTAATATATATTGATGTTTTAAGTTTATTAAGTCAGCTGTCCTCGTTAGTAACCTACAACTAGTTGTCCACAGTTAGATGTACAGAAATAAATCGATAAATATTATCTTGAATCAATCCACGACCCAGTGTATACGTATCTCAGTATTGATCACAACTCAAACTATATATATTTTGGAATCAACCTCAACCCTGTATAGCTAACTCCAACATTCACATATAGAGTGTCTATGGTTGTTCCAAAATATATATAGATGTGTCGACATGATAGGTCGAAACATTGTATACGTGTCTATGGTATCTCAAGATTACATAATATACAATACAAGTTGATTAAGTTATGGTTGGAATAGATTTGTTACCAATTTTCACGTAGCTAAAATGAGAAAAATTATCCAATCTTGTTTTACCCATAACTTCTTCATTTTAAATCCGTTTTGAGTGAATCAAATTGCTATGGTTTCATATTGAACTCTATTTTATGAATCTAAATAGAAAAAGTATAGGTTTATAGTCGGAAAAATAAGTTACAAGTCATTTTTGTAAAGGTAGTCATTTCAGTCGAAAGAACGACGTCTAGATGACCATTTTAGAAAACATACTTCCACTTTGAGTTTAACCATAATTTTTGGATATAGTTTCATGTTCATAATAAAAATCTTCTTATCAGAATAACAACTTTTAAATCAAAGTTTATCATAGTTTTTAATTAACTAACCCAAAACAGCCCGCGGTGTTACTACGACGGCGTAAATCCGGTTTTACGGTGTTTTTCGTGTCTCCAGGTTTTAAATCATTAAGTTAGCATATCATATAGATATAGAACATGTGTTTAGTTGATTTTAAAAGTCAAGTTAGAAGGATTAACTTTTGTTTGCGAACAAGTTTAGAATTAACTAAACTATGTTCTAGTGATTACAAGTTTAAACCTTCGAATAAGATAGCTTTATATGTATGAATCGAATGATGTTATGAACATCATTACTACCTTAAGTTCCTTGGATAAATCTACTGGAAAAGAAAAAAATGGATCTAGCTTCAACGGATCCTTGGATGGCTCGAAGTTCTTGAAGCAGAATCATGACACGAAAACTAGTTCAAGTAAGATCATCACTTGAAATAAGATTGTTATAGTTATAGAAATTGAACCAAAGTTTGAATATGATTATTACCTTGTATTAGAATGATAACCTACTGTAAGAAACAAAGATTTCTTGAGGTTGGATGATCACCTTACAAGATTGGAAGTGAGCTAGCAAACTTGAAAGTATTCTTGATTTTATGTAACTAGAACTTGCAGAATATATGAAGAACACTTAGAACTTGAAGATAGAACTTGAGAGAGATCAATTAGATGAAGAAAATTGAAGAATGAAAGTGTTTGTAGGTGTTTTTGGTCGTTGGTGTATGGATTAGATATAAAGGATATGTAATTTTGTTTTCATGTAAATAAGTCATGAATGATTACTCATATTTTTGTAATTTTATGAGATATTTCATGCTAGTTGCCAAATGATGGTTCTCACATGTGTTAGGTGACTCACATGGGCTGCTAAGAGATGATCATTGGAGTGTATATACCAATAGTACATACATCTAAAAGCTGTGTATTGTACGAGTACGAATACGGGTGCATACGAGTAGAATTGTTGATGAAACTGAATGAGGATGTAATTGTAAGCATTTTTGTTAAGTAGAAGTATTTTGATAAGTGTATTGAAGTCTTTCAAAAGTGTATAAATACATATTAAAACACTACATGTATATACATTTTAACTGAGTCGTTAAGTCATCGTTAGTCGTTACATGTAAGTGTTGTTTTGAAACCTTTAGGTTAACGATCTTGTTAAATGTTGTTAACCCAATGTTTATAATATCAAATGAGATTTTAAATTATTATATTATCATGTATGAATATCTCTTAATATGATATATATACATTAAATGTCTTTACAACGATAATCGTTACATATATGTCTCGTTTAAAAATCATTAAGTTAGTAGTCTTGTTTTTACATATGTAGTTCATTGTTAATATACTTAATGATATGTTTACTTATCATAGTATCATGTTAACTATATATATATCCATATATATGTCATCATATAGTTTTTACAAGTTTTAACGTTCGTGAATCACCGGTCAACTTGGGTGGTCAATTGTCTATATGAAACATATTTCAATTAATCAAGTCTTAACAAGTTTGATTGATTAACATGTTGGAAACATTTAATCATGTAAATATCAATCTCAATTAATATATATAAACATGGAAAAGTTCGGGTCACTACAGTACCTACCCGTTAAATAATTTTAAGCTGTTGAAGGTGTTGACGAATCTTCTGGAAATAGATGCGGGTATTTCTTCTTCATCTAATCTTCACGCTCCCAGGTGAACTCGGGTCCTCTACGAGCATTCCATCGAACCTTAACAATTGGTATCTTGTTTTGCTTAAGTCTTTTAACCTCACGATCCATTATTTTGACGGGTTCTTCGATGAATTGAAGTTTTTCGTTGATTTGAATTTCATCTAACGGAATAGTGAGATCTTCTTTAGTAAAACATTTCTTCAAATTCGAGACGTGGAAAGTGTTATGTACAGCCGCGAGTGTTGAGGTAACTCAAGTCGGTAAGCTACTGGTCCGACACGATCAATAATCTTGAATGGTCCAATATACCTTGGATTTAATTTCCCTCGTTTACCAAATCGAACAACGCCTTTCCAAGGTGCAACTTTAAGCATGACCATCTCTCCAATTTCAAATTCTATATCTTTTCATTTAATGTCAGCGTAGCTCTTTTGTGGACTTTGGGCGGTTTTCAACCGTTGTTGAATTTGGATGATCTTCTCGGTAGTTTCTTGTATAATCTCCGGACCCGTAATCTGTCTATCCCCCACTTCACTCCAACAAATCGGAGACCTGCACTTTCTACCATAAAGTGCTTCAAACGGCGCCATCTCAATGCTTGAATGGTAGCTGTTGTTGTAGGAAAATTCTGCTAATGGTAGATGTCTATCCCAACTGTTTTCGTAATCAATAACACATGCTCGTAGCATGTTTTCAAGCGTTTGTATCGTCCTTTAGCTCTGCCCATCAGTTTGTGGATGATAGGCAGTACTCATGTCTAGACGAGTTCCTAATGCTTGCTGTAATGTCTGCCAGAATCTTGAAATAAATCTACCATCCCTATCAGAGATAATAGAGATTGGTATTCCATGTCTGGAGACGACTTCCTTCAAATACAGTCGTGCTAACTTCTCCATCTTGTCATCTTCTCTTATTGGCAGGAAGTGTGCTGATTTGGTGAGACGATCAACTATTACCTAAATAGTATCAAAACCACTTGCAGTCCTTGGCAATTTAGTGATGAAATCCATGGTAATGTTTTCCCATTTCCATTCCGGGATTTTGGGTTGTTGAAGTAGACCTGATGGTTTCTGATGCTCAGCTTTGACCTTAGAACACGTCAAACATTCTCCTACGTATTTAGCAACATCGGCTTTCATACCCGACCACCAAAAATGTTTCTTGAGATCCTTGTACATCTTCCCCGTTCCAGGATGTATTGAGTATCTAGTTTTATGAGCTTCTCTAAGTACCATTTCTCTCATATCTCCAAATTTTGGTACCCAAATCCTTTCAGCCCTATACCGGGTTCCGTCTTCCCGAATATTAAGATGCTTCTCCGATCCTTTGGGTATTTCATCCTTTAAATTTCCCTCTTTTAAAACTCCTTGTTGCGCCTCCTTTATTTGAGTACTAAGGTTATTATGAATCATTATATTCATAGATTTTACTCGAATGGGTTCTCTGTCCTTCCTGCTCAAGGCATCGGCTACCACATTTGCCTTCCCCGGGTGGTAATGAATCTCAAAGTCGTAATCATTTAATAATTCAATCCACCTACGCTGCCTCATATTCAGTTGTTTCTGATTAAATATGTGTTGAAGACTTTTGTGGTCGGTATATATAATACTTTTGACCCCATATAAGTAGTGCCTCCAAGTCTTTAATGCAAAAATAACCGCGCCTAATTCCAATTCATGCGTCATATAATTTTGTTCATGAATCTTCAATTGTCTAGACGCATAAGCAATCACCTTCGTTCGTTGCATTAATACACAACCAAGACCTTACTTTGATGCGTCACAATAAATCACAAAATTATCATTCCCTTCAGGCAATGACAATATAGGTGCCGTAGTTAGCTTTTTCTTCAATAACTGAAACGCTTTCTCTTGTTCATCATTCCATTCAAATTTCTTCCCTTTATGCGTTAATGCAGTCAAGGGTTTTGCTATTCTGGAAAAGTCTTGGATGAACCTTCTGTAGTAACCAGCTAGTCCTAAAAACTAGCGTATGTGTTTCGGAGTTTTCGGGGTTTCCCACTTTTCAACAATTTCTATCTTTGCCGGATCCACCTTAATACCTTCTTTGTTCACTATGTGACCGAGGAATTGAACTTCTTCCAACCAACATGCACACTTTGAAAACTTAGCGTACAATTCTTTCTTCCTCAATACTTCTAACACCTTTCTCAAATGTTCACCGTGTTCTTGGTCATTCTTTGAGTAAATAAGTATGTCATCAATGAAAACAATGACAAACTTGTCAAGGTATGGTCCACACACTCGGTTCATAAGGTCCATGAACACAGCTGGTGCATTAGTTAAACCAAACGGCATGACCATAAACTCGTAATGACCGTAACGTGTTCTGAAAGCAGTCTTTGGAATATCATCTTCTTTCACCCGCATTTGATGATACCCGGAACGTAAGTCAATCTTTGAATAAACAGACGAGCCTTGTAGTTGATCAAATAAGTCGTCGATTCTCGGTAGTGGGTAGCGGTTCTTGATGGTAAGTTTGTTCAACTCTCGGTAGTCGATACACAACCTGAATGTACCATCTTTCTTCTTGACAAACAAAACAGGAGCTCCCCACGGTGATGTGCTTGGTCGAATGAAACCACGCTCTAAAAGTTCTTGTAATTGGCTTTGCAGTTCTTTCATCTTGCTGGGTGCGAGTCTGTAAGGAGCACGAGCTATTGGTGCAGCTCCTGGTACAAGATCTATTTGAAATTCAACGGATCGATGTGGGGGTAATCCCGGTAATTCTTTCAAAAATACATCGGGAAATTCTTTTGCAATAGGAACATCATTGATGCTCTTTTCTTCAGTTTGTACTTTCTCGACGTGTGCTAGAACAGCATAGCAACCTTTTCTTATTAGTTTTTGTGCCTTCAAATTACTAATAAGATGTAGCTTCGTGTTGCCCTTTTCTCCGTACACCATTAAGGGTTTTCCTTTTTCTCGTATAATGCGAATTGCATTTTTGTAACAAACGATCTCTGCTTTCACTTCTTTCAACCAGTCCATACCGATTATCACATCAAAACTCCCTAACTCTACTGGTATCAAATCAATCTTAAATGTTTAACCAGTTTAATTTCTCGATTCCGACATATATTATCTGCTGAAATTAATTTACCATTTGCTAATTCGAGTAAAAATTTACTATCCAAAGGTGTCAATGGACAACTTAATTTAGCACAAAAATCTCTACTCATATAGCTTCTATCTGCACCCGAATCAAATAAAACGTAAGAAGATTTATTGTCAATAAGAAACGTACCCGTAACAAGCTCCGGGTCTTCCTGTGCCTCTGCCGCATTAATATTGAAAACTCTTTCGCGGCCTTGTCCATTCGTGTTCTCCTGGTTCGGGCAATTTCTAATAATGTGGCCCGGTTTTCCACATTTATAACAAACTACATTGGCATAACTTGCTCCGACACTACTTGCTCCGCCATTACTCGTTCCGACACCATTTGTTCCTTTCGTTCTATTAACCCCTGGTCCATAGACCTCACACTTCACCGCGCTATGACCATTTCTTTTACACTTGTTGCAAAATTTGGTGCAGAACCCTGAGTGATACTTTTCACACCTTTCGCATAGCTGCTTCTGATTGTTGTTGTTGTTGCGGTTATTATTGTTGTTGGGATGATTGTTGTAGTTGTTGTTGTTGTTGTTGTTGTTATTGTTGTTGGGCCGTTTGTTGTAGTTGCGATTGATGTTGCGATTGTTGGGATAATTGTTGCGATTATTGTTGTAATTGCTGTTGTTGTTGTATTGGTGATTCTTATCACCGTTTTCCTCCCACTTTCTTTTGACTTGCTTCACATTGGCCTCTTCAGCAGTCTGTTCTTTAATTCTTTCTCCAATCTGGTTCACTAGTTTGTGAGCCATTCTACATGCCTGTTGTATGGAGGCGGGCTCATGTGAACTTATATCTTCTTGGATTCTTTCCGGTAATCCTTTCACAAACGCGTCGATCTTCTCTTCCTCATCTTCGAATGCTCCCGGACACAATAGGCACAATTCTGTGAATCGTCTTTCGTACGTGGTAATATCAAATCCTTGGGTTCGTAACCCTCTAAGTTCTGTCTTGAGCTTATTGACCTCGGTTCTGGGACGGTATTTCTCGTTCATCAAGTGCTTGAATGCTGACCACGGTAGTGCGTACGCATCGTCTTGTCCCACTTGCTCTAGATAGGTATTCCACCATGTTAACGCAGAACCTGTGAAGGTATGCGTAGCGTACTTCACTTTGTCCTCTTCAGTACACTTACTTATGGCAAACACCGATTCGACCTTCTCGGTCCACCGTTTCAATCCGATCGGTCCTTCGGTTCTATCAAATTCCAAAGGTTTGCAGGCAGTGAATTCTTTGTAGGTGCATCCTACACGATTTTCTGTACTGCTAGATCCAAGGTTATTGTTGGTATGTAGCGCAACCTGTACTGCAGCTATGTTTAAAGCTAGAAAAGTACGGAATTCCTCTTCATTCATATTCACGGTGTGTCAAGTAGTCGGTGCCATTTCCTTCAAAATAGTCAAATGGAACAAGTTAATCATATAGAATATTAAAAGAAGTTAATAGTATTTCGTAGCATAATATGAACTCATTTATAAAAGCTTTTTCTTCATATTAGCGTTTTATAAGTTTAAATTCGGGTAGTACCTACCCGTTAAGTTCATACTTAGTAGCTAATATACAATTCAACTACTACAATTCTATATGAAAAACTGATTATAATAATATTTCGCGTTCAAACTTTTACACAATATTTTACAAACTTACAATACCGCTTATTTTACATATAGCATGAAATATAGCACACAATAAATTTGATACAAGATGGTTGTGAAGATAATTCTAGCTAGTACACAAGTCGTTCAGCAAAGGCAATAAAGACACGTAATTCATACGTCCAGAAACAAGTCATGCATTCTGGTTTTACTAGGATTACTTCCCATCCTTGGTCTTGTGGAACATAACCGTTATGGCCGTTGATAAGACATCGTGTTGTAACGTCGTCAAAGGGACAAGGGTTACGTAATGTCCAACAGTCCCGTAACAATCTAAAAACCTCATTTCTTACCCCAATTACCGACTCCGTCACTTGTGAGAACGTTTTGTTTAATAGTTGTAGCCCGATGTTCTTGTTCTCACTTTGGTGAGAAGCGAACATTACTAATCCGTAAGCATAACATGCTTCTTTATGTTGCATGTTAGCCGCTTTTTCTAAATCACGAAGTCCAATATTCGGATATATTGAGTCAAAATAATTTCTTAACCCATTGCGTAAAATAGCATTTGGGTTCCCCGCAATATATGCGTCAAAGTAAACACATCGTAACTTATGGATTTCCTAATGTGATATCCCCCATCTTTCGAACGAAAGCCTTTTATAAACCAAGGCATTCTTGGAACGTTCTTCGAATGTCTTACAAACTGATATCGCCTTAAATAGTTATGCCGAAGAATTCTGACCGACTCTAGACAAGATTTCATCAATCATGTCTCCGGGTAGGTCTCTTAAAATATTGGGTTGTCTATCCATTTTGTGTTTTTATACTGTAAAATAGACAAGAGTTAGATTAAAAAAAAAATACTTATTAATACAAGCAATTTTTACATATATCATAAAGCATAAGCACACTATATTACATATATTACACCACACGAATACAATTATCTTATTCCGACTCGCTTATTTCTTCTTCTTTGGTTTTGGTTCATTTTGCCAAGTTTCTAGGGATATATGATGTTCCCCTAATACGAGCCGTCGTTTTCCACATTGGTTTAGAAAAACCTGGTGGTTTAGAGGTTCCCGGGTCATTGTTACAACTTAAGGACTTCGGGGGTTGACGATACATATAAAGTTCATCGGGGTTGGAATTAGATTTCTCTATTTTTATGTCATTTCCCTTATTATTTTCTTTTGCCTTTTTAAATTCAGTTGGGGTAATTTCTATAACATCATCGGAATTCTCGTCGGAATCCGATTCATCGGAGAATTGGTAATCCTCCCAATATTTTGCTTCCTTGGCGGAAACACCATTGACCATAATTAACCTTGGTCGGTTGGTTGAGGATTTTCTTTTACTTAACCGTTTTATTATTTCCCCCACCAGTTCTATTTCTTCATCCGGTTCCGATTCTTCTTCCGGTTCCGATTCTTCTTCCGGTTCCGACTCTTCTTCCGGTTCCTCTTCGGGAACTTGTGAATCAGTCCACGAATCATTCCAATTTACATTTGACTCTTCATTATTATTAGGTGAGTCAATGGGACTTGTTCTAGAGGTAGACATCTATCACATAATATCAAACGCGTTAAGAGATTAATATATCACATAATATTCACATGTTAAAAATATATAGTTTCCAACAAAATTTGTTAAGCAATCATTTTTCAAGTAAACACGGTCGAAGTCCAGACTCACTAATGCATCCTAACAAACTCGATAAGACATACTAATGCAAAATTCTAGTTCTCTAAGACCAACGCTCGGATACCAACTGAAATGTCCCGTTCTTATTGATTAAAAACGTTCCATATTAATTGATTTCGTTGCGAGGTTTTGACCTCTATATGAGACGTTTTTCAAAGACTGCATTCATTTTAAAACAAACCATAACCTTTATTTCATCAATAAAGGTTTAAAAAAGCTTTACGTAGATTATCAAATAATGATAATCTAAAATATCCTGTTTACACACGACCATTACATAATGGTTTACAATACAAATATGTTACAACAAAATAAGCTTCTTGAATGCAGTTTTTACACAATATCATACAAGCATGGACTCCAAATCTCGTCCTAATTTAAGTATGCGACAGCGGAAGCTCTTAATTATCACCTGAGAATAAACATGCTTAAAGCGTCAACAAAAATGTTGGTGAGTTATAGGTTTAACCTATATATATCAAATCATAATAATATACCACAAGATTTCATATTTCAATACACATCCCATACATAGAGATAAAAATCATTCATATGGTGAACACCTGGTAACCGACATTAACAAGATGCATAAATAAGAATATCCCCATCATTCCGGGACACCCTTCGGATATGATATAAATTTCGAAGTACTAAAGCATCTGTACTTTGGATGGGGTTTGTTAGGCCCAATAGATCTATCTTTAGGATTCACGTCAATTAGGGTGTCTGTTCCCTAATTCTTAGATTACCAGACTTAATAAAAAGGGGCATATTCGATTTCGATAATTCAACCATAGAATGTAGTTACACGTACTTGTGTCTATTTTGTAAATCATTTATAAAACCTTCATGTATTCTCATCCCAAAAATATTAGATTTTAAAAGTGGGACTATAACTCACTTTCACAGATTTTTACTTCGTCGGGAAGTAAAACTTGGCCACTGGTTGATTCACGAACCTATAACAATATATACATATATATCAAAGTATGTTCAAAATATATTTACAACACTTTTAATATATATTGATGTTTTAAGTTTATTAAGTCAGCTGTCCTCGTTAGTAACCTGCAACTAGTTGTCCACAGTTAGATGTACAGAAATAAATCGATAAATATTATCTTGAATCAATCCACAACCCAGTGTATACGTATCTCAGTATTGATCACAACTCAAACTATATATATTTTGGAATCAACCTCAACCCTGTATAGCTAACTCCAACATTCACATATAGAGTGTCTATGGTTGTTCCGAAATATATATAGATGTGTCGACATGATAGGTCGAAACATTGTATACGTGTCTATGGTATCTCAAGATTACATAATATACAATACAAGTTGATTAAGTTATGGTTGGAATAGATTTGTTACCAATTTTCACGTAGCTAAAATGAGAAAAATTATCCAATCTTGTTTTACCCATAACTTCTTCATTTTAAATCCGTTTTGAGTGAATCAAATTGCTATGGTTTCATATTGAACTCTATTTTATGAATATAAACAGAAAAAGTATAGGTTTATAGTCGGAAAAATAAGTTACAAGTCGTTTTTGTAAAGGTAGTCATTTCAGTCGAAAGAACGACGTCTAGATGACCATTTTAGAAAACATACTTCCACTTTGAGTTTAACCATAATTTTTGGATATAGTTTCATGTTCATAATAAAAATCATTTTCTCAGAATAACAACTTTTAAATCAAAGTTTATCATAGTTTTTAATTAACTAACCCAAAACAGCCCGCGGTGTTACTACGACGGCGTAAATCCGGTTTTACGGTGTTTTTCGTGTCTCCAGGTTTTAAATCATTAAGTTAGCATATCATATAGATATAGAACATGTATTTAGTTGATTTTAAAAGTCAAGTTAGAAGGATTAACTTTTGTTTGCGAACAAGTTTAGAATTAACTAAACTATGTTCTAGTGATTACAAGTTTAAACCTTCGAATAAGATAGCTTTATATGTATGAATCGAATGATGTTATGAACATCATTACTACCTTAAGTTCCTTGGATAAATCTACTGGAAAAGAGAAAAATGGATCTAGCTTCAACGGATCCTTGGATGGCTCGAAGTTCTTGAAGCAGAATCATGACACGAAAACAAGTTCAAGTAAGATCATCACTTGAAATAAGATTGTTATAGTTATAGAAATTGAACCAAAGTTTGAATATGATTATTACCTTGTATTAGAATGATAACCTACTGTAAGAAACAAAGATTTCTTGAGGTTGGATGATCACCTTACAAGATTGGAAGTGAGCTAGCAAACTTGAAAGTATTCTTGATTTTATGTAACTAGAACTTGTATAATATATGAAGAACACTTAGAACTTGAAGATAGAACTTGAGAGAGATCAATTAGATGAAGAAAATTGAAGAATGAAAGTGTTTGTAGGTGTTTTTGGTCGTTGGTGTATGGATTAGATATAAAGGATATGTAATTTTATTTTCATGTAAATAAGTCATGAATGATTACTCATATTTTTGTAATTTTATGAGATATTTCATGCTAGTTGCCAAATGATGGTTCCCACATATGTTAGGTGACTCACATGGGCTGCTAAGAGATGATCATTAGAGTGTATATACCAATAGTACATACATCTAAAAGCTGTGTATTGTACGAGTACGAATACGGGTGCATACGAGTAGAATTGTTGATGAAACTGAACGAGGATGTAATTGTAAGCATTTTTGTTAAGTAGAAGTATTTTGATAAGTTTATTGAAGTCTTTCAAAAGTGTATAAATACATATTAAAACACTACATGTTCGTTAAGTCATCGTTAGTCGTTACATGTAAGTGTTGTTTTGAAACCTTTAGGTTAACGACCTTGTTAAATGTTGTTAACCCAATGTTTATAATATCAAATGAGATTTTAAATTATTATATTATCATGTATGAATATCTCTTAATATGATATATATACATTAAATGTCTTTACAACGATAATCGTTACATATATGTCTCGTTTAAAAATCATTAAGTTAGTAGTCTTGTTTTTACATATGTAGTTCATTGTTAATATACTTAATGATATGTTTACTTATCATAGTATCATGTTAACTATATATATATATCCATATATATGTCATCATACAGTTTTTACAAGTTTTAACGTTCGTGAATCACCGGTCAACTTGGGTGGTCAATTGTCTATATGAAACATATTTCAATTAATCAAGTCTTAACAAGTTTGATTGCTTAACATGTTGGAAACATTTAATCATGTAAATATCAATCTCAATTAATATATATATATAAACATGGAAAAGTTCGGGTCACTACATTTTATATCTCCTATTATATTTCGATGTCCCTGCTTCTGTCTCCCATAATCATTATCATCTCCAGTTAATGCTTTCTTTTATTTGCTGTGATTTAGACCCCAAATTTCTATTTCGGAGCTTTGTCCTTTCGTTTCTTCTTCTTGCGAGTAAGTACCGCTTATAATGGTCCATAATTTGCAGATATGTACTTTGGAATGAACATTGTTAATGTTCTATGAAGAAAATGGTAATGGCACGATCTTGATTTGTTAAATTACCAGAATACCTGGGAAAAGACCGAATCATCAAGAAAAATATTTTTTCTTGATATAATAGAGGTTAATTAGAATACAAGAGTCGTGTAATCATGGCACATGATGACATTAGGATCTGTGAATCATCACGTTCCATTTAGAAACTCAGCATGAATTATTGTAATATAATCACGTTGATCAAGTGTCATTATATTATACTAACTCACGCTTCAGTTCCCAACACTACTTCAAAACATTCATATTTTAAACTCGAATTTTTCATAATTTAGAAACTAACACAGTTTCTTTTATATTGTAACGCAGATATTACGGAGAGATAAATGATCTCAGATAAGAATAGTTGTGAAAATATTTTCAAGAATATTGAGGATATTTATAATGAAAGATACGATGATATCTTAGAATTTATAATATCAATGGATGATGGTGGAGATTTGTATGTGAAGGTTTAGAATGGGAAGTAATGTGTTTGCTAACGATTTCACAAACATTGAATCATTTGGATCTTTGAAGGTAGATTTCGTCCTTGTGACTTGTCCACAGCCTCCTTCATACTTTGCTCAATTCATTTTCCAGTTTCAATTCTTCTCTTTTTCTGAGCTTTGCCAACACATTATTCTTTATCATCAAACTTTTTACTGTTACTATTGTCAACAATTTCTACTGCTTTATTCCGTTTTTCCAAAATTCGGAGATCTAATTCGTAGATTGGGGTGTTTTTCAGAAACTTCACATTCGAAGTATGTAAGTCTTGAAGATAGACGTTATATGTGTATATATAACTGTTGAAGTAGAACGTTGCGAGATTTCAAAATACTGATTGCTGATTCTCGGTAATTAGCATAGCAAGACGCGGATGAGTATATGATAGGGTTTTAATGAATAATTATAATGACTTTTCGAAGAAGCTAAAGTCAGAGGGTAATGAAATTGCTGGTGCATCTGCTGATAATGTGGTGGAACATAAATGGTTCCCCGGTAACAAAAGGGTAATCGTATATATCAGAGTTATAATAAGGCTACTTCGAATGAAAAGTCGAAGTGGACTTGCTGGAGCTGTGACAAAATTGGTTACTTTGAAAAGGAATCACAAGATTATTTTTGCTAATAAATGCCAAAGGATCTGGCGCGGTTACGTGTTAACCTTTACTTAGGTTCCAAGGGTTTTCCAGGTGCATAACTGTGGTTAACATGTGGTTGGATCATCATCTCGATTGTTCATTATTTGAAGTGTCTTCAGGAATTTCGAAGGGCTTGAACACCACTTGTAATTGTTACTATACATATGATGTTCTAGTACAGTTTTAAAGTCAAAGTATAGCTTTGAAAGATGTAAGGATCTAAGAGTGATGATACTGGTTGAATCTTGACTTAAATTTTGATTTGTCAAAATCAGAATATGTAATGAAATTTGGATGGGAATGATTGTCTTGATTTCTTATGAAAGAAGGTATGTTGTTGTGAAGGTAGTGAGTATCGTTGATGATTGTTGAATCAGATTCGAAAAATGTAACATATTAATTGTGAATTTATATATATCTCTCGGGTATTACCTACCCGTTAAAAAAAATTTCACAATTAATATGTTGTACAATTGAACTTTATTACAGTCTTTATGAAAATATATGTATATATATATATATATACTTTCTTCAGATGTAACATAGATTTTAATGAGTTAATACTAAATTAAACTCATTCGATTTACGATTGAAACTAGAATTGAATAATCCCTAAAGGCTTTAGAAATTACATAACTTTTACGGAGTATTTATCCGATGAAATTGAAATTATGAATTAATACTTCATTATTTGTTGATATATGATGTTGGTGGTTGTGGAATTCTTGTAAATTTTGCAAGGTACGAATAATGTTATCAGAAAAGTTTCGAGTACATTGATGATGAAAGTGTAAAATCAAACATATATTTGAATAATATACTTGATTTATTATGAGCTGGAATTCATTGAATTAAAACAGAGATTGTAGTTAATGATGGTTAAGTTGTTGAAGAAAGATGTACATCATAGCATAATAGTAATATGAATTAACTGAGTAGTTAAGATTCACACATAATAGCTTAGTACGGAAAGATTTATTTTGATCTCAAAATTTATATATATATATATATATATATAAGATATACATATAATTTTTTAGGGAAAATGAGTTAATACTACATAACTCGTTGATACAATATACGCGTTATTGATTCGTAATGATGTCCACAGTGATTCTTGAACTGGCGGAGTTTGTGATGTTACAGGTGTTGCTGATTCTGACGATGTTGAAGGCACTGACTGCGCTGTTGATGTTAACGGTGCTGTTGATGCTGCTGGTAAAACAAGTCTAGCTTGTGAATCATGCATCATTCTTGTCAGGGTTTATGCCCTTCCTTCTTTCATTTTGGTTCACTCATCTGATTTATGATTAGGGTTAGAATAGATAATCTCTAAGACTTTAGAGATTACATAATCGTCACGGAGTGTTTCTCCAACGAAGTTATGAATCAATACTTCATCGTTTATTGTTGTTGGTACTCCTTGGTATCTATGGTGCGTGTGACATTGATATCTGATGTACAGATTGTGATGTTGAGGCGTGTGAATTGGATGTGATTGTTGGTGGTGGTAATGATACCGTTGACGATGGTGATACCGTTGATGCTGCTGGTGCTTAGGGTATTGAGGCTTGCGGTGTCGATGTTACTGGCGGTACTGGTTATGCTGCTGGTGCTGCTGATGGTGTTTGTAACCTTCGCACCATATTCTCTAAAGCCACTACCCGAGCGCGAAGCTCGTTGACTTCTTCTATTACACCGGGATGATCGGTAGTTTGGACAAGCGGATAAATAAAATATAGAATTTGATGAAGTATATAACCGTGACGAGATACTCTGGAAATGAGAGAGAAAATGGTTTCTCGAACAGGTTCGCCGGTAAGTGCTTCAGGTTCTTCGCCAAGAGGGCAATGTGGTGGATGGAAAGGATCGCCTTCCTCTTGTCTCCAATGATTTAGGAGGCTACGAACCCATCCCCAATTCATCCAGAATAGGTGATGAATTGGGGCTTGAGTGGGATTCCGTTCGGAGGAACTTGAATTAATGACGAATTCCATTTCGTATGATTGAATAAAGGATTTTTCGATTGGAATGATTTCCAGCTATCGGATAGTATTCTATTTACATAGAATATCTATATATATAAAGCAAAAGATTTCATAGATTACGGAAAAATTTACGGGATATGTCAGGCAAAGTTTACAGTGACAGATACGTTAAGATATGATTTAGCAGATACGATAAGATATGAATTTTGTCTATACATTATTTATGCAATCAATGCAGTAGGATGTGTCTAGACTTAAGAATGATAATCAGGTAATTTCCTACGGATGATAAGTAGATGATTTTCGACACAAAATGATAAGCAAAACTTTTGACATGCAGACACGGTCGAAGTCCAGACTCGTTAATGCATCCTAACGACATATCAGTTAGACACACTAATGCAGACCTGGTTCGCTAAGACCACCGCTCTGATACCACATGAGACGACCCGTTCCAATCCATTAGGACGAATACAATAACATATGATTACATCGCGAGGTATTTGACCTCTATATGATACATTTTACAACCATTGCATTCGTTTTTAAAAGACAACCTTTCATTACATCAAAAGTTGACAGGTATGCATACCATTTCATAATATCCAAACTATAAATGACCTAATCTGTCATTTACTTAATAATAATCTCTAATGAACTTCAATGACTCGAATGCAACGTCTTTTGAAATATGTCATGAAGGACTCCAAGTAATATCCTTAAAATGAGTTAATGCACAGCGGAAGATTTCTTTCAAACCTGAGAATAAACATGCTTAAAAGTGTCAACCAAAAGGTTGGTGAGTTCATTAGTTTATCATAATCATTCATTTCCATCATTTTAATAGACCACAAGAATTTCATTTCTAGTTCTCATAAATATACGTCCCATGCAAAGAGACAAAAATATCATTCATATGGATTGAACATCTAGTAACCGACATTAACAAGATGCATATAAGAATATCCCCTATCATTCTGGGAAACCCTTCGGACATGATATAAACAAAACGAAGTACTAAATCATCCGGTACTTTGGATGGGGTTCGTGGGGCCCATAGATCTATCTTTAGGATTCGCGTCAATTAGGGTGTCTGTTCCCTAATTCTTAGATTACCAGACTTAATAAAAAGGGGCATATTCGATTTTGATAATTCAACCATAGAATGTAGTTTCACGTACTTGTGTCTATTTTGTAAAACATTTATAAAAATTTTGCATGTATTCTCAGCCCAAAAATATAAAGGGGTAAAAAGGCAAATGAAATTCACCATACTGTATTTTGTAGTAAAAATACATATAACATCAATGAACAAGTGTAAGGTTGGCCTCGGATTCACGAACCTATATTAATTATATATATTTATATGTTGATTAATATTTACCTAATAATTTAGATTAAATCATAATGTACCACAATCCTAATGCTCGAGTCTATTATGCAAAAGTTAACAAAAGTCAATTTGACTCGAAATGATTTCCAAAATTTATACATGATTATTATATAGTTTAAATATTGTCGTTTTTATATATTAAAATATTTTAAAAGATTTATTAGAGTAAATAATATAATTCATTTATTGATAAATAAAACTTTATTTAAAAATATACTTTTATATATCTTAAGTAATAAATTTATAAAGTTCATTTAACCTCATAAAAGTATTACAATAGGTTTTATTAAAGTAGTTATATTATTTGTATTATATATTTATTTGATAAAATAATATTGATAATAATAACAAGTAAAAAGTTGTATTATTTGGTAATATTAATTATTATTAATCTATTAAAAAATATCAATATTTATATTTATTAAAAATGATATTATGATAAAATGATAATCCTAATTATAATAACTTTAATATTTATGATACTTTTTAATATTAACTTTAAAATAATAATTTTATTTAGAATGATAATAATAATGATATTTTATAATAACAATGACACTTTTATTAAAAGGATAATTTTTGTTAAAATAATATTTTTAATATTAACGATACTTTTAAAAATAATAGTAATGATAAGAATAATGAAAAACAGTAATTTTATCTAAATCACTATTTTACGATATTTTAATTTCGTCATGATACTCATACTCATTATCTCCTAATTTATCCGTTTAATAGTTTTTAATCGTTTTTTATATCGTCTTTGTGTTAATGATAATAATAGTAATTATAATAATTAGGTGTTACTAATATTAGTTTTTAATCATAATAATACTAATGATAATAAATATTATGATAATATTAATGATAATTATAACGATAGTAATAATAATAAAAATAACAATTTTTAATGATAATACTTTTTTTTGATAATGATAAAAATAATAATAATAATAATAATAATAATAATAATAATAATAATAATAATAATAATAATAATAATAATAATTAGATAAAAATTATAACGACGATAATAACGACGATAATAATAATCAATTTTAATAATAATATCAAAAATTCAATTGACTATAACTTCTAATCCGTTCATCGAAACCATTCGACATCTAAAGGAAAAGTTCTTAATTTTTCGCTAGCTTTCCAACGACATGCATATCTTATACCTTATCTCAATAGCAGGTGTAACTAATTCGAGATTCAACATAGCCTAACTAAGGGCAATATCAAAAGTACAAGCATGCATAATCCTATTTTCTCGAGCACTAGTCAGGGATACACTATTTAATATAAAATAATTAAGTTTTAAGTGCTCACGTATCAATATTGAGATTCAATATTGCAGGAGAGGTACGTAGATGCAACAGAGTCGATAAACACTAGATTGACCTCACGAGCTATACCCCTGATCCATACCCATCACCTCCATAGCTATAACCCATAATTTCCTTAGCCCTATCCTACTCGAAAACCAGTTTTGAGATAATTTGTCCATGACCTCGTCGTAGTATTTTATGTATAATAATATCGCTCCCAATACTACTAATACTAATAATAATAAGATTAATATTAATAATCTTAATATAAGTAATAATAATAATAATATAAATATAAATATATACGGAGTAATATTGAGTGTTATGTGTGTGTTTAAAGTCCAGACGATCGAGCTTTTAAGCAATCTCTCCCACCTAACCCCCACATGCGATCACATGGGGCTTGAATGGTATAACCATGCAATCGCATGGCTAAGTGAACATGGCTACATACGACTTTTTGATCCTGCCGACACCTTTACATCTTACATTACACACATGCGTAAGTTATATATTATTTTTAATATATATTATATTTAATATTTAGAATTAATTAAATATTATATTATATTTACGCTCATGGTAAAAATATAATTTTTACAAAAATGACACGGTCATGGTTTCACGACTCATGTACCACTTTCGGTTTTTCGAGCGCACTTTCGTAAGTTTAGAAAACTAGCCTTTTACGTTACGTGACGTGTACCTTTAGTAATAGTTTGATTTATTCACCAATAAATTACTTTGTAAAAATGTATCTTATAAAATTTGAGCATCGTGGTCATTTGCTTCTATAAATCAGTGACTCGTTGTTTACCAAAATATATTATTTTAAATTGGGACGTTTTATGACTAAGTTAAAAAAATATATATGTTTTTATTTAAAATTGTAAGTTTGCACAATATATATATATATATATATATATATATATATATATATATATATATATATATATATATATATATATATATATATATATATATATATATATATATTTGAAATATTTATCAAATGATATAATATTTAGTCTTTCAAAACCAAATAGATTTCAAAGTTCGTTTTAACTCGTTTTTAAATAATAGTAGTTATTTTACTAAATAATGTTTTTAATATGAAAACTAAAGGGTTGCTTTATATAGGAACACGAGTTAATCAAGTAAAGTATATTTTTAAAATTTAAACGGAAATGATTACTAACTTTTGACTAATTCATGTTAATGACACTTTTGTAAATCACTTTTATCAAATATTCCGGATATCGTTAAAAATGAAAGGTTTTCAATGTAACTGATAATTCAATCATTAAATCTTATCTTCTAATTTCATCGATAAACATATTGAAACAATTACGTCTATGTAAAATATTATACGTTTAATACTTTGTTAATGTTTTCCAGTTTTACATATACACATATACATATATAATCATAACCGTTCATTTACTAGTTCGTGAATCGTCGGAGTTTGGTCGAGGTTAAATGAATGTATGAGCATAGTTTAAAATTCTTGAGATTTAACTTTACAAACTTTGCTTATCGTGTCGGAATAATATAAAGATTAAAGTTTAAATTTGGTCAGAAATTTCCGGGTCGTCACATCCCTCCTGCTTGTTTTTCATCTACGTATCTCCTGATTATCTGATCAGGGCAAATTCCAAACAGGTAAGGATCTTCCCAGTAGTAGTACTTGGCATCCCTAAAGAACTTCCTTCTTTGGGAGGTGGTCATTCCCTTTTGTACTACTTCGGCAGCTAGGTAGTTGGCCATGTCGGCATACCAAGGAGTGTCAGTAATTGAGATCCTATATGAGTTTGTCCTAAACTCATAAGCTGTTCTTCCGGAAATTTATCTCTAATATCTTGTTCAGCAAGTTGTTCCATCGCTGGGTTCTCCAAACGACTAAGATGGTCTGCTGCGACGCTCTCTGCTCCTTTCTTATCTTTAATCTCAATATAAAATTCCTGAAGGAGTAAGATCCATCGTAGAAGTCTTGGTTTCGCGTCTTGCTTAGTGAATAGATATTTTAGGGCTGAATGATCTGTATAGACTGTAGTTTTGGACAGGATGAGATAGGAACGGAATTTGTCGAAGGCGAATACTACAGCTAGCAGCTCATTTTCCATGGTAGTGTAATTTTCTTGAGCTCCGATTAAGGTTTTGCTTGCGTAATAGATTGGATGAAAGTGCTTATCTACTCGTTGTCCAAGCACGGATTCAAGTGCGAAGTCACTCGCATCACACATGATTTCAAACGGTAGACTCCAATCAGGAGCTATCATGATGGGCGCATGTGTTAGTTGTTCCTTCAGATAGTTGAATGCTTTTCGACATTCTTCATCGAAGACAAACAGGACTTCCTTTCCTAGGAGATGAGTGAGAGGTCGTGTGACCTTTGAAAAATCCTTAATGAAGCGTCGGTAAAAACTGACGTGTCCTAGGAAACTCCTTACCGCTCTTACTGTGGTAGGTTCTGGAAGTTTAGTTATGGTCTCAATCTTAGCCTTATCAACTTCTATTCCTACTTTTAAAATCTTATGTCCTAAAACTATCCCTTCTTTAACCATGAAGTGACATTTTTCCCAATTTAGAACTAAATTTGACTCTTCACACCGGGTGAGCATCTTGTCAAGGTTTGAAAGGCACGAATCAAAGGTACTACCAAAGACTGAGAAGTCGTCCATGAAAACTTCCATACAATGTTCAATCATGTCGTGGAATATTGCTACCATGCATCGCTGGAATGTAGCTGGTGCATTGCACAACCCAAAGGGCATGCGTCGATAAGCAAATGTTCCATAAGGACAGGTAAAGGTTGTCTTTTCTTGGTCCTTTCGATCGAGAGGAATTTGAAAGTAGCCGAAAAAACCGTCAAGGAAATAATAGTATTCATTTCCTGATAGACGTTCCAACATTTGATCGATGAAAGGTAATGGAAAATGATCCTTTCGGATTGCATCATTTAGTTTACGATAATCTATGCAAACCCTCCAACCGGTGACTTCCCGAGTTGGGATAAGCTCATTATTCTCATTTTGAATTACGGTTGTCCCTCCCTTTTTGGGTACCACTTGAACAGGACTAACCCATGGTGAATTAGAGATGGGATAGATCAGACCGGCGTCCAGAAGTTTGATTACTTCTTTCTTGATGACTTCTTGAATCATAGGGTTAACCCTTCTTTGCCTCTGAACTGAAGGTTTGAAATCATCCTCCATGAAGATCTTGTGGGTGCAATAGTTTGGGCTGATCCCTTTTATGTCGGAGATCTTCCAAGCAATTGCCTTCTTATGTGATTTCAAGACTTGAATCAATTTCGCCTTCTCTTGTGGCGTGAGGTCTTTCGAGATGATTAAAGGGAGTTGCGATTCTCCTTCTAAGATGTGTACTCCAGATTGTCGGGTAACTTCTTTAACTCCAATTCTGGAGGTTCCTCGATGGACGGCTTTATCCTAGCTATCTCCTTTCGGTCTAACAAGTCATACTTCTCCTGGAATTCTGATTCTTCAGTAGCGGTCACTGATGCTATCTGTTCTTCATTTCTGGAAATTGTCCTTCTTAATGATTCCTCTTCAGAAACGTCTTCTTTAGTTTCGAAGGTCGGTTCGGGAAACTCCTCACAGTCCTCCTTTGACTGGGGTTCCTGATATACCGGAATGAAATCCGTTTCTTCATCCGGTCTTCTCCTTAATAGAGGTAAATGAATGCCTTGTCCTAGCGGTGCTATTTGAATAGTCTTGCCAAGAAAATTACTTTTAGAGAGGGGAGTTTGTGTTGACTAAGGTTTATGGCTGAACGGTTGTCGAGATTTCCTTCAGGAGGTGTAAAGAACAGAGCCTTAGAAATTTGATCTTGAATACATATAGCCATAGTTTCTTCCAGGTATTCGTTGACGAGTTCTTGAAAAGGATCAGAGAGATTCACATCTTCTTCTCTAAGATGGCTCATGAGACGATCAACATTGAATGTTATTTCTTCTCCTCCAACCCTTAATTTTAACGATTTCTCGTGAACATCAATTATGGCCTTGGCAGTATTCAGGAATGGTCTGCTAAGAATGAGTGGGAACTTCGTGTTTTTCTCAATATCCATAATAACGAAATCAACGGGAAATGCAAACTTATCCACTCTAACTAGGACATCTTCAGCTATTCCCCGAGGAATCTTAATCGATCTGTCCGCGAGTTGGATAGTCATTCTGGTAGGCCTTAAGTCATTTAATCCTAGCTTTTTAAATAATGAATAGGGCATTAGGTGTGACAACCCGAAATTTTTTGACCAAATTTAAACTTTATCTTTAAATGATTTAACGTTTCTGACACGATAAGCAAAGTCTATGAAGTTGAATCTCAAAATTTTAGAACTGTTTCATTACATTTGACTGCTCTCGACGATTCATGAACAATTATATGTATGTATATATATATATATGTATAAGTAAAAACGACTTTCCTACAGTAAAACACTATTTGCTACAGTAAAATGACTTTGCTACAGTAAAACACTATTTGCTACAGTAAAACACTATTTGCTACAGTGAACCCGTATTTTGCTACAGTGATTTGCTACAGTAATACTATTTGCTACAGTAACACTATTTACTACAGTAAACACTATTTGCTACAGTAAATACTATTTGCTACAGTGAACAATATTGATACAATAAACACTATTTGATGTCGACGAACTAGCAAACAAAAACGGATAAGGCGGCCATGCGATCGCATGGCAAAAACAATGAAAACTCATGCGATCGCATGAGGTACTGTAGCAGGCCACATACTATAAAAGCTCGATTCATTCCTCCGTATTATTATTATTATTATTATTATTATTATTATTATTATTATTATTATTATTATTATTATTATTATAATTATAATTAAGATTAATATTATTATTATTATTAATCTTATTATAATATTATTATTAGTAGTATATATACCTAAAATACTACGACGAGGTTATGAGCGTGTCACCTTCAAAATGGGTTTTTGAGCGGGATAGAGCTAAGGAAATTATAGGTTATTATCAAGGAGGTTATGGGTAATGTTCGAGGGTATATTTGTGAATCAAATCTAGTGTTTATCATCTCTGTTGCGTCTACGTACTTTCCTACAATATTGAATCTCAATATTGATACGTAAGCACTCATATTTTATCTTTTATACATTAATTGTGTATCCATGTCTAGTGCTCGAGTATATATATTTATGCATGCTTGTATGCTAAATTTTGTCGTTAAACAGTTATGATGAATCACGAAGTAAATACATATATTACTGATAAAAGTTATATGATATGCATGTTTTTGGAAAGCTGGTGAAAAATCAATAACTTTTCATTTAGAAATCGCGTAATTTCAGTGAACGAATTAAAAGATATGATCAACTGAATTATGATTAACATTGATTGAAATTACTTTTGAAACTTGTTTGTAAGAATGATAAATTAGATTTTTGAATATTACCAGCCAAGTAAATGAATCCATATATAAGGCACGTCTCTTTTGTTGAATTATTGTCAAAATTGACTTTTTGAAACGACTTTGGATAACTTTTGTATGTCGATCTCGAGCATTAGGATTGTTATACACTATGACCTGACCTAGCTTGATAGACATTGATTGACCAAACATATGTTCTCTAGGTTGAGATCTACGGTTATTTGGTAATCCGAGTTTCGATCACATTTTGGTGAACGACTTTATATGCTGCTAAGGTGAGTCTCATTTGCTCCCTTTTTAATTGCTTTTGTAATCTATATTTTTGGGCTGAGAATACATGCACTTTATTTTAAACGCAATGCATACAAGTACATACTAAATTCTACACTAAGTTTGAACCGAAAATCCCTTAGCTTTGGTAACTAGTAACTGCCAGTTATAAGAACTGGTGGGCGCGAGTAGTAGTATATGGATCCATAGGGCTTGATATCCCCGTCCGAGCTAGAGCACTAGCCTTTTAACGGAGGTATGCTATTTGAGAAGCGTACACGTTGGTTTGCATGTATTATTAAGATGATTATACAAAGGGTACAAATTATATATACGTTAAGTTTAGTTACCAGGGTGCTCAATTTCGTAGAATATTTTGATAAATGTTTTGGATGAAACAACTGAAATCTTGTGTTCCACTTTTATATACAGATTATGCGAAACACTAAAACTATTAACTCACCAACCTTTGTGTTGACACTTGTTAGCATGTTTATTCTCAGGTTCCCTAGAAGTCTTCCGCTGTTTGCTTATATGTTAGACAAGCTATGTGCATGGAGTCTTACATGGCATATTTTTCAAGGAAACGTTGCATTCACCAAATCATCACCATGTATCTTATTTTGACTGCATTATCAATGGAAGTACTATTGTAAACTATTATTTACGGTGATTGTCTATATGTAGAAATCATCAGATGTCGAAAACCTTTGATTTAAATATTTATTTATGGTGTGCCTTTTCAAAAGAATGCAATGTTTACAAAACGTATCATATAGAGGTCAAATACCTCGCAATGAAATCGATGAATGACGTGTTCGTCCATATGGATTTGGAGCAATCGTCACAGTTGGTATCAGAGCGTTGGTCCTAGCGAACCAGGTCTTGCATGAGTGTGTCTAACTGATAGTTGTTAGGATTCATTAGTAAGTCTGGACTTCGACCGTGTCTGCATGTCAAAAGTTTTGCTTATCATTTTTTTATCAGAAATTACCTGCTTATAATTCTTAAGTCTAGACACATTTTCCTGCATTTATTTCATAAATAGTGTATAGACAAAAATTCATATCTTAGCGTATCTGTTACTGTAAACTTTTCCTGACATCTTCCGAAAATTTCTCCGTGATTTATGGAATTTGGTATTATATATACATATGTAAATTATGTATTGAAGAATACCAAACTAAATTCTATAATCTAATTCATATCACAAATCATCTCCCTAATTATACAAGATGGATCCCGTATCTAGTTCAAATTCCTTAAACTCTGACAGCTATTCCGATATGGATATTCACCTGAATTCCGAAGACAGTGTAACCAGAATGGATCAACCAATTAGCCATCATCTATTCTAGATGAATTAGGGATGGGTTCGTAATATACTTAATCATTGGAGAAAAGAAGAAGGTGATCTCTTCCATCCACCACATTCACCTCTTGGCGAAGAACCTGAAGCACTTACCGGCGAACCCGTTCATAACACCATTTTCACCCTCATTTACAGAACAGCTCGCAACGACTATGTAATATCCAATATTGTAAATCTTATTCATCCGCTTGTCCGAACTGCCAATCATCCCAGTATAATAGAAGAAGTCAACGAGCTTCGTGCTCGGGTAGTGGCTTTGGAGAATATGGTGCAAGGATTACAAACACCAGCAGCAGCACCAGAAGAATCACCGGCATCAATAGTACCACCAACAACAACACCAACAGTACCATTACCACCACCAACAACATCCGCACCGCAAGCCTCAACATCACAATATGTACCTTGAACATCAACGTCATACGCATCGTAGTTACCAAGAAATACCAGTAACAATAACCGATGAAGTATTAACTCATTTCCCCTGAAGAAATTTTATGTATATTTAATATATATGAATTTTGAAATCAAAATAAATCTTTTCATACTAAGCTATTACGTGTGAATCTTAACTGGTAGGTACTACTCGGTTAGTTCATATTACTAATATGCAATGATGTACATCCTTCCTTAACAACTTAACCATTCTTAACTACAATCTATGTTTCAACTTAATGAATTCCATTTCATAATAAATCAAGTGTATTATTCAATTACATAATTGATTTTACATTTTCATTTTTAATGTACTCGAAACTTTCCAGAAAACATCATATGTGCCTTGTAAGGTTCACAAAGATTCCACAAGCATCAACATCCTTCACCGAGAAATAAGAATAAATAATGAAGTATCGATTAAATTAGCTAAATACTCCGCAAAGATTATGTAATCTTTAATGTTTTAGAGATTAATCATTTCTAAGTCAAGTCGAAAATCAAATGAGCTTAATATGATATTAACTCATTAAATCTGTATTAGATTTGAAAAAAAAAATATACATACATATATTTTCATAAAGACGGTAATAAAAATTCTTTTGTACAAAGTATTAATTGTGAAATCTTTAACGGGTAGGTACTACTCGAGAAATATTTAAGTTCACAATTAATATGTTACACTGTACATTCTTCAATTTTGATTCAAAAATCATTAACTATACTCACTATCTTCACAATGATACACAATAATTTCATACAAATTGAACACATATTCTGATATCAACGGATTAGAATCCAAGCCATAACTCTGAACCGGTGACATCGTTCTTAGATCTCTATATCTTTCAAAGCTATACTTTGACTTCAAAACTATGCAAGATCCTTTAGCATTGTTTTTACCAAAAATAACCTTGCAATTTCTTTTCGAAGTATCCAGTATTATCAACCATTCAACCAGTCAACGACGACCTTTCAGACTTGTAATTTTGGCATATACGTTTTCGTTACTGGGGAACCTTTCATGTTCCACCACATTAGCAGTAAATTTACCAACAACTTCATTGATCTTTGACCTTCCAAAAAATCCTTATACTCATTGAAACTATATCATGTACTCATCCACATCTTGTAACAATAATTGCCATATCAACTACCGGGAATTAGCAATCAGTATTTCGAATATCGCAGCAATTCTAAGTCAACAGTTATATATACATATAATGTCTATCTTCTAGACTTACATACTTCGAATGTGAAGTTTCTGAAAAACATCCCAAACTATGAAATAGTTCTCTGAAATTGGAACAATGCTGATGAAGCAGCAAAAACTGTAAACGACCTTAACAGTTAAAAGTTTAATGATAAAGAATAGTATGGTGGTAAAGCTGAGAAAAAGAGAAGGTTTAGAACTGGAAAACGGATTGAGCAAAGTATGAAGGAGGCTGTGGATAAATCACAAAGACTGAACCTGCCTTCAAAGAATCCAAATGATTCAGTATCTGCTGAAATCCTTAGTAAATACCTTGCTCTTTACTCTAAAATCTTTGCGGATAATATTCTTCATCATCATCATTATCTTAAATATTCTAAGATATCATCATATCTTTCATAATAAATATCCTCGATATTTCTGAAGATATTTTCATAACCATTCTTATTTGAAATCATTCATCTCTTCGCACTATATGTATTATAGCATAAAATAAACTATATTAGTTTCTAACATCTGAAAAATTCGAATTTTTTTTTAATGTTTTGAAGTAGTGTTGGGAACTGAAACATGAATTAGTATAATATAATGACACTTGATCAACGTGATTATATTACAGTAAGTCATGCTGAATTTCTAATGGAATGTGATAAGGGTTCACAGATTCCACCCTCATCATGTGCCATGTTACACGACTCTTACATTCTAATCTCTAAACATATCAAGAAAATATTTTTCTTGATGATTCGGTCTTTTCCAGATATTCTGGTAATTTGACAAATCAAGATCGTGCCATTACAATTTCTTTCTTAGAACGTTAGTATTGTTTATCCAAAATTTCATATCTACGAATTCTGAACCATTATTCGCTTGACTTAAATTCGGGAAGAGAAAACGAAAGCATGAAGCTCCGAAATATAAAGGAGAATATAAGCCCGATAACAACCCCGAAATTTACAAACCTTGTATATCAATGCGTATAGCAATATAAAGGCACGGGAGAATGAAAAACACTATAACCCCAAGGTAATGGTAGAAGAAAATAACTTCCTCTGGTGGCAGATGAAAAAGAAGAATGAATGATATGATAGCCAAGAAAATATCAAGAATCAGAACTGGATGAAGCATTTTCACAAATCTTTTGTAAGTATGAAATAAGAAAGAAGATTATAGGAGTGGTGAGAATAAATGAAACGGAAGAGGTTAATTTATAGCAAAATATCAGACATAGCAATCGAGGCAGATTACGCATTTAATCAAAGGAAATCCTAATTTCCTTAAATTCTGAAGAATCAAATCTTATTTAAATTATGAAGATTTTCTATTCCTTAAATTCCGAAAATCAATCGTTACTACATCAAGAGATAAGACGAATCTCTATTCTCCATTTCACTCTATTACGATAACTTCTCACATACGCTTCGAGTAATCAGATTGTTTTATCCGTATTATTCAATGGTGATAAAATTCTATTTACCAACTCATATTCGTTATAAAAACATTTTTATTGTCAGCCATGACGACCTCACTCAAATTTCGGGACGAAATCTCTTTAACGGGTAGGTACTGTGACAACCCGGAAATTTTTGACCAAATTTAAACTTTATCTTTAAATGATTTAACGTTTCCGACATGATAAGCAAAGTCTATGAAGTTGAATCTCAAAATTTTAGAACTGTTTCATTACATTTGACTGCTCTCGACGATTCATGAACAATTATATGTATGTATATATATATATATATATATGTACAAGTAAAAACGACTTTCCTACAGTAAAACACTATTTGCTACAGTAAAATGACTTTGCTACAGTAAACACTATTTGCTACAGTAAACACTATTTGCTACAGCAAACACTATTTGATGTCGACGAACTAGCAAACAAAAATGGATAAGGCGGTCATGCGATCGCATGGCAAAAACACTGAAAACTCATGCGATCGCATGAGGTACTGTAGCAGGCCACATACTATAAAAGCTCAATTCATTCCTCCGTATTATTATTTTTTTATATTATTATTATTATTATTATTATTATTATTATTATTATTATTATTATTATTATTATTATTATTATTATTATTATTATTATTATTATTATTATTATTATTATTATTATTAATCTTATTATAATATTATTATTAGTAGTATATATACCTAAAATACTACGATGAGGTTATGAGCGTGTCACCTTCAAAATGGGTTTTTGAGCGGGATAGAGCTAAGGAAATTATGGGTTATTGTCAAGGAGGTTATGGGTAATGTTCAAGGGTATATTTGTGAATCAAATCTAGTGTTTATCATCTCTGTTGTGTCTACGTACTTTCCTACAATATTGAATCTCAATATTGATACGTAAGCACTCATATTTTATCTTTTATACATTAATTGTGTATCCATGTCTAGTGCTCGAGTATATATATTTATGCATGCTTGTATGCTAAATTTTGTCATTAAACAGTTATGATGAATCACGAAGTATATACATATATTACTGATAAAAGTTATATGATATTCATGCATTTGGAAAGCTGGCGAAAAATCAATAACTTTTCATTTAGAAATCGCGTAATTTCGGTGAACGAATTAAAAGATATGATCAACTGAATTATGATTGACATTGATTGAAATTGCTTTTGAAACTTGTTTGTAAGAATGATAAATTAGATTTTTGAATATTACCAGCCAAGTAAATGAATCCATATATAAGGCACGTCTCGTTTTGTTGAATTATTGTCAAAATTGACTTTTTGAAACGACTTTGGATAACTTTTGTATGTCGATCTCGAGCATTAGGATTGTTATACACTATGACCTGACCTAGCTTGATAGACATTTATTGACCAACATATGTTCTCTAGGTTGAGATCTACGGTTATTTGGTAATCCGAGTTTCGATCACATTTTGGTGAACGACTTTATATGCTGCTAAGGTGAGTTTCATTTACTCCCTTTTTAATTGCTTTTGCAATCTATATTTTTGGGCTGAGAATACATGCACTTTATTTTAAACGCAATGGATACAAGTACATACTAAATTCTACACTAAGTTTGAACCGAAAATCCCTTAGCTTTGGTAACTAGTAACTGCCAGTTATAAGAACTGGTGGGCGCGAGTAGTAGTATATGGATCCATAGGGCTTGATATCCCCGTCCGAGCTAGAGCACTAGCCTTTTAACGGAGGTATGCTATTTGAGAAGCGTACACGTTGGTTTGCATGTATTATTAAGATGATTATACAAAGGGTACAAATTATATATACGTTAAGTTTAGTTACCAGGGTGCTCAATTTCGTAGAATATTTTGATAAATGTTTTGGATGAAACAACTGAAATCTTGTGTTCCACTTTTATATACAGATTATGCGAAACACTAAAACTATTAACTCACCAACCTTTGTGTTGACACTTGTTAGCATGTTTATTCTCAGGTTCCCTAGAAGTCTTCCGCTGTTTGCTTATATGTTAGACAAGCTATGTGCATGGAGTCTTACATGGCATATTTTTCTAGGAAACGTTGCATTCACCAAATCATCACCATGTATCTTATTTTGACTGCATTATCAATGGAAGTACTATTGTAAACTATTATTTACGGTGATTGTCTATATGTAGAAATCATCAGATGTCGAAAACCTTTGATTTAAATATTCATTTATGGTGTGCCTTTTCAAAAGAATGCAATGTTTACAAAATGTATCATATAGAGGTCAAATACCTCGCAATGAAATCGATGAATGACGCGTTCGTCCATATGGATTTGGAGCGATCGTCACATTAGGTTTACACTGGCTCCTAAATCTTCTAACACATTGCTAATTTGGACATCTTGCAGGTAGCAAGGTACCATAAATCTTCCTGTATCTCCTAACTTAGGGGGAATTCCATGTTGTAATACTAATGAGCATTCTTCACTTAAGGGCAAGCTAACTATCTCTCTTAATCTCTCTTTGTTTGAAAGCAGTTCTTTGAAAAATTTAGCAGAGTTTGGCATTTCTACTAAAGCATCTACTAGTCGTACATTCAAATGCAAATTCTTAGTAATATCCCAATACTTAGCGAATTGTGCTTCTTATTTTTCCTTCCTAAGCCTACCTGGAAAAGGTATGCGGACGCGAGGGATAATTTCCAGGGCCTTAGGAGAAATAGGTTCCGGTGGATTGACAACTGGGTCAATTAGCACAGGTTCCTTATCGGAAAAATCTTGTATGGGTATATTGACAGTTGTTTCCTTCCCTCCTCTAGTAATTACTAGGGCATCAAACTCACTGCACTCTATTTCAACTTTAGTGGTTAAACGTTTAAGCGTAAGCTGAAAATTAGTGATTAATTCTTCAAAAGTCTTTATCATAGTGTCGAACATATTATGACATTCTATGACTTGAAGGTTTATCGTGTATTGCTTTTTTCATAAATTCAACTAAAATTTCCTTAGAGTGGTGAGTAGGTTTGTGCAACGGGAAGATTATATTATATTAATAATAATAAGAATAATAATAATAATAATAATAATAATAATAATAATAATAATAATAATAAAAAGAATAATAATAATAATAATAATAATAATAATAATAATAATAATAATAATAATAATAATAATAATAATAATAATAAATGATAAAAATGATAAAAACAATCAAAATAATAATTGATATTAATAATAAATTTTTAATAATAAGAGTAATAATAATGCTATTTCATTATCTTAATATTAATGTTAAGTATTAATACTAATACTAATAATATTAATAATATATTAGTAATTATTTTAATGATAATGATAATTATTAATAATAATAATTATAATAATAGTAATACAATGTATAATAATAATGATTGTAAGTAACGTATATACACACACACACATATATATTTACATATCTTTTTATAATCGGTTGTTTGTGAATCGTCGGAATGAAAATAAAGATTAAGTTTAAATTTAATTGGAAATTTTCAGGTTGTCACATGTTGGGTGGTGATCGGTTTTGGTGGAAACCGATTGGTGGTGGCGGTTTTTGGTGGCCAAAGGTGGTGGCCAAAGGTGGCGGCCAAAGTGGTGGTGATGGGTGGCGGCTATGGTGGTGTAATGGCCAAAAGTGGCGGCCAAAAAGAGAGGAGAGGGAGAGGTGTTTTAAGAGATGATTTGTGATGAATGAGATGAGAAAACCTAAACCTTTGGCACCTCCTTTTATACTTGAGCTAGGAAGGATCTAGAATTAGGGTTTAGTTAGGTTTTCTTGGAGGCAAAGTTAGAAATTAGGATTAGGGTGTAAAGGGGGATGGTGGCTGAAACTTTCAAGGGTATAAGGGTCTTTTTCCTTGCCCTAAATGATGGCTAGGGTTAGGGTTTAGTGAGGGAACCTTTTTCGTTTTAGACCTTGTAGTTTGGTGTGTTTAAAAGGGTTCCTTATTTGTTCCAAATTAATTATTTAAACACCCTAAGTTTTGAGTTATTACTTTTTGTACAACATGTTTGTAAGATCATTTTAATTACATCTTTTATTAGTTTTCATTTGTTGCACAAAGTTATTTAGTGCATTTTATAACTTTTAAAGTTGACAGTTATGGATCAAAGTTTATTCATTTCACTTAAATCTTTTATTCGGGCATTAAATTTAAAAGGGAAGAAAATATAGATGGAAAAATGAGGGTCGTTATAGTACCTCCCCGTTATTAGAAACTTCGCCCCAAAGTTTTAGGTAGATTTCTCATTTGCCTCAGCAGTTGAGAAGAGATGGGGGTATTTCCGTATCATTTGGTCTTCGCGTTCCCATGTAAGTTAGGGGCTTCTACGCGAATCCCAACGGACTTTAATGATAGAGTTTGTTTTTCACGTTCCTTGGTATAATCAGGGCTCTTACGTGAATTCCAATGAGTGTAAACAATATGGATATTGTTTTGTTTGCACATCTGATCTCATGATCCTTAACCTTAATAGGTCGTTTACAAGTGCATTAATGCGGAGATCTTCCAAGGAATAACAAGAGTGTCATTTGACTAGTTTTCCTTTAAAAGGAAAGTTGATGCTATATCAGCATGAAATGTATTATTGAGCTCGTTAAGATTTTGAGTGTTTATGCCGCAATAGTTGGGCAGATAAAATAGAGTAGAGTACGTAAAGATTTTAGTTACGTAGTTTGATGTATGGCTGGTGTTTGTTAGAGATAGTACCAGCTTCAAGTTTTGAAAGGTAACCATAATACCTTTAGTTTTCAAAAGATGTCTAACAGAAAAATGAGATGTTAGTTGGGGATTCATTGACCTCAGAATAATACGAGTGATTAAATGAAAGACATCGTTCAGTATACATGAGAACTTATCCTTGGAAATAGTTTTAGAATGTAACTTTAAGATTTATGATTTCAGTTTCATGTCGAATCATAGATTAAAACTTGACTAGAATAACATCTAGTTGCAATCCATGAAGGAAGAAATGTTTAGAGTATCTTTATAAATGTTTAAGGTAATTCCTTCAGAGTAAGAAAGTCATTTTCGCATAAATGGCAGGTCGGTCTATTATTTACTTATGACTTTAAATGTGGATGAGAATAAATGTGAATCATTGATTATAAGGTATCGTTTCTACCATGAAGGAACCTTTGCTTCCTTGTTCAAAAGATCGTAATATTGATGTTTACGAGGGTGTTGTGGTTTAGCCGTGAAATACCAGAAGTAGAAACTTCTTAATGATTAGCATAGCAAGGAAGAGATGATGTACGTATAGAGGTAAGTCTCGTTCTTGCACAGAGAATGAGAATAAAGGTGATCCAAACACATTGGAGAGCAATACGAAAGTTTTAATAATATGCCAAAGTTATTTTTGAAAAGTTGCGACGTTTGATATAACAATATAAACGAAGCGGAGCTATTAGTAAAACTTGAGTTATGTACAACACGTACTATTTTATGTGAAATAATTCGAACAATACAAAAAGAGTTGATTAAAAAAGAAAGTATAATTTTATAAAAATAAGGTAAATTGATACAATACGAAAGTGTTTATATAATAAGTGGAAGTAATTTTGGAGGATGTGACGAACTGTAGTTCATAGTAAGACTAGGGTTATGTATAATTGGTAAAATAATTTCGATTTAGTCAAAGTGGAAAATTGTAAAAGCGAAAGTATAATTTGATGTGTACTAGTCAAAATACGCAAAGGTAAATTTATGTACAAGATTTTATAAATCGCATAAGTGAAAAATCATTTTTTTTTTCGGGATAATTTGAAAACAACGAAACAGGATATTTGTATTTAAGAGATTATTTGTTGAAAAAAATTGATTGAAGATTTTAAAATTTCGGAGAAATAATTGTGTAATAATTGTTTCATGGTAATGAAAACTAATGAATTGACTTTTAGCAGGGCATGAGTTCTAGGACTCAAAATGTTAACATTGAAGTAAGAAGGATGATGATGTGATTATTATCAAATGAGGAAATTTCTCAGAATAAGTTAGGATTTAGAGTTGTGTATGAAAGTGTTTCAAATAAAATTTGCAACTTTGAATCTTTCGAGTGATAGTGAGAGTTCGAGAACTCGGTATGAATAATCTGACAGTCGCATAGTCAGGTATAAATAAATGTTAAAGCAGTAACTTTCAACTATATAATGATCGTTTGAATTCAGCCTTAATTGGCCCGAGAGGAGGATACGTTAAAGTATGATGGAATCATTTCAGTTGTTACAACAGTTTTTCAGAGGTAGTGAGTGTAGCTCAAGTCACAACTTGAGATGGTGTGTTTCACCTTTGATTTTTGAATTGACAATGATCGATTATTGTTTGAGTATGACACCATTACTTACATGGTGCCAAGTTGTCTACTATAAGTAAATGCACGAGTGCAGAAGTTTCTTGACTATGATAGTCAAAACGATACACGTATGGAGATTCTATTCTTCAAATTTACCATCTCGACATAGAAAATGTAATAGCGAATATGGTGTTTGTGATATCGATGTTTGAGGGTTCAAATGACATGGGTCTATGAAAGTCATATGTAAATTTACACCAAAAGTGTAATAACAGAGAGGATCTGGATATAACAAGTGATGATTAAGTATCAATGATCAGGAGATATCCATTTAGGATAAATGAATGTAAAATTTCAAGATTCGATTGTTTACAACTTTTATGGTACATGAAAGTTTGTTAAATGAGTATGAGATAGATATATAGTTTGATTAGAATGAGTTCTTCGTATCTGCTAATATTAAGATGATCATTTTTCTCCTTTCATGCCCTTGCATTTAGGTTTTTGAACAGATAGCTTGAGAGTTTTCTTTGATTCACTTTCTATTCCATACGTCATGATATTGGAATATTTCTATGAATTACCGTAATATAATCACGTTGGCCACCGTCATTATATTTCACTAATTCATATTTCCATTCCAAGGTCACTCCATAAGGTCAGGATATGTGATCAATGATGATTTCTAATATAGTGTGTTAAGGATATCAGTAATCTTAGCTGGATTGACAACATGTTGGTTTTAAGTCAAAACTTGCACTTGGAAAAGTTTGCGTAGAGTTGTTCTTTTTTTTAAAAGTTCAAGAATGAATTTGCAAATGTTGCTCATGTTCTTTCTCACTCTTGGAGCAAATCGAAATGTCATCCATGAAAACAGTTACGAACTTGTCGAGTTATGGTTGGCTAGTTTTAAGTTGCAGTCTTTATAGACTTGGTTAACTTTCATATCTTTGGAAGTTATGGAAGTTGTGAAAGTTATGAAATGTACGTGGCCAAACGAGAAACTTATGAAATATCGTGGTAAGAGTTGGTGCAGTTGGACGAACCATGATTCTTCACTACATAGGCGACAGTACAATTAGAATAGGACACCCTAAACACTTGAGTGATACGAGTGATCCACTAGTGAGGAGCCTGATCATGTATACTCTACATCTGAGAGTTGGAAAGTACGCCTTTTTCACTATGGACGCGATTGAAATCTAGCGACCAAATCATCGAAGCTCGAAACTTTTTCTAATACTTTCGAAAGATGTGCCGACTTCTGATGAAGGCATAATAAAAAGATCTACGGGTGGGGCAAGGGAGAATCTATTAGGAAGATCCTTATATTCCCGCTTTTTTCTTTAGGACAAGCAAAGCCAAGTGGGGTATTTGATATCGGTCAAAAAGTCACATTTTTATCTCCAATATTAAGCCTTAGACCAAAAAAGATTTAAACTTTGTCGGCAAAATTATCACTTTTCGGTTGATTTTGTAGATTAAGTAATTGCGAAGGCGATGCAAAAAGAATCAAGTAAAACGGAGCTAAAACGAAGATTCTAGAGCGAAAACGGTGAAAGACAAGAAATCAAATTACGATCCAGCAAATCAGCAAGCCAAACGGCTTGCCAAACGGCCTGCCAGTGTGGTAAACGGTCTGTCAAATGGCCTGCCAATGTGGCAAATGGCCTGCCAAACGCCCAGATCAAACGGCCTCGTTAAACGGCTTGCCTTAGCAAACGGGCCCTGCAAACGGCTTGCCAAACGGCCTGCCAGCCGTTTGCAGGCAAATTCCAAGTCTATTTAAAGGGCTTTCTCCATCCATTTCAACACACACTCAATTTGCAATTCATTTCATATTTTCAAGCTTTTAGTTAGTTTTTAGTAGTAGTTAGCTTAGCTTTTATTTTCCGGAGGATATCCTGGCGAGTCCTTGCGATCTCGGGCATATTTCTTCGGCCTTTTCAGGTTTTTATCCGAAACGCTTATCTTTTGTATTAAACATGTGTTCTTACTTTTTATGTTTAATAATGCGTTCCGATATTACCATGATAGCTTAATTAATCTGTATGTTTCCATGATAGAAGTTTGGGTTAGCGTAATTATATTAATTTAGTACGCTTACTGTTATAATACTGAACTAGGAAGTCTGATAGATTTGTGTGCTAGCATCTTAAGGATTGACCAACCTAGGTTGTGATCAGGGCTTGTCCACCTATATGAAACTAGCTACTTCATAGGATTAAGACCCCTGGTTATACTGTATCTGAAGATTCTATGAACTCGGTATGACCGGAGTTCCCGAGTGGCATCTAATGCGCTTTTAGGACACGGAACTTAGGAATTGAGACATGAATGACCTAGTATGCCTATTGACTGTCCCAAAGAGACTTCTTAGGAGCTGTTAAGATCTAGTTAGTGCCTTCACTGTGTGACTCAAGCCTATTGCATGTTCTTGTCTGATTGTTGCCTTAGGTCTTAGTCATATCAACTGAAATGTCCCGTTCTAATTGATTAAAAACGTTCCATATTAATTGATTTCGTTGCGAGGTTTTGACCTCTATATGAGACGTTTTTCAAAGACTGCATTCATTTTTAAAACAAACCATAACCTTTATTTCATAAATAAAGGTTTAAAAAGCTTTACGTAGATTATCAAATAATGATAAACTAAAATATCCTGTTTACACACGACCATTACATAATGGTTTACAATACAAATATGTTACATCGAAATCAGTTTCTTAAATGCAGTTTTTACACAATATCATACAAACATGGACTCCAAATCTTGTCCTTATTTTAGTATGCAACAGCGGAAGCTCTTAATATTCACCTGAGAATAAACATGCTTTAAACGTCAACAAAAATGTTGGTGAGTTATAGGTTTAACCTATATATATCAAATCGTAACAATAGACCACAAGATTTCATATTTCAATACACATCCCATACATAGGGATAAAAATCATTCATATGGTGAACACCTGGTAACCGACAATAACAAGATGCATATATAAGAATATCCCCATCATTCCGGGACACCCTTCGGATATGATATAAATTTCGAAGTACTAAAGCATCCGGTACTTTGGATGGGGTTTGTTAGGCCCAATAGATCTATCTTTAGGATTCGCGTCAATTAGGGTGTCTGTTCCCTAATTCTTAGATCACCAGACTTAATAAAAAGGGGCATATTCGATTTCGATAATTCAACCATAGAATGTAGTTTCACGTACTTGTGTCTATTTTGTAAATCATTTATAAAACCTGCATGTATTCTCATCCCAAAAATATTAGATTTTAAAAGTGGGACTATAACTCACTTTCACAGATTTTTACTTCGTCGGGAAGTAAGACTTGGCCACTGGTTGATTCACGAACCTATAACAATATATACATATATATATCAAAGTATGTTCAAAATATATTTACAACACTTTTAATATATTTTGATGTTTTAAGTTTATTAAGTCAGATGTCCTCGTTAGTAACCTACAACTAGTTGTCCACAGTTAGATATACAGAAATAAATCGATAAATATTATCTTGAATCAATCCACGACCCAGTGTATACGTATCTCAGTATTGATCACAACTCAAACTATATATATTTTGGAATCAACCTCAACCCTGTATAGCTAACTCCAACATTCACATATAGAGTGTCTATGGTTGTTCCGAAATATATATAGATGTGTCGACATGATAGGTTGAAACATTGTATACGTGTCTATGGTATCTCAAGATTACATAATATACAATACAAGTTGATTAAGTTATGGTTGGAATAGATTTGTTACCAATTTTCACGTAGCTAAAATGAGAAAAATTATCCAATCTTGTTTTACCCATAACTTCTTCATTTTAAATCCGTTTTGAGTGAATCAAATTGCTATGGTTTCATATTGAACTCTATTTTATGAATCTAAACATAAAAAGTATAGGTTTATAGTCGGAAAAATAAGTTACAAGTCATTTTTATAAAGGTAGTCATTTCAGTCGAAAGAACGACGTCTAGATGACCATTTTAGAAAACATACTTCCACTTTGAGTTTAACCATAATTTTTGGATATAGTTTCATGTTCATAATTAAAATCATTTTCTCATAATAACAACTTTTAAATCAAAGTTTATCATAGTTTTTAATTAACTAACCCAAAACAGCCCGCGGTGTTACTACGACGGCGTAAATCCGGTTTTACGGTGTTTTTCGTGTTTCCAGGTTTTAAATCATTAAGTTAGCATATCATATAGATATAGAACATGTGTTTAGTTGGTTTTAAAAGTCAAGTTAGAAGGATTAACTTTTGTTTGCGAACAAGTTTAGAATTAACTAAACTATGTTCTAGTGATTACAAGTTTAAACCTTCTAATAAGATAGCTTTATATGTATGAATCGAATGATGTTATGAACATCATTACTACCTTAAGTTCCTTGGATAAACCTACTGGAAAAGAGAAAAATGGATCTAGCTTCAACAGATCCTTGGATGGCTCGAAGTTCTTGAAGCAGAATCATGACACGAAAACAAGTTCAAGTAAGATCATCACTTGAAATAAGATTGTTATAGTTATAGAAATTGAACCAAAGTTTGAATATGATTATTACCTTGTATTAGAATGATAACCTACTGTAAGAAACAAAGATTTTTTGAGGTTGGATGATCACCTTACAAGATTGGAAGTGAGCTAGCAAACTTGAAAGTATTCTTGATTTTATGAAACTAGAACTTTTGGAATTTATGAAGAACACTTAGAACTTGAAGATAGAACTTGAGAGAGATCAATTAGATGAAGAAAATTGAAGAATGAAAGTGTTTGTAGGTGTTTTTGGTCATTGGTGTATGGATTAGATATAAAGGATATGTAATTTTGTTTTCATGTAAATAAGTCATGAATGATTACTCATATTTTTGTAATTTTATGAGATATTTCATGCTAGTTGCCAAATGATGGTTCCCACATGTGTTAGGTGACTCACATGGGCTGCTAAGAGCTGATCATTGGAGTGTATATACCAATAGTACATACATCTAAAAGCTGTGTATTGTACGAGTACGAATACGGGTGCATACGAGTAGAATTGTTGATGAAACTGAACGAGGATGTAATTGTAAGCATTTTTGTTAAGTAGAAGTATTTTGATAAGTGTATTGAAGTCTTTCAAAAGTGTATAAATACATATTAAAACACTACATGTATATACATTTTAACTGAGTCGTTAAGTCATCGTTAGTCGTTACATGTAAATGTTGTTTTGAAACCTTTAGGTTAACGATCTTCTTAAATGTTGTTAACCCAATGTTTATAATATCAAAAGAGATTTTAAATTATTATATTATCATGATATTATGATGTACGAATATCTCTTAATATGATATATATACATTAAATGTGGTTACAACGATAATCGTTACATATATGTCTCGTTTCAAAATCATTAAGTTAGTAGTCTTGTTTTTACATATGTAGTTCATTGTTAATATAATTAATGATATGTTTACTTATCATAATATCATGTTAACTATATATATAACCATATATATGTCATCATATAGTTTTCACAAGTTTTAACGTTCGTGAATCACCGGTCAACTTGGGTGGTCAATTGTCTATATGAAACCTATTTCAATTAATCAAGTCTAAACAAGTTTGATTGCTTAACATGTTGGAAACATTTAATCATGTAAATATCAATCTCAATTAATATATATAAACATGGAAAAGTTCGGGTCACTACAGTACCTACCCGTTAAATAAATTTCGTCCCGAAATTTTAAGCTGTTGAAGGTGTTGACGAATCTTCTGGAAATAGATGCGGGTATTTCTTCTTCATCTGATCTTCACGCTCCCAGGTGAACTCGGGTCCTCTACGAGCATTCCATCGAACCTTAACAATTGGTATCTTGTTTTGCTTAAGTCTTTTAACCTCACGATCCATTATTTCGACGGGTTCTTCGATGAATTGAAGTTTTTCGTTGATTTGGATTTCATCTAACGGAATAGTGAGATCTTCTTTAGCAAAACATTTCTTCAAATTCGAGACGTGGAAAGTGTTATGTACAGCCGCGAGTTGTTGAGGTAACTCTAGTCGGTAAGCTACTGGTCCGACACGATCAATAATCTTGAATGGTCCAATATACCTTGGATTTAATTTCCCTCGTTTACCAAATCGAACAACGCCTTTCCAAGGTGCAACTTTAAGCATGACCATCTCTCCAATTTCAAATTCTATATCTTTTCTTTTAATGTCAGCGTAGCTCTTTTGTCGACTTTGGGCGGTTTTCAACCGTTGTTGAATTTGGATGATCTTCTCGGTAGTTTCTTGTATAATCTCCGGACCCGTAATCTGTCTATCCCCCACTTCACTCCAACAAATCGGAGACCTGCACTTTCTACCATAAAGTGCTTCAAACGGCGCCATCTCAATGCTTGAATGGTAGCTGTTGTTGTAGGAAAATTCTGCTAACGGTAGATGTCGATCCCAACTGTTTCCGAAATCAATAACACATGCTCGTAGCATGTCTTCAAGCGTTTGTATCGTCCTTTCGCTCTGCCCATCAGTTTGTGGATGATAGGCAGTACTCATGTCTAGACGAGTTCCTAATGCTTGCTGTAATGTCTGCCAGAATCTTGAAATAAATCTGCCATCCCTATCAGAGATAATAGAGATTGGTATTCCATGTCTGGAGACGACTTCCTTCAAATGCAGTCGTGCTAACTTCTCCATCTTGTCATCTTCTCTTATTGGTAGGAAGTGTGCTGATTTGGTGAGACGATCAACTATTACCCAAATAGTATCAAAACCACTTGCAGTCCTTGGCAATTTAGTGATGAAATCCATGGTAATGTTTTCCCATTTCCATTCCGGGATTTCGGGTTGTTGAAGTAGACCTGATGGTTTCTGATGCTCAGCTTTGACCTTAGAACACGTCAAACATTCTCCTACGTATTTAGCAACATCGACTTTCATACCCGGCCACCAAAAATGTTTCTTGAGATCCTTGTACATCTTCCCCGTTCCAGGATGTATTGAGTATCTGGTTTTATGAGCTTCTCTAAGTACCATTTCTCTCATATCTCCAAATTTTGGTACCCAAATCCTTTCAGCCCTATACCGGGTTCCGTCTTCCCGAATATTAAGATGCTTCTCCGATCCTTTGGGTATTTCATCCTTTAAATTTTCCTCTTTTAAAACTCCTTGTTGCGCCTCCTTTATTTGAGTAGTAATGTTATTATGAATCATTATATTCATAGATTTTACTCGAATGGGTTCTCTGTCCTTCCTGCTCAAGGCATCGGCTACCACATTTGCCTTCCCCGGGTGGTAACGAATCTCAAAGTCGTAATCATTCAATAATTCAATCCACCTACGCTGCCTCATATTCAGTTGTTTCTGATTATATATGTGTTGAAGACTTTTGTGGTCGGTATATATAATACTTTTGACCCCATATAAGTAGTACCTCCAAGTCTTTAATGCAAAAACAACCGCGCCTAATTCCAAATCATGCGTCGTATAATTTTGTTCGTGAATATTCAATTGTCTAGACGCATAAGCAATCACCTTCGTTCGTTGCATTAATACACAACCGAGACCTTGCTTTGATGCATCACAATAAATCACAAAATCATCATTCCCTTCAGGCAATGACAATATAGGTGCCGTAGTTAGCTTTTTCTTCAATAACTGAAACGCTTTCTCTTGTTCATCATTCCATTCAAATTTCTTCCCTTTATGCGTTAATGCAGTCAAGGGTTTTGCTATTCTGGAAAAGTCTTGGATGAACCTTCTGTAGTAACCAGCTAGTCCTAAAAACTGGCGTATGTGTTTCGGAGTTTTTGGGGTTTCCCACTTTTCAACAGTTTCTATCTTTGCCGGATCCACCTTAATACCTTCTTTGTTCACTATGTGAGGTCGGAATTGAACTTCTTCCAACCAAAATGCACACTTTGAAAACTTAGCGTACAATTCTTCCTTCCTCAATACTTCTAACACATTTCTCAAATGTTCACCGTGTTCTTGGTCATTCTTTGAGTAAATAAGTATGTCATCAATGAAAACAATGACAAACTTGTCAAGGTATGGTCCACACACTCGGTTTATAAGGTCCATGAACACAGCTGGTGCATTAGTTAAACCAAACGGCATGACCATAAACTCGTAATGACCGTAACGTGTTCTGAAAGCAGTCTTTGGAATATCATCTTCTTTCACCCGCATTTGATGATACCCGGAACGTAAGTCAATCTTTGAATAAACAGACGAGCCTTGTAGTTGATCAAATAAGTCGTCGATTCTCAGTAGTGGGTAGCGGTTCTTGATGGTAAGTTTGTTCAACTCTCGGTAGTCGATACACAACCTGAATGTACCATCTTTCTTCTTGACAAACAAAACAGGAGCTCCCCACGGTGATGTGCTTGGTCGAATGAAACCACGCTCTAAAAGTTCTTGTAATTGGCTTTGCAGTTCTTTCATCTCGCTGGGTGCGAGTCTGTAAGGAGCACGAGCTATTGGTGCAGCTCCTGGTACAAGATCTATTTGAAATTCAACGGATCGATGTGGGGGTAATCCCGGTAATTCTTTCGGAAATACATCAGGAAATTCTTTTGCGACGGGAACATCATTGATGCTCTTTTCTTCAGTTTGTACTTTCTCGACGTGTGCTAGAACAGCATAGCAACCTTTTCTTATTAGTTTTTGTGCCTTCAAATTACTAATAAGATGTAGCTTCGTGTTGCCCTTTTCTCCGTACACCATTAAGGGTTTTCCTTTTTCTCGTATAATGCGAATTGCATTTTTGTAACAAACGATCTCCGCTTTCACTTCTTTCAACCAGTCCATACCGATTATCACATCAAAACTCCCTAACTCTACTGGTATCAAATCAATCTTAAATGTTTCGCTAACCAGTTTAATTTCTCGATTCCGACATATATTATCTGCTGAAATTAATTTACCATTTGCTAATTCGAGTAAAAATTTACTATCCAAAGGCGTTAATGGACAACTTAATTTAGCACAAAAATCTCTACTCATATAGCTTCTATCCGCACCCGAATCAAATAAAACGTAAGCAGATTTATTGTCAATAAGAAACGTACCCGTAACAAGCTCCGGGTCTTCCTGTGCCTCTACCGCATTAATATTGAAAACTCTTCCACGGCCTTGTCCATTCGTGTTCTCCTGGTTCGGGCAATTTCTAATAATGTGGCCTGGTTTTCCACATTTATAACAAACTACATTGGCATAACTTGCTCCGACACTACTTGCTCCGCCATTACTCGTTCCGACACCATTTGTTCCTTTCGTTCTGTTAACCCCTGGTCCGTAGACCTCACACTTCGCCGCGCTATGACCATTTCTTTTACACTTGTTGCAAAATTTGGTGCAGAACCCCGAGTGATACTTTTCACACCTTTATCATAGCTGCTTCTGATTGTTGTTGTTGTTGCGGTTATTATTGTTGTTGGGATGATTGTTGTAGTTGCTGTTGTTGTTGTTGTTGTTGTTGTTGTTAGGCCGTCTGTTGTAGTTGCGATTGATGTTGCGATTGTTGGGATAATTGTTGCGATTATTGTTGTAATTGCTGTTGTTGTTGTATTGGTGATTCTTATCACCGTTTTCCTCCCACTTTCTTTTGACTTGCTTCACATTGGCCTCTTCAGCAGTCTGTTCTTTAATTCTTTCTTCAATCTGGTTCACTAGTTTGTGAGCCATTCTACATGCCTGTTGTATGGAGGCGGGCTCGTGTGAACTTATATCTTCTTGGATTCTTTCCGGTAATCCTTTCACAAACGCGTCGATCTTCTCTTCCTCATCTTCGAATGCTCCCGGACACAATAGGCACAATTCTGTGAATCGTTTTTCGTACGTGGTAATATCAAATCCTTGGGTTCGTAACCCTCTAAGTTCTGTCTTGAGCTTATTGACCTCGGTTCTGGGACGGTACTTCTCGTTCATCAAGTGCTTGAATGCTGACCACGGTAGTGCGTACGCATCGTCTTGTCCCACTTGCTCTAGATAGGTATTCCACCATGTTAACGCAGAACCTGTGAAGGTATGCGTAGCGTACTTTACTTTGTCCTCTTCAGTACACTTACTTATGGCAAACACCGATTCGACCTTCTCGGTCCACCGTTTCAATCCGATCGGTCCTTTGGTTCCATCAAATTCCAAAGGTTTGCAGGCAGTGAATTCTTTGTAGGTGCATCCTACACGATTTCCTGTACTGCTAGATCCAAGGTTATTGTTGGTATGTAGCGCAGCCTGTACTGCGGCTATGTTTGAAGCTATAAAAGTACGGAATTCCTCTTCATTCATATTCACGGTGTGTCGAGTAGTCGGTGCCATTTCCTTCAAAATAGTTAAATGGAACAAGTTAATCATACAGAATATTAAGAGTAGTTAATAGTATTTCGTAGCATAATATGAACTCATTTATAAAAGCTTTTTCTTCATATTAGCGTTTTATAAGTTTAAATTCGGGTAGTACCTACCCGTTAAGTTCATACTTAGTAGCTAATATACAATTCAACTACTACAATTCTATATGAAAAACTGATTATAATAATATTTCGCGTTCAAACTTTTACACAACATTTTACAAACTTACAATACCGCTTATTTTACATATAGCATGAAATATAGCACACAATAAATTTGATACAAGATGGTTGTGAAGATAATTCTAGCTAGTACACAAGTCGTTCAGCAAAGGCAATAAAGACACGTAATTCATACGTCCAGAAACAAGTCATGCATTCTGGTTTTACTAGGACTACTTCCCATCCTTGGTCTTGTGGAACATAACCGTTATGGCCGTTGATAAGACAGCGTGTTGTAACGTCGTCAAAGGGACGAGGGTTACGTAATGTCCAACAGTCCCGTAACAATCTAAAAACCTCATTTCTTACCCCAATTACCGACTCCGTCACTTGTGGAAACGTTTTGTTTAATAGTTGTAGCCCGATGTTCTTGTTCTCACTTTGGTGAGAAGCGAACATTACTAATCCGTAAGCATAACATGCTTCTTTATGTTGCATGTTAGCCGCTTTTTCTAAATCACGAAGTCCAATATTCGGATATATTGAGTCAAAATAATTTCTTAACCCGTTGCGTAAAATAGCATTTGGGTTCCCCGCAATATATGTGTCAAAGTAAACACATCGTAACTTATGGGTTTCCCAATGTTATATCCCCCATCTTTTAAACGAAAGTCTCTTATAAACCAAGACATTCTTGGAACGTTCTTCGAATGTCTTACAAACTGATCTCGCCTTAAATAGTTGTGCCGAGGAATTCTGACCGACTCTAGACAAGATTTCATCAATCATGTCTCCGGGTAGGTCTCTTAAAATATTGGGTTGTCTATCCATTTTGTGTTTTTAAACTGTAAAATAGACAAGAGTTAGATTCATAAAAAAAATACTTATTAATACAAGCAATTTTTACATATATCATAAAGCATAAGCACACTATATTACATATATTACACCACACGAATACAACTATCTTATTCCAACTCGCTCGTTTCTTCTTCTTCGGTTTTGGTTCGTTTTGCCAGGTTTCTAGGGATATATGATGTTCCCCTAATACGAGCCGTAATTTTCCACATTGGTTTAGAAAAACCTGGTGGTTTAGAGGTTCCCGGGTCATTGTTACAACTTAAGGACTTCGGGGGTTGACGATACATATAAAGTTCATCGGGGTTGGAATTAGATTTCTCTATTTTTATGCCCTTTCCCTTATTATTTTCTTTTGCCTTTTTAAATTCAGTTGGGGTAATTTCTATAACATCATCGGAATTCTCGTCGGAATCCGATTCATCGGAGAATTGGCAATCATCCCAATATTTTGCTTCCTTGGTGGAAACACCATTGACCATAATTAACCTTGGTCAGTTGGTTGAGGATTTTCTTTTACTTAACCGTTTTATTATTTCCCCCACCGGTTCTATTTCTTCATCCGGTTCCTCCTCTTCCGGTTCTGATTCTTCTTCCGGTTCCGACTCTTCTTCCGGTTCCTCTTCGGGAACTTGTGAATCAGTCCACGAATCATTCCAATTTACATTTGACTCTTCATTATTATTAGGTGAGTCAATGGGACTTGTTCTAGAGGTAGACATCTATCACATAATATCAAACGCGTTAAGAGATTAATATATCACATAATATTCACATGTTAAAATATATAGTTTCCAACAAAATTTGTTAAGCAATCATTTTTCAAGTAAACACGGTCGAAGTCCAGACTCACTAATGCATCCTAACAAACTCGATAAGACACACTAATGCAAAATTCTGGTTCTCTAAGACCAACGCTCTGATACCAACTGAAATGTCCCGTTCTTATTGATTAAAAACGTTCCATATTAATTGATTTCGTTGCGAGGTTTTGACCTCTATATGAGACGTTTTTCAAAGACTGCATTGATTTTTAAAACAAACCATAACCTTTATTTCATAAATAAAGGTTTAAAAAGCTTTACGTAGATTATCAAATAATGATAATCTAAAATATCCTGTTTACACACGACCATTACATAATGGTTTACAATACAAATATGTTACATCGAAATCAGTTTCTTAAATGCAGTTTTTACACAATATCATACAAACATGGACTCCAAATCTTGTCCTTATTTTAGTATGCAACAGCGGAAGCTCTTAATATTCACCTGAGAATAAACATGCTTTAAACGTCAACAAAAATGTTGGTGAGTTATAGGTTTAACCTATATATATCAAATCGTAACAATAGACCACAAGATTTCATATTTCAATACACATCCCATACATAGGGATAAAAATCATTCATATGGTGAACACCTGGTAACCGACAATAACAAGATGCATATATAAGAATATCCCCATTATTCCGGGACACCCTTCGGATATGATATAAATTTCGAAGTACTAAAGCATCCTGTACTTTGGATGGGGTTTGTTAGGCCCAATAGATCTATCTTTAGGATTCGCGTCAATTAGGGTGTCTGTTCCCTAATTCTTAGATTACCAGACTTAATAAAAAGGGGCATATTCGATTTCGATAATTCAACCATAGAATGTAGTTTCACGTACTTGTGTCTATTTTGTAAATCATTTATAAAACCTGCATGTATTCTCATCCCAAAAATATTAGATTTTAAAAGTGGGACTATAACTCACTTTCACAGATTTTTACTTCGTCGGGAAGTAAGACTTGGCCACTGGTTGATTCACGAACCTATAACAATATATACATATATATCAAAGTATGTTCAAAATATATTTACAACACTTTTAATATATTTTGATGTTTTAAGTTTATTAAGTCAGCTGTCCTCGTTAGTAACCTACAACTAGTTGTCCACAGTTAGATGTACAGAAATAAATCAATAAATATTATCTTGAATCAATCCACGACCCAGTGTATACGTATCTCAGTATTGATCACAACTCAAACTATATATATTTTGGAATCAACCTCAACCCTGTATAGCTAACTCCAACATTCACATATAGAGTGTCTATGGTTGTTCCGAAATATATATAGATGTGTCGACATGATAGGTCGAAACATTGTATACGTGTCTATGGTATCTCAAGATTACATAATATACAATACAAGTTGATTAAGTTATGGTTGGAATAGATTTGTTACCAATTTTCACGTAGCTAAAATGAGAAAAATTATCCAATCTTGTTTTACCCATAACTTCTTCATTTTAAATCCGTTTTGAGTGAATCAAATTGCTATGGTTTCATATTGAACTCTATTTTATGAATATAAACAGAAAAAGTATAGGTTTATTGTCGTAAAAATAAGTTACAAGTCGTTTTTGTAAAGGTAGTCATTTCAGTCGAAAGAACGACGTCTAGATGACCATTTTAGAAAACATACTTCCACTTTGAGTTTAACCATAATTTTTGGATATAGTTTCATGTTCATAATAAAAATCATTTTCTCATAATAACAACTTTTAAATCAAAGTTTATCATAGTTTTTAATTAACTAACCCAAAACAGCCCGCGGTGTTACTACGACGGCGTAAATCCGGTTTTACGGTGTTTTTCGTGTTTCCAGGTTTTAAATCATTAAGTTAGCATATCATATAGATATAGAACATGTGTTTAGTTGGTTTTAAAAGTCAAGTTAGAAGGATTAACTTTTGTTTGCGAACAAGTTTAGAATTAACTAAACTATGTTCTAGTGATTACAAGTTTAAACCTTCTAATAAGATAGCTTTATATGTATGAATCGAATGATGTTATGAACATCATTACTACCTTAAGTTCCTTAGATAAACCTACTGGAAAAGAGAAAAATGGATCTAGCTTCAACAGATCCTTGGATGGCTCGAAGTTCTTGAAGCAGAATCATGACACGAAAACAAGTTCAAGTATGATCATCACTTGAAATAAGATTGTTATAGTTATAGAAATTGAACCAAAGTTTGAATATGATTATTACCTTGTATTAGAATGATAACCTACTGTAAGAAACAAAGATTTCTTGAGGTTGGATGATCACCTTACAAGATTGGAAGTGAGCTAGCAAACTTGAAAGTATTCTTGATTTTATGAAACTAGAACTTTTGGAATTTATGAAGAACACTTAGAACTTGAAGATAGAACTTGAGAGAGATCAATTAGATGAAGAAAATTGAAGAATGAAAGTGTTTGTAGGTGTTTTTGGTCATTGGTGTATGGATTAGATATAAAGGATATGTAATTTTGTTTTCATGTAAATAAGTCATGAATGATTACTCATATTTTTGTAATTTTATGAGATATTTCATGCTAGTTGCCAAATGATGGTTCCCACATGTGTTAGGTGACTCACATGGGCTGCTAAGAGCTGATCATTGGAGTGTATATACCAATAGTACATACATCTAAAAGCTGTGTATTGTACGAGTACGAATACGGGTGCATACGAGTAGAATTGTTGATGAAACTGAACGAGGATGTAAATGTAAGCATTTTTGTTAAGTAGAAGTATTTTGATAAGTGTATTGAAGTCTTTCAAAAGTGTATAAATACATATTAAAACACTACATGTATATACATTTTAACTGAGTCGTTAAGTCATCGTTAGTCGTTACATGTAAATGTTGTTTTGAAACCTTTAGGTTAACGATCTTGTTAAATGTTGTTAACCCAATGTTTATAATATCAAAAGAGATTTTAAATTATTATATTATCATGATATTATGATGTACGAATATCTCTTAATATGATATATATACATTAAATGTGGTTACAACGATAATCGTTACATATATGTCTCGTTTCAAAATCATTAAGTTAGTAGTCTTGTTTTTACATATGTAGTTCATTGTTAATATAATTAATGATATGTTTACTTATCATAATATCATGTTAACTATATATATAACCATATATATGTCATCATATAGTTTTCACAAGTTTTAACGTTCGTGAATCACTGGTCAACTTGGGTGGTCAATTGTCTATATGAAACCTATTTCAATTAATCAAGTCTTAACAAGTTTGATTGCTTAACATGTTGGAAACATTTAATCATGTAAATATCAATCTCAATTAATATATATAAACATGGAAAAGTGCGGGTCACTACATCAACTGTTTAGGTATTCATTAGGTTTCTATCTGCTTTACTATCAGTATATCAACTGTAATGCTGTATAATGTTTGAATTGATATGATCTCATTAGTATGATGGAACGGTTGTTAGTTTTCATTTAAGGTTTTGCCAACTTAAACAGACGAATTCCTTCCATTTGTGATCAGTGTTCAATCAACACGGCACGTTGTTATTCAGTTAACTAAACTGATAACGAGGGTTAGGATTAGAGCTCAACTCACTAATAAACCTAGTACTTTACTGAGGATAACCTCCGAGGTATTGCTACCTTTCAATTATACGAACAAGTGACATGCTTCTCACTGCTCGAAGAGAACTCCGAGAGTTCAGAGACAAGTAGGTCTGTGTAATTGGCTCATCCAACCAGATCTACATCATTCCAAGCATAGTCTTAACATAAGCATAATTACCTTTCCCTAACCCAATACTGATATCTTGGTCAACATTTCCCCGATTTGCATACTCCGGATATCCTTTCACTTTATTTACTTTTTTGCACTTAGGACTTTTAGCTTAAACCAACTACTATCCTTTATCCAGGTAATTTAACTAAAAGACAATTATCCGCTTGATCTTCAATTCGTTAATCAGCAAAAAAACACGACACTAGGTTAACTTACACCTTCTACACCTTAAAAAGTAAAAGTAAATTTAGGCCCCGCACAATATAAATAAACAAAACCACTGTGTGCTACCTTGATCAACTGAATCCGGACATCTTGCGACCTAACAACACCGCACGAATAAAACCGTCCATTTCGGCCATATTGTAAGTAGCACATCAATGATTTAGAATTAGCGGCCGTGGTTTTTGCTTTAAAAAAATGGCATCATTATCTTTATGGTGTGAAGTTCTCCATCTACACCGATTACAAAAACTTAAAATACTTGTTCGACCAAAGAGATTTGATTAATAGGCAAAGGAGATGGCTCGACTTGGTGAAAGATTACGATTGTGAAATTTTGTACCATCCGGGGAAGGCTAATGTGGTGGCGGATGCTCTAAGTATAAATTTAAACCATCAAAGAATTAAGGTAACGAGTTTAGTCAAGGTAATATCACCTTAAATTTTTCGGGGAGCGCAAAATGAAGCATTAACCCCCGAGAATGTAAAAAGAGAAAGAATTAAAGGGCAAGTTGATGAATTTATGGTAGATTCTCGAGGTCTAAGGCTTAGATATGGAAGAATTTGGGTACCTTTACAAAATGGTGTTAGAAATGAGCTCCTAGATATAGCTCACAAATCTAAGTATTCAATTCACCCCTGTGCTACAAAAATGTATAGAGACTTAAGAAGAGATTATTGGTGGCTGGGAATGAAAAGGGATATAGTAAAGTATGTTCATAAGTGTCTCACTTGTCTTCAAGTTAAAGCCGATCATCAAATGCCGTATGGTAAACTTCAACCACTTGAGGTACCGGTATGGAAATGGGAACATATCACTATGGATTTAGTGACCAAGTTGCCTAAGACCCTTCGATAACACGACGCCATTTGAGTTATTTTTGATAGATTGACTAAGAGTGCATTATTTTTGGCAATAAGAGAAGCTTCATCTTCGAAATCAATGTCTAAGTTATATATGAAGGAAGTTGTTGCAAGACATGGAGTGCCGGTTACCATTGTTTCGGATCGTGACACTCGATTTACCTCACGGTATTGGAGAAAATCCCAAGAAGAGATGGGTACTAAGCTACATATAAGCACCGTGTTTCACCCATAAACGGATGGTCAAAGTGAACGGACTATCCAAACTTTGGAGGATATGTTGAGGGCATGTGCCATAGACTTTGGTGGTAGTTGGGATACCCACCTTCCTTTAGTTAAATTTTCGTATAATAATAGTTATCATTCTACCATCGAAATGGCACCTTATGAGATGTTATATGGGAGAAGATGTAGAACTCTGATTTGTTGGGGTGAAGTGGGTCAAAGAGAATTAGGGAGTACAAAAATAGTGCAACAAACTACCGAAAAGATAGTCAAATCCGTGAAAGGATGAAAGCGGCACAAGATCGACAAAAATCGTATGCGGATAAGAGAAGGAGGCCGATAGAATTTCAAGTAGGTGATAAGGTGATGCTTAAAGTTTCACCATGGAAAGTATTATTCGTTTTAGGAAAAGAGGTAAATTGGGTCCAAGATTTGTGGGACCTTTCGAGATTATTGCGAGGATTGGAAAAGTAGCCTACTGTTTAGCCTTGCCTGATGAACTAAGTTGTAAGATCCTGAATTTTGTGCATCAGAAAATGTTCCTGAAAGTGTCAATAAATGTGTGCATCAGAAAGCGCCACTAAATGTCTACCAAACACTTATGCATTTTCAGAATTTACATCAGAATCAGGATTAGTCAGAATCAGTCCCTGAACTTCAGAATCTGTTTAGATCCTCGTGCGCACCGCGCACATTAAAGGGAGCGCGTCGCGCACTCTGCTTGGCGACAGATTTCTGTTTTTTCTATTTTTATGTTAAATGAGGGGCTTTTTGGTCTTTTTACTTGGGGATGGATATGTGGCCATATTAGCAATTTTAGATCCACTTTTGGATCATTTTCACATCCACAACTCTCTCATCTTTAAACCCTAGAGAGAGGAAGAGTTTTTAGAGAGGGAAAGCTCTACTTGGAGAAGAAGGAAGTTGTTTCGGGCTAAGGTGCAAGAGTTAAGGTTGTTCGCCTCATTAACGGCTACATTTTGATAGTGTTGGTAAGCTTTAACTTCGAATTTAATTGTTAAGATTCTTGTTTATGTTTAGGGTTTGAGCTTGTTGGGGTTCTAATCCCCATTTCTCATGAAATTGGGGGTTTTGTTGTATTGCTAGTGTAAGTAAACCCGATTATTGTGGGTTTAGGGTTTGATGATGAATTTGAAAGTATTCATCATGGTTTGGGTGTTAATTCACTAGATTGTAAGTGTGTTGGTGTTTTAGATGTTCATAAGAACATTTTTGTTGGTCAAATGGGTGTAAACCTTGATTTGGTGTCAAACTAAGTTATGGGTCAAGATTTGATGAATCGAGTATATAAATATTTGATTTAGGTGTAAATTGGTGTTTTGAAAATATAATCACTAGCCGTTAGTGATTTTGAGCGTTTTTGGGACTTATGTCAAAATGGGTTGACTTTGATTGGGTCGAATTTGGTAATGACACTAATTTGGATTAAATGGATGTTAAACGCTTTTGTTAAGTGTTAAATGACATTTTCGAATGATGTAATCATGGATAGTGATTTTGGGTTAAATGGTGTCGAGTATAATTTTAGTTAAATTGTACTTGTTTGAATGGGTCGGAATTACCACCCGTAGTGGTAATTGGTGAAGTCCATTTTAGGTGAATAAATGGGCTGGTCGTTGTGTTAGATAGAAATACTCGGTTAAGGGTGTTGGAGTCGAATTCTCTTGTAGGGAATGTATGTTGATTGTGTGTATATCTATATGCGTATTATAGGTAAAAGCTTGCTCAGTTGCGTTTAGAGGCGATTTACATACATGACTTGTGCGGACTTTTCAAGGTGAGTGGAATAATTATATGTGTATGTATATAGTGAATTTATTTGTGTGCTATGGTATGAACCAAAGAGCCGGTTGTGCCATAGCATGTGCGAGTGTGCTACGATGTGAACCAAAGAGCCGGTAGCATCTTGGTACGTGTGTTGTAGTGTGAACCAAAGAGCCGGTAGCACTATAGCATAAGTTGTTAGGGTGTGAACCAAAGAGCCGGTAGCACCTTAGCGTGAGTATGACTCAATGTTATGATGTGAACCAAAGATCCGGTAGCATCATGACAAATGCGTAGTGGCGTGAACCAAAAAGCCGGTAGCGCCATAGCATGTGACGTAGGGTGTGAACCAAAGAGCCGGTAGCACCATAGCATGGGTATGGTTAACCATATTGTGTGTGTGTTATTTATATAGCATTTTATATTGTGATGAATATATGCTGTTGGTTATGCTAGCTTGCGGTATTGGAGATTATTAGCCTTATACTTTGTGATGGTATGCTAATTAGATTGCTAGCGTGTATGCGGTATTTGTGTAAGTGTTTGCAAGTAAGTAGATTGTGACGACCCGGAAATTTCCAACCAAATTTAAACTTAATCTTATATGATTCCGACACGATAAGCAAAGTCTGTAATGTTGAGTCTCAAAAAAAAAAAAAATTCTTGAACTGTTTACATGAATTCAGTTAACCTTTGACTACTTTCGACGATTCATGAATATTTGTTAGGAAATAAAAATATATATATAAATGTATGTATATATAATAAATTGAAATAATAAAACACAAATTGATCATTAGAATCAAATATGTAAAATAATATACAAAATAATAATGTGATTATTACAATAAAGTTATATATATATGTATATGATTATTATGATATGTATACTAAAATATAAATATAAAAAGGTTTTAAATATTATATGATTAATAATATGTAGTGTTAACATATTAAATATAACTGCAAGTTAAAAATACTATTAATGTTATTACTTTTATTAAATTAAACATTGTTAGAAAAATCAATACTAATAATATTATTATATATAACATATAGATATGAAATTTGATATGTAAAACTTATCATTGTTATTAATAACATTAATACTAGTTTAATTAGCATTATTAAGAGTATCATTAATAATATTATTATTATCATTTCTATTATGCGTGTCATTATTATTAAAAATTATTAAACTCATCTTTTAAGTAAAATTTTCATTATCTTTATTATTAATATTATTATATCAATATTTTCAATTACACTGTATCATTTGATATTATTATTAATGATATAATTAATTCTATTATTATTAGTAATAGTATTTTTTTATATTTATAATTACAATTATGATCATTATTATTATTAGAAAATAATACATTTTATTATCATTAACATTACTAATATTATTATTATTATCATTTGATTATTATTAGTATCATTATTAATTATTATTATTAATATAATTATTATTAGTATTAGTGATAATTATTATTATTTCTAATATTATTATTATTATTATTAGTATTTGTATTTGTATTATTATTAATATTATTAATAAGATAATTATTAATTTATAATATATATATATATATATATATATATATATATATATATATATATATATATATATATATATATATATATATATATATATATATATACGGATTAACACAAAGCTATAATCAAATTAGTTTCCCATATCTCTCAAACTGTGTTAAATTTTTGTTTGTGTCTTTAAACTAGATTACACTTCGAATCTAATCACAAGAACAATCCAATTTCCGTTTGCAATCACTTTCAAACTTTTTAATTTTTTATTTTCTTTCTATATTTCTATACTAGCTGATTTATATCCTGTCGACACAATTTCATTATATAAAACGAGCATTACAAGTTGTTAAGTTATACCATACGATTTACAATATCAATTAATAATCACACATATCATTAGCAGCTTCAATTACTCGAATTTAAATATAAAAAAAATGAAGAACAGCTACGCTGCTCTGTTCGTGATACAAAATTTTAAAAGAGTCGATTTCGAAATAAATTTCAAAAAGTGTAAATGTGATTTTGTTACGATTCTATTACTCAATATTTCTAAAAAATTTGAGTTTCCAATTCCTCTTAATGATTCCTAATTTACGAGTCAAAGTTGATTTTAAAAAAAGTCAAACATTCAGTTTATCAAAAATTCTACTTCCCGTTATTGTTTTAAGTTCAACTGGTGATTCATATAGTTTCTAGGAGTCGTTTGCAACCTATTTCATATTGAATTCGCGAGCTAAAATAGTCTAGATTTAAAAATCAGGTATTGAGTTCATGGGTGTTCTTGAACGGGTTTATTTCAAAAAAAAATTATTTTATTTTTCTGTTTTAATTAATTCAAGCTTTCACTTATTGTTTCTGTGTCAAATTGAAATTTAAAACAAGCTTAAAAAGGTTAATTTAGGATACAGACTATCGCTGGTCGATTTGGTCTTACAAAGATGAAGAAAAGGAAAATAGAAACATTTGAATTAAATAAATTAGGATACAGTTTATATCAAGAAAAACAGAATTGGTGATGTGGTTTGAGGTGTTTCAAATTAGCGAGTGGTCTCAGGTTCAAGCCCAGGCGTTGGCATAATTTTTTTTAAAGCTGTTTTAGAGGTAGTTCTCTTTTCTTTTATTATTATTATTATTATTATTATTATTATTATTATTATTATTATTATTATTATTATTATTATTATTATTATTATTATTATTATTATTATTATTATTATTATTATTATTATTATTGTTATGTTATTATTAAGTATGAGTATTATTATTATTATTATTATTATTATTATTATTAGTATTAACATTATTGTTAAAATTATTGTTTATCATTATTATAGTTATTATTATATAAATAATGCAACTTTTATTATAATTATTGTATTATGGATAAAATAAGTATGATTATGTTTATGATAGGGTATGACATGACAAAATGATATAATTATATAGTATTGTTAAGTATAGATATAAACTTGATACGCTCATAAAAACGTGTATGACATATAAAAGTGTAAAATGATTACGATTATGCTTAATAATATAATTAAAATATTAAGTATTAAGAATGATGTTATTATTATATAAACTTGACAAAAGGAATGTTATAAGTTATAATCATAAAACTTAATCATTAATATTATTAAGTATTATCTTTATTATCATTATTATTATTAATAACATTTTAATTATTATTATTATTATTAGTATCCTTATTACAAAAATTATCATGTTTATTAAAACTATCATTTTTAATAAAAATTATTATTATTATCATTATCCTTATTATTAGTATTAAAACTATTATTACTATTATTATTATTATTATACTTATACTAATATTATTATAAATATCATTTTTCAAGCAAAAGAAATGTATATAAAAACATATTTAATACATACGTATACTAATCTTACTTAATATCAAGATATAATATTATTTATATTGATATAACGATAACTAAATTACATATCGAATAAGTATTATAATATATTATAAGTATTAATAAAATTGTATATGAATATTAATTTTAATACATAACTATATATATATATATATATATATATATATATATATATATATATATAAATTGCTCGATTACGATTATATGTTTTAATATATATATGAATGATATAGGTTCGTGAATCCGTGGCCAACCCTGCATTGTTCAGTATCGTCGTATGAATATTTTTACTACAAAATATTGTATCGTGAGTTTCATTTGCTCCCTTTTTAAATGCTTTTGCAATATATATTTTTGGGACTGAGAATACATGCGCTGCTTTTATAACTGTTTTACGAAATAGACACAAGTAATCGAAACTACATTCTATGGTTGGATTATCGAATCGAATATCACCCTTTTTAGTTTGTTAATCTAAGAATTAGGGAACAGAAACCCTAATTGACGCGAATCCTAAAGATAGATCTATTGGGCCTAACAAACCCTATTCAGGTTACGGATGCTTTAGTACTTCGATTTTATCATGTCCGATGAGAGTCCCGGAATGATGGGGATATTTTAGAGGCATTTTGTTAATGTCGGTTACCAGGTGTTCACCATATGAATGATTTTTAATTCGTGGGTTACGCGTGTTACTTTGTACTCGGATTACGTGTACAATTAAATATCTGAAAATCTTGTGGTCTATTAAAATGATGAAAATGATTGTTTATGATAAACTAATGAACTCACCAACCTTTTGGTTGACACTTTAAAGCATGTTTATTCTCAGGTATTAAAGAAATCTTTCGCTGTGCATTAGCTCATTTTAAGGATAATACTTGGAGTCATTCATGGCATATTTCAAAAGATGTTGCATTCGAGTCATTGAGTTCAACAAGATTATTATTAAGTCATTGATAGTTTGATATAATATGAAATGGTATGCATGTTTGTTAACTTTTGATGAAATGAAAGTTTGTCTTTTAAAAACGAATGCAATGTTTGTAAAATGTATCATTTTGAGATCAAATACCTAGCAATGTAATCATATGTTATTGTATTCGTCCCTATGGATTAGTACGGGTGGCTTCATGTGGTATCAGAGCGGTGGTCTTAGTGAACCAGGTCTTGCATTAGTGTGTCTAACTGATAGTTGTTAGGATGCATTAGTGAGTCTGGACTTCGACCTTAGCTGCATGTTAAAAAGTTTTGCTTATCATTTCTTGTCGGAAATTACCTGCTTATCATTCTTAGTCTAGACACATCTTACTGCATTGATTACATGAATAGTGTATAGACAAAATTCATATCTTAGCGTATCTGCTAATTCGTATCTTAGCATATCTGTTACTGTAAACTTTGCCTGACAGCTTCCGAAAATTCCTCCGTAATCTACGGTATCTTCTTTTCTATACATAAGTATTCTATGTAATTAGAATATCATCTGATATCCAAAAATCATTTGATATCGAAAACCCTTTATCTAACCGTACAAGATGGAACTCGCAACTAGTTCAAATTCCTCGAATTCCAACAGCTATCCCGATATGGATTTCCACTCGAGCTCCAAAAGCAGTGCAACCGGAAGGGATCGGTCAATCAGCTATCATCGATTCTGGATGAATTGGGGCTGAGTTTGTAGTCGACTTAATCAATGGAGACGCGAAGAAGGCGATCCTTTCCACCAACCGAGTTCACCTCTTGGCGAAGAACCTGAAGCACTTACCGGCGAACTAGTCTGAAACACCATTTTCACCTTCATTTCCCGAATATCTCGCCATGATTATATACTATCTAAAATTCAAAACCTTATTCACTCACTCGTTCCTACCGACAATCATCCCGGAGTAATAAGTCAACAAGCTTCGCACCCGAGTTGTTGCCTTGAAAAATATGGTGCAAAATGTACCAGCTTCAACAACATCACTGGCACCAACAGTACCACCAACAGCAACATCCGCATCCCACACCTCAACATCACAATCTTTCCCACGAACATCAACATCATACGTACCATAGATACCAAGGAGTACCAACAATAATGAATGATGAAGTATTGATCCATAACTTTATTGAAGAAATATTCTGCGAAGAATATGTGGTTTCTAAAAGTTTTAGAGATTACTTATTTTAGCTTAACTCGAAAAGAAATGAGATTAATATCATATTAACTCATAAATCCATGATTACATCCGAACAAAATATATATGTATATATATTTTCATAAAGATTGTAATTAAAAGTTCTTTTGTACAAAATGTTAATGGTGAAAATATTTTAACGGGTAGGTAATACCCGAGGAATATTTAGATTTCACATTAATAAGTTACACTGTACATTCTTCGAATCTGATTCAATGGTCATTTACTATCCTACTTACATCCACAGATATACGAATCCGTTCACCACAGAATAATCATTTTCATTCAATTTCATATTTGGATTTTGACCTATCAGAATCCAACAAGTGGCATAATGAAGAAGACATTGGACAAATAAAATTTGTTAGAAATAAACAAATTAACTATGAAAAATGCTGTTAAAAATCCAAGCTAACAAAATTCTAGCTAACTGTTCCTAGCTAACTGTTAATTCCTATTTACATTTATTTATCACAATTTATTTATTGCAATTTTAATTCTCGCAATTTTATTTATCGTCATTTAATTTCTGTTATTTATTTTTATGCACTTTAAATATCGGGACACAAATACAATGTTTTGACATATCATATCGACATCATCTATTTATATTATTTGGAATAACCATAGACACTCTATATGCAGTAATGATCGAGTTCTCTATACAGGGTTGAGGTTGACTCCAAAATAATATATATACCGTGAGTTGTGATCGAGTCTGAGACATGTATATAACGGGTTACGACATGTATTAATTAATTCGAATATAATATATTAAACTATATATGAATTGTTGAATTACCAACTGTGGACTACTAACATTGGACAATTAAAATGAATTAAAATATTGATTATAACATATGAAACTAAACATTTCTTCAAGTTTGCCACTTGATTTCATTTTAAACCTCATTTGTATCTCGACGATTACAATCTGCGTTTAAACCTTTCATGATTCTTAAAAACACCTCAATCGAGAGGATGAACCAACCGCACTTCATCTACTGAAGAAAAGATTGATGCATATAGTTATGCATCCGAAAACACTCGGAACCTGAATAAATGTTTAACACATATCTGTGCTAGCTCCTCTGGCATTGTTATTATCGAAAATAACTTTGCAATCCCCTTTTCAAATTAGCCAATTTTATCACAGCTCCAGCAAATCAACATCGACCTTTCATTAAAATAAGCCTTATTATAACTTTGATATATATGTTGCCCTTTTGTCATCGTTACCGGAGAACCTTTTATATCTCACCTCATTACCAGTAACCTTACCAGCAACTTCATTACCCTTTGACTTAAGTCTCTCCGAAAAATCACTATACTTATTCATTGAAACCATATCATATACTCATCTGCATCTTGTAATGGTAGTTGCCATACCAACTACAGAGAATTAGCAATCAGTATTTTGCAGTAATTCTACGCCAACAGTTATATGTATATATATATATATATATATATATATATATATATATATATATATATATATATATATATATATATATATATATATATATATATATATATATATATATATATAACGTCTATCTCCTAGGCTTACATACTTCGAATGTGAAGTTTCTGAAAAACGCCCTAAACTGCGAGCTAGTTCTACGAATTTTGAAAAAGCTGAATGAAGCAGCAGAAACTATAGACAATCGTAACTGTCAAAAGTTTAATGATAAAGAATAATGTGTTGGAAAAGCTCAAAAAAAGAGAAGGTTTGAAACTGGAAAACGGATTGAGCAAACCATGAAGGAGACTGTGGACAAATCACAAAGACTAAACCTGCTTTCAAAGAATTCAAATGATTCAGTATCTGCGAGTTATTAACGAATATCTTGTTTATAACTCTAAACCTTTATGGACAAATCTTCATCATCATTCGTCGATAATAGAAAATCTAAGATATCATCGTATCTTTCATTATAAATATCCTCGATATTTCTGAAGATATTTTCATAACTATTCTTATCTGAAATCATCTACCTCTTCGCGTTATCTGTATTACATCATGAAAGAAACTATTTTAGTTTCTAAATTCTGAAACCTTCGAGTTTATAATAAGAATGTTTTTAAAGTAATGTTGGGAACTGAAGCATGAGTTAGTATAATATAATGACACTTGATCAACGTGATTATATTACAGTAAGTCATGCTGAGTTTCTAATGGAACATGATGATTCACAGACCATAACGTCATCATGTGCCATGTTACACGACTCTTGTATTCTATTTAACCTCAAAAATATCAAGAAAATAATTTCTTGATGATTCGGTCTTTTTCGGATATTCTGGTAATTTGACAAATCAAATCGTGCTACTACCTTTCCTTTCTACCTTGTATATTATGATAATTCGAAACTCCATACCTACGAATTCTGGACCATTACTTGTGAAAAGAAAACAAAAGCATGACTCTCCGAAATAGAAAGGGGTTATAAATCGTAGCAAATAGGAGAGAGCATTAATTGTGGATGACAATGATTATAGAAGACAGAAGCAGGGACTTTGAAATATAAGGGAAGATATAAAACCCAACAACAAACCAAAAATTACAAACCGTATATATCGATGCATATAGCAATATAAAGACATGGGAGAACTAAAAACACTAAAAAATCAAGAGTATAGTAGAAGTAAATAGATTCTTCCGGCGGCAGATGAAAAAGAAGAATGACAGATATGAAAGTTAGGAGAATATCAAGAATCAGAACGGGATGGAGCATATTGATGAATGCTTTAAAGTATGAGTTGAGGGAGAAAGAATAAAAAGTGTGAGTTATGGAAATGAGGAAACGAAAGGGGTGGATATATAGTAAAATATCCGACAGGACAATCAAACAGATTATCGCATTTAATCAAAGCGGATCCTAATTACCTTAATTACCGAAAAATCAAATCTTATTACGAAGATTTTCTCTAAATCCCTTGAACCCCGGAAATCAATCCTATCTACGTCAAAAGATATGATGAATCTACATTTATTCATTTCACTCTTTTGTGATAACTTCACTCGTACGCTTCGAATAATCGAATTATTTTATCTGTATTACTCAATGATGATAAAATTCTATCTTATTAATTTATATTCGTCATGAAAACATATTTATTGTTAACCATGACCACCACACTCAAATTTTGGGATGAAATTTCTTTAACGGGTAGGTACTGTGACGACCCAGAAATTTCTGACCAAATTTAAACTTAATCTTATATGATTCCGGCACGATAAGCAAAGTCTGTAATGTTGAGTCTAAAAAAAAATAAAAAATTCTTGAACTGTTTACATGAATTCAGTTAACCTTTGACTACTTCCGACGATTCACGAACATTTGTTAGGAAATAAAAATATATATATAAATGTATGTATATATAATAAATTGAAATAATAAAACGCAAATTAATCATTAAAATTAAATATGTAAAATAATATATAAAATAATAATGTGATTATTAAAATAAAGTTATATATATGTGTATATGATTATTATGATATGTATACTAAATATAAATATAAAAAGGGTATAAATATTATATGATTAATAATATGTAGTGTTAACATATTAATTGTAACCGCAAGTTAAAAATACTATTAATGTTATTACTTTTATTAAATTAAACATTGTTAGAAAAATCAATACTAATAATATTATTATATATAACATATAGATATAAAATTTGATATGTAAAACTTATCATTGTTATTAATAACATTAATACTATTTTAATTAGCATTATTAAGATTATCATTAATAATATTATTAATATCATTTCTATTATGCTTGTCATTATTATTAAAAATTATTAAACTCATCTTTTAAGTTAAAATTTTCATTATCTTTATTATTAATATTATTATATCAATATTTTCTATTACACTGTATCATTTGATATTATTATTAATGATATAATTAATTCTATTATTATTAGTAATAGTATTTTTTTATATTCATAATTACAATTATGATCATTATTATTATTAGAAAATAATACATTTTATTATCATTAACATTACTAATATTATTATTAATATCATTTGATTATTATTAGTATCATTATTAATATAATTATTATTAGTATTAGTGATTATTATTATTATTTCTAATATTACTATTATTATTATTATTATTATATTATTATTGTTAGTATTTGTATTTGTATTATTATTAATATTATTAATAAGATAATTATTAATTTATAATATATATATATATGTATATATATATATATATATATATATATATATATACGGATTAACACAAAGCTATAATCAAATCAGTTTCCCATCTCTCTCAAACTGTGTTAAATTTTTGTTTGTGTCTTTAAACTGGTTTACATATCGAATCTAATCACATGAACAATCCAATTTCCATTTGCAATCACTTTCAAACTTTTTGTTTTTTTCTTTTCTTTCTATATTTCTGTACTAGCTGATTTATATCCTGTCGACACAATTTCATTATATAAATCGAGCATTACAAGTTGTTAAGTTATACCATACGATTTACAATATCAATTACCAATCACACATATCATTATCAGCTTCAATTACTCAAATTTAAATATATAAAAAATGAAGAACAGCTACGCTGCTCTGTTCGTGATACAAAATTTTAAAAGAGTCGATTTCGAAATAAATTTCAAAAAGTGTAAATGTGATTTTGTTAGGATTCTATTACTCAATCTTTCTGCAAAATTTTAGTTTCCAATTCCTCTTAATGATTCCTAATTTACGAGTCAAAGTTGATTTTAAAAAAACTCAAACATTCGATTTATCACAAATTCGACTTCCTGTTATTGTTTTGAGTTCAATTGATGATTCATATAGTTTCTAGGAATCGTTTGCAACCTATTTCATATTGAAGTCACGAGCTAAAATAGTCTAGATTTAAAAATCAAGTATTGAGTTCATGGGTGTTCTTGAACGGGTTTATTTCAAAAAAATTTATTTTATTTTTCTGTTTTAATTAATTCAAGCTATCACTTATTGTTTCTGTGTCAAATTGAAATTTAAAACAAGCTTATAAAGGTTGATTTAGGATATAGACTATCCCTGGTCGATTTGGTCATACAAAGATGAAGAAAAGGAAAACAGAAACATTTGAATTAAATAAATTAGGATACAGTTTATATCAAGAAAAACAGAATTGTTCATGTGGTTTGAGGTGTTTTGGGTTAGCGAGTGGTCTCGGGTTCGAGCCTAGGCGTTGGCATAATTTTTTTAAAAGCTATTTTAGAGGTAGTTCTCTTTTCTTTTATTATTATTATTATTATTATTATTATTATTATTATTATTATTATTATTATTATTATTATTATTATTATTATTATTATTTTTATTATTATTATTAATATTAATATTAATATTAATATTATTAATATTATTATTATTATTATTATTATATTTATTATTATTATTATTATTATTATTATTATTATTATTATTATTATTATTGTTTTGTTATTATTAAGTATTAGTATTATTATTATTATTATTATTATTATTAGTATTAACATTATTGTTAAAATTATTGTTTATCATTATTATAGTTATTATTGTAAAAATAATGCAACTTTTATTATAGTTATTGTATTATGGATAAAATAAGTATGATTATGTTTATGATAGGGTATGACATGACAAAATGATATAATTATATAGTATTGTTAAGTATAAATATAAACTTGATACGCTCATGAAAACGTGTATGACATATAAAAGTGTAAAATGATTACGATTACGCTTAATAATATAATTAAAATATTAAGTATTAAGAATGATGTTATTATTATATAAACTTGACAAAAAGGAATGTTATAAGTTATAATCATAAAACTTAATCGTTAATATTATTAAGTATTATCTTTATTATCATCATTATTATTAATAACATTTTAATTATTATTATTATTATTAGTAGTATCCTTATTACAAAAATTATCATGTTTATTAAAACTATCAATTTTGATAAAAATTATTATTATTATCATTATCATTATTATTAGTATTAAAACTATTATTACTATTATTATTATTATACTTATACTAATATTATTATAAATATCATTTTGCAAGAAAAAGAAATGTATATAAAAACATATTTAATACATACGTATACTAATATTACTTAATATTAGGATATAATATTATTTATATTGATATAACGATAACTAAATTACATATCGAATAAGTATTATAATATATTATAAGTATTAATAAAATTGTATATGAATATTAATTTTAATACATAACTAAATATATATATAAATTGCTCGATTACGATTATATGTTTTAATATATATATGAATGAAATAGGTTCGTGAATCCGAGGCCAACCCTGCATTGTTCAGTATCGTCATATGAATATTTTTATTACAAAATATTGTATCGTGAGTTTCATTTGCTCCCTTTTTAAATGCTTTTGCAATATATATTTTTGGGACTGAGAATACATGCGCTGCTTTTATAACTGTTTTACGAAATAGACACAAGTAATTGAAACTACATTCTATGGTTGGATTATCGAATCAAATATCTTCCTTTTTAGTCTGGTAATCTAAGAATTAGGGAACAGAAACCCTAATTGACGCGAATCCTAAAGATAGATCTATTGGGCCTAACAAACCCCATTCGGGTTACGGATGCTTTAGTACTTCGATTTTATCTTGTCCGATGAGAGTCCTGGAATAATGGGGATATTCTTGATGCATTTTGTTAATGTCGGTTACCAGGTGTTCACCATATGAATGATTTTTAATTCGCGGGTTACGCGTGTTATTTTGTACTCGGGTTACGTGTACAATTAAATATCTGGAAATCTTGTGGTCTATTAAAATGATGAAAATGATTGTTTATGATAAACTAATGAACTCACCAACCTTTTGGTTGACACTTTAAAGCAAGTTTATTCTCAGGTATTAAAGAAATCTTCCGCTGTGCATTAGCTCATTTTAAGGATAATACTTGGAGTCATTCATGGCATATTTCAAAAGACATTGTATTCGAGTCGTTGAGTTCAACAAGATTATTATTAAGTCATTGATAGTTTGATATAATATGAAATGGTATGCATGTTTGTTAACTTTCGATGAAATGAAAGTTTGTCTTTTAAAAATGAATGCAATGTTTGTAAAATGTATCATTTAGAGGTCAAATACCTCGCAATGTAATCATATGTTATTGTATCCGTCCTTATGGATTAGGACGGGTCGCTTCATAGATTATATATGTATATGTATAATTATTGAATTCACTAAGCTTTATGCTTACCCCTCTCGGTGTTTACCTTTTTATAGGTATCGTTGATGCGGAGTTACCTAGTTGCTAGACTAGGGTTTATAGACATTGCTTAAGCATGGAGGATTAGCTTTTGAATATTTGGACGCGAATTGGGGATTTGGTAGTCTCCAAGATTATGCTCTTGGTATCGGGTTGGGTTATAGAGTCCTAACTAGTCTAAATATAGATTGGGTTGAAACTTGTATTTTGTACTTAAATGGTAATTTGGTCATATGTGGGCTCGGTGTCATAAAACTCGTTTTATTATTGGAACGTGTTAGTTCTTACTATTATAATGTGTTGTGAAAAGCGTTTCGCCTAAAAGTGTCGGGAAGTGGGAGATCTTTAATCAAAATTTGAAAAATCCGGACAGAGGCTGTCAGGCCTTGTGCGCACCGCGCACATAAAGGTTGCGCGCCGCGCACCCTTTTGTATATAAAAAAAAAATTTGCGTGATCGGTTGGATAACGGGTTGGGTCGTTACAAGTGGTATCAGAGCATAGTCTAAGGAAATTAGGTGACCTTGGAATAGGTGCCTAGTTTTAGACTTATTAGTGGTTATGCATTATATGCAGGACTTGTAGGAATACGGGTCAAACTGAGATTTGAAAGTGCCTAATGTAAGTAGGTGAATCCGGACATTGTTTTGGTGATAGTCACCTAGGTTGTAGGTTGACTCGTTGTGCGGTGTACTTATGTACATTTTTTATTACATTGTATATAGGTATATATATATACAGATATCTATTTGATGCGGTATCCTAGGGATGAATCTATTGGAGATATTCGAATGTTTGATGGTTTTGAGTGATCAAGTTCGCGGTATGGACTTTGGTCGTTCGGGTACTAGGAGTTATCGCATGTTATTTGGTGTGAATGTTGTGTCAGTCCTAGTAAAGTACTTTGCGTGACCATGTGAAAATGCTAAGGTACGCATTTGTAATAGTGACCGATCACCATTATTACGAAAGTGTATCTTGACATCAAGCATGACATGATGAGTACCGAACGGAGGAAACGTGGCATGGTTGGGGTAGATTTGGGATAAATAAGGAATCTTTTATTGATTCCTAGGTTATAGTTGTCTTGGGTGATGTGTTTGTTGTCACATTGAGTTCATTGAGAATCGGAAAGTGTTACGGTGGATTCGGTTAGTTAAGTGAGTGAGCCAACTTACGAGTTCGGCGCGTGCTTAGTCACCCTAAGTAGTGGGTGCATTATTGAGATTGTCATTGGTTATGGTTACCCGTCGTAACTAGGATAATCGATTACTGAATGTGTGTGCGACGAGGACTTAAATCTCGTAATGGGACGTAACAAGTCTAATGATTGTAGAATTGGGTTACACTCCCTAGAGTGTGTGGTTAGGGAATCGCGTAAGGATTCTAGTTTTGAGTCGCCTTGGAATTTGGCGAATCGAGGAGTCTTCGGGTAGTTAAACTCATGGGAGTGGGACTCGTATAACGGTAATTGCATTAGTATGTTAGCGTGTTGCGGATGATAGGGTAATATTCCTAACGGAATATCCCTTGTAGTAGTGATTGTGTCTAGGGGTGTTCATAATATCCGAATCCAAATCCGTAACCCGAATAATCCGAAAATCCGATCCGAAAATATCCGAAAAATCGGATATCCGGATTTTCGGATATCCGAAAACCGGATATCTGATTTTTCGGATTCGGGTTTCGGATGCGTTTTCTAAAAAAATCGGATATTCGGATATCCGAATATTCGAAATTAAATGGGCTTTCATAATATATTTATACAATGGGATATTTTGATGGGCCTGGGCTATAACTTTTAAAAGAGATAGAAGAACTCTCATATTATATAGAGAGTATTACGAGTATTATACTTTTATTTTTATATACTGGCTAAAAGAATTGGGTAAACAAAAACCCTAGATCTAAACATATACATTTAGTCATTTTTCTCTCTACAGCGCCTCATCTTCAATCTTCATCCTTCGATCTCATCTATAATCTTCATCTTTGCTTTCTTTCAACATAGAGTTTGTAATACTCTTTATAAAAAAGAATTAACATTATTAAATGAAAATAATTTGTTTGCAAATTTGGTATGTTGCTGAAAACTGATTTCAAATAATCATTAGCACAGAGCTGGTACTCGTACAATCTAGCTGAAGTTCAAGCAGATGTGAATCCAAAGAAATATTGAATGGGACCCGTTGGCTATGAGAAACTAAAAGTACCAAACTGATTTTCATCACTGTGTTTGCAATACAATATGTTGGTCCTTATGAGCGAATTTAGATATAAAAAAATTGTGTAACTTTTCGGTTTCAAATGAAGTAAACAAGTAAAGGGTCTCTTCCAGCCAGATTTTGGAGACCACTTTTACTTCTACCATCAGGATTTGTTTGAGACTACACTTATTTTTTCTATTAACTAAAAACAAATTTCGAATATTTGGATAATCCGATATCCGAATCCGAAATTTCGGATATCCGAAAATCGGATATCTGAAATTTCGGATTCGGATATCGGATGACCAAATTCAATATCCGAATTTTCGGATATCCGAAATTCGGATATCCGAATTTTCGGATATCCGGTTTTGAACACCCCTAATTGTGTCGATATGTGGAAGGGTGTATGACTTGGTGTTTTCAAGCACCTTTTAGTGTGATGAGCGAATCTTGTTGCTCTTAAGTAATAGGCGGGTAAAGATGACCTGTGAGCCGGTGATGGACTTAATGTTCGGTTAGGCCGAAGGTTATGATGAAGTGTCGATATTGCGCTCTACGCAATTATTGTGTCGGATTGGTCACTCTTCTCCATGAGAGTGAGCAATTGTTGATAAAGGTTAGTTGGGTGGAAGGTCGGGTAATCCCGACTAAAATGCACGACTGATTAAACGGAATGGCATATGCCTAGGCTTAGAGGCGTATGTGGGACTTTTGATGGAGTTCGCTTTGCGAACAATGAAGGACTGTTAATTGTGATTTAAGGTATGAAGGTGCGATGTCGTCGCGTGTACAGTATTTCAAGTGAATGTGTATGTCGGCTCTAAGAGCCTGAAGTGAATACATGGTGATTTGGAGTATATGACCAATGATGAGAATGGTCATGTGTGAATTAGAGTTACAATTCCGCGGGATGTTACCATCCTGGCGGTAAGAATGTGGAGCTGAATCCTAAGTGGGGGAGTTATTGCTGCCGCCCGAGGAAGCTCCGGTGGTATTATGTATAGTGAAGTGTTAGAGTGTATCGTGCTAAGCCTCGATAGGTACTCGGAGTTCCTAACGAGGAAGAATGACGGGTTATTGATGTCGACTCGAGATCGTGCTTTACGATTGTGAGTTACGATTCCGAGATGTTATCCGTGAAGATTCTGATGATGGGGTGAAAGGAAGTGTAAGTCTTCTTATGTAAGGTGGTTGTGTAGTACCAATGTGCGGTATGAGATCAAATGTGAAGTTTGAGATTCCGGAGTGAGAGATTGAAGCTGTCATTGTGGGTGCTCTCATAGTGGAAAATCTGGGTTGTCGTGAACTCGGATAGTATTATTGGATCGGTACGAGTTCGTTATCGCGAAGGATACTGTATTTTCCAGTCGGGAAACGTAATAGTGGAGATCGTTAGTGGATTATTCCACTTTATGGACGATTGTGAGGCGGAGAGTGTCAATTTCGATTGTCTCGCATAGAGACACGCGGATGTTGTTTAGTTGCGAGGGTGTGTTCCCTAGTGATGTGACCCGTTGGTTGCATTTAAATGTCGTGGCCATCCTTAAAAGACGGTCTGGGTAGGAGGATTCACCCTGTATGGGTGAATACTTTTGTGGGTCGTCTGGCAAATCGCGAATTGTTATGATGATAATTCGTTGTTGACGAGATTCTAGTATATGAATAGTCTCCATGCTAGTCCTAGTAAGCCGTCTCGTGTGATTGTGTTGTAGGGTTTGGAGGAGAAATCTTGTGTCGAGTGTTGATGTATTGTTTAGCATGTGGTGTATTATTGTCGCCCTGGATTAGTCCAGAGACTGGTGGTCGTGTGCGGACCGATTGATGGGAAAGTTTGTGTTCCCAGTGTGAATATTTGGGGATACCAAAATTTCTTCGTTGAAGGAATAACCTGGTTGTGGTGACTGTAAGAAGTGGTACGTTTATGGACCGTTGAAGTGTGGAGTTTAACGCGGCATAAATCCTTCTCGATTTGGATTAATGCAAGACTTGGTTCACGACGCAGTGAATTTAGTAGATCGTGTTGGGTGATATAGTTATGGATGTAGCTTGTTGCGAGTTGTAGCTGAGAGAACTTGAAGGAATATATGGTGTTTTCCATATTTCCTAAATGGGCATTTTGGACATTGAGCGTATGAGATACCGCTGGTTACGGTAATGCATGCTAGTGATTATTAGCGTGTGGTGAGATATTCGGGTTAATGGAAATTATGGACTGTAGTGACCCGAACTTTTCCATGTTTATATATATTAAATGAAATTGATATTTATATGATTAAGTGTTTTCAACATGTTAAGCAATCAAACTTGTTAAGACTTGATTAATTGAAATAGGTTTCATATAGACAATTGACCACCCAAGTTGACCGGTGATTCACGAACGTTAAAACTTGTAAAAACTATATGATGACATATATATGATTATATATATAATTAATATGATATTATGATAATTAAGTATCTCATTAGGTATTTTAACAATGAGTTATATACATAAAATTGTGTTTATTGAATTAAGAAACTCAAAACGATATATATAACGATTATCGTTATAACAACGTCTTACTAATTACATATGAATCATATTAAGATATTGTTACACTATGTTTAATCATGATAAATGATAGGTAAACATGTTGTTATGTATATTAACAATGAACTACATATGTAAAACAAGACTACTAACTTAAGAATTTCGAAACGAGACATATATGTAACGATTATCGTTGTAACAACATTTAACTGTATATATATCATACTAAGATATATTAATATATCATAATATCATGGTAATGTAATAATTTAACATCTCTTTAGATATAATAAACATTGGGTTAACAACATTTAACAAGATCGTTAACCTAAAGGTTTCAAAACAACATTTACATGTAACGACTAACGATGACTTAACGACTCAGTTAAAATGTATATACATGTAGTGTTTTAATATGTATTCATAAACTTTTGAAAGACTTCAAGTCACTTATCAAAATACTTCTACTTAACAAAAATGCTTACAATTACATCCTCATTCAGTTTCATCAACAATTCTACTCGTATGCACCCGTATTCGTACTCGTACAATACACAACTTCTAAATGTATGTACTCTTGGTACATACACTCCAATGATCAGCTCTTAGCAGCCCATTTGAGTCACCTAACACATGTAGGAACCATCATTTGGCAACTAGCATGAAATATCTCATAAAATTACAAAAATATTAGTAATCATTCATGACTTATTTACATGAAAACAAAATTACATATCCTTTATATCTAATCCATATACCAACGACCAAAAACACCTACAAACACTTTCATTCTTCAATTTTCTTCATCTAATTGATCTCTCTCAAGTTCCATCTTCAAGTTTTAAGTGTTCTTCATAAATTCTACAAGTTCTAGTTTCATAAAATCAAAAATACTTCCAAGTTTACTAGCTCACTTCCAATCTTGTAAAGTGATCATCCAACCTCAAGAAATCCTTGTTGTTTACAGTAATATATCATTCTAAATCAAGGTAATACTCATATACAAGCTTTGATTCAATTCCTATAACTATAACTATCTTAATTCGAGTGATAATGTTACTTGAACTTGTTTTCGTGTCATGATTCTACTTCAAGAACTTTCAAGTCATCCAAGATCCTTTAAAGCTAGATCATTTCTTGTCACTTCCAGTAGGTTTTCCTACTAAACTTGAGGTAGTAATTATGTTCATAACATCATTCGATTCATACATATAAAACTATCTTATTCGAAGATTTGAACATGTAATCACTAGAACATAGTTTAGTTAATTCTAAACTTGTTCGCAAACAAAAGTTAATCCTTCTAACTTGACTTTTAAAATCAACTAAACACATATTCTATATCTATATGATATGCTAACTTAATGATTTAAAACCGGAAAACACAAAAAACACCGTAAAACCGAATATACGCCGTCGTAGTAACACCGCGGGCTATTTTGGGTTAGTTAATTAAAAACTATGATAAAATTTGATTTAAAAGTTGTTCTTCTGGGAAAATTATTTTTCTTATGAACATGAAACTATATCCAAAATTCATGGTTAAACTCAAAGTGGAAGTATGTTTTCCAAAATGGTCATCTAGACGTCGTTCTTTCGACTAAAATGACTACCTTTACAAAAATGACTTGTAACTTATTTTTCTGACTATAAACCTATACTTTTTATGTTTAGTTTCATAAAATAGAGTTCAATATGAAACCATAGCAATTTTATTCACTCAAATCGGATTTAAAACGAAGAAATTATGGGTAAAATAAGATTGGATATTTTTTAATTGTTGTAGCTACAGGAAATATTGTAACAATTCTATACAAATCATATCCTAGCTAACTTATATTGTATTATACATGTATTCTAATGTAATCTTGGGATACCATAGACACGTATGCAAATGTTTTAACATATCATATCGACCCATGTATATATATTATTTGGAACAACCATAGACACTCTATATGCAGTAATGTTGGAGTTAGTTATACAGGGTTGAGGTTGATTCCAAAAATATATATACTTTAAATTGTGATCTAGCCTGAGACGTGTATACACTGGGTCGTGGATTGATTCAAGATAATATATATCGATTTATTTCTGTACATCTAACTGTGGACAACTAGTTGTAGGTTACTAACGAGGACAGCTGACTTAATAAACTTAAAACATTAAAACGTATTAAAAATGTTGTAAATATATTTTGAACATACTTTGATATATATGTACATATTTGTTATAGGTTCGTGAATCGACCAGTGGCCAAGTCTTACTTCCCAACGAAGTAAAAATCTGTGAAAGTGAGTTATAGTCCCACTTTTAAAATCTAATATTTTGGGATGAGAATACATGCAGTTTTATAAATGTTTTACGAAATAGACACAAGTAATTGAAACTACATTATATGGGTGAATGATCGAAGCCGAATATGCCCCTTTTGCTTGGTAACCTAAGAATTAGTAAACCGATCTACTAATTGACGCGAATCCTAAAGATAGATCTATTGGGCCTAACGAACCCCATCCAAAGTACCGGATGCTTTAGTACTTCGAATTCGTTTATATCATGTCCGAAGGATTTCCCAGAATGATAGGGGATATTCTCATATGCATCTTGTTAATGTCGATTACCAGGTATTCACCATATGAATGAATTTTATCTCTATGTATGGGATGTATATTGAAATATGAAATCTTGTGGTCTATTATTATGATTTGATAATATATAGGTTAAACCTATAACTCACCAACATTTTTGTTGACGTTTTAAGCATGTTTATTCTCAGGTGATTATTAAGAGCTTCCGCTGTTGCATACTAAAATAAGGACAAGATTTGGAGTCCATGCTTGTATGATATTATGTAAAAACTGCATTCAAGAAACTTATTTTTGATGTAATATATTCTTATTGTAAACCATTATGTAATGGTCGTGTGTAAACGGTATATTTTAGATTATCATTATTTGATAATCTACGTAATCCTTTTAAACCTTAATCGATAAAATAAAGGTTATGGTTGTTTTAAAAATGAATGCAGTCTTTGAAAAACGTCTCATATAGAGGTCAAAACCTCGCAACGAAATCAATTAATATGGAACGTTTATAATCAATATGAACTGGACATTTCAGTTGGTATCCGAGCGTTGGTCTTAGAGAACCATAAAATTGCATTAGTGTGTCTTACCGAGTTTGTTAGGATGCATTAGTGAGTCTGGACTTCGACCGTGTTTTTCTTCAAAAACGATTGCTTAACATTTTTTTGCTGGAAACTATATATTATTAACATGTAAATATTATGTGATATATTAATCTCTTAACGTGTTTGATAATGTGTGATAGATGTCTACCTCTAGTACAAATCCCATTGATTCACCTAATAATAATGAAGAGTCGAATATATTTTGGGAAGATTCACAAATTCTCGAAGAGGAACCGGAAGAGGAGGAACCAGAAGAGGAGGAACCGGAAGAAGAGGAACCAGATAAGGAGGAATCGAAAGAGGAGGAACCAGAAGAAGAAGAGTTTTCGGAGGAAGAAATATTGATACCTATAGTAAATCGATTAAATAAAAGAAAATCCTCAACCAACGGACCAAAGTTAATAATGGTCAATGGTGTTTCCGACGAGGAAGCAAAATATTGGGAAGATTACCAATTTTCCGATGAATCAGATCCCGATGAGGATTCCGATGATGTTATAGAAATTACCTTGACCCAATTTAATAAAGCGAAAGAAAATAATAATGGAAAAGGTATAAAAATAGAGAAACCCGATTCCAACCCCGATGAACTTTATATGTATCGGCAACATCCGTATTTCCTAAAATGTAACAATGACCCGGGAACCTCTAAACCACCAGGTTTTTCTAAACCATTATGGAAAACGACGGCTCGTATTAGAGGAACACCATATATTCTTAGAAAATTAGGAAAACGAACCAAGTCCGAAGAAGAAGAAACCAATGATTCAGATTAGAGGGTTGTAATCATGTTGTGTATTATATGTATTGTAGTGTGCTTGTACTTTTATGTTCTATGTAAAAATTGCTTGTATTGTTTGTTATTACGAATCTAATCCTTGTCTATTTTACAGTATAAAAACAAAATGGACGTTAAGGGTAGACAACAGAATATTTTAGAAGACCTACCAGAGGATATGATTGAGGAAATCTTGTCTAGAGTTGGTCAGAATTCATCAGCACATTTAATTATGGTGAAATTAACTTGTCAAACATTTGAAAGACTTTCCAGAAATGTCTTAGTTTATAAAAGGCTTTCCTTTGATAGGTGGGGTATATCACATTGGGGAGACCGTAAGTTACGCCGTGTTTTCTTTAAAGCATTAAATGCGGGGAACCCAAATGCAATTTTACGCTACGAGTTAAGAACCTATTTTGACTCAACATATCCCAACATAGGATTTCGTGAATTAGAAAGAGCTTCTAACATGCAACATAAAGAAGCATGTTATGCTTACGGGTTAGTGATGTTTGCTTCTTACCAAAGTGAGAAAAAGAACATCGGATTGCAACTTTTAAATAAAACCTTCCCACAAGTGACGGATTCAGTAGTTGGGGTGAGAAAAAAGGTTTTTAGATTATTACGGGGCTGTTGGACATTACGAAACCCTCGTCCTTTTGAAGACATTACAACATGCTGCCTAGCCAATGGTCATAACGGTTATTTTCCACAAGACCAAGGATGGGAATTCGTCTTAGTAAAACCAGAATGCATGACTTATTTCTGGACTTATGAATTACGTGTCTTTATTTCCTTTGCTGAACAAGTTGCGTATTAACTAGATTTATCTTCAAAACTGTCCTGTATCATAGTTTACTATATTTCATGTTATATTTAATATAGCGAAGTTGTAAGTTTGAAGAATATTTGTATGTGATATATTATTATAATCAGTTTTTCATATGGAATTGTAGTAGTTAAATTGTATATAGCTACTAAGTATGAACTTAACGGGTAGGTAGTACCCGAATTTAAACTTATAAAACGCTAATAAGAAGAAAAAGCTTTTATAAATGAGTTCATATTATGCTACGAAATACTATTGACTACTCTTAATATTCTGTATGATTAACACGATTCAGTTGGCTATTTTGAAGGAAATGGCACCGACTACTCGACACACCATGAATATGAGCGAAGAGGAATTTCGTACCTTTCTTGCTGCAAACATAGCCGCAGTACAGGCTGCGCTACATACCAACAATAACTCTGAATCCAGCAATGCAGCTAACGGCCCAAGAAATCGTGTAGGATGCTCCTACAAAGAATTCACTGCCTGCAAACCTTTGGAATTTGATGGAACCGAAGGACCAATTGGATTGAAACGGTGGACCGAGAAAGTCGAATCGGTGTTTGCCATAAGTAAGTGTACTGAAGAGGACAAAGTTAATTACGATACACATACCTTCACAGGTACTGCGTTAACATGGTGGAACACCTATCTTGAACAGGTAGGACAAAATGCTGCTTACGCACTACCGTGGTCGGTATTCAAGCAATTGATGAATGAGCAGTACCGTTCTAGAAATGAAGTCAATAAACTCAAGGAAGAACTTAGAGAGTTACGAACACAAGGGTTCGACGTTACCATATATGAACGACGATTCACAGAGTTGTGCCTATAGTGTCCGAGAGCATTCGAAGATGAAGAAGAGAAGATCGACACGTTTGTAAAAGGGTTACCAGTAAGGATTCAAGAAGATGTGAGTTCACACGAGCCCGCTTCTATACAGAAGGCAAGTCGAATGGCTCATAAACTCATAAATCAGATTGAGGGAAGAATTAAAGAGCAGGCGACCGAAGAAGCCAACACGAAACAACTCAAGAGGAAGTGGGAGGAAAACGGTGACAAGAGTCACTAGTACAACAACAACAACAATTACAACCACAATCGCAACAACTATCCCAACAACCGCAACAACAATCGCAACAATAACCGCAATCCTAACAATAACTACAACAAACATCCCAACAACAACAACAACTACAACAACCGTTTCAACAACAATAACAATCCCAACAACAACCTCAATAACAACAACGGCAACAAAAACCAAAAAACAGCCATGTCATAGGTGTGAAGAAAATCATCAGGGTTTTGCACGACATTTTGCAACAGGTGTAAAAGTAATGGTCATAGCGCGACAAAGTGTGAGGTCTATGCACCAAAGTGCGACAAAGTGTGAGGTCTATGGACCAAAGTTTAACAGAACTAAAGGAACAAATAATGTCAGAACAAGTAATGCCGAAATGAATAGTGTCGGAGCAAGTAATACCAACGCTGTTTGTTATAAATGTGAAAAACCGGGCCACATTATTAGAAATTGCCCGAATCAGGGGAATACTAATGGGCAGGTCCGTGGAAGAATTTTCAATATTAATGTGGCAGAACAACAGGAAGACCCGGAGCTTGTTACGGGTACGTTTCTTATTGATGATAAATCTGCTTATGTTTTATTTGATTCGGGTGCGGATAGAAGCTATATGAGTAGAGAATTTTGTGCTAAATTAAGTTGTCCATTGACGCTTTTGGATAGTAAATTTTTACTCGAATTAGCAAACGGTAAATTAATTTCAGCAGATAATATATGTCGGGAGAGAGAAATTAAACTGGGGGATGAAACGTTTAAAATTGATTTAATACCAGTCGAGTTAGGAAGTTTTGATGTAATAATTGGCATGGACTGGTTGAAAAAAGTGAAAGCATAGGTCGTTTGTTACAAAAATGCGATTCGCATTATGCGTGAAAAAGGAAAAATCTTTAATGGTGTACGGAGAAAAGAACAACGCGAAATTAAATCTAATTAGTAGTTTGAAGGCACAAAAACTAATAAAAAAAGGTTGTTACGTCATTCTAGCACACATCGAGGAAGTTAAACCTGAAGAAAAGAACATCAGTGATGTTCCCGTCACAAAAGAATTTCCCGATGTATTTTCGAAAGAATTACCGGGATTACCCCCACATCGATCCGTTGAATTTCAAATAGACCTTGTACCAGGAGCTGCACCAATAGCTCGTGCTCCATACAGACTCGCACCCAGCGAAATGAAAGAATTACAAAGTCAGTTACAGGAACTTTTAGAGCGTGGTTTCATTCGACCAAGCACATCACCATAGAGAGCTCCTGTTTTGTTTGTCAAGAAGAAAGATGGTACATTTAGGTTGTGTATCGACTACTGAGAATTGAACAAACTTACCATCAAGAACCGCTACCCACTACCGAGAATCGACGACTTATTTGATCAACTACAAGGCTCTTCTATTTATTCGAAGCTCGATTTACGTTCTGGATATCATCAAATGCGGGTGAAGGAGGATGATATTCCAAAGACTGCTTTTAGGACTCGTTACGGTCATTATGAGTTTATGGTTATGCCATTTGGGTTGACTAACGCACCAGCTGTGTTCATGGACCTCATGAACCGAGTGTGTGGGCCATATCTTGACAAGTTTGTCATTGTTTTTATCGATGACATACTTATTTACTCGAAGAATGATCAAGAACACGAAGAACATTTGAGAAAAGTGCTAGAGTTGCTGAGAAAAGAAAAACTGTACGCTAAGTTTTCAAAGTGTGCATTTTGGTTGGAAGAAGTTCAATTCCTCGGTCACATAGTGAACAAAGAAGGTATTCAGGTGGATCCGGCAAAGATTGAAACCGTTGAAAAATGGGAAACCCCGAAAAACTCCGAAACACATACGTCAGTTTTTAGGACTAGCTGGTTACTACAGAAGGTTCATCCAAGACTTTTCCAGAATATCCAAACCCTTGACTGCATTAACGCATAAAGGGAAGAAATTTGAATGGAAAGATGAACAAGAGAAGCGTTTCAATTGTTAAAGAAAAAGTTAACTACGGCACCTATATTGTCATTACCTGAAGGGAATGATGATTTTGTGATATATTGTGACACCTCAAAGCAAGGTCTCGGTTGTGTATTAATGCAACGAATGAAAGTAATTGCTTATGCGTCTAGACAATTGAAGATTCACGAACAGAATTATACGACGCATGATTTGGAATTAGGCGCGGTTGTTTTTACATTAAAGACTTGGAGGCACTACTTATATGGGGTCAAAAGTATTATATATACCAACCACAAAAGTCTTCAACACATATTTAATCAGAAACAACTGAATATGAGGCAACGTAGGTGGATTGAATTATTGAATGATTACGACTTTGAGATTCGTTACCACCCGGGAAAGGTAAATGTGGTAGCCGACGCCTTGAGCAGAAAGGACCGAGAACCCATTCGAGTAAAAGCTATGAATATAACGATTCAAATTAACCTTACTACTCAAATAAAAGAGGCGCAACAAGGAGTTTTAAAAGAGGGAAATTTAAAGGATGAAATACCCAAAGGATCGGAGAAGCATCTTAATATTCGGGAAGACGAAACCCGGTATAGGGCTGAAAGAATTTGGGTACCAAAATTTGGAGATATGAGAGAAATGGTACTTAGAGAAGCTCATAAAACCAGATACTCAATACATCCTGGAACGGGGAAGATGTACAAGGATCTCAAGAAACATTTTTGGTGGCCAGGTATGAAAGCAGATGCTGCTAAATACTTAAGGGAATGTTTGACGTGTTCTAAGGTCAAAGCGGAGAATCAGAAACCATCAGGTCTACTTCAACAACCCGAAATCCAGGAATGGAAATGGGAAAACATTACCATGGATTTCATCACTAAATTGCCAAGGACTACAAGTGGTTTTGAAACTATTTGGGTAATAGTTGATCGTCTCACCAAATCAGCACACTTCCTGCCAATAAGAGAAGATGACAAGATGGAGAAGTTAGCACGACTGTATTTGAAGGAAGTCGTCTCCGGACATGAAATACCAATCTCTATTATCTCTGATAGGGATGGCAGATTTATTTCAAGATTCTAGCAGACATTACAGCAATCATTAGGAACTCGTCTAGACATGAGTACTGCCTATCATCCACAAACTGATGGGCAGAGTGAAAGGATGATATAAACGCTTGAAGACATGCTACGAGTATGTGTTATTGATTTTGGAAACAGTTGGGATCGACATCTACCGTTAGCAGAATTTTCCTACAACAACAGCTACCATTCAAGCATTGAGATGGCGCCGTTTGAAGCACTTTATGGTAGAACGTGCAGGTCTCCAATTTGTTGGAGTGAAGTGGGGGATAGATAGATTACAGGTCCGGAGATAATACAATAAACTACCGAGAAGATCATCCAAATTCAACAACGGTTGAAAACCGTCCAAAGTCGACAAAAGAGCTACGCCGACATTAAAAGAAAAGATATAGAATTTGAAATTGGAGAGATGGTCATGCTTAAGGTTGCACCTTGGAAAGGCGTTGTTCGATTTGGTAAACGAGGGAAATTAAATCCAAGGTATATTGGACCATTCAAGATTATTGATCGTGTCGGACCAGTAGCTTACCGACTTAAGTTACCTCAACAACTCGCGGCTGTACATAACACTTTCCACGTCTCGAATTTGAAGAAATGTTTTGCTAAAGAAGATCTCACTATTCCGTTAGACGAAATCTAAATCAACGAAAAACTTCAATTTATCGAAGAACCCGTCGAAATAATGGATCGTGAGGTTAAAAGACTTAAACAAAACAAGATACCAATTGTTAAGGTTCGATGGAATGCTCGTAGAGGACCCGAGTTCACCTGGGAATGAGAAGATCAGATAAAGAAGAAATACCAGCACTTATTTCCAGAAGATACGTCAACACCTCCAACTGCTTAAAATTTCGGGACGAAATTTATTTAACGGGTAGGTACTGTAGTGACCCTAACTTTTCCATGTTTATATATATTAAATGAAATTAATATTTACATGATTAATTGTTTCCAACATGTTAAGCAATCAAACTTGTTAAGACTTGATTAATTGAAATAGGTTTCATGTAGACAATTGACCACCCAAGTTGACCGGTGATTCACGAATGTTAAAACTTGTAAAAACTATATGATGACATATATATGATTATATATATAATTAACATGAATTTATGATAATTAATTATCTCATTAGGTATTTTACAATGAGTTATATACATAAAATTGTGATTATTGAATTAAGAAACTCGAAACGATATATATAACGATTATCGTTATAACAACGTCTTACTAATTACATATGAATCATATTAAGATATTGTTACATTATGTTTAATCATGATAAATGATAAGTAAACATGTTGTTATGTATATTAACAATGAACTACATATGTAAAACAAGACTACTAACTTAAGAATTTCGAAACGGGACATATATGTAACGATTATCGTTGTAACAACATTTAACTGTATATATATCATACTAAGATATATTAATATATCATAATATCATGATAATGTAATAATTTAAAATCTCTTTAGATATGATAAACATTGGGTTAACAACATTTAACAAGATCGTTAACCTAAAGGTTTCAAAACAACATTTACATGTAACGACTAACGATGACATAACGACTCAGTTAAAATGTATATACATGTAGTGTTTTAATATGTATTCATACACTTTTGAAAGACTTCAAGACACTTATCAAAATACTTCTACTTAACAAAAATGCTTACAATTACATCCTCATTCAGTTTCATCAACAATTCTACTCGTATGCACCCTTATTCGTACTCGTACAATACACAGCTTCTAAATGCATGTACTATTGGTATATACACTCCAATGATCAGATATTAGCAGCCCATGTGAGTCACCTAACACATTTGGGAACCATCATTTGGCAACTAGCATGAAATATCTCATAAAATTACAAAAATATTAGTAATCATTCATGACTTATTTACATGAAAACAAAATTACATATCCTTTATGTCTAATCCGAATACCAATGACCAAAAACACCTACAAACTCTTTTATTCTTGAATTTTCTTCATCTAATTGATCTCTCTCAAGTTCCCTCTTCAATTTCTATGTGTTCTTCATAAATTCTACAAGTTCTAGTTTCATAAAATCAAGAATACTTCCAAGTTACTAGCTCACTTCCAATCTTGTAAAGTGATCATCCAACCTTAAGAAACCCTTGTTGTTTATAGTAAGATATCATTCTAAATTAAGGTAATACTCATATACAAACTTTGATTCAATTCCTATAACTATAACTATCTTAATTCGAGTGATAATCTTACTTGAACTTGTTTTCGTGTCATGATTGTACTTCAAGAACTTTCAAGCCATCCAAGATCCTTTGAAGCTAGATCATTTCTTGTCACTTCTAGTAGGTTTGCCTACTAAACTTGAGGTAGTAATGATGTTCATAACATCATTCGATTCATACATATAAAACTATCTTATTCGAAGATTTGAACATGTAATCACTAGAACATAGTTTAGTTAATTCTAAACTTGTTCGCAAACAAAAGTTAATCCTTCTAACTTGACTTTTAAAATCAACTAAACAAATGTTCTATATCTATATGATATGCTAACTTAATGATTTAAAACCAGAAAACACGAAAAACACCGTAAAACCGGATATACGTCGTCGTAGTAACACATCGGGCTGTTTTGGGTTAGTTAATTAAAAATTATGATAAACTTTGATTTAAAAGTTGTTCTTCTGGGAAAATGATTTTTCTTATGAACATGAAACTATATCCAAAATTCATGGTTAAACTCAAAGTGGAAGTATGTTTTCCAAAATGGTCATCTAGACGTCGTTCTTTCGACTAAAATGACTACCTTTACAAAAATGACTTGTAACTTATTTTTCCGACTATAAACCTATAATTTTTATGTTTAGATTCATAAAATAGATTTCAATATGAAACCATAGCAATTTTATTCACTCAAATCGGATTTAAAACGAAGAAATTATGGGTAAAACAAGATTGGATATTTTTTGATTGTTGTAGCTACGGGAAATATTGTAACAATTCTATATAAATCATATCCTAGCTAACTTATATTGTATTATACATGTATTCTAATGTAATCTTGGGATACCATAGACACGTATGCAAATGTTTTTACATATCATATCGACTCGTGTATATATATTATTTGGAACAACCATAGACACTTTATATGCAGTAATGTTGGAGTTAGCTATATAGGGTTGAGGTTGATTCCAAAAATATATATACTTTGAGTTGTGATCTAGCCTGAGACGTGTATACACTGGGTCGTGGATAGATTCAAGATAATATATATATCGATTTATTTTTGTACATCTAACTGTGGACAACTAGTTGTAGGTTACTAACGAGGACAGCTGACTTAATAAATTTAAAACAGTAAAACGTATTAAAAATGTTGTAAATATATTTTGAACATACTTTGATATATATGTACATATTTGTTATAGGTTCGTGAATCGACCAGTGGCCTAGTCTTACTTCCCGACGAAGTAAAAATCTGTGAAAGTGAGTTATAGTCCCACTTTTAAAATCTAATATTTTGGGATGAGAATACATGCAGTTTTATAAATGTTTTACGAAATAGACACAAGTAATTGAAACTAAATTATATGGGTGAATGATCGAAGCCGAATATGCCCCTTTTGCTTGGTAACCTAAGAATTAGTAAACCGATCTACTAATTGACGCGAATCCTAAAGATAGATCTATTGGGCCTAACGAACCCCATCCAAAGTACCAGATGCTTTAGTACTTTGAATTCGTTTATATCATGTCCGAAGGATTTCCTGGAATGATAGGGGATATTCTTATATGCATCTTGTTAATGTCGGTTACCAGGTGTTCACCGTATGAATGAATTTTATCTCTATGTATGGGATGTATATTGAAATATGAAATCTTGTGGTCTATTATTATGATTTGATAATATATAGGTTAAACCTATAACTCACCAACATTTTTGTTGACGTTTTAAGCATGTTTATTCTTAGGTGATTATTAAGAGCTTCCGCTGTTGCATACTAAAATAAAGACAAGATTTGGAGTCCATGCTTGTATGATATTATGTAAAAACTGCATTCAAGAAACTTATTTTTGATGTAATATATTCTTATTGTAAACCATTATGTAATGGTCGTGTGTAAACGGTATATTTTAGATTATCATTATTTGATAATCTGCGTAATGCTTTTTAAACCTTTATCGATAAAATAAAGGTTATGGTTGTTTTAAAAATGAATGCAGTCTTTGAAAAACGTCTCATATAGAGGTCAAAACCTCGCGACGAAATCAATTAATATGGAACGTTTATAATCAAAATGAACGGGATATTTCATGGACATCGAGTTTGGATGTGTGTCAGAGGACCATAGTGTGTGGTTCCGGTGGGTTAAGTGACGGAGATCACGGGGACGTGATCCAGTTTAAGTGGGGGAGAGTTGTAAGATCCTGAATTTTGTGCATCAGAAAATGTTCCTGAAAGTGTCAGTAAATGTGTGCATTAGAAAGCGCCACTAAATGTCTACCTATCACTTATGCATTTTCAGAATTTACATCAGAATCAGGATTAGTCAGAATCAGTCCCTAAACTTCAGAATCTATTTAGACCCTCGTGCGCGCCACGCACATTTAAGGGAGCACGTCGCGCACTCTGCTTGGCGACAAATTTCTGTTTTTTCTATTTTTGAGTTAAACGAGGGGCTTTTTGGTCTTTTCACTTGGGGACGAATCTGTGGCCATATTAGCAGTTTTAGATCCACTTTTGGATCATTTTCACATCCACAACTCTCTCATCTTCAAACCCTAGAGAGAGGAAGAGTTTTTAGAGAGGGAAAGCTCCACTTGGAGAAGAAGGAAGTTGATTCGGGCTAAGGTGCAAGAGTTAAGGTTGTTCGCCTCGTTAACGGCTACGTTTTGATAGTGTTGGTAAGCTTTAACTTCGAATTTAATTGTTAAGATTCTTGTTCATGTTTAGGGTTTGATGAAACAACCCAACCCGTATTACATACGATAATTTTTTTTTTTAAATAATACACATTTACGCGCCAATTAAATATGTAAACCATTCTACACATTTCGTTTAAAACGTACAACAATTTAAATGTTTACAAAAGGCACAAAGGCCATTAACGAATGTGATGCAAGTTTGACCAATACAAGAATGATAGTTTTAAACCAAACAACACATCGAGCATGGTTTGGGACTAAACTACCCAGAACGCTAGGCCAACTTCCAAAAGCTCCAACATAACATCATCAAGGGACACCTAGTGCCCAACAACCCCTTTGCCCTTATCCGCACCTGCATCTAAAAGATAAACAACGAGAGGGGTAAGCTAATGCTTAGTGAGTGCAACAATTATACGTTTACATATACAACCTACTTACTTGCAATCACTTATACATTTAGCGCATATATGCTAGCAACATAACTAATCATACCATCACAAGTATAATACTAAACCTTCCACATATCAAGCTAGCATAACAGTAGCATATAGTTTAAACAATATGATATGCTACAATCCACACACAACCATGGTTAACCCATCGAACGAGGGAACGGTGTTTAAAGACCGTCGAAGTTCATAACAACCATTAGTGCACTTAACACCTCATACACTAACCCCACGGGTGGCATCTTAACACCTCAATACTTCACCCTGAGTGGCATCTTAACACCTCGATGCTTCACCTATCTACTCTACAGAGTGGTGCCTTAACACCTCGACACTTCGCCTCTAGGTGGCATCTTAACACCTCGATGCTTCACCCTGAGTGGCATCTTAACACCTCGATGCTTCACCCGTCACGTGAGAAGTGGTGTCTTAACACTTCGACACTTCACAACTTATACTACACAAATAAATACATCATATATGCACGCATATAATTATTCTACTCACCTTAACACCTCGGTGGTGATTTAATGCTTCCGAATGCTTCAAAGCAAGTACCTATTACATAAGTACACATTCAATTACATAACTAGTGGAATTAACCACATTACACATACTTGAGCATTTAATGACCCGATTCGCATTAAATGACTCAACCGCACCAAAACCGCCATTAAATGGCCAAGACCCAACTTTAATCACTAAAGCTAGTGAATTAAAGTTTACTAACTTCAATTAACATAACTTAGGGTAATTCATACCCATTTCACCCAAACTAGGTCAACATTACCCATTTGACCCATCATAACACTCACACTTACAAACTTAGTCTAACATGACCCAATTAACATCTCTTTCAACTTTAAACAAGTGTCTTGATTCTTAACAACACAATTTACACTTAAAATTCTCATTAAACAAGACCAAACCCTAGATTACATCTATTTAGGGTTTTCCTTTCATCACATGACCCAAGTTCACCCATTTTAACCCCAAATGGGTCATACAAGTCTCTAGTGGCCAAAACCCTAACCATAAACCAATTAAAACTCAAATCATAGAGTTAGGACTTACCAAGACTACCAAAGTGTAGCTAGAGACATAGGGAACAACTTTAAAGCTTGGATTCGGGTGAGATTTGGCCTTCTTCTTCACCAAAGGGAGCTCTCTCACTCTAAAACCTTATCTCTCTCTCTAAATTTAATTTGGGTAGATGAGAATGTGATAAATGAAGTTAGGATAAGCTTGAACCAGCTTTTAGACTCCCAAAACCGGCCACAAATGAAAAGACCAATATACCCTTTTTCTTAAATTACAAAAAAAAAAGGTATGCTGATTCAGGGGTGTGCGCGCCGCGCGTACTATAATACACGCCCCGCGCACCAAGTGTAATTTGTGTGAGCCGCGCACACTATAATGCGCCTCCGCGCACCAAGTGTAAATTCTGTGAGCCGCGCACATGAAAGTGCGCCCCGCGCACCTAGTGTAATTTTTGACTGATCACTTTTTCTTCATACGTGCGCGCCTCACACCCTAACAAGCGCGCCTCACACATTCAAGACTTCAATTTTTGGACATTTTCTTGCACTTTTAACCAATCGAACTTATACCCACAACCTTTATAACCCGCGATAACATAAGAGCTTCAAAATATAGGAAAATAACACAACTTTCGCGATAAACACTTTAAACTCTACATAATTGATCACAGTTAATATTAAACGTTTACAAGGTAAAAATACGCACCTTAAGTCATATATAAGGAAATCGGGATGTTACATTTGAGCTTGTTGGGGTTCTAATCCCCATTTCTCATGAAATTGGGGGTTTTGTTGTATTGCTAGTGTAAGTAAACCCGATTATTGTGGGTTTAGGGTTTGATGATGAATTTGGAAGTATTCGTCATGGTTTGGGTGTTAATTCACTAGATTGTAAGTGTGTTGGTGTTTTAGATGTTCATAAGAACATGTTTGCTGGTCAAATGGGTGGTAACCTTGATTTGGTATCAAACTAAGTTATGGGTCAAGATTTGATGAATCGAGTATATAAATGTTTGATTTCGGTGTAAATTGGTGTTTTGAAAATATAATCACTAGCCGTTAGTGATTTTGGGCATTTTTGGGACTTATGTCAAAATGGGTTGACTTTGATTGGGTCGAATTTGGTAATGACACTAATTTGGATTAAATGGATGTTAAATGCTTTTGTTACATGTTAAATGACATTTTTGAATGATGTAATCGTGGATAGTGATTTTGGGTTAAATGGTGTCGAGTATAATTTTAGTAAAATTGTACTTGTTTGAATGGGTCGGAATTGTAGTGACCCGAACTTTTCTATGTTTATATATATTAAATGAAATTGTTATTTACATGATTAAGTTTTTCCAACATGTTAAGCAATCAAACTTGTTAAGACTTGATTAATTGAAATAGGTTTTATATAGACAATTGACCACCCAAGTTGACCGGTGATTCACGAACGTTAAAACTTGTAAAAACTATATGATGTCATATATATGGATATATATATATATAGTTAACATGGTATTATGATAAGTAAACATATCATTAAGTATATTAACAATGAACTACATATGTAAAAACAAGACTACTAACTTAAGGATTTCGAAACGAGGCATATATGTAACTATTATCGTTGTAACGACATTTAATTGTATATATATCATATTAAGATATATTAATACATCATAACATCATGATAATGTAATAATTTAACATCTTACTTGATATAATAAAAAATGGGTCAACAACACTTAACAGGATCGTTAACCTAAAGGCTTCAAAACAACATTTACATGTAACGACTAATGATGACTTAACGACTCAGTTAAAATGTATATACATGTAGTGTTTTAATATGTATTCATACACTTTTGAAAGACTTCAAGACACTTATCAAAATACTTCTAATTAACAAAAATGCTTACAATTACATCCTCGTTCAGTTTCATCAACAATTCTACTCGTATACACCCGTATTCGTACTCGTACAATACACAGCTTTTAGATGTATGTACTATTGGTATATACACTCCAATGATCAGCTCTTAGCAGAATATGTGAGTCACCTAACACATGTGGAAACCATCATTTGGCAACTAGCATGAAATATCTCATAAAATTATAAAAATATTAGTAATCATTCATGACTTATTTACATGTAAACAAAATTACACATCCTTTATATCTAATCCATATACCAATGACCAAAAACACCTACAAACACTTTCATTCTTCAATTTTCTTCATCTAATTGATCTCTCTCAAGTTCTATCTTCAAGTTCTAAGAGTTCTTCATAAATTCTATAAGTTCTAGTTTCATAAAATCAAGAATACTTCCAAGTTTGCTAGCTTACTTCCAATCTTGTAAAGTGATTATCCAACCTCAAGAAATCTTTCTTATTTACAGTAAGATATCTTTCTAATACAAGGTAATACTCATATTCAAACTTTGATTCAATTTCTATAACTATAACAATCTTATTTCGAGTGGAAATCTTACTTGAACTTGTTTTCGTGTCATGATTCTGCTTCATGAACTTTCAAGCCATCCAAGGATCCTTTGAAGCTAGATCTATTTTTCTCATCTACAGTAGGTTTATCCACAAAACCTGAGGTAGTAATGATATCCATAACATCATTCGATTCATATATATAAAACTACCTTATTCGAAGGTTTAAACTTGAAATCACTAGAACATAGTTTAGTTAATTCTAAACTTGTTCGCAAACAAAAGTTAATCCATCTAGCTTGACTTTTAAAATCAACTAAACACATGTTATGTATCTATATGATATGCTAACTTAATGATTTAAAACCTGGAAACACGAAAAACACCGTAAAACCGGACATACGCCGTCGTAGTAACATCGCGGGCTGTTTTGGGTTTGATAATTAAAAACCATGATAAACTTTGATTTAAAAGTTTTTCTTTTGGGAAAATGATTTTTCTTATGAACATGAAACTATATCCAAAAATCATGGTTATACTCAAAGTGGAAGTATGTTTTTTCAAAATGGTCATCAAGACGTCTTTCTTTCGACTGAAATGATTACCTCTTACAAAAATGACTTGTAACTTATATTTCCGACTGTAAACCTATACTTTTTCTGTTTAGATTCATAAAATAGAGTTCAATATAAAACCATAGCAATTTGATTCACTCAAAACGGATTTAAAACGAAGAAGTTATGGGTAAAACAAGATTGGATATTTTTTAATTGTTGTAGCTACGGGAAATATTGTAACAATTCTATACAAATAATATCCTAGCTAACTTATATTGTATTATACATGTTTTCTAATATATTATATAATCTTGGGATACCATAGACATGTATGCAAATATTTTGACATATCATATCGACCCATGTATATATATTATTTGGAACAACCATAGACACTCTATATGCAGTAATGTTGGAGTTAGCTTTGCAGGGTTGAGGTTGATTCCAAAAATATATATACTTTGAGTTGTGATCTAGCCTGAGACGTGTATACACTGGGTCGTGGATTGATTCAAGATAAGATATATCAATTTATTTCTGTATATTTAACTATGGACAACTAGTTGTAGGTTACTAACGATGATAGCTGACTTAATAAACTTAAAACATCAAAATGTATTAAAAGTGTTGTAAATATATTTTGAACATACTTTGATATATATGTACATATTTGTTATAGGTTCGTGAATCGACCAGTGGCCATGTCTTACTTCCCGACGAAGTAAAAATCTGTGAAAGTGAGTTATAGTCCCACTTTTAAAATTTAATATTTTTGGGATGAGAATACATGCAGCTTTATAAATGTTTTACAAAATAGACACAAGTACATGAAACTACTTTCTATAGTTGAACGATCGAAGCCGAATATGCCCCTTTTACTTGGTAACCTAAGAATTAGTAAATCAGTCTACTAATTGACGCAAATCCTAAAGATAGATCTATTGTGCCCAACAAACCCCATCCGTTGTAGCGGATACTTTAGTACTTCGATGTTGTTTTATCATGTCTTATGGATGTCCCAGAATGATAGGGGATATTCTTATATGCATCTTGTTAATGTCGGTTACCAGGTGTTCAAACTATATGAATGATTTTTATCTCTATGTATGGGATGTGTATTAAAATATGAAATCTTGTGGTCTATTATTATGATTTGATAATATATAGGTTAAACCTATAACTCACCAACATTTTTGTTGACGTTTTAAGCATGTTTATTCTCAGGTGATTATTAAGAGCTTCCGCTGTTGCATACTAAAATAAGAACAAGATTTGGAGTCCATGCTTGTATGATATTATGTAAAAACTGCATTCAAGAAACTTATTTTTGATGTAATATATTCTTTTTGTAAACCATTATGTAATGGTCGTGTGTAAACGGTATATTTTAGATTATCATTATTTGATAATCTATGTAATGCTTTTTAAACCTTTATAGATAAAATAAAGGTTATGGTTGTTTTAAAAATGAATGCAGTCTTTGAAAAATGTCTCATATAGAGGTCAAAACCTCGCAACGAAATCAATTAATATGGAACGTTTATAATCAATATGAACGGGACATTTCAGTTGGTATCCGAGCGTTGGTCTTAGAGAACCAAAAATTTGCATTAGTGTGTCTTATCGAGTTTGTTAGGATACATTAGTGAGTCTGGACTTCGACCATGTTTTCTTTAAAAACGATTGCTTAACACTTTTGTTGGAAACTATATATTATTGACATGTAAATATTATGTGATATATTAACCTCTTAATGTGTTTGATATTGTGTGATAAATGTCTACCACTAGTACAAATCCCATCGGCTCACCTAATAATAATGAAGAGTCGAATATAATTTGGGAAGATTCACAAATTCCCGAAGAGGAACCGGAAGAAGAGGAACCAGAAGAAGAGGAATCAAAAGATGAGGAACCAGAAGAAGAAGAAGAGGTTCTGGAGGAAGAAATATTGATACCTATAGTAAATCGATTAAATAAAAGAAAATCCTCAATCAACGGACCAAAGTTAATAATGGTCAATGGTGTTTCCGCAGAGGAAGCAAAATATTGGGAAGATTATCAATTTTCCAATGAATCGGATCCCGATGAGGATTCCGATGATGTTATAGAAATTACCTCGACCCAATTTAATAAAGTGAAAGAAAATAATAAGGGAAAAAGTATAAAAATAGAGAAACCCGATTCCAACCCCGATGAACTTTATATGTATCGGCAACATCCGTATTTCCTAAAATGTAACAATGACTCGGGAACCTCTAAACCACCAGGTTTTTCTAAACCATTATGGAAAACGACGGCTCGTATTAGAGGAACACCATATATTCCTAGAAAATTAGGAAAACGAACCAAGTCCGAAGAAGAAGAAACCAGTTATTCAGATTAGAGGGTTGTAATTATGTTGTGTATTATATGTATTGTAGTGTGCTTGTACTTTTATGTTCTATGTAAAAATTACTTGTATTGTTTGTTAATTATCTTTTACAAATCTAATCCTTGTCTATTTTACAGTATAAAAACAAAATGGACGTTAAGGGTAGACAACCGAATATTTTAGAAGATCTACCAGAGGATATGATTGAGGAAATCTTGTCTAGAGTCGGTCAGAATTCATCAGAACAATTAATTCTGGCAAAATTAACTTGTCAAACATTTGAAAGACTTTCCAGAAATGCCTTAGTTTATAAAAGGCTTTCCTTTTATAGGTGGGGTATATCACATTGGAGAGACCGTAAGTTACGCCGTGTTTTCTTTAAAGCGTTAAATGCGGGGAACCCAAATGCAATTTTACGCTACGGGTTAAGAACCTATTTTGACTCAACATATCCCAACATAGGATTTTGTGAATTAGAAAGAGCTTCTAACATGCAACATAAAGAAGCATGTTATACTTACGGGTTAGTGATGTTCACTTCTTACCAAAGTGAGAAAAAGAACATCGGATTGCAGCTTTTAAAGAAAACCTTCCCATAAGTGACGGATTCAGTAGTTGGGGTGAGAAACAAGGTTTTTAGATTATTGCGGGGCTGTTGGACATTACGAAACCCTCATCCTTTTGACGTCATTACAACATGCTGCCTAGCTAATGGTCATAACGGTTACTTTCCACAAGATTAAGGATGGGAAGTCGTCTTAGTAAAACCTGAATGCATGACTTGTTTCTGGACTTATGAATTACGTGTCCTTATTTCTTTTGCTGAACAACTTGCGTATTAACTAGAATTGACTTCATAGCTGCCGAGTAGCAAAGTTATTATGTGTTATATTTCATCCTATATGTATAATAGCAGTATTGTAAGTTTGTAAAATATTGTATAAAGTTTGAACGCAAAATATTATTGTAAAAAGTTTTTCATATAGAATCGTAGTAGTTGAATTGTATAATAGCTACTAAGTATGAACTTAACGGGTAGGTACTACCCGAATTAAAACTATAAAATGCTAATATGAAGAAAAAGCTTTTATAAATAAGTTCATATTATGCTATGAAATACTATTGACTACTCTTAAATTCTATATGATTAACTCAATTCTTTTGGCTATTTTTGAAGGAAATGGCACCGGCGACTCGTCAGAACTTGAACATGAGTGAGGAAGACTTCCGTGTTTTCCTTGCTACGAACATAGCCGCAGTGCAGGTGGCGATGCAAAATAACAATAACTCTAGATCTAGCAGTGGAACTAATTCCGCAAGAAATCGTGTAGGATGCTCCTACAAAGAATTTACTGCCTGCAAACCTTTAGAATTTGATGGAACCGAAGGACCAATTGGATTGAAACGGTGGACCGAGAAGGTCGAATCGGTGTTTGCCATAAGTAAGTGTACTAAAGAGGACAAAGTTAAGTACGCTACACATACCTTCACAGGTACGGCGTTAACATGGTGGAATACCTATCTCGAGCAGGTAGGACAAGATGTTGCTTACGCACTACCATGGTCAGCATTCAAACAATTAATGAACGAGCAGTATCGTCCCAGAAATGAGGTCAATAAGCTCAAGGTAGAGCTTAGAGGATTACAAACGCAAGGTTTCGATATCACCACGTACGAACAACGATTCACAGAATTGTGCCTATTATGTCCCAGAACGTTCGAAGACGAAGAAGAGAATATTGACGCATTTGTAAAAGGGTTACCGGAGAATTCAAGAAGATGTGAGTTCACACGAGCCCGCCTCCATATAAAAGGCAAGTTGAATGGCTCACAAATTAGTGAACCAGATTGAAGGAAGGATTAAAGAGCAGGCGACCGAAGAGGCTAACATGAAACAAGTTAAGAGAAAGTGGGAAGAAACCAATGACAAGAGTCACCAATACAACAACAACAATCACAACCACAATCGCAATAACTATCTCAATAACCGCAACATCAATCGCAACAACAACTTCAACAAACGTCCCAACAACAACTACAATAACCGTCCCAACAACAACAACAACAACAACAACAACAACAACAACAACAGCAACAATAACAATCCCAACAACAATCCCAATAACAACAATGGTAACAAAAACCAAAAACAACCATGCCAAAGATGTGAAGAGCATCACCTGGGGTTCTGCACGACATTTTGCAACAGGTGTAAAAGAAATGGTCATAGCATGAAGAAGTGAGAAATCTACGGATCAATGCATAACAGAACTAAAGGAACAAATAATGTCGGAACCAATAACACCGCCATAGTTTGTTTTGGATGTGGAAAACAGGGCCACTTTAGTAGATATTGCCCGAATCAGGGGAATACTAATGGGCAGGGCCGCGAAAGAGTTTTCAATATTAATACGGTAGAAGCGCAGGAAGACCCGGAGCTTGTTACGGGTACGTTTCTCATTGACAATAAATCTGCTTATCTTTTATTTGATTCGGTTGCGGATAGAAGCTATATGAGTAGAGATTTTTGTGCTAAACTAAGTTGTTCACCGACGCCCTTGGATAATAAATTTTTACTCGAATTAGCAAACGGTAAATTAATTACAGCAGATAATATATGTCGTAATCGAGAAATTAAACTGGTTAGCGAAACATTTAAGATTGACTTGATACCAGTAGAGTTAGGGAGTTTTGATGTGATAATCGGTATGAACTAGTTGAAAGAAGTGAAAGCAGAGATCATTTGTTACAAAAATGCAATTCGCATTATACGAGAGAAAGGAAAACCCTTAATGGTGTACGGAGAAAAGAGCAACGTGAAGTTAAATCTTATTAGTAACCTGAAGGCACAAAAACTAATAAGAAATGGTTACTATGATGTGCTAGCACACGTTGAGAAAATCAATTCCGAAGAAAAGAACATCAATGATGTTCCCGTCGCAAAAGAATTTTTCGATGTATTTCTGAAAGAATTACCAGGACTACCTCCACACCGGTCCGTTGAATTTCAAATAGACCTTGTACCGGGAGCTGCACCAATAGCTCGTGCTCCATACAGACTCGCACCCAGCGAAATGAAGGAATTTCAGAGCCAATTACAAGAACTTTTAGAGCGTAGTTTCATTCGACCAAGCACGTCACCGTGGGGAGCTCCTGTTCTGTTTGTCAAGAAGAAAGATGGTACATTCAGGTTGTGTATCGACTACCGAGAGTTGAACAAACTTACCATCAAGAACCGCTACCCACTACCGAGAATCGACGACTTATTTTATCAACTACAAGGCTCGTCGGTTTATTCAAAGATTGATTTAAGTTCAGGGTATCATCAAATGCGGGTGAAGGAGGATGATATTCCAAAGACTGCTTTTAGGATGCGTTACGGTCATTACGAGTTTATGGTTATGCCGTTTGGATTGACAAATGCACCAGCTGTGTTCATGAACCGAGTGTGTGGGTCATATATTGACAAGTTTGTCATTGTTTTCATCGATGACATACTTATTAACTCGAAGAATGATCAAGAGCACGAAGAACATTTGAGAAAAGTGCTAGAGTTGCTGAGAAAAGAAAAACTGTACGCTAAGTTTTCAAAGTGTGCATTTTGATTGGAAAAAGTTCAATTCCTCAATCATATAGTGAACAAAGAAGGTATTCAGGTGGATCCAGCAAAGATTGAAACTGTTGAAAAGTGGAAAACCCCGAAAACTCCGAAACACATACGCCAATTTTTAGGGCTAGCTGGTTATTACAGGAGATTCATCCAAGATTTTTCTAAAATAGCAAAACCCTTGACTGCATTAACGCATAAAGGGAGGAAATTTGAATGGAAGGATGAACAAGAAAAAGCATTTTAATTGTTGAAGAAAAAGTTAACTACGGCACCTATATTGTCATTACCTGAAGGGAATGATGATTTTGTGATATATTGTAACGCCTCAAAGCAAGGTCTCGGTTGTGTATTAATGCAACGAACGAAAGTAATTGCTTATGCGTCTAGACAATTGAAGATTCACGAGCAGAATTATACGACGCATGATTTGGAATTAGGCGCTGTTGTTTTTGCATTAAAGACTTTGAGGCACTACTTATATGGGGTCAAAAGTATTATATATACCGACCACAAAAGTCTTCAACACATATTTAATCAGAAACAACTGAACATGAGGCAACGCAGATGGATTGAATTGTTGAATGATTACAACTTTGAGATTCGTTACCACCCAGGGAAGGCAAATGTGGTAGCCGACGCCTTGAGCAGAAAGGACAGAGAACCCATTCGTGTAAAATCTATGAATATAATGATTCACACTAACCTTACTACTCAAATAAAGGAGGCGCAACAAGGAGTTTTAAAAGAGGGAAACTTAAAGGATGAAATACCCAAAGGATCGGAGAAGCATCTTAATATTCGGGAAGACGGAACCCGGTATAGGGCTGAAAGAATTTGGGTACCAAAATTTGGAGATATGAGATAAATGGTACTTAGAGAAGCTCATAAAACCATATACTCAATACATCCTGGAACAGGGAAGATGTACAAGGATCTCAAGAAACATTTTTGGTGGCCAGGAATGAAAGCTGATGTTGCTAAATACGTAGGAGAATGTTTGACGTGTTCTAAGGTCAAAGCTGAGCATCAGAAACCATCAGGTCTACTTCAACAACCCGAAATACCGGGAATGGAAATGGGAAAACATTACCATGGATTTCATCACTAAATTGCCAAGGACTGCAAGTGGTTTTGACACTATTTGGGTAATAGTTGATCGTCTCACCAAATCAGCACACTTCCTGCCAATAAGAGAAGATGACAAGATGGAGAAGTTAGCACGATTGTATTTGAAGGAAGTCGTCTCCAGACATGGAATACCAATCTCTATTATCTCTGATAGGGATGGAAGATTTATTTTAAGATTCTGGCAGACATTACAGCAAGCATTAGGAACTCGTCTAGACATGAGTACTGCTTATCATCCATAAATTGATGGGCAGAGCGAAAGGATGATACAAACGCTTGAAGACATGCTACGTGCATGTGTTATTGATTTCGGAAATAGTTGGGATCGACACCTTCTGTTAGCAGAATTTTCCTACAACAATAGCTACCATTCAAGCATTGAGATGGCGCCGTTTGAAGCACTCTATGGTAGAAAGTGCAGGTCTCCGATTTGTTGGAGTGAAGTGGGGGATAGACAGATTACGGGTCCGGAGATAATACAAGAAACTACCGAGAAGATCATCCAAATTCAACAACGATTGAAAACCGCCCAAAGTCGACAAAAAAGCTACGCTGACATTAAAAGAAAAGATATAGAATTTGAAATTGGAGAGATGGTCATGCTTAAAGTTGCACCTTGAAAAGGTGTTGTTCGATTTGGTAAACGAGGGAAATTAAATCCAAGGTATATTGGACCATTCAAGATTATTGATCGTGTCGGACCAGTAGCTTACCGACTTGAGTTACCTCAACAACTCGCGGCTGTACATAACACTTTCCACGTCTCGAATTTGAAGAAATGTTTTACTAAAGTAGATCTCACTATTCTGTTAGACGAAATTCAAATCAATGAAAAACTTCAATTCATCGAAGAACCCGTCGAAATAATGGATCGTGAGGTTAAAAGACTTAAGCAAAACAAGATACCAATTGTTAAGGTTTGATGGAATGCTCATAGAGGACCCGAGTTCACCTGGGAATGAGAAGATCAGATGAAGAAGAAGTACCCGCACTTATTTCCAGAAGATACGTCAACACCTCCAACTGCTTAAAATTTCGGGACGAAATTTATTTAACGGGTAGGTACTGTAGTGACCCGAACTTTTCCATGTTTATATATATTAATTGAAATTGTCATTTACATGATTAAGTTTTTCCAACATGTTAAGTAATCAAACTTGTTAAGACTTGATTAATTGAAATAGGTTTTATATAGACAATTGACCACCCAAGTTGACCGGTGATTCACGAACGTTAAAACTTATAAAAACTATATGATGTCATATATATGGATATATATATAGTTAAAATGGAATTATGATAAGTAAACATATCATTAAGTATATTAACAATGAACTACATATGTAAAAATAAGACTACTAACTTAAGGATTTTGAAACGAGGCATATATGTAACTATTATCGTTGTAACAACATTTAATTGTATATATATCATATTAAGATATATTAATATATCATAATATCATGATAATGTAATAATTTAATATCTCATTTGATATAATAAACAATGGGTTAACAACACTTAACATGATCGTTAACCTAAAGGCTTCAAAACAACATTTAAACGACTAACGATGACTTAACGACTCAGTTAAAATGTATATACATGTAGTGTTTTAATATGTATTCATACACTTTTGAAAGACTTCAAGACACTTATCAAAATACTTCTACTTATTAAAAATGCTTACAATTACATCCTCGTTTAGTTTCATCAACAATTCTACTCGTCTACACCCATATTCGTACTCCTACAATACACAGCTTTTAGATGTATGTACTACTGGTATATACACTCCAATGATTAGCTCGTAGCAGCCCATGTGAGTCACCTAACACATGTGAGAACCATCATTTGGCAACTAGCATAAAATATCTCATAAAATTACAAAAATATTAGTAATCATTCATGACTTATTTACATGTAAACAAAATTACACATCCTTTATATCTAATTCATATACCAACGACCAAAAACACCTACAAATACTTTAATTCTTCAATTTTATTCATCTAATTGATCTCTCTCAAGTTCTATCTTCAAGTTCTAAGTGTTCTTTATAAATTCTATAAGTTCTAGTTTCAAAAAATCAAGAATACTTCCAAGTTTGCTAGCTTACTTCCAATCTTGTAAAGTGATCATCCAATCTCAAGAAATCTTTCTTATTTACAGTAATATATCTTTCTAATACAAGGTAATACTCATATTCAAACTTTGATTCAATTTCTATAACTATAACAATCTTATTTCGAGTGGAAATCTTACTTGAACATGTTTTCGTGTCATGATTTTGCTTCAAGAACTTTCAAGCCATCCAAGGATCCTTTGAAGCTAGATCTATTTTTCTCATCTCCAGTAGGTTTATCCACAAAACCTGAGGTAGTAATGATGTTCTTAACATCATTCAATTCATATATATAAAACTACCTTATTCGAAGGTTTAAACTTGAAATCACTAGAACATAGTTTAGTTAATTCTAAACTTGTTCGCAAATAAAAGTTAATCCTTCTAACTTGACTTTTAAAATCAACTAAACACATGTTCTATATCTATATGATATGCTAACTTAATGATTTAAAACCTGAAAACACGAAAAACACCGTAAAACCGGACATACGCCGTCGTAGTAACACCGCGGGCTGTTTTGGATTTGATAATTAAAAACTATGATAAACTTTGATTTAAAAGTTATTCTTCTAGGAAAATTATTTATCTTATGAACATGAAACTATATCCAAAAATCATGGTTATACTCAAAGTGGAAGTATGTTTTTTCAAAATGGTCATCAAGACGTCGTTCTTTCGACTGAAATGACTACCTCTTATAAAAATAACTTGTAACTTATATTTCTGACTATAAACCTATAATTTTTCTGTTTAATTCATAAAATAGAGTTCAATATGAAACCATAGCAATTTGATTCACTCAAAACGGATTTAAAACGAAGAAGTTATGGGTAAAACAAGATTGGATATTTTTTTATTGTTGTAGCTAAGGAAAATATTGTAACAATTCTATACAAATCATATCCTAGCTAACTTATATTGTATTATACATGTATTCTAATATATTATGTAATCTTGGGATACCATATACACGTATGCAAATGTTTTGACATATCATATCGACCCATCTATATATATTATTTGGAACAACCATAGACACTCTATATGCAGTAATGTTGGAGTTAGCTATACAGGGTTGAGGTTGATTCCAAAAATATATATACTTTGAGTTGTGATCTAGCCTGAGACGTGTATACACTGGGTCGTCGATTGATTCAAGATAATATATATCAATTTATTTCTATACATTTAACTATGGACAACTAGTTGTAGGTTACTAACGAGGACAGCTGACTTAATAAACTTAAAACATCAAAATGTATTAAAAGTGTTGTAAATATATTTTGAACATACTTTGATATATATGTACATATTTGTTATAGGTTCATGAATCGACCAGTGGCCAAGTCTTACTTCCCGACGAAGTAAAAATCTGTGAAAGTGAGTTATAGTCCCACTTTTAAAATCTAATATTTTTGGGATGAGAATACATGCAGCTTTATAAATGTTTTACAAAATAGACACAAGTACATGAAACTACTTTCTATGGTTGAACGATCGAAGCCGAATATGCCCCTTTTACTTGGTAACCTAAGAATTAGTAAACCAGTCTACTAATTGACGCGAATCCTAAAGATAGATCTATTGGGCCCAACAAACCTCATCCGTTGTACCAGATGCTTTAGTACTTCGATGTTGTTTTATCATGTCCGATGGATGTCCCAGAATGATAGGGGATATTCTTATATGCATCTTGTTAATGTCGGTTACCAGGTGTTCAAACTATATGAATGATTTTTATCTCTATGTATGGGATGTGTATTGAAATATGAAATCTTGTGGTCTATTATTATGATTTGATAATATATAGGTTAAACCTATAACTCATCAACATTTTTGTTGACGTTTTAAGCATGTTTATTGTCAGGTGATTATTAAGAGCTTCCGATGTTGCATACTAAAATAAGGACAAGATTTGGAGTCCATGCTTGTATGATATTATGTAAAAACTGCATTCAAGAAACTTATTTTTGATGTAATATATTCTTATTGTAAACCATTATGTAATGGTCGTGTGTAAACGGTATATTTTAGATTATCATTATTTGATAATCTACGTAATGCTTTTTAAACCTTTGTAGATAAAATAAAGGTTATGGTTGTTTTAAAAATGAATGCAGTCTTTAAAAAACGTCTCATATAGAGGTCAAAACCTCGCAACGAAATCAATTAATATGGAACGTTTATAATCGATATGAATGGGACATTTCAGGAATTACCATCCGTAGTGGTAATTAGTGAAGTCCATTTTAGGTGACTAAATGGGCGGATCGTTGTGTTAGATAGAAACATTCGGTTAAGAGTGTTGGAGTCGAATTCTCTTGTAGGGAATGTATGTTGATTGTGTGTATATCTATATGTGTATTATAGGTAAAAGCTTGCTCAGTTGCGTTTGGAGGCGATTTACATACATGACTTGTGCAGACTTTTCAAGGGGAGTGGAATAATTATACGTGTATGTATATAGTGTATTTATTTGTGTGCTATGGTATGAACCAAAGAGCTGGTAGTGCCATAGCATGTGTGAGTGTGCTACGATGTGAACCAAAGAGCCGGTAGCATCATGGTACGTGTGTTGTAGTGTGAACCAAAGAGCCGGTAGCACTATAGCACGAGTTGTTAGGGTGTGAACCAAAGAGCCGGTAGCACCTTAGCGTGAGTATGACTCAATGTTATGATGTGAACCAAAGAGCCAGTAGCATCATAACAAATGCGTAGTGGCGTGAACCAAAGAGTCGGTAGTGCCATAGCATGTGACGTATGGTGTGAACCAAAAAGCCGGTAGCACCATAGCGTAGGTATGGTTAACCATATTGTGTGTGTGTGTGTGTGTGTGTTGTTTATATAGCATTTTATATTGTGATGAATGTATGTTATTGGTTATGCTAACTTGCGGTATTGGAGATTATTAGCCTTATACTTTGTGATGGTATGCTAATTAGATTGCTAGCGTGTATGCGGTATTTGTGTAAGTGTTTGCAAGTAAGTAGATTATATATGTATATGTATAATTATTGCATTCACTAAGCGTTATGCTTACCCCTCTCGTTGTTTACCTTTTTATAGGTATCGTTGATGCGGAGTTACCTAGTTGCTAGACTAGGGTTTATAGACGTTTCTTAAGCATGGAGGATTAGCTTTTGAATATTTGGACGCGAATTGGGGATTTGGTAGTCCCCGGGATATGCACTTGGTATCGAGTTGGGTTATAGAGTCCTAACTCGTCTAAATGTGGATTGGGTTGAAATTTGTATTTTGTACTTAAATGGTAATTTGGGCATATGTGGGACCGGTGTCGTAAAACTCGTTTTATTATTGGAACGTGTTAGTTCTAACTATTATAATGTGTTGTGAAAAGCGTTTCGCCTAAAAGTGTTGGGAAGTGGGAGATCTTTAATCAAAATTTGGAAAATCCGGACAGAGGCTGTCAGGCCTTGTGCGCGCCGCGCACCCTTCTGTATATAAAAAAAATTGCGTGATCGGTTGGATAACGGGTTAGGTCGTTACATAAGTACTATTCATGACACGTTTCGCGTGTCTCAATTATGAAAATTTTTGGCGGATGAAACGACTTATGTGCCACTTAATGAGATAGAAGTTGATGAAAAGTTAAGGTACGTAGAAAAGTCGGTGAAAATTATAGATCAAAAGACAAAGCAATTGAGAAACAAAACGGTGATGCTATTAAAGGTGCAATGGGAATTTAGAAAAGGTTCTGAGTGTACATGGGAACCTAAGAATGGTTAATGAAGTATTATTTGGCGTTACACCAAGAGTGGTTCACGAGGACGCGAACGATCTAATGGGGGGAGAGTTGTAACACCCCAATTTAAAGGTAATATTATATTAATATTTTGTATGAATAATCAAAGGTAAAAAGGACTAATCATGCAATGTTAGAATAAGTAAATGTTAGGACCACCTTAGATAAGTTTTGGTGGGGAGGGACCATTGTTGACAACATGTAATTGTTGTTATATTATAATAAAGATATAAGAGTGCTAGTTGATTCTAGATTTCATCAGAAGAGTGGAGAAAAGAAAAGAAGAAACGATTTTGGAAGCAAAGGAGAATTAGGGTTTTCAAACAAAGTGATCCAAACTTTAATAGGTTGAGGGAAGTAAGAAGATCACCATTTACATCCTTTGTTCATCTATTTTAAGCTAGAGTTCTTGAAGAAAATTCGAGGTAAGATTTGTATATGTGAAATTGGTTAAGTTTATGATTAATAAGTGTTTAGTTCTTAGTTTTATGTATGATTTATGGTTACTACTTGTTTAAGCTTGAAATTTGATGTTAGATTATAAGTTAATTCTATTTGTAGAAATATATGCAAATGGGTTTGTGAGTTGAGTGATGTTTATGAATTATTTACACTTGAAAAGCTATTAAATGATGAGTTTATGTAATAACTTGTTGAAAGAACAAGTATGAGGGGAAAAGATGAGTGTTTTAATGTGTTATTGGTTAAAACCAAGTTTATGAACATAAGGTGTTTGTGAAAATATCACAATGAAAGTAGGAATAAGACTTTTAAGTTAACTTGTATGGAAAAGACTCATGAGCTAGTCATGAGGTGTTTTGATGTGTTATTGTTGTTAAAGTCTTGAAATATAAAAAAAAAAGAAAAAGAAAAAAAAAAGGGTAAATGGTTTAAGGTTGTCTTGTTTGGTTAAGTAAGTAAGTAAATATGAAACTAATGAGATTAGCATAATGATAGGTGCTAGTCAAGGAAAAAGAGCTACAAAGAAGCAAGAGAGTGCTATAGAGCAAGGTGAGTTTATTGGGGTAAAATGGGCGGGTCAAGAGTGGCTTAGTGCTCCCGGATTGCATCCGTGCAAGAGGGTGACGACTAAGTGCACTAGATGATTAGCTTAGATAGGATTATTAGGCATTGCTTAATAATTGTATCTATGGTTGATGATTAGCTTAAGCATAATCATTAGGTTTGCCTAATGAATGTATCTATAGTACGATTCGAGCTTAGACACTTTGGTTGTCTATGTATGTATGTTTTATGTTTAATGTGAGCTTAGGCATATGCGTATGTCTATGGTGTTATGGTTAGCTTAGGCACTATACTAGGGTAAGCCTAGTAGTGGTGTCTATGGTATGTTAAGATCGGATCCGAATGACGAATGCAACCTTCGGGTTGAAATATTATGTTAATGTTTATGTTATGTTATGTTAAGTTTCTCATTTTACTAGCCTAAAACTCATTAAGCATATAGCTTACCCTTTCCATGTTATTATGTTTGATAGGTTCTAAAGGTCATCGCGAAGGTAAGGAGCCGGTTTAAAGCTAGTGGAGCATTGGGCATTTTGTAAGTGGTTTGCAAGTTCCTCTTATTCTAGCTCTAGTCAACCGCTTAGTAACGCCAAAGGTCTAGTTTGTGTGTGATATGTAAAAGAATGAAAATGCTTGTTGTATGTAATAGAGCTATGTAAGCTCCAAAATATTTTAAAATGTTGGTTTTATGTATGTTTGATGTTAAAACAAGTGGTATTTGATTTGGGTCTATAGAGGTCCAAATAGATATGTAGAATGGGTCAAAAGTTAAATTTTAAGCAGCAGGACGAACATGTATGTCTTCTTGGGCAACACGAGATGGTGTGCTATGTCTTCTTGGGTAGCACGAGATGTCGTGCTATGTCTTCTTAGGTAGCACGAGTTTTCATGCTAGGTCTTCTTGAATAGCATGAGTTTTTGTACTTGGTGCTCTTGGTTAGCACGAAAAAAAATTGTCGTTTTCTAGTAATGAGTTTAAGGGCGTTATATTGTTCCTCGTTATCTCGTACGAAGGAACGATTGAGCAAAATTCGGATATTCATGCGTAGCTGCTGAAGAAAATTCATAGCGGGTTTGTTAACCGTTGGATCACCTTGAAAGTTTTACTGTAAGTAAAAGACATATAGGTTTAGTTGTTGTAAAGTTGTGAGGCCATTCGAACCGTTAGATTTTGAGATACAATTTTTCGAATCTGGCAGTTTTAATGATGAATTTTGGGTTTAAATACGTGAGTGCGAGACGGTTTTGTCTCGTGAAACTTCAAGCGATACAAGCTATGTTTTCAGAGATGTGGGTTTATTATGGAAGCTCGGGAGTTTGATTTTTCTCTCGGTTTAGAGCGGTTGTTGCAACGAACAAGATGCATCGGGTTGAAAGTCAATAGGGAGAAGTTTGGTGCTTACGGTTTGGAAACGCGATGACTAATGAAGTTTGGTCAATATTCCAGGGTTTATGGAATATGCGGGCGGATTAGAGTTCCTAGTCACTAAGGGTAATTGATTGTCGAAGGGTGTCGTATAGAACGCATTCGACGGTTGCTATGTTTCAACTAAAGGAGCGGTTTTCTTTGAGGGTGATCAATTAAGAGTCTTTAGGTGATGGAAGAGGGGCGGATAATCTTGTAAGTCCCAGAACTTGAGCTTTCTAGGATCGCTGAGGGTGTCGGGAACTTGGTGTGAGTTTGATAACCGACGGAAGTTATCGAGCTAGTGGGAGTTAGTCGACTAGTGGAGTTGTGGGGATGATTATGCGACATTGTCTTCATATTAGTGTGATGATTCTGGGTAACACTAGGGCTTCGAGTACTTTTTTTACTCTTCGATGGCAAAAGAAATTTGTGACTGACTGGTGGTACGCACCAAGTTTCGTCTCGAGTAGCTGCAGTTTTATTTCTTACTCGTACAGTGGGCGCATCATTGGGATGAGAAGATGGGTTTGGGATATTCATAGCTATGAGGAGGTCAGTGTACCAGCGAGAAAGCAAAAATTTGAAAAAGTAGATTTCGAGGTTGTGACTGTGTTCTCACTGGAGCCTTGATGAAGAGTCTACAAGGGCGTCTGTTGGATTTTCTGATTGCTCGGAAGGAAAATCATAGATCAACGGTGAAATCTTGTACGAGGGTGGTCGTTGACATGTGTGTTCGGGATTGGACATGTCTAGAGTGATCGGTGAGGCGGTGTAGTCTCATGAAGAATCCTATAATTAAAGAGTCGCATACTTCAATTGGTCTTCTAGTGTATGAAGATGATTTTCGTGTTAGAAGATGGTGGCGCAAAAATCGAGAGATGACCCAAGCTAGCAACGAAGATTATATTATTACTCATGTGTTTAAGTGTCGAAAGACTTCACTTGCTCGTAGGCTAACGAGTGAAGTGCGGCGTGATTCGGGTGTCTCATTCGGAGGTATCAAAAGGAGTTGGTAATCGGCTAATCTAGAGTAATTGTGGGTTTTGTTTAAACATAGTGACGGGTTGACCAAGGTTGTGTTTAGATCATCCTTCAAGTGGGAGATTGTTGAATGTGTGAAGGATATCAAAACAACAAGAAAAGTGCCTTTATGGGAGATTGTGGCTCATTAAGGCGCGTCATGGCTCAACACTTGGATTGAGGTTCGAAGGTTGCAATGCTGTCAGTTTCAAAATCATGCTTTAAGTCACGGAGCAGCTCCTCCAGCCGCGGTGCGGCTTAAGCCTATCCGGGAGCCTGACGAGAAAAAATGTGTTTTCTTGCTCTTTAAGTTGTTTCCTTGTTTAGATTTGCATATATAAACACCCTATTGTAACCCTAACATGTGTGCACGAAATTATAGATTTCAAAAGGGGGTTTCAATATTATTTTTGTGTGACGATTGATGTCAAAGCTAAGGGATACGAAATAGTTTATATTTTACTAGGAAAAACTATTAAATACGATAAAATTTTACACAAGATATTTATTTATTTATAGAATGGATATACTTAAACCTTGCTACAACACTTATAGGCAGTGTACCTAATCGTACAGTAGTGTAGTTTTTAGTAAGTCCGGTTCGTTCCACAGGGAATCTTTTTTAAACAAAGCTCAATGCTATATTAATTTACTTTTATAAAAATACAAACATATATATAAGTATTATTATTATTATAAAGGGGGGTTTTTACCGTTTAATGACCTGTTTGTCGATTTTAAGACTTTAGTCGCAGTTAAAACCTAATGTAAAATATAAAATAAATACAAGACTTAAATTAAAGCGTAAAGTAAATAACGATAATGAAATTGCGAATAATAAAAGTGCGATAAAATAAACTTGCGATAATTAAAAAGGACGATAATTAAAAGTGCAATTAAATAACAATAAATAAAAGTGCGATAATTAGAAGTGCAATTAAATATAAAATAAAGGAAATTAAATATGAAATAAAAGAATTATACTTATTTAAACTTCCGTAATCATGATGTTTGACGTGTTGATTTTAGTTTTATGCCCATGGGTTAATTGTCCTTTGTCCTGGATTATTTAATATGTCCGTCTGGTTTTTGTCCATAACAGTCCATCAGTCATAAATATAAAATGCGAGTGCCCTCGTCAAATTATCCTTATACCCGAAGTTAAATATTCCAACTAATTGGGGATTTAAACTGTAACAAGATTTTAATACTTTGTTTAATAATTACACCAGGATATCGACTGCGTGTAAACCAAGGTTTTACTACTTTGTTAACAATTACACCAATTACCCTTGAATGTAATTCACCCCTGTTTCAACAAGTTTATTAACTATTAATCCATTTCCGTGTCCGGTTAAATGAACGATTATTCGTACATATAAATACCCCGCCCATCGTGTCCGATCGAGTGTATATGGTAATTTATAGGGACGCCCAATTGTAAATCTTTATATTAACATTAACAAACTATCATTTAGTTAAACAAATATAAAGCCCATTAATAGCTCATAGTCTAATTTCCACAAGTGTCGTTCTTTTGTCCAAACCCCAATTATGGTACAAAGCCCAATTACCCAATTTTAGTAATTAGCCCAACATCATGATTACTTCGTTTTAAATAAGCATAATAATAACTTAGCTACGAGACATTAATGTAAAAAGGTTGAACATAACTTACAATGATTAAAAATAGCGTAGCGTTACACGGACAGAATTTCGACTTACACCCTTACAACATTCGCTAACATACCCTTATTATTAGAATTATAATTAAAATTAAAATATAAATTATAAATATATATATATATATATATTTTACGTATGAGAAGAAGAAGAAAAAGATGGATGAAAATGATCAGAATTCGGTTTGCTTTATAGGGAGTTTCAAAACTAGGGGCTCCGCGACTCGCGGTGAAATTCTCTTCAAACTCCGCGAGTCACGGAGAATGAATTTACAGCTCAGTCCCTTTGGAGTCTTTCTCTGCCGACGGTTTTTATTTATAAATATAATATATATATAATTAATATAATTAATTATATATTATATTATATTTATATACATAGTTAACTTGTAATTTTTAGTCCGTTGCGTCGAGCGTTAAGAGTTGACTCTGGTCCCGGTTCCGGATTTTCGAACGTCCTTGCGTACAATTTAATATCTTGTACTTTGCGTTTTGAATCTTGTACTCTTGTAATTTCGAGACGTTTCTTATCAATAATTGGAACCTTTTTGATTGTCTTTTGTACTTTTGAGCTTTTTGGTCGTTTGCGTCTTCAATTCGTCGAATCTGTCTTTTGTCTTCACCTTTTATTATTTAAACGAATATCACTTGTAAATAGAACAATTGCAACTAAAAGCTTGTCTTTCTTGAGAAATAATGCTATGAAATATATGTTCGTTTTTAGCATTATCAAATATTCCCACACTTGAGCGTTGCTTGTCCTCAAGCAATATCGTCTTGAAATACTAGAATCACTTCTTTATTCTTCACACTTTGTACATCAGTGATTTCTATACGGCGATATAAACAATGGTAGTAATGATATGGTTTACAGTCCCACATGACTATAAAAATTTAGATCCATTAAGGAAATTGGATCTTTATGAAAACATTTGATCTTTTGAAAATTAAATCTAGTTTTTACCCTAGATAAGTTTTCCGGGATAACCCTTTACCGGTGTTTGCAAAATATTTTTGTGGGTTTGGTGGGTTTCAGATTTGAAAATTTTAGCTCAAAACTTGCGGTTTTGTGTCACCCACTTGCTAACCTTGTATTTGGAAAGCAACACGTCCAGTTTACTTGTCCCGTATATTACCTTTCGGTAAACTACCGTCCGGTTGAAAGGAAAGCGTTGAACAAGCAACTGTTAAGGCAATGTCCACTGACATGCTTTTAATTATGGTCTATAACGTGTCGGACGCAATTACTATCCTTGGTAGGAGCAATAGTAAAGCTCACCCTTATAATTTTTCGGTATGGCACAAGGTCCTGTCTTTGACCACTATGCAACCACCGTTCTTACGGTTGACACCCGATTTAGTTCAGGTGACCTAATGAATTCCAGGTGAATTCCTAGGATTTTACGTTCAATGGTAATGAACGCATTGAAAATGGGTTTTCAGAAAACAAATCGGTTTATAATTTTGATCAAAATATTTTCTCGTTCAAGCTCGAGTTTAGATATCATTGAATTCCATGAGTTTGAATTCTCAATCTTTAAGGTCAATCTCTAGGATTGAGTAATATCAGTCTTAAAAGCTGATTTTTAATCTTTAAGGAGATTATCCTTTCTGGGGATCTGATTCATTAGTCTTATCCAGCTAATTTGCACGGTGCCTCCCCATTGTACGAGATAAATCCTTCTCATGGTTAGGATAAATCTGACCACTTGGCGACCCTGTTTAATGCTGAGGTCCGTGGATTTCCTGCTGATTTTAGTGATGACTTTTCTAGATTTTTCGTCAACCTACAGCTGGTCTGGACGACAACTTCATGACCTAAATCAAGAAGCGCATTTCTTTTTCGGAAGACTTTACTTCCTTTTAATGATGGAATTGATTCATCATGTAGATCCATCTCTTCTTTTCTTTCATCGGGTAAAACAGTTTAGTTTAGTCCAAAGCAAAAGTATTTTCAGTTATTTGTTACAGATATATGTGACATATGTTTAAAATAACTTGGTAAATTTTCCCACACTTGGCTTTTTATTTTCCTTTTTATCGTCCTCTATTCCATTTTAAATGAATTTTAACATTTTAGTTTGTTTCTCAATTTATGTCCTTTCCGAGGTAACAATAATTTCGGTGTTAAAACCTAGTTTTATCGTTCATAAATATGTATAAACATGATTTTGAATTCATTTAATTGAAAATTTTGAAAAATTTTACTAGAATTGGGTAGTCAGTATATAAGACTAGGGCTGTTCTTTATTATCAGAGAGCACTAGATTCTAATACAACTACTGCTTTACTAGTATTTTTAATGGTAACCAAGTTGTTTAATATAAAAAATTTTAAAATACGAAAGAATTTAACCCCTTCCCACACTTAAGATCTTGCAATGCCCTCATTTGCAAGAAATCAGTAACAATTTAAATTATTGAGGGTGATTTGTGTGAAAATGATTAAATTTTACCAAAGTTTCCAAATATATTGGCGTTTGTTTGCTGAATGATAAATGGTGCACATCATTTGTTCATTCCGTCTTGTTGTTATTTCACATATATTTTGCATCTTGTCGTCAAAATTAGTTGCTTTTGCTGAACTTAATGCCAGTCTTTGAAAATGCGTTGTTTTACCCTGTTGTGTACATAAGATAAACTGCAAACATATATACATATTTTTGAAGTTTGGTATATTACCCCACATTCAAAAATTATTAAAATCTAAGAATAAAAGTTAGATAATTATAAAAATGATTACAATATTAACAAAAGTATTAAACGTATCAATAATTACAAAATAAAATAAAATAATAAGTAAACTAAGGATGATATTGGTACCAATAGGGGTTCCAGGCATAACCATAGGTGCTATAGAATGCTTCGGCAGGGTCATACGTAGGATATGGTGGCTGCATCTCTATAGACCAAGGAGGGAAGATGGGTTTCGGTGTAGGAATATAGTTTCTACCTATATGTTGGCAATGAGCTATGATTTGGTTCTGATGAACTTGCCAATCTTCAAATGCTCTCTGTCTAGCATTTTCGTATTCCTGAGAAGCTATAAACCTTTGCATTTCTTGCATTTCATTCCCCCCTCCTACATTACCTTGCTGCTGGTTTCTCTCCACCTGTGGATGTCTACCATGGTATCGTGCTGCGGCGTTATTTCGCCTCTTCAAAACTTTCGCACCATGGTATATATTTAAACCTATTGTATCGCGGGGTTCCGGTTCTTCTACTAATAATCCCCCCCGACTTATATCCACACCGAGATATTCACCAATCAAAGTAATAAAAATACCACCTCCTATTATGCTATGCGGTCGCATCCCCCGAACCATAGCTGATAAATAATAACCCACACAATATGGTATACTTACAGCGCTTTGTGGGTCTCGAATACACATATGGTAAAACAAATCCTGTTCATTTACTTTTTCCTTGTTCTTACCCCTTTGTGTAATCGAATTAGCTAAAAACCTATGAATCACTCTTAATTCGGCTCTATTTATATCCAAATAAGAGTAATTTCCCCCTTTGAAACGGTGATGGCTTGTCATTTGACTCCACACACCGTGTGTATCAAAATTTTCATCTATCTTTCTACCGTTTAGTATCAATCCTCTACAATCGGCAGACGCTAACTCCTCAGGCGTATATATACGTAAAGCCTGAGCCATGTCCAGTAAAGACATGTGGCGCATCGAACCGCCTAACAAAAATCTAATAAAAGAACGATCGGTTAAACTAGCTACCCGATCATTTAACTCTATACTACATAACAATTCTTCACACCATACTTTATATACAGGTCTGCGCATGGTGAATAAATGTACCCAGTCATTAAAAGAAGAATTACCATACCTCTGTATAAGTAATTCCCTAATTGGCCCGGACAATTCTACAGCTTCTAAGGGTCCCCATTCTATGACCCTCGGTACCTCAACAACCTTAGAATGAAGAGTATGCAAACCCCTTTGATATTTTGGATAATCTATCCAAAGTCTGTCAAATCTCAGGTTCGGGTGCAACTCTTCCAAGTGCATATCGGAAAAGGTCATGACTGGATGAGGTATATCCTGCTTGTAGTAGTTATCCACCTCCTGTTGTTCCAAATTCTCAGCAGGAGCATTGTGGGCTTGGGATGAAGATTCACCCCTTTCAGTCTGCAAAACACATCAAACACAAATTTTGTGCATCCAAATATGCATTAGTGTCAGCAAAATCATCAATCAAAATAATTACAATGACATTATCAATTTATATCAAACTTAAGCTCATTTTCATATTTTCATCAAATCTACACTTTTTCAAATAAGCATATACGAAAATGTTCGCCAAGTTCATAATCATTCAACTCAAATAACATGTCAAAATAATCATTACTAGCAATTAAACAAGTTTCAAATGGCATTATCTTTCAAAAATCAAGTTCATGAATTTTAGACTTGAAAAAGTCCACTTTAATTCTCAAAATCATGTTTAGGCTCAAAGTTTGGATCATTTAACTACCTAGACATGTTACACTACTCAATTTAGCAATAATTCATGACAAAAATCGGCCATAACCTGTTTATATCAAAAAGCCCCAAATTGCTCAAGAACACAAACCCTAGATTATTCAAAATTTAAAGTTTAAGGCTTCTAATCATGTTAAACAGCATCAATCTAGGTTATACAAGCATAATACATAAACAATTTAAGCCTAATTACACTAAAAGCATCAAAATCAAATTGGAAAAAAAAATTGCTCAAGAACATCAAATTTCGAATTAAATGGTGTTTAGGTGTAGAAATTTACCGTTTTTCTTGAGTAATTCTTAGATAGCATCCTTCTCAACATGCTTTTAGCAAAAGATTTGGTGATTAACGGTTAAAAATTGTGATTTTGGGGGTTTTTTTCGTGTTTTTGCGGAGTGTTTTTCGCAGTTATTTTGCTGTTGGGGGTGTGGACTGATCAGTTTGCAGCTCTTTATTTTTTTTTCTGATTTCCGACCCCTCCGCGAGTCGCGGAGATTTAAGCTCCAAACTCCGCGAGTCGCGGAGTTTATTTTATTATTTTTTTTTTATAATCATTAACTTATTAAAACAATTAAGTAATTAATTTTAAAATTTTGTTTCCCTTGTTATTTAGGACGAGGTCGTTTCGGATCGATGTCCTAGTCCGTCCCTCGACAAAATTTTAAAATTTATCTTTTTGTAGCGATTGTTTTAAAAGCTAAGATTTTTGGGTTTTTTTTTTTTTTTATGTTTTTGGCATACTTTAATTCAATAAGATTTAAAAATAATGATAATAAAAGTTCTCGTCCCTCCCTCGGGTAAAGCAATTTCGGTTCAAAGACCTAGTCTTCAACTTACGATGAATTTTAAAAATCATATTTTTAACTTAATGAGATAGAGCAAATTTTTGTTTTTAAATTCACACAACTTAAATATAAAATTCAAAATTTATATTAAAAATTCACACCAAACTTAAAATTTGAAATGCATAAAATTAAAAATTTATATTTTAAAAATTAAAAATTCACACCAAATTTAATTTAAAAATTTATAAATTCATATCAAACTTATATTAATTTTTCAAATATTTACAATTTTAAATATATTGTTTTTACAAAGTTTACAATATTAATTTAAGATTTAAATATTAATTTTAAAAACATGGTAAAAATAAAATTTAAAATCTTTTTGGCTTTTTATCCCACTTTAATCAATCAAATATTATCAAAAATATGCGCCCCTCTTTTCGGTAAAGTAATTTCGGTTCCAAGACCTAATTTAACTCATGACGAATTTTTGAAATATTTTGGGTTGATTGATTAAAGATATTTATACCTTAAGAATAAACGTTAAATTTCGCAGTGATGTAATAAATTTTTGAATGATATCAATAATTTCGGTCGCCAAACCTAATTTTATTCAATACCAATTTAATACTTTTTAGCGAACAAATTAGCGTTTATTATCAAAAGGTTAAAAATAAAAATAAAAATAAAAACTGTACAGACATACCTGTGAAATAGATTTCTTAGTTATATGAACTTTCCCTTACCTTTCATAGATCAAATGTTGGAAAGATTAGCCGGAAATAGTTACTATTGTTTTCTAGATGGATTTTCCGGATATTTTCAAATTCCAATAGCACCCGAAGATCAAGAGAAAACCACATTTACGTGCCCTTATGGTACTTTTGCTTACAAACGCATGCCATTTGGACTTTGCAACGCCCCTGCAACCTTTCAAAGGTGTATGATGGCGATTTTTCACGACATGATAGAAGAATGCATGGAAGTATTCATGGATGACTTTTCAGTCTTCGGTGATACATTTAAATCATGTCTAGTTAATCTGGAACGAATGCTAATTAGATGCGAAAAATCAAATCTAGTACTTAATTGGGAGAAATGCCATTTCATGGTTAAAGAAGGCATCGTTCTTGGACATAAAATTTCAAAAGAAGGAATTGAAGTGGATAGAGCTAAAGTAGATGTAATTGCTAAACTTCCACATCCCACAAATGTTAAAGGAGTTAGGAGTTTTCTAGGGCATGCCGGTTTTTACCGACGTTTCATAAAAGATTTTTCTAAAATTGCCACCCCTATGAATAAACTCCTAGAAAAGGATGCTCCATTCATCTTTTCAGATGAGTGTATCAAATCTTTTAATATTCTTAAAGAGAAACTCACTAATGCGCCGATCATGATAACACCAAATTGGAATCTACCATTTGAACTAATGTGCGATGCAAGTGATTTTGCAATGGGAGCCGTTTTAGGACAAAGGATTGAAAAACGATTTCAACCTATTTATTACGCTAGTAAGACATTACAAGGAGCACAGACGAATTACACAACTACTGAAAAAGAACTCCTTGCTATTGTCTTTGCTTTTGACAAATTTCGTTCATATCTCGTTCTATCCAAAACGATAGTCTATACCGACCATTCTGCTCTTAGATACCTATTTTCAAAATAAGATGCTAAACCAAGATTAATCCGTTGGATCTTACTCTTACAAGAGTTTGATATTGAAATCCGAGATAAAAGAGGAGCAGAAAATCTCGCCGCTGATCATCTTTCTCATCTTGAAAATCCCGAATTAGAAGTTCTAAATGAATCGGCCATACAAGACAACTTTCCTGATGAATATCTATTGAAGATAGATTATAAAGAAATATCATGGTTTGCAGACTATGCAAACTACTTAGTTTGTGGATTCCTTGAAAAAGGATTATCGTACCAAAGACGAAAGAAATTCTTCAGTGATATAAAACACTATTTTTGGGAAGATCCACATCTGTTTAAAAGTTGTCCCGATGGAATAATACGCCGATGTGTATTTGGAGATGAAGCTAGTAAAATATTAAACCATTGTCACACAGGACCAACAGGAGGGCATTATGGGCCTCAACTAACAGCAAGAAAAGTTTATGAAGCTGGATTCTATTGGCCTACAATTTACAAAGACGCACACCTTCTTTGCAAATCCTGTGATGCATGTCAAAGGGCCGGAAAAATAAGTCAACGTGATGAAATGCCACAAAATGTCATCCAAGTATGTGAAGTATTTGACATTTGGGGTATTGACTTTATGGGTCCATTTCCAAAATCTCATAATAATCTATATATACTCGTAGCCATTGATTATGTATCTAAATGGGCGGAAGCACAAGCTCTCCCAACTAACGATGCACGAGTTGTAGTCAACTTTTTAAAACGTCTTTTTGCAAGGTTTGGAACACCGAAAGCTTTAATAAGTGATCGGGGTACTCATTTCTGTAATAATCAACTTGAGAAAGTTCTTAAAAGATATGGAGTAACTCATAAAATCTCCACCGCATATCATCCACAAACAAGTGGACAAGTTGAAAATACCAACCGAGCTTTAAAACGTATTCTAGAGAAAACCGTAGGATCAAATCCGAAGGAATGGTCCATTAAATTGGAGGATGCACTCTGGGCTTTTAGAACAGCCTACGAAACTCCAATTGGAACCACACCTTTTAGACTTGTTTATGGAAAAGCATGTCATCTTCCAGTAGAAATTGAACACAAAGCATTTTGGGCTTTGAAAACATGTAATCTTGATTTACATGAAGCTGGACGTCTACGATTAAGTCAACTAAACGAATTAGAAGAATTAAGACATGAAGCATATGAAAATTCGTTAATCTATAAAGAAAGAACGAAGAAATGGCATGATAAAAGAATCAGAAGTTCAAAAGAATTTAAAGAAGGAGACAGAGTTCTTCTTTTCAATTCACGATTCAAGCTATTTCCTGGAAAATTGAAATCAAGATGGTCTGGACCATTCATAGTCAAAAGATTTTTCCCATACGGAACGATAGAATTGATAAATTCAAATGGGATTAAAAAGTTGACTACAACTCGTGCATCGTTAGTTGGGAGAGCTTGTGCTTCCGCCCATTTAGATACATAATCAATGGCTACGAGTATATATAGATTATTATGAGATTTTGGAAATGGACCCATAAAGTCAATACCCCAAATGTCAAATACTTCACATACTTGGATGACATTTTGTGGCATTTCATCACGTTGACTTATTTTTCTGGCCCTTTGACATGCATCACAGGATTTGCAAAGAAGGTGTGCATCTTTGTAAATTGTAGGCCAATAGAATCCAGCTTCATAAACTTTTCTTGCTGTTAGTTGAGGCCCATAATGCCCTCCTGTTGGTCCTGTGTGACAATGGTTTAATATTTTACTAGCTTCATCTCCAAATACACATCGGCGTATTATTCCATCGGGACAACTTTTAAACAGATGTGGATCTTCCCAAAAATAGTGTTTTATATCACTGAAGAATTTCTTTCGTCTTTGGTATGATAATCCTTTTTCAAGGAATCCACAAACTAAGTAGTTTGCATAGTCTGCAAACCATGGTATTTCTTTATAATCTATCTTCAATAGATATTCATTAGGAAAGTTGTCTTGTATGGCCGATTCATTTAGAACTTCTAATTCGGGATTTTCAAGACGAGAAAGATGATCAGCGGCGAGATTTTCTGCTCCTCTTTTATCTCGGATTTCAATATCAAACTCTTGTAAGAGTAAGATCCAACGGATTAATCTTGGTTTAGCATCTTGTTTTGAAAATAGGTATCTAAGAGCAGAATGGTCGGTATAGACTATCGTTTTGGATAGAACGAGATATGAACGAAATTTGTCAAAAGCAAAGACAATAGCAAGGAGTTCTTTTTCAGTAGTTGTGTAATTCGTCTGTGCTCCTTGTAATGTCTTACTAGCGTAATAAATAGGTTGAAATCGTTTTTCAATCCTTTGTCCTAAAACGGCTCCCATTGCAAAATCACTTGCATCGCACATTAGTTCAAATGGTAGATTCCAATTTGGTGTTATCATGATCGGCGCATTAGTGAGTTTCTCTTTAAGAATATTAAAAGATTTGATACACTCATCTGAAAAGATGAATGGAGCATCCTTTTCTAGGAGTTTATTCATAGGGGTGGCAATTTTAGAAAAATCTTTTATGAAACGTCGGTAAAAACCGGCATGCCCTAGAAAACTCCTAACTCCTCTAACATTTGTGGGATGTGGAAGTTTAGCAATTACATATACTTTAGCTCTATCCACTTCAATTCCTTCTTTTGAAATTTTATGTCCAAGAACGATGCCTTCTTTAACCATGAAATGGCATTTCTCCCAATTAAGTACTAGATTTAATTTTTCGCATCTAATTAGCATTCGTTCCAGATTAACTAGACATGATTTAAATGTATCACCGAAGACTGAAAAGTCATCCATGAATACTTCCATGCATTCTTCTATCATGTCGTGAAAAATCGCCATCATACACCTTTGAAAGGTTGCAGGGGCGTTGCAAAGTCCAAATGGCATGCGTTTGTAAGCAAAAGTACCATAAGGGCACGTAAATGTGGTTTTCTCTTGATCTTCGGGTGCTATTGGAATTTGAAAATATCCGGAAAATCCATCTAGAAAACAATAGTAACTATTTCCGGCTAATCTTTCCAACATTTGATCTATGAAAGGTAAGGGAAAGTGATCTTTTCTGGTGGCGTCATTTAATTTTCTATAATCAATACATACACGCCATCCTGTTACAGTCCTAGTAGGAATAAGCTCATTTTTCTCATTTGTGATGACAGTCATGCCACCCTTCTTAGGCACGCATTGAACTGGGCTTACCCATGGACTATCAGAGATTGGATAAATTAAACCTGCATCTAGCAGTTTAATAATCTCTTTCTTAACTACATCTTGCATATTAGGATTTAGTCTTCGTTGGCGTTGCACATACGTTTTATGACCTTCTTCCATAAGGATTTTATGTGTGCAATACGAAGGACTTATTCCTTTAATATCATGAATCTTCCATGCAATGGCTGGTTTATGAGCTTTCAACACAGAAATGAGTTGTGATTTCTCATTTTCAGTAAGAGAAGACGATATTATTACAGGTAATTCAGATTCACCATGTAAATAAGCGTATTCCAAATGGTTTGGAAGTGGCTTTAACTCTAATTTCGGAGGTTCTTCTATCGATGATTTATATCGATATCTGTCTTCTTCTTTTAGCATTTGAATTTCTTCTGTTGTTGGTTCATATCCATTAGCTATAAGTGTAGCTAACATTTCAGCTTCATCAATTGGTTCATTACCTTCTCCTAAAGAACATTCTCCTGTTCCTTGTAATTCTGGAAATTCTTTTAATAATTCTGCATGTGCATCTATAGTTTGAATATAATAACATGTATCATCTGCAGATTGTGGTTGTTGCATTGCTCTATCAACTGAAAAGGTAACACTCTCATCCTCTATACTTAGGGTCAGTTTCTTACCGAACACGTCTATCATTGCTTTAGCCGTGTTTAAGAATGGTCTTCCTAATATGAGAGGAACTTGAGAATCTTCTTCTATGTCCAAAACAACAAAATCTACTGGAAATACTAAAGTACCAACTTTAACTAGCATGTTCTCCATTATCCCTCTAGGATATTTTATTGATCTATCGGCTAGTTGTATGCTTATTCTGGTTGGTTTCAATTCTCCAAGGTCTAGTTTAGCGTATAGTGAATACGGCATTAGATTTATACTAGCACCTAAGTCTGCCAATGCTTCTATTGAACTAAGACTACCCAGAAAACATGGAATTGTGAAACTTCCTGGATCAGATAGTTTTTCTGGTATTTTATTCAACAGCACTGCTGAACAATTAGCATTCATAGTAACAGCCGAGAGTTCTTCCATTTTCTTTCTATTTGAGATTAGATCTTTCAAGAATTTAGCATATCTAGGCATTCCTGAAATCACATCAATGAAAGGAAGATTTACATTTATCTGTTTAAACATATCCAAGAATTTGGATTGCTCGGCTTCAAGTTTTTCTTTCTTCATTTTACTCGGGTAAGGAAGTGGTGGTTGGTATGGTTTAACATAAGGTTTATCCTTAACTGTGTTATCTTCATTAACCTTTTCAACTACCGGTTCTTTTTCCTTATCTTGATCAGGTTGTGGTTCTTGTGGAGTAGGAATAGCTTCATCAGAAGTTACAGGTATTTCAGGTGGTTTAAGTGTTGTACCACTTCTTGTGGTAATAGCTTTAGCTGTTTCATTCCGGGGGTTAGCATTTGTATCACTAGGTAGACTTCCCGGTTTTCTTTCACCTATTAACCTTGCTAGGTTACTTACTTCTTGTTCCAGATTTTGAATAGAAGCTTGTTGATTTCTAAATGCTTGAGCATTTTGTTCATTGGTTTGTTTCTGAGAGGTGAAAAACTGCGTTTGAGTTTCAACTAGCTTCGTCATCATATCTTCTAAAATCAGCTTTTTATCATCGGTTTGTTGTGGTGGTTTGTTTTGAAAATTTGGTCTTTGCTGATTGTAATTATTATTGGATACTTGTTGATTGCTAGGACCTTGTTGGTTGTTGTATGGAATATTTCGGTTATAATTCTGGTTTTGATTGTAAATCGGTCTTGGCGGTTGATAATTATTCTGATAATTATTTCCAGGCCTTTGGTTTATGTATGAAATATTCTCTCTTTGTTCCATTGTTAATTCAATACTGAGACAATCTTTTGTCAAATGTGGTCCTCCACACTGCTATTGAGTGAATATCTTTAGTCATCTTTTCCATTCGTCTCTCCACAGCATCTATCTTTGCGGAAATGGAATCTAAGTCATGGCTAGAATCGGCTCTAGCTGCTTTAGATGATCTAATGATATCTTTTTCTTGGTGCCACTCATGTGAGTGGGAAGCAGTGTTATCAATAATTTTGTAAGCATCAGTTTCGGTTTTCTTCATAATAGAACCACCAGCTGCTATATCTATGTCTTTCCTTGTAGTGATGTCGCATCCTTGGTAGAATATTTGTACTATTTGACAGGTGTCTAAACCATGTTGCGGACATCCTCTTAATAACTTTCCATATCTTGTCCATGCCTCATATAGAGTTTCATTTGGCTTCTGTGTAAACGTAACAATTTCTGCTTGAAGTCTTACGGCTTTAGATGCAGGAAAGAATTGTTTAAGAAATTTGTCAACTAAAACATCCCATGTATCAATCGCCCCTTCAGGTAACGATTCCAACCAATCTTTGGCTTCTCCCTTTAAAGTCCAGGGAAATGACATGAGATATATCTGTTCATCCTCCACTTCTCGGATTTTAAATAGTGTGCAGCTCCTATTAAAGGTACGTAGATGTTCATTTGGATCTTCCTTCGGCGCACCACTAAATTGGCATTGATTAGTCACCATGTGTAGAATTTGTCCTTTGATTTCATAATCTGGCGCATTAATGTCTGGATGAGTAATTGCGTGACCTTGGCCAGTACGTTTAGCTCTTATTCGGTCTTCCATACTTAAAGGTTCCAGATTCTCCATAATTGAATTTGTTGAATCGGTATCACTAGATGATTCTGATTTAATGGTTCGTTCCTCAACAATCTCTGTTTGAATGATTGGTGGCTCCGGAGGAAAGTTTAATGGTTCAGGATCTACGAACCGTTCCTGAATATTTTCCGGATTCTCAATTGTGAGGTCGGGTTCAAAAAATGGATTATCGGAAATTTGAACTGAAGTACTTGGTCGACTGGATGACGATTCTAAAGAAAAATCAACGGCGGTTATATTTGCTAAATGTCTTGATCTAGTTACAGGTGGTGAACGTACAAAAGGTGATGAACGTCTTGCTCGGTGCATTCACTGAATATCCTATTAGTTTTAAAAAGGAAAGAAAAATTATAATAAGTTATCCAACCAATAGACTTTTCTGATTTTGCCCACGTTTTGAATAGCCAAAAGATGCAGCAGAGGGGCAGGATTCGTTTGGTCTCAATATAATTGAGGACTGTTTGGCTCCAATAACCCGGTCCACGTACAAATCCAACTATTACTACGAACCAGAAAATTTTGATGTCTATCAATTTAACCACTCAAAATAAATTTTCGTAATTTTAAGGAATTTAGATAAGAAGTAGAAAAAATTCTAAGTCCTAAAAACTAGAATGGCGAGAAATAAGAGAGAAAAAGTGTTCGTCGCAAAAGGTCGAAAAAGAAAAATGGTTGAAAAATAAAAGGTGACGAAAAAAAATAAAAGAAACTTATAAAACTTAAAAATACTTGACTAACCTAATCTTATTACTACAACTAACTTAAAATTATAATCGCAAATTGAAATTACTAATTGGAATGATAATTGATACATAGTAAAAGGTGTCTAAAAATATTAAAGCTTACAGGAAAAACTAAATCCCAAATGGAAATAACTTAAAAAGAAACTAAAACTTAAAAAGGCGTCGCAAAATTCTAAAGCACCTAAATCTTAGTCTAAAGAAAAAGCACTTAAGGAATTTTACGGCAAAGCCTAAAAATCTAGGAGTAAAACTAACTATAGCAAAAACTAAGTTTAAAATTAAATATGAGCTAAAAATACAAATATTACGCTAAAACGATTAAAAAGGGACAAAATATAAAAATATACAAAAAGTTGTAAAAAGTACAATTTTTATAAAAATATTATTTTTATATTATTTATTTAATAAAACTACTAATTTTATAATTTAATAAAACTAATTAATACTAAATACATAAATTAAATAAAAAGTAAAAGTTAAAATAAAATTAATTATAATAATAATAATAATTAGGGTTAATAATAATAATAATTATTAAATAACCCGTAATTAATGCTGAATTAGGGTTCTGTCGCGTGTCAGAGTCACTCCGCGAGTTGCGGTATTTAAAACATCAAACCCCGCGAGTCGCGGGGTTCAGAATTTCAACTGACAGGTTTAATTTCAACGCGTTTTTATTTATTTATTTATTTTTTTTTTTCTGTTTTTTATATAAATAAAAGATATTTAAATAAAACTTATATTTTTTATAAACTAAAATAAAAATAAAGAAACTTAATCAACTTAAATATTTAACAAAATCTTAAAAATACTTATATTTTTGTTTTTCTTTTTATATTTTCGAATATTTAAAACGTATTTTTACAAAAGCGACTTTTAATAGAAAAAATCTCTTTTTTTTTATTAGCGTTGCGCTTCCGGCGTTTAGAAAGTTCCCCGGCAGCGGCGCCAAAAAATACTTGATGTCAAAGCTAAGGGATACGAAATAGTTTATATTTTACTAGGAAAAACTATTAAATACGATAAAATTTTACACAAGATATTTATTTATTTATAGAATGGATATACTTAAACCTTGCTACAACACTTATAGGTAGTGTACCTAATCGTACAGTAGTGTAGTTTTTAGTAAGTCCGGTTCGTTCCACAGGGAATCTTTTTTAAACAAAGCTCAACGCTATATTAATTTACTTTTATAAAAATACAAACATATATATAAGTAATATTATTATTATAAAGGGGGGTTTTTACCGTTTAATGACCGGTTTGTCGATTTTAAGACTTTAGTCGCAGTTAAAACCTAATGTAAAATATAAAATAAATACAAGACTTAAATTAAAGCGTAAAGTAAATAACGATAATGAAATTGCGAATAATAAAAGTGCGATAAAATAAACTTGCGATAATTAAAAAGGACGATAATTAAAAGTGCAATTAAATAACAATAAATAAAAGTGCGATAATTAGAAGTGCAATTAAATATAAAATAAAGGAAATTAAATATGAAATAAAAGAATTATGCTTATTTAAACTTCCGTAATCATGATGTTTGACGTGTTGATTTTAGTTTTATGCCCATGGTTTAATTGTCCTTTGTCCTGGATTATTTAATATGTCCGTCTGGTTTTTGTCCATAACAGTCCATCAGTCATAAATATATAATGCGAGTGCCCTCGTCAAATTATCCTTATACCCGAAGTTAAATATTCCAACTAATTGGGGATTTAAACTGTAACAAGATTTTAATACTTTGTTTAATAATTACACCAGGATATCGACTGCGTGTAAACCAAGGTTTTACTACTTTGTTAACAATTACACCAATTACCCTTGAATGTAATTCACCCCTGTTTCAACAAGTTTATTAACTATTAATCCATTTCCGTGTCCGGTTAAATGAACGATTATTCGTACATATAAATACCCCGCCCATCGTGTCCGATCGAGTGTATATGGTAATTTATAGGGACGCCCAATTGTAAATCTTTATATTAACATTAACAAACTATCATTTAGTTAAACAAATATAAAGCCCATTAATAGCTCATAGTCTAATTTCCACAAGTGTCGTTCTTTTGTCCAAACCCCAATTATGGTACAAAGCCCAATTACCCAATTTTAGTAATTAGCCCAACATCATGATTACTTCGTTTTAAATAAGCATAATAATAACTTAGCTACGAGACATTAATGTAAAAAGGTTGAACATAACTTACAATGATTAAAAATAGCGTAGCGTTACACGGACAGAATTTCGACTTACACCCTTACAACATTCGCTAACATACCCTTATTATTAGAATTATAATTAAAATTAAAATATAAATTATAAATATATATATATATATTTTACGTATGAGAAGAAGAAGAAAAAGATGGATGAAAATGATCAGAATTCGGTTTGCTTTATAGGGAGTTTCAAAACTGGGGGCTCCGCGACTCGCGGTGAAATCCTCTTCAAACTCCGCGAGTCGCGGAGAATGAATTTACAGCTCAGTCCCTTTGGAGTCTTTCTCTGCCGACGGTTTTTATTTATAAATATAATATATATATAATTAATATAATTAATTATATATTATATTATATTTATATACATAGTTAACTTGTAATTTTTAGTCCGTTGCGTCGAGCGTTAAGAGTTGACTCTGGTTCCGGTTCCGGATTTTCGAACGTCCTTGCTTACAATTTAATATCTTGTACTTTGCGTTTTGAATCTTGTACTCTTTTAATTTCGAGACGTTTCTTATCAATAATTGGAACCTTTTTGATTGTCTTTTGTACTTTTGAGCTTTTTGGTCGTTTGCGTCTTCAATTCGTCGAATCTGTCTTTTGTCTTCACCTTTTATTATTTAAACGAATATCACTTGTAAATAGAACAATTGCAACTAAAAGCTTGTCTTTCTTGAGAAATAATGCTATGAAATATATGTTCGTTTTTAGCATTATCAACGATTTTATTCAGTTATGGCCCGTTTGATTTTTTTCTTATTAAGTCGTGAATCTGAACAGATATATGATGTCTGAGATGAATAAGTGATGAATAAATAATTAGTGTTTGTTTTATGTGTTGAAAAATTGTCTGAATAATTAAAATTACTAAATTGACCCTATATGTGAGCAATTATAAGAGCGATTATTAAAAAGTAAAAACTTAAATGAAAATTCACACTTAATTCAGTTTTTTTATTAAGTCGCGTCTTATTTAATAAGTAAAAAATAAATACCTCTTCATGACTTTTATATTAACTTTCATACCATTAAGTCAATTAAATTAAAAATAAACATGGTCTTTAATATCTTCTCACAAGTGTTGACAAAGCCAATCAAGATTTATAGTTTGAAACGATTTAGTTTCAAGTTTAATCGATGTTATTAATTGACTCGCAAAACGAACGAGTCGAATCAAGTTGATGTCATATTACAACATGCGGTGGTGACCTTCAGTCATTGCAACTCAATATTTCTTTTAATGAAATTCATGTTTGGGACGTTCGTATTTTAAAATAATGATCAAATTGACAAATAATATTTTAATAGTTTAAGTATCATCAACAATTCAACAATAAACAATCATACGAGGTACTCCTTAGGACCCTGAACTGATACAAAAAGTTCTACTTGTCCTTACGCATCCTCTAAACCTCTTTAAATATATAAGTACTCAATAAGAGCATTATTAGTAGTGTCGGGATGATGGGGCGTGATGGGTGTTTTTGTGGAGTATAGTGCTGATTTGGCCAAGGTGATGGCGTGATGGAGTTTGTAGTGATAGGCGTGATGATTGTGTGATGGGTTAAACTGGTCCCACATTTTTAATTTCTTTTTCATTTTATTGAGTTATTTTTTGAACTTGTTTATTTTTTAATAAAAAATATTACATATATAAATGATATAAATTTATAAAGACACATTTAAATTAATAAAAATTAAACGATTACAACTTATAAAAGTCCTAAAAATAAAAAATTACAATAATTATAAAATCCCAATACAATTACTTTATTAAAACCTTAGAAATTAAAATGTGCGTTTATAATAAAAGATTACAGATTACTCGTCGTCACTTGAAAGCTCGATATAATCTTTGTATTTCTCGGCCATCTTTTTCTTGAACCTTAAAGCGGATTTCTTTTCTTTCAGATCGGCGATATCGTCTAAATTAAGTTTAAATAATTTTATGATTTCCATTGCCAGTCGCGTTCGTTCTTCCGCTACAATTGTGTGATGACCCGGAAATTTCTGACCAAATTTAAACTTAATCTTTGTATGATTAACATTTTCGACACGATAAGCAAAGTCTGTAAAACTGAATCTCAAAATTTTTGAACTACTTTTATATATTTAAATACCCTTCGGTTGTTTTCGACGATTCGCGAACAATTATATGTAAATAGATACATATATACTATAACTTGAAAAAGTAACAATGTATTAATTGTTTGATATCGTACATTAAACTTATTGGTTTAAATATCTATTTGAATATATATGATAAGTTGAAATATTTATTATTAAAATTAATTATAAATAACTTCCAATGTGTATTTAAAAACTGATTTATGTATAAAGATATATACTTATATATAATTTCAAGTTATTTAGTAAACGATAGTAACATTCGTTTATTGATTCGATTGATATTTAGATAAGTTAACTAAAGCGTTTAAGATGAACCAGTAAAACACTAATTTGCTACAGTATTTTCAAATTGCTACAGTACCCAAAATGCTACAGTATTTTCGAAAATCACTATTTGCTACAGTGAAATTGACGTTGCTACAGTAAAACACTATTTCAAAATGTAAATATATATATATATATATATATATATATATATATATATATATATATATATATATATATATATATATATATATATATATATATATATATATATATATATATTAACAAATAGCGATACGATAATTTATAGAAGTAAATGACCAAAACACTCAAATGTATAAGTTATACCTCGAGTGGTATAGTTTATGGATGATTTAAGACTATATTTTGACAAAGGTACGATTCACGAAACGTAAAGTGCTAGTTTTCTAAGCGTACGAAAATGCGTTTGAGAAACCGGAACCGGGACATAAGTCGAGTAACGACGTATGACTTTTTGGGACAAAAATTACAAATCAACTATGCACATGAATTTAATATAATATATAATTAATTATATAAATTATATATATTATATTAATATTTAAATATGTCGACAAGCAATAAAACAAAAGGATTGTGTGCTGGACAGCCGGCCCATGCGATCGCATGGGATATAGCCTTCCCAGCCATGCGATCGCATGGACACCAGGGACAGGCCACAACTATAAATACCCGATCATTTCTGTTTCTGATCTCATTTTAATTACTCCGTAGATATTTATTTATTTTATTTAATATTATTATTATTGTTGTTATTATTATTATTATTATTATTATTATTATTATTATTATTATTATTATTATTATTATTATTATTATTATTATTATTATTAAGATTAATATTATTATTAATCTAATTATTATTAGTAATATTATTAGTATTATACATAAAATACTACGACGAGGTTATGAGCGTGTCACTTTTAAAATAAATTTACAAGCAAGCTAGAGCTAAGGAAATTATGGGTTATTGCCAAGGAGGTTATGGGTAATGTTCGGGGGGTATATTTATGAATCAAACCTAGTGTTTATCATCTCCGTTACGTCTACGTATTTTTCTACAATATTGAATCTCAATACTGATACGTTGAGATCTACGGTTATTTGGTAATCCGAGTTTCGATCACATTTTGGTGAACGACTTTATATGCTGCTAAGGTGAGTTTCATTTGCTCCCTTTTTACTCATTACATTTTTGGGCTGAGAATACATGCAAATGCTTTATTAACTGTTTTACAATATTTATATGTGTGAGTTTCATTGATCCCTTTTTAATTGCTTTTGCAATATATATTTTTGGGCTGAGAATACATGCACTTTATTTTAAACGCAATGGATACAAGTACATACTAAATTCTACACTGAGTTTGAACCGAAAATCCCTTAGCTTTGGTAACTGTTAACTGCCAGTTATAAGAACTGGTGGGCGCGAGTAGTAGTATATGGATCCATAGGGCTTGATATCCTCGTCCGAGCTAGAGCACTAGCCTTTTAACGGACGTATGCTATTTGAGAAGCGTACACGTTGGTTTGCGTGTATTATTAAGATGATTATACAAAGGGTACAAATTATATATACGTTAAGTTTAGTTACCAGGGAGCTCAATTTCGTAGAATATTTTGATAAACGTTTCTGGATTGAACAACTGAAATCTTGTGATCCACCTTTATATACAGATTATGCGCAACATTAAAACTATGAACTCACCAACCTTTGTGTTGACACTTGTTAGCATGTTTATTCTCAGGTTCCCTAGAAGTCTTCCGCTGTTTGCTTATATGTTAGACAAGCTATGTGCATGGAGTCATACATGGCATATTTTTCAAGGAAACGTTGCATTTACCAAATCATCACCATGTATCTTATTTTGACTGCATTATCAACGGAAGTATTATTGTAAATTATTATATTACGGTGATTGTCTATATGTAGAAATCATCAGATGTCGAAAACCTTTGATTTAAATATTCATTTATGGTGTGCCTTTTCAAAAGAATGCAATGTTTACAAAATGTATCATATAGAGGTCAAATACCTCGCAATGAAATCGATGAATGACGTGTTCTGAAAGGACCCGTTCATATACATTATAAACGATTCACAATAGTTGATTACATTGCGAGGTATTTGACCTCTATATGATACATTTTACAAACATTGCATTCGTTTTTAAAAGACAATCTTTCTTTACATCGAAAATTGACATGTATGCATACCATTTCATAATATCCAAACTATAAATGACCTAATCTGTCATTTACTTAATAATAATCTTTAATGAACTTCAACGACTCGAATGCAACGTCTTTTGAAATATGTCATGAATGACTCCAAGTAATATCTTTAAAATGAGCTAATGCACAGCGGAAGATCTCTTTCAAACCTGAGAATAAACATGCTTTCAAGTGTCAACCAAAAGGTTGGTGAGTTCATTAGTTTATCATAATCATTTATTTCCATCATTTTAATAGACCACAAGAATTTCATTTCCAGTTCTCATAAATATACGTCCCATGCATAGAGACAAAAATAATCATTCAAATGGTGAACACCTGGTAACCGACATTAACAATATGCATATAAGAATATCCCCTATCATTCCGGGATCCTCCTTCGGACATGATATAAATTTCGAAGTACTAAAGCATCCGGTACTTTGGATGGGGTTTGTTAGGCCCGATAGATCTATCTTTAGGATTCGCGTCAATTAGGGTGTCTGTTCCCTAATTCTTAGATTACCAGACTTTAATAAAAAGGGGCATATTCGATTTCGATAATTCAACCATATAATGTAGTTTCAATTACTTGTGTCTATTTCGTCAAACATTTATAAAAGCGCATGTATTCTCAGTCCCAAAAATATATATTGCAAAAGCATTTAAAAAGGGAATAATGAAACTCACGCATATATATATATATATATATATATATATATTGTAAAACAGTTAATAAAGCATTTGCATGTATTCTCAGCCCAAAAACGTAAAGAGTAAAAAGGGAATCAAATGAAACTCACCATACTGTATTTTGTAGTAAAAATACATATAACATCATTGAACAAGTGTAAGGTTGGCCTTGGATTCACGAACCTAAATTATTTATATATAATTATGTATTTGTCAATATTTGTCTAATACATTAAGTTAAGTCATAGTGTACCACAATCCTAATGCTCGAGTCTAGTATGCAAAGGTCGACAAAAATTAGTTTAACTCCAAATGATTTCAAAACTTTATAAATGTTTTATTATATAATTTAAATATCGTCGTTTTATATTTTTAAAATATTTTTTTTTAAAGATTTAATAAAGTAAATAATATAATTCGTTTATAAATAAAATTTTATATTAAAATATACTTTTATATATCTTAAGTAATAAAACTTATAAAGTTCATTTAATATCATAAAAATACTGCGATAGATTCTATTAAGGTAGTTATATAATTTGTATTACATTTCTAGTTAATAATATAGTATTGATAATAATAATAAGTAACAGTCGTGTTATTTTGGAATAATAACAATTTGATAAAAAAAATTAAGACAACGATATTAACGACGATAATAATCATTTTTACGAAATTTTAATTGACTATAACTTTTAATCCGTCCATCAAATCTATTTGGCATCTAAAGGAAAAGTTCTTAATTTTTTTCTAGCTTTTTAAGGACATGCAAATCTTATATCTTCCTTCAACTATAATATAACAACCTTTAAGATTCGGCATAACCTATCTAAGGGCACTATCAAATTTGCAAGCATGCATAATCCTATTTTCTCGAGCACTAGTCAGGGATACACTATTAGTATGTAAAAATTAAATTAGGAGTACTCACGTATCAATATTGAGGTTCAATATTGTAGGAAAGGTACGTAGACGCAATGGAGGTGACAAATACTAGTTTAACCTCACAAGCATACCCATGAACAATACCCATCACCTCCATAACCATAACTCATAATTTCCTTAGCTCTATCCCGCTCATAAAACCCGTTTTGAAATAACTCGCCCATGACCTCGTCGTAGTATTTTATGTATAATAATACTAATAATAATAATAATAATAATAACACTAACAATAATAATAATAAATATAATTATAGAGAGAGTGTGAGAGATAGATAGTTAGAAAACAATTATGATCGATCCTATATATATAGATTTATAAATAATATAATAATATAATATAATATTAATAAAAATTAAAAACATGTTGCATAGTGAGCCGCCACCAAAATATGTCGGCACAAGATTACACGTTTCGTGTAGATAGGTACACGATTCGTGTATGGTGTCTTCATGAAAGTTGTAGATTTTTGAGTTACGGTCGTTTGGACACCGGAATCACCCTTTTTCGAGTCAGTATGATTTAGTTATGATTTTTCTCGTGCAAGTGCGCAGGTTTAGTGATTTCCAACATTTTAACTTTCAATCTTGTGATGAAATGTTGTAGTCTTTTGGTGCTCATTAGAAATCTTTATTTTATATTTATTTTTATTTTTATATCATTGAAAATCCATAAAAATATTTTATAATCAAATTCTATTATATCGAAAAAAAATGTGTTTGTACCAAATTGAATAAATATAATTTAGTTTTCCAGAATTAGTTATATTCAAAATCATTCTTTAAAAGGTTTCATATATATCGTAAAACGTCTTCAATATTAAGAAAACTAAATAATTAACCTACCAAGTGACACAAGTCAATCATTGCAAGGTACGCTTTTGATAATTAAACGAGACTCTCCGCTAACCTCTGTCTAATCCTCAATAATAACACTTTTGTTCTTACATGGAATCACTTTACTAAATATTCCGAATACCGTTAAAAGTAAGAGTTTTCTAATTCAAGTGGACCTCATAACAAAGACTCGTAATTATAATTCAATGTACCTGATAAATCAATCACTTGATATTATCTTTTAATCTCATTGATAAACTTACATCGAACAAATACGTTCAAGTAAAGTATTATTCACTAACTACTGTGATAGCATTTCTATGTTCATAAAATAGATCTCGTAGCTTATATTCATATCAACTAATTCGTTCAATGCTTTCAAGTCACATAATAATCTCATAATCTATTTTTGTATCACCAAGCTCTTAAATGTTTTATCAATATTTCTTAGCTTAAAAAAAAATACACATATGTACATACACATACATTTCTATTTACACATTTTTGTTCGTGAATCGTCAGACATGGTCAAAGGGTAATTGATTACATGAATATAGTTTTCAAACTTTTCGAGACTCAACATTACAGATTTTGCTTATCGTGTCGGATACATATAAAGATTAAAGTTTAAATTTGATCGGAAATTTCCGGGTCACTACAGTACCTACCCGTTAAAAGAAATTTCGTCCCGAAATTTGATAGAGGTCGTCATAGCTAATAGTAAGAATGTTATTATGACGAATATAAGCTGATACATAGAGTTTTATCATGATTAAGAAGTACGGATAAAATAATTCGATTTCTCGAAGCGTATGAGTGAAGCTATCGTAAAAGAGCGAAATGAGTAAATGTAGATTTGTTTTAACTGATGACGTAGCTATGATTGATTTCCGGAATTTAAGGGATTTAAAGAAAATTTTCGTAATAAGATTTGGTTCTTCGGCGACTTAGGAAATCAGGATCTTCTTTGAGTAAATGTAATAATCTGTTCCGATTGCTCTGTCGGATATTTTTCTATAAATCCACCCTCTTTGTTTCCTTACAACTCACACCTTCTATTCTTTCTCCTCAGTTCATACTTTAAAACATTCGTCAATATGCTCCATCCCATTTTGATCCTTGATATACTCTTAATTTTTACATCTGTCATCCTTCTCTTTCATCTACCACCGGAAGATTTTATTTACTTCTACTATTATCTTGGGGTTATAGTGTTATTAATTTTTCCGTGCCTTTACGTGGCAATACGTATTGATATGCACGGTTTGTAGCTTCAGGGTGGTTGTTGAGTTTTATATCTTCCCTTATATTTCGATGCCCCTGCATCTGTCTTCTATAATCATTGTCACCCATAATTAATATTCTCTTTTATTTGCTGCGGTTTATGCTCCAATTTCTAGTTTGGAGCTTCATTCTTTCGTTTCCTCTTCCCGTCCTCGAGTCAAGCGAGTAATGGTCCAGAATTTGCAGTTATGAATTTCGGAATGAACATAGTTAATGTTCTAAGAAGGAAATCTTAATGATGCGATTTTGACTTGTCAAATTACCAGAATATCCTGTAAAAGATCGAATCATCAAGAAATATTTTCTTGCTATGTTTAAGGATTAGATCGAATGTAAGAGTCGTGTAAATGGCACATGATGATGGTGCTGTGAATCATCACATCCCATTAGAAACTTAACATGACCTACTGTAATATAATGACGTTGATCAAGTGTCATTATATTATATTAACTCATGTATCAGTTCCCAACACTACTTCAAAAACATTCATATTCGAATTTTTCAGTATTTAGAAACTAACACAGTTTCTTTTTATGTTGCAGATATTACAGAGAGATAATTGATTTCAAATGAGAATACTTATGAAAATATCTTCAGAATTATCAAGGATATTTATAATGAAAGATACTATGATATCTTAGAATATTCAAGATATGATGATGATGAAGAATATTTGTCTGTGGAGATTTAGAATAAGAAATAAGGTGTTCGCTAACGAGTTCAGCAGGCACTGAATCATTTGGATCCTTTGAAGGCAGATTCAGTCTCTGTGATTTGTCCATGGCTTCCTTCATACTTTGCTCAATCCATTTTTCAGTACCAAATCCTTTCTTTTTCTGAGCTTTACCAACTCACTATCTTTTATCATCAAACTTTTGACCGTTTAAACCATCTACCATTTTTATGTTTCCTCTGCATTTAATGCAATAATATCTGAATCTCTGGTTATCAATCTGAGGTGGGTTCAGAAGAATCGTGTTTTAGATGATTAAACGCTGGTGGTAATATGGTGGAATATGAAAGGTTCCCCAGTAATAATGACGAAAGGGCAACGTATCTATCAGGGTTATAATAAGACTGGTCCGACTGAAAAAATCGAAGTTGACTTGCTGGATCCGTGACAAAATTGGCTACTTTGAAAAGGAATCGAAATGTTGTTCTTGCTAGAAGAATTCGACGCAGGTACATGTTAGATTATGACTTTGGTTTCGAGAGTTTTTCAGGTACAAAACTTCGGGTAACGTGTGGTTGGATCATCATCTCAATTGTTTATTATTTGAAGTATCTTCTAGAATTTCGGAGGGTTTTGATTGCAGATTGTCATAGTCAATATCCAAATGATGAAATCGTCCTAAATCCCGAATGATTTCTCATATCCATCTTGTGTGTTACGATTAAAAGTGATGTGCTATCACAGTTTTGAAGTCAAAGTATAGCTTTGAAAAATATAAGGATCTAAAAGTGATGATTTTGGTTGTATCTCGAGTTGAATTCTGAAATTCCCAAAATCAGAATATGTAATTAGATTCGAATGAGTATGATTGTTTTGATTTCTATAGAAGAATGTATATTGGTTTAGTTGATGATTATTGAATCAGAATTGAAGAATGTAACATATTAATTGTGATTTTATATATCTCTCGGGTATTACCTACCCGTAAAAAAAAATTTCACAATTAATATTTTGAACAAGAATTCTCATTACAATCTTTATGAAAATATATGTGGGTATATTTTCTTCAGATGTAGTACAGATTCAATGAGTTAATATCATACTAAGCTCATTTGATTTTCGGATTGAATTAGAAATGAATTTTCTCTAAAACATTAGAGATTACATAAACTTTGCGGAGTATTTCACTAATGTAATCAATGCTTCAATATTTATATGTATTTCCTTAGTGAATCATGCTGATGCTCATGGAACTCTTGCTAACTTCGCAAGATACGAATATTGTTTTCCCGTAAATTTCGGGTATATCAAAGATGAAAGTGTATAATCAAACATGTTATTGAATGATACACTTGATTTATTATGAAATAAAATTCATTGAGTTAAAGCAGAGATTGTAGTTAACAATGATTAAATTGTTAACGAAGAATGTACATCATAGCAAATTAGTAATATGAATTAACCAGATAGTTAAGTTCCATATATAATAGCTTAGTACAGAAAGATTTATTATGGTAAAAATTTTTTTTATAGAATATACATATAAATTCTTCGGAGGAACTGAGTTAATACTTCATAACTCGTTGATACAATATACTTGTTATTAATTTGTAATGGTTTCCATAGTGATTCTTGAATTGGCGAAACTTGTGAGGTTAGAGGTGCTGACGATTCTAACAATGTTGACAGCATTGACTGTGTTGGTGAGGCTATTGGTACTGCTGATGATGTTGGTAAAACAAGTCTAGCTTGTACCTTACGCACCAGTCTTGTTAGGGTTTCGGTTCTTCTCTCTATCATCTCTGTCCACTCATCTGGTTTACGGTTAAGGCTGAGATAGATAATCTCTAAAACTTTAGAGATTACCTAATCACCACAGAATGTTTCTCCGATGAAGTTATGAATCAATACTTCATCGTTTGTTGTTGTTGATACTCCTTGGTATCTTTGGTGCGTGTGACGTTGATATCCGATATACAGATTGGGATATTGAGGTGTGTGATGCGGATGTGATTGTTGGTGGTGGTAATGATCCTGTTGATGTTAATAATGGTGGTTGATGTTAATGTCGGTGATGCTGCTGGTGCTTTTAGTATTGAGACTTGCGATGTGGATGTTACTGGCGGTACTGGTTACGCTGCTGGTGCTGCTGATGGTGTTTGTAACCTTCGCACCGTATTCTCCAAAGCCACTACCCGAGCGCGAAGCTCGTTAACTTCTTCTATTACACCGGGGTGATCGTCGGTTCGGACGAGCGGATAAATATAATCAAGAATTTGGTGTAGTATATAATCGTGACGAGATACTCTGGAGATGAGAGAGAAAATGGTTTCTCGAACAGGTTCGCCGGTAAGTGCTTCAGGTTCATTGTCAATAGGGCAATTTGGTGGATGGAAAGGATCACCTTCTTCTTGTCTCCAATAATTGAGGAGGCTACGAACCCATCCCCATTTCATCCAGAATAGGTGATGACTGATTGGTTGATCTATTCCGGTCATACTGCTTTCGGAGCTGGAATGAGACTCCATATCGGAATAGCTGTCGTAATCTGAGGAATTCGAACTGGTTGAGGGATCCATCTCGTATGATCAAGGGAATGAATTTTTGATATGAAATAGATTATAGGAGTTAGATTTGATATCTTTCTATACATAATTTACATATGTATATATAATACCAAAATCCCATAAATTACGGAGAATCTTTGAAAAATGTCAGTCAAAGTTCACAGTATCAGATATGCTAAGATAAGAATTCGTCTATACACTATTATGCAATAAATGCAGGAAAGCGCGTCTAGACTTAAAAATGATAAGCAGGTAATTTTCGACACGAAATGATAAGCAAAACTTTTGACATGCAGACACGGTCGAAGTCCAGACTCACTAATGTATCCTAACGACTTATCAGTTAGACACACTAATGCAGACCTGGTTCGCTAAGACCACCGCTCTGATACCAACTGAAAGGACCCGTTCATATACATTATAAACGATTCACAATAGTTGATTACATTGCGAGGTATTTGACCTCTATATGATACATTTTACAAACATTGCATTCGTTTTTAAAAGACAATCTTTCTTTACATCGAAAATTGACATGTATGCATACCATTTCATAATATCCAAACTATAAATGACCTAATCTGTCATTTACTTAATAATAATCTTTAATGAACTTCAACGACTCGAATGCAACGTCTTTTGAAATATGTCATGAATGACTCCAAGTAATATCTTTAAAATGAGCTAATGCACAGCGGAAGATCTCTTTCAAACCTGAGAATAAACATGCTTTCAAGTGTCAACCAAAAGGTTGGTGAGTTCATTAGTTTATCATAATCATTTATTTCCATCATTTTAATAGACCACAAGAATTTCATTTCCAGTTCTCATAAATATACGTCCCATGCATAGAGACAAAAATAATCATTCAAATGGTGAACACCTGGTAACCGACATTAACAATATGCATATAAGAATATCCCCTATCATTCCGGGATCCTCCTTCGGACATGATATAAATTTCGAAGTACTAAAGCATCCGGTACTTTGGATGGGGTTTGTTAGGCCCGATAGATCTATCTTTAGGATTCGCGTCAATTAGGGTGTCTGTTCCCTAATTCTTAGATTACCAGACTTTAATAAAAAGGGGCATATTCGATTTCGATAATTCAACCATATAATGTAGTTTCAATTACTTGTGTCTATTTCGTCAAACATTTATAAAAGCGCATGTATTCTCAGTCCCAAAAATATATATTGCAAAAGCATTTAAAAAGGGAATAATGAAACTCACGCATATATATATATATATATATATTGTAAAACAGTTAATAAAGCATTTGCATGTATTCTCAGCCCAAAAACGTAAAGAGTAAAAAGGGAATCAAATGAAACTCACCATACTGTATTTTGTAGTAAAAATACATATAACATCATTGAACAAGTGTAAGGTTGGCCTTGGATTCACGAACCTAAATTATTTATATATAATTATGTATTTGTCAATATTTGTCTAATACATTAAGTTAAGTCATAGTGTACCACAATCCTAATGCTCGAGTCTAGTATGCAAAGGTCGACAAAAATTAGTTTAACTCCAAATGATTTCAAAACTTTATAAATGTTTTATTATATAATTTAAATATCGTCGTTTTATATTTTTAAAATATTTTTTTTTAAAGATTTAATAAAGTAAATAATATAATTCGTTTATAAATAAAATTTTATATTAAAATATACTTTTATATATCTTAAGTAATAAAACTTATAAAGTTCATTTAATATCATAAAAATACTGCGATAGATTCTATTAAGGTAGTTATATAATTTGTATTACATTTCTAGTTAATAATATAGTATTGATAATAATAATAAGTAACAGTCGTGTTATTTTGGAATAATAACAATTTGATAAAAAAAATTAAGACAACGATATTAACGACGATAATAATCATTTTTACGAAATTTTAATTGACTATAACTTTTAATCCGTCCATCAAATCTATTTGGCATCTAAAGGAAAAGTTCTTAATTTTTTTCTAGCTTTTTAAGGACATGCAAATCTTATATCTTCCTTCAACTATAATATAACAACCTTTAAGATTCGGCATAACCTATCTAAGGGCACTATCAAATTTGCAAGCATGCATAATCCTATTTTCTCGAGCACTAGTCAGGGATACACTATTAGTATGTAAAAATTAAATTAGGAGTACTCACGTATCAATATTGAGGTTCAATATTGTAGGAAAGGTACGTAGACGCAATGGAGGTGACAAACACTAGTTTAACCTCACAAGCATACCCATGAACAATACCCATCACCTCCATAACCATAACTCATAATTTCCTTAGCTCTATCCCGCTCATAAAACCCGTTTTGAAATAACTCGCCCATGACCTCGTCGTAGTATTTTATGTATAATAATACTAATAATAATAATAATAACACTAACAATAATAATAATAAATATAATTATAGAGAGAGTGTGAGAGATAGATAGTTAGAAAACAATTATGATCGATCCTATATATATAGATTTATAAATAATATAATAATATAATATAATATTAATAAAAATTAAAAACATGTTGCATAGTGAGCCGCCACCAAAATATGTCGGCACAAGATTACACGTTTCGTGTAGATAGGTACACGATTCGTGTATGGTGTCTTCATGAAAGTTGTAGATTTTTGAGTTACGGTCGTTTGGACACCGGAATCACCCTTTTTCGAGTCAGTATGATTTAGTTATGATTTTTCTCGTGCAAGTGCGCAGGTTTAGTGATTTCCAACATTTTAACTTTCAATCTTGTGATGAAATGTTGTAGTCTTTTGGTGCTCATTAGAAATCTTTATTTTATATTTATTTTTATTTTTATATCATTGAAAATCCATAAAAATATTTTATAATCAAATTCTATTATATCGAAAAAAAATGTGTTTGTACCAAATTGAATAAATATAATTTAGTTTTCCAGAATTAGTTATATTCAAAATCATTCTTTAAAAGGTTTCATCTATATCGTAAAACGTCTTCAATATTAAGAAAACTAAATAATTAACCTACCAAGTGACACAAGTCAATCATTGCAAGGTACGCTTTTGATAATTAAACGAGACTCTCCGCTAACCTCTGTCTAATCCTCAATAATAACACTTTTGTTCTTACATGGAATCACTTTACTAAATATTCCGAATACCGTTAAAAGTAAGAGTTTTCTAATTCAAGTGGACCTCATAACAAAGACTCGTAATTATAATTCAATGTACCTGATAAATCAATCACTTGATATTATCTTTTAATCTCATTGATAAACTTACATCGAACAAATACGTTCAAGTAAAGTATTATTCACTAACTACTGTGATAGCATTTCTATGTTCATAAAATAGATCTCGTAGCTTATATTCATATCAACTAATTCGTTCAATGCTTTCAAGTCACATAATAATCTCATAATCTATTTTTGTATCACCAAGCTCTTAAATGTTTTATCAATATTTCTTAGCTTAAAAAAAAATACACATATGTACATACACATACATTTCTATTTACACATTTTTGTTCGTGAATCGTCAGACATGGTCAAAGGGTAATTGATTACATGAATATAGTTTTCAAACTTTTCGAGACTCAACATTACAGATTTTGCTTATCGTGTCGGATACATATAAAGATTAAAGTTTAAATTTGATCGGAAATTTCCGGGTCACTACATGTTCGTCCATATAGATTTGGAGCGATCGTCACAAATTGCATCCATAACACTGTTTTGCCACTCCACTTCTTTGTCCTTTTTGTCGGACCATTGCGAAGCCAACTCTTCGAATCTTGAAGAGTTCGAAGAGTTCGTACCACGTGATGAAGTACCCGCATCAGACGAACCAGATTTTCTAGCATCCTTCTTCGATCGTTCTCTTCCAATTGGACGTTGAATCGCATCGTCTTCAAATAGCTCCTGGAGGTTGCTTAACTGATCTTCCCCGAGATTGATTGTTTGGTTTTCGCCAACCACATCATCGTCTTCATCTTCGAGTTCAAGTTGCGGACCTCTTCTTCTACGCACACCACTTCCACCAACTGCGGGTGGTATATACCACTTTGGCTTCTTCTTCAAGAATTCCCAAACATCCTTGTAAGCCCACGGCTTCGCTGCCCTTTGTTGCCATCTTTGCACTGTTAATTTATACACGTCTTCTTCGTTTCGACCGCTACGCCTTGGGTTACGTTCTTCTTCATCATATAAGCCCGTGAAATCTTTGCACGCCTTATCCATATGACGTCATTTCCCGCTTAACTGATCGTCATTTCTTAAAATAATCGAAATCGTTATTGTTGTAACGATCCATCAAAATCGCCATTGACGGCGCCGTTAACTTAGGTCCCGTTACGTGGTCATAGTCCCTAAATGAGATGCGTTTGACCAAAATTATTTGAAACGTGCAAGACTTACAAAGTTTAGTTTACCCAACGGTTCGACAACAAGTTTGAGTTTATAAAAGTTATAAAGTATAACTGAAATAACTTGCGACATAATTAGTTTAAAATCACGGTTGCTAAAAATAGCGTAAGTATGTATGCTTTAAGTTTGAATCCAAAGGTGCTATCACTAGCGTATGCATGTATGCATGACCCCAAGCAAGTAATCAAAGTATGCGGAAGCAAGTATCAAGTAGTCAAGTATGAACCTGAGAAACATATAGAAAAATGTCAACGAAAAAAAAAACGTTGGTGAAATCATAGGTGTATTTGTAAACGTTGTTTTGAACCACAAGATTTAGTATTTCCATAAAGTTGATTATCCAAATCGTTTGCATTCCAAAAGTTGTTATTCGCGAGCACCCAATTATCAAGGCTTAACGTTTCTTTTACCCCATACACATAGTGTTAGAACCTACACTCTTTCTCAAAAATATATTTCATCCGCATAACGATAGCGAACCATCCGAATGAGGGTTTGTCAAACCCGTATGTTCACACAACATAAGTTCTCGCTTACACCCGAAAAGTGTAACTAATGATAATCGAATTGAGGATTTCTGTTCTAACTCGCACGTGGAATGTTTGTTTTCGTACTTGTATTCAAAGCATAAAAGTATGATAGTATATGTTTCTCTTCCCATAGTTTAAAAAGTAAAAGTTGTTGAAAAGGTGGGACTATGATCTCATCGTAGTTGCATGCCAAAGTACTTGAAATTAAACGTTGTGCAAATGAAAGTTGCTTAGCCTTGACCTAAACAAATAAGTCGTATCAATTACCGGTTATGACACAAGGTCGGTCGAAATGTGTTCAATTAGTCATATGGCTCGTTATGACTCGATTATATAGCATGTGAATCAAATTGTCAAGTTTCATGCAAGATATAAGTATAAAAGCACATTAGAACGATTGCATAAGTGTTTGGTTAAGTTTGACTAAAAGTCAAACTTGGTCAAGTCAAAGTCAAGGTCAACGGGGTCGGGTCGGTTATCCGACAATTTTTCTTCAATTAGTAATCATATATGAACATGTTGGCCAAGTTTCATGTTAATCGGAGGTGTGTAGCATAGTTAGAATTAAACGGTAAACGACCAAACAAAGCAGAAATCTGCAGTTCATTTGGACGGCGTCCAGATTGGCTGGAAGACGTCCAGAAATGAAGGGCAGGATGGCATCCAAAGGTTGGGATGGCGTCCAAACACCTGGGCAGTTGCAGTTTGCTGAAATTTCACAAGTTTCGAACCGAAACTCAAACAAACACAAATTGTGAAGCGAAAACACTTAAAATGCATATCATACATCATTGGAAAGGTATTTTAACGAGGAACACAACTAAACACATGTCTTCAAACAATCACATCATTTTAAATGACCAAATCCTCGTCGAATGATCGTTAAAAGTTCATCATTCAAGTTTCAAGTTCATAAAACGTATTTCATGATATGGGAACTTACTACACATATATAATATGCCATTTCGTAGGTAATCACGCATACAATACAACTAAACACTTTCCAACAACATTGCAAAACATTTAATGCATCAAAAGTTCGTTTTAAAAATCTATCAAACCCTAACCAAGAATCACAAAATCAATAATCATGTTAATGTAAGGTTTTCATGTCATCCAACATACCAAAATGAAGCATATGAAGCTAGTAACACAATTAACACATGAACTTTAACATCTAACAACATTAAATCACCCAAAACCAAAGATTAAAGTAACCCATTTTTCATATTCAATCTAGTTACTCAAAACAAACAAATCGAGCAAACCAAACACATATTCATGTTAGACTTGAGCCATATATACTAATTAACACCATTTCAAGTCAAAAACACTAAGAACATGAAATATAGAGTTTTTAGAAAGTTACCAAAAAGTGATGAATTTAGTATCAAAATGTAGAAGATGAAGAGAGGATTCCAAATATGTAATCGGATTTGTTGTGAGCTTCCTAGATCGATTTTAGATGATGATTGAATGATTTGGGTGTTGAGAGAAAAAGGATGGAAGTATTAGAGTGAGGAGGTGAAATGAATGGAGGAGGAAGAAGGTTTGACCATTTGACCTAGTCACCTCTTTGCCCATTTGACAACATTGGTCCCTCGACTTTGAAAGCGGTTGCGTGAATTAACCAAACGAATTATTTTAAAAACGCTAGAGTAAACGAGAGATGTTATAAATAAATAACGAAAATATTGGAAACACTTATTACCGGGGGATACGAATTTAGATAACGAAAGATATTATCTAAAAAAAAAGCCGGTGTTAAAATAAATTTAATGAAAAAAGGCGGGATGTTACATTACCTACACCTTAAAAGAAATTTCATCCCGATATTTAGTTGAAAGTAGTTGTCGTCGTTTCTTCCTCGAAATCTTACGTTGCCAATTCTAAGAATGAGTGAAGGTACTTCCTTGGGCATTCCAACGAACTTTGACGGTCGAGATTTTACGTTGTTTTAGAGTTTGGTTTCATGATTCATAATTTCAACCGGTTCTCCTAGGAAATAGAGTTTGTCATCGATTTTAAGCTCATCCAAAGGAATAACAAGTTCTTGTTCGGCAAGACGCCTCTTTAAGTTTTATACATGGAATGTAGGATGAACGGAATTCGATTGAGTCGAGAGATCGAAACGGTAAGCAACGGGTTCAATACGCTCCAAGATTTTCAAAGGATCAAAATATCGCGGATTTAGCGTTCTACGTTTTCCGAAATGGATTACACCTTTCCAAGGTGCGATTTTTAAATATTACGCGGTCACCCACTAGGAATTTGAGAGGCTTACGTCTAACATCTGCATAGTGGCGATTACGGGCCGTCTTGGGTCTTTCTTGAATTTTAACGATCTTAACGGTTATTTCGTGAATGAGTTCGGGTCCGGTGGTTTGCTTGTCACCTACTTCGGTCCAACGAATATGAGAACGACATTTGCGGCTATATAAAGTTTCGAAAAGGTGTGGCGTCAATACTCGAATGATAACTATCGTTGTAAGAGGAATCAATTAAAGGCAACAATACAAGTTCATGATATGTTTTTCAAGGTTTCATTCGTATGTTTGCTTGGTCCGTCGGTTTGTGGATGGTACGCGGTACTCATGTTTAAACGTGTTCCCAAGGCTTCTTGTAATGCACTCCAAAATCTAGAAGTGAAATGAGCATCTCGATTCGAAACAAATGACAAAGGCACACCGTGTCGAGATAGAATTCCTATAATGTATAGTTGTACAAGTTTTTCCCATCTCGTCGGTTTCTGAAAAACATTTGTTGGGACAAGTTTCTCATTGGTTTCTGAAAACGTTTGTTAGGACTATTCACCCTCGAGGCGAATACTAGTATAACGTGAAGAGTCTCTCTCTCTATTGAGAATTTAGATAAAGGTTTTCCCTTACACGGTAGTACGAGCGTAATGCGAGAGAAGTTTCCGCCTCGATGTGAGCATACCAAGCGTTTCGTAGTTCATCGATAAAAGTGTTCGAAAACGAGATAGTATACACGTGTAACCTATGTTTTGAAGTTGAAAGAATTGGTCATTCGTTCAGAAGCATAAATATAATTTGGCAATATCAAGATGCGTCCCTGGTATGGTTGTTATCAATATTCTCGAAGTTTTCGGATGGCAACAAGGAAAAATAAAGTCATGTACATGGCACATGATGGTGATTAGGTTGATCGAGTCCAATCACCATCACGAGTAATTAGAACTTTGGTATGAATTACCATAATATAACTACGTTGATCGAGTGTCGTTATATTATGCTAACTCATACCTCCATTCCCATATCACTCCATAGAATCAAGTTCTTGTAATCGTGAAGATTTAAAATGAACAAAATATAACGGCATCTCTAACGTGACTCGTATTAAATCGAAAGAATTAGTGCAACTCTGAAGATGCGTTTCTCGAGGGAAGTGTATAACTGGTTGTTCACGTCAATGCGGTTCAAATCAAACAATAATGTCTTTAAGTACGACCAGAGTAACGAATCGTGATAACGAGTAGTATGCGACCGTAGTGATAAACGGTGATGACGATACTCATCTAGAGTAGTGATGGTAGCAACAAGAAGTGAGAGATAGTGAAGGTTACCGGTGTAACATCGATAGTGGTTAGTGATTGCCCTAGTGGTGGGAAATTATAGTACTCGTGGATAGTAAGCTGGGACGGTGGTGAATAACAACCTGGGAGATAAAGTTCCCGAACTAGTGTAACGAATGAAGTCGTTGTCATCCTTACGCGTACGAATCTTAAATTTACGTGTGTTACCAAAAAGTGGCAGAGTACGAGTTCGCATGAGGAAAATTTTGTACCATTTAGAAGTTCGCCTAAGAAAGATTCAAGTATAATTACACAAGTAGTCAAGTAAGTGCTATCTATAGCAAATGTAAGTCAGAATGCAATGATTAACTATCCGGTTGTAGTCTAGATTCACTAATGCGTCCTAACGACTCTGTCAGACACATTAATGCACATCCTAGTTCCCTACAACCAACACTCTGATACCATCTGTAACGACCCGTCAAAATCGCCATTGACGGCGCCGTTAACTTAGGTCCCGTTACGTGGTCATAGTCCCTAAATGAGACGCGTTTGATCAAAATTATGTCGCATTCATTTGAAACGTGCAAGATTACAAAGTTTAGTTTACCTAACAGTTTGACAACAAGTTTGAGTTTACAAAAGTTATAAAGTATAACTGAAATAACTTGCAACATAATTAGTTTAAAATCGCGGTTTCTATAAATAGCGTAAGCATGTATGCTTTAAGTTTGAATCCAAAGGTGATATCACTAGCGTATGCATGTATGCTTGACCCCAAGCAATTAATCAAAGTATGCGGAAGCAAGTATCAAGTAGCCAAGTATGAACCTGAGAAACATATAGAAAACTGTCAACGAAAAAAAAATGTTGATGAAATCATAGGTGTATTTGTAAACGTTGTTTTGAACCACAAGATTTAGTATTTCCATAAAGCTGATTATCTAAATCGTTTGCATTCTAAAAGTTGTTATTCGCGAGCACCCAATTATCAAGGCTTAACATTTCTTTTACCCCATACACATAGTGTTAGAACCTACACTGTTTCTCAAAAATATATTTCATCCGCATAACGGTAGCGAACCGTCCGAATGAGGTTTTGTCAAACTCGTATGGTCACACAATATAAGTTCTCGCTTACACCCGGCAAGTGTAACTAATGATAATCGAATTGATGATTTTTGTTCTAACTCGCACGTGGAATGTTTGTTTTCGTACTTGTGTTCAAAGCATAAAAGTATAATAGTATATGTTTCTCATCCCATAGTTTAAAAAGTAAAAGTTGTTGAAAAGTTGGGACTATGATCTCACCGTAGTTGCATGCCAAAGTACTTGAAATTAAACGTTGTGCAAATGAAATTTGCTTAGCCTTGACCTAAACAAATAAGTCGTATCAATTACCGGTTACGACACAAGGTCGTTCGAAATGTGTTCAATTAGTCCTATGGCTCGTTATGACTCGATTATATAGCATGTGAATCAAGTTGTCAAGTTTCATGCAAGATACAAGTATAAAAGCACGTTAGAACGATTGCATAGGTGTTCGGTTTTAGTCAAACTTGGTCAAGTCAAAGTCAAGGTCAACGGGGTCGGGTCGGATATCCGACAATTTTTCTTCAATTAGTAATCATATATGAACATGTTGGCCAAGTTTCATGTCAATCGGAGGTGCGTAGCATAGTTAGAATTAAACGGTAAACGACCAAACAAAGCAGAAATCTGCAGTTCATTTGGACGGCGTCCAGATTGGCTGGACGGCGTCCAGAAATGAAGGGCATGACGGCGTCCAAAGGTTGGAAAGGTGAACCGAAACTCAAACAAACACAAATTGTGAACCGAAAACACTTAAAATGCATATCATACATCGTTGGAAAGGTATTTTAACGAGGAACACAACGAAACACATATCGTTAAACAATCACATCGTTTTAAATGACCAAATCCTCGTTGAATGATCATTAAAAGTTCATCATTCAAGTTTCAAGTTCGTAAAACGCATTTCATGATTCGGGAACTTACTACACATATATAATATGTCATTTCGTAGGTAATCACGCATACAATACAACTAAACACTTTCCAACAACATTGCGAAGCATTTAATGCATCAAAAGTTCGTTTTAAAAATCTATCAAACCCTAACCAAGAATCACAAAATCAATAATCATGTTAATGTAAGGTTTTCATGTCATCCAACATACCAAAACGAAGCATATGAAGCTAGTAACACAATTAACACATGAACTTTAACATCTAACAACATTAAATCACCCAAAACCAAAGATTAAACTAACCCATTTTTCATATTCAATCTAGTTACTCAAAACAAACAAATCGAGCAAACCAAACACATATTCATGTTAGACTTGAGCCATAGACACTAATTAACACCATTTCAAGTCAAAAACACTAAGAACATGAAATCTAGAGTTTTTAGAAAGTTACCCAAAAGTGATGAAGTTAGTATCAAAATGTAGAGGATGAAGAGAGGATTCCAAATATGTAATCGGATTTGTTGTGAGCTTCCTAGATCGATTTTAGATGATGATTGAATGATTTGGGTGTTGAGAGAAAAATGATGGAAGTATTAGAGTGAGGAGGTGAAATGAATGGAGGAGGAAGAATGTTTGACCATTTGACCTAGTCACCTCTTTGCCCATTTGACAACATTGGTCCCTCGACTTTGAAAGCGGTTGCATGAATTAACCAAACGAATTATTTTAAAAACGCTAGAGTAAACGAGAGATGTTATAATTAAATAACGAAAATATTGGAAACATTTATTACCGGGGGATACGAATTTAGATAACGAAAGATATTATCTAAAAAAAAAGACGGTGTTAAAATAAATTTAACGGAAAAAGGCGGGATGTTACAATTGTTAAACTTATTACGAACTCTAGCCCAAAATGCCGAAACTTTTTGTGAGTTACCATAAACACCATCTTCCGAACTATCAATCCAACATGACGCCAACCAAATTTCTTCGGGTGGAGTCCACAAGTTTTTATTATGTGGTTCTTTCGCAACTTCTTTTCTTTTTCTTTTATGACTTGTACGAACCCGAACTTGTGGTTGTTGACTTCCACCACGAATTTCTTCTACTTCTTCATTATTTAGAGGTGTAAAAGTTGGTTGTGATTGTGACCATGGTTGCGTATTTGAAACTTGAAACGGTATAATACCGGGTGCGAGTAATGAGAAAATTGTGATGGAAATGGTTGTTGATATTGTGATGGAAATGATTGTTGAATAGTGATGAAAATTGTTGTTGAAATTTTTGTTGTTGTAGAAACTGAGAGAAAAAAGACGCATTAATAAAATCATTAAGAAGATTTTGTTGCGGGATATTGTCAAATGGCCGATTACCCCGAACGCATTTATATTTATGGTTTTTTTTCCCTATATTTACACATATAATTTTTAAGATTTAATATTCAAATGTATAAAGTACAATCTGATTAATCCCCGAATTATCGATTAATCCTTTTAAAATCTCGACCGATTAATCTCCAAATAGCGAATTTTACAACCTCACAATCATACCATTTTTCGTTGGAGTTTCACTCATGTCATAACCCGTCCTTAACCATAAGAACGTGTTAGATAACGTATGATTTCATTGCGAGGTATTGACCTCTATATGCGACATTTTTAAAAAGGAAAACTGCATATATTATACATTACAAACCAAACCATTATTTTTGTTACAAGCTTTAGACAATAAAAAGATGATTATCGTTTAACGATAATCTTCGACTTACAAACTTTACAAATGATAATAACAACACGATTTCTAGCATATTTTACAACACACGTCCTCGGATATGCAGTTTTATTTTTGACACAAATATGAGTACGCATGATCCTGCTTAGATTCAACATAATGCAGCGGAAGCTTTAATTATCACCTGAGAATAAACATGTTTAAAAACGTCAACATAAAGTTGGTGAGATATAGGTTTAGTGCGCAGCAATATATATATATAGACCACAAGATTTCGTATATAAACATTTCAATAAAAATATTCTAAGTGGTTGAGCACTTGGTAACCATACTTAACATTTTCACGTCGCATATTCCCTTTAATATGAAATCTTACTACACCGTACCAAGTGTAGTCACAAAACGAAGTACTGTGCAACCGTTGAATACTGGTCGTCCAGTCCGGTTGGGGTTGTCAGGCCCGATAGATCTATCAACAGGATTCGCGTTTACAATACCGCTGTAAATATTAGTTACCAAGCTACAGGGAAGTATGCCAGTGGTACAACTCAACGTAGAATATATTTTTCAGTTACTTGTGTCCATAATGTAAAACATAAAATACATGTATTCTCATCCCGAAATATTTAGAGTTTAAAAGTGGGACTATATACTCACTCTTGTCTTGATGATATATATATTTTGACTCGGTCTTCCGGTTGATATCACGAACCTATCCATATATAATATATCAATATGTTTTCATTTTAAAACAAACGTTATATATATATATACTTGTTATACTTTTAATATTTTGAATATTTCCTTAGTCCGTAGTTAGCATTCCGATGTTAGTAATTCAATTTTTAATGGTTCATTTTTAGATGTTTAATATACCCGCAATAAACAAAACCCCCAACGAAATAAATAAAACCCCATCGTATATGTATTGGTCGAGATTAATCTTGACCCATGGTACCGGTGTTGTCAAATGACGTGTTGCGTACATAAAGTACCGGTGTTGTCAAATGACGTGTTGCGTACAAACATGGGATCTTATGATTAATCTTCTCGTGTTGCTTACGGGTGATCCTGAACCATATGAAATTGAATTATGAGTACATATATATAAAATATCATGTTATCTTAGAAGTATGTGATTTTATGTAAATTTTTCCAATGAATCCCGAAGTTGAAAATGTCTAGGATAGCCAATTTTGTTTCGGTCATAGTTTCTTCGTTACAAGTCCGTTTTCGTTGATTCAAATTGCCATCTTCTTGGATCGAGTTCTTCTTTAAGACTATGAACTGTAAATACCTTGGTTTGTATTCAAAATCATACGGCATAGGTGAAAGTTTAGTGAAACATATGAAGTTAAACATTTTTGTTACAACAAAATCATTTAATGACCATTTTTCCAAAAATACTTGTACTTTGAAAAACCAAGTTTTACCTTGTTAAATTAACATATAAATAAGTTATGTTACATGTCTTGAAGTATTTTAAAAGTTAAGTTAGAAGGATCTATTTAGTTTGCAAACAAGTTTGAAAACATTCAAACTATGTTCTTGTTGTTAAACTTGTATACCACAAAATATGATAGCTATATATATATATGAATCGAATAAGGTTATGAACATAGATTCTACCTCAAGTTCCTTGGATGAAGTTGCTGTAAAAGAGAAGTAAGAAGCTAGAATCAAAAGGGTGATAGAAGTGGATGAAAGATTGGAAGTAAGTTGGTGTTCTTGGAAGGTTTTCTTGAAGTGTTTTTGTATGGTTTTCTTATGGTGTTTTAGTATGGTTTTTGAAGCTAGATCTTTATGGAACTTTGCTGGATTGTTATGGAGTTTAGAGAGTAAGAAAGAGTGTGTGTTTTTAGTTAAGAGATTGAAGTAAAAATGAATCAAAAATGATGATACATATATACTCCTAAAAATGTGATCTTTAAGGATAACATGACAAAATTCTAGTTTGTATTTTTGTAATTAGTCTTGCAATGATTCAAAAGTAATTACCTAGCTCTAAGGGCATGAATAATGGCTGGTTAGGTGGTGATTTTGATGTGTATTTACTATTAGTAAATACGTATAGGAGCTAGGTATGATACGAGTACAAATACTCTAGGTATACGTATAGAAATTTTGTGAAAAATGGAATGAGGATTCAAATATAGCTATCTTTTGTGAATACACTTATATGATTTTATGTATTTAAGTTCTTAAAAGTGATTAAATACATTACTTATACAATATATGTATAAACATTATATGTCTTAAGTATTTATGTCAAATAACGTTACGTATAGTTATCGTTTTGAAAACTTAAGTTAGTAGTTTCAAAATACACATATAACTTGTTGTTATTAATATAAAATGAGGTATTAAAACATTCCTTAATCATATTAAATATGTATATATACATATATATACACAAACGTATAATTATCATATATTGTATAGTTCGTGATATCATTGGTCAAACTAGACGGTCAAACGTTGTGTAAAATTCTTTTCGGAAATATAAATCTCGACAATTTGGATTGCTTATCATGTTGGCAAGGTTTAATTTATGTAAATATTAATCTTATAAGTATAGTATGATCGAAAAAGTGCGGGTCGTTACATTACCTCCCCGTTAAATAAATTTCGTCCCGAAATTTTAAAATTGTACCTATTTTGCGTCATCGAGAAACAAATGCGGATACTTTCGTTTCATCTGATCCTCTCGTTCCCAAGTAAACTCGGGACCTCTTCTAGCATTCCAACGAACCTTAACAATCGGTATATTGCTCTGTTTGAGCTGTTTAACTTCACGGTCCATGATTTCAATTGGTTCTTCGACGAATTGTAGTTTCTCGTCGACATGGATTTCTTCAAGAGGAATGGTGAGGTCTTCCTTTGCAAGACACTTCTTCAGGTTTGAGACGTGAAAGGTATTATGTACTCCAGCGAGTTGTTGCGGTAACTCGAGTCGATAAGCTACCGGTCCAATGCGTTCGATGATCTTGAACGGGCCTACGTACCTTGGGTTCAGTTTACCCCTTTTGCCGAAACGTATTACACCTTTCCAAGGTGACACCTTTAGCATAACCATGTCCCCGACCTGAAACTCTAATGGTTTCCTTCGAACATCGGCGTAGCTCTTTTGGCGACTACGGGCTGTTTTCAATCTCTCCTTGATTTGCACTATCTTCTCAGTCGTTTCATGTATGATCTCGGGACCAGTTAAATGTCGATCTCCTACTTCATTCCAACAGATAGGAGATCTACACTTCCTTCCATACAATGCTTCGAATGGTGCAGCTCCAATGCTCGCATGATAACTATTATTATACGAGAATTCTGCTAACGGTAGGTATTTATCCCATCCGTTTCCAAAATCGATCACACATGCCCTGAGCATGTCTTCGAGAGTCTGAATCGTTCTTTCACTCTGTCCATCGGTTTGTGGATGATATGCGGTACTCATATCCAACCGAGTTCCTAGTGCCTCCTGTAGTGATTGCCAAAATTTTGAGGTAAATCTACTATCACGATCGGATATAATGGAAATAGGTATTCCATGCCTTGAAACAACTTCCTTTATATACAATCGTAATAGTTTCTCCATTCTATCCGTTTCCTTTATAGGCAAGAAATGTGCAGACTTGGTGAGACGATCAACAATCACCCAAATGGTGTCGTATCCCCAGGCAGTCTTTGGTAACTTCGTGATGAAATCCATGGTAATACCGTCCCATTTCCATTCTGGGATTTCTGGTTGTTGAAGTAACCCTGACGGCTTTTGATGTTCTGCTTTGACTTTGGAACAAGTTAAACATTCCCCAACATATGTTGCAACGTCTGTCTTCAAATTAGGCCACCAATAATGCGTCTTAAGATCTTGGTACATCTTTCCAACTCCAGGATGTATCGAATATCTTGTCTTATGTGCCTCGTTCAATATCAATTTCCTTAATCCACCCAACTTCGGTACCCAAATACGATTTGCAAAATATCGAATTCCATCTTCCCGCATAACGAGTTGCTTCGCATACTTCTTCATTATTTCATTTCCTATATTTTCTTTAGTAAGTGCTTCTCGTTGAACTTCTTTGATTTGTGAGTTGAGATTCATGCGAATTTTTATGTTCATCGCTCGTACTCGAATTGGTTCTCGTTCTTTTCTGCTTAAAGCATCAGCCACCACATTCGCCTTCCCGGGATGATAACGAATTTCACAATCATAGTCGTTTATTAACTCGACCCACCTACGTTGCCTCATGTTCAATTGTTTCTGATCAAAAATATGTTGAAGGCTTTTATGATCAGTAAACACAGTGAATTTAACTCCATACAAGTAGTGTCTCCACATCTTCAATGCAAACACGACTGCTCCCAATTCTAGATCATGTGTCGTATAATTTCGCTCGTGAATCTTCAATTGTCGGGATGCGAATGCAATAACTTTCTTCCGTTGCATAAGAACACAACCAAAACCTTGTCGCGAAGCGTCACAATATATTTCAAAATCATCGTTCCCTTCTGGTAACGATAAAATAGGCGCCGTAGTTAACTTCTTCTTCAATAATTGAAATGCGTTCTCCTGCTCCGAGGTCCATTCGTATTTCTTCCCTTTTTGCGTTAATGCTGTCAACGGCTTAGCTATTCGAGAAAAATCTTGAATAAACCTTCTATAATAACCGGATAAACCCAAAAATTGGCGTATCTGCGTTGGTGTCTTAGGAGTCTCCCATTTTTCAATGGCTTCAATTTTTGCTGGATCAACCTGAATTCCTTTGCTACTAACAACGTGGCCAAGAAATTGTACTTCTTTCAACCAGAAAGCACACTTAGAAAATTTAGCATAAAGTTGTTCTTTTCTCAACAACTCCAGTATCAACCTTAAATGCTCTTCATGCTCTTGCTCACTCTTGGAATAGATAAGAATATCATCAATGAAAACGATAACAAACTTATCTAAATACGGACTACAAACTCGATTCATGAGGTCCATGAATACAGCTGGCGCATTCGTCAATCCAAACGGCATAACCAAAAATTCGTAATGACCATAACGTGTCCGAAAAGCAGTTTTCGGAATGTCCTCTTCTTTAACGCGTAGTTGATGATAGCCCGATCTTAAGTCGATTTTCGAATAAACAAATGATCCTTGCAATTGATCAAATAAGTCATCAATTCTCGGTAGTGGATACCGATTCTTGATAGTTAACTTATTTAATTCACGATAGTCTATACACATCCTAAAAGATCCATCTTTCTTCTTAACAAACAAAATTGGAGCTCCCCACGATGAAGTACTCGGTCGTATGAATCCACGGTCCAGTAATTCTTTTAACTGACTTTGAAGTTCTTTTAACTCGGACGGTGCAAGTCTATATGGAGCACGAGCCACTGGTGCAGCTCCTGGTACTAAATCTATTTGAAATTCTACCGATCTAAATGGAGGTAATCCCGGCAATTCTTCCGGAAAAACTTCAGGAAAATCTCTTGCCACAGGCACATCATTGATGCACTTTTCTTTCTTTTCGACTTTATTAACATGTGCTAAAATAGCGTAACATCCCTTTTCTAAACACTTCTTGGCTTTCAAACAGCTAATGAGTTTTAGCTTTGAATTACTCTTCTCTCCATAAATCATCACCGGTATTTTATCCTTACCAGGAATACGAATTGCCTTCTTAGCACAAACAACTTCCGCTCCTATTTTGGACATCCAGTCCATGCCGACTATTACATCAAAACCTCCCAATTCTACGGGTATTAAGTCGATTTTAAACGTTTCTCCGGCTAAATTTATTTCACAATCACGACAAATTTTATCGGCTTCAATTAGTTTACCATTAGCTAACTCAATCAAGTACTTAGCATCTAAAGGTAATGATGAACAATTCAATTTAGTGTAAAAATTTATACACACGTAGCTTCTATCGGCGCCAGTATCAAATAAAATAGATGCTGATAAGTTATTAATGGTAAACGTACCCGTAACAAGCTCCGGGTCTTCTCGTGCCTCTCTAGCATTAATAACAAACGCTCTTCCACGTGCAGGTCCCCCATTCTGATTCGGGCACTGACTCTTATAGTGACCTTGTTTTCCACAACCAAAACAAGTAATGGTAGCCAAAGCAGTTCTATTTGCGTTGGTGGCAGGAGTCTTGTTGCCATTTGTAACGAGAGCCTTACAATCTTCCGCAAGATGACCTTGTCGATTACACTTGGTGCATAACACACTACAGTAACCAAAGTGATGTTTGTGGCAACGGTTGCATAAAGGACTTTGTCCTTTATAACCAAAACCTGAACCACTACTCGCACCTTTTGTGGTTTCTTGTTTCTTATAAGGTTGTTGTTGGTTACCTCGATCATAACTTCCATTCCACTTTTTCTTGTTTCCCAATACCTTCACCTCAGTATTGAATGCTTTCTTGTCCAAAATGACCTGATCCATTAGCTCGTTCGCCATGGTTATAGCTTCATGAATTGTCTTAGGTTTCGATGCTGTAACATTTGCCTTGACCTTTTTGGGCAAACCAGCTTTGTACATTTCAATCTTCCGTTCTTCGGTTGGAACCAATTCAGGACATAGCAAAACTAATTCCATGAATCGCTGGTTGTAGTTGGTGATTTCAGTACCAACCACCTTCAAACTTCGTAACTCATCTTCTAACTTAATAACCTCATTCCTTGGACAATACTCGGTGATTATCATTGCTTTGAATTCTTCCCATGGAGTATCATAAGCTACATCTCCTCCTACCGCCTTCACATAATTCTTCCACCATGTGAGTGCACTATCTTGTAAAGTGCACGATGCAAACTTGGTCATGTCTTTTTCATCACAACCACTGATTTTAAACACCGTCTCCATCTTTTCTATCCATCGGGTTAAACCGATCGGCCCTTCCGTTCCACTGAATGATGAAGGCTTGCAAGCTTGAAACGTCTTGTAGGAGCATCCTACACGAGGATTTGGATTAACTGCAGCAGCTCTTGCAGCCTCAACCCATAACATTCTGTCGTTCACTCGCTGGTTGATGAGTTCCTCGAGTTCTTGTTCCGTCATTCGATTCAATCGCGCCATTTCCTAATGAAAGAAAATAATTATTCACATGGAATATTATAGATGTAGTGTGTATTTATAGTACATTTATAGCTTGTTAATAATATGAACCAGGTATTATTATAAAAGCCTTTTCTTCTTATTAGCGTTTTATAATTATATCTTGGGTAGTACCTACCCGTTAATGTTCATACTTAATAGCTTAGTACAGAATCAATTACTACAATCTAAATAATACTTAACCATGGAAAATTATTGCATTTCATACTTCAATATTTTACATATGCTTATCTTACATCGAACATTAAGCAAACCACACTATTAATATTATACAAAACATTATTCGGTTCCATGGTTTGACACAGCAGCGCATCGTTTGATCTATTTTCTAGGACGTTTAGACACAAAGATTTGCTTAACGCTTATCCTAACTGTCTGCCTATATTTTGGCTGTGGGACTGAAGAACTGGATGCCGGGACAGAACGAATAGGAATAGCGGGGATAGGGGTGGTAGTGTTGAGTGGAATTGGTGCCACATCATTCTCATTAAACTCGGGATTTGGATTTTCTAATTCATTAGCCTTTCGTTTCTTTCCTAGTTCGAACTCGTCTTTTGTAATTTCCTGTATTTCTTCCTCGGGTTCACTTTCCTCCTCGGGTTCACTTTCCTCCTCGGGTTCACTTTCCTCCTCGGGTTCACTTTCCGATATTTCTATAGTTGGTTCATCCGGAATTTGTGAGTCTTCCCCAAAGATATCATTTTCGTCATCGGACAGGTTAATGACTGGAACGCCATCTGAAGATTCTGATTCGGAGTCGTTGATTGTGATAACAATTTTTGAGCTCGACATCTATCACACAACAACTAACCCATTAGTACTTATATAATATTTACATATAAATTTTAACCAACAGTGATAAGCAATGGTTTTTTTTTTTTTAAATCAGACCCGGTCAAAGTCCAGACTTTACTAATGTATCCTAACGACTTATCAGTTAGACACACTAATGCAAACCTGGTTCGCTAAGACCACCGCTCTGATACCACATGTCATAACCCGTCCTTAACCATAAGAACGTGTTAGATAACGTATGATTTCATTGCGAGGTATTGACCTCTATATGCGACATTTTTAAAAAGGAAAACTGCATATATTATACATTACAAACCAAACCATTATTTTTGTTACAAGCTTTAGACAATAAAAAGATGATTATCGTTTAACGATAATCTTCGACTTACAAACTTTACAAATGATAATAACAACACGATTTCTAGCATATTTTACAACACACGTCCTCGGATATGCAGTTTTATTTTTGACACAAATATGAGTACGCATGATCCTGCTTAGATTCAACATAATGCAGCGGAAGCTTTAATTATCACCTGAGAATAAACATGTTTAAAAACGTCAACATAAAGTTGGTGAGATATAGGTTTAGTGCGCAGCAATATATATATATAGACCACAAGATTTCGTATATAAACATTTCAATAAAAATATTCTAAGTGGTTGAGCACTTGGTAACCATACTTAACATTTTCACGTCGCATATTCCCTTTAATATGAAATCTTACTACACCGTACCAAGTGTAGTCACAAAACGAAGTACTGTGCAACCGTTGAATACTGGTCGTCCAGTCCGGTTGGGGTTGTCAGGCCCGATAGATCTATCAACAGGATTCGCGTTTACAATACCGCTGTAAATATTAGTTACCAAGCTACAGGGAAGTATGCCAGTGGTACAACTCAACGTAGAATATATTTTTCAGTTACTTGTGTCCATAATGTAAAACATAAAATACATGTATTCTCATCCCGAAATATTTAGAGTTTAAAAGTGGGACTATATACTCACTCTTGTCTTGATGATATATATATTTTGACTCGGTCTTCCGGTTGATATCACGAACCTATCCATATATAATATATCAATATGTTTTCATTTTAAAACAAACGTTATATATATATATACTTGTTATACTTTTAATATTTTGAATATTTCCTTAGTCCGTAGTTAGCATTCCGATGTTAGTAATTCAATTTTTAATGGTTCATTTTTAGATGTTTAATATACCCGCAATAAACAAAACCCCCAACGAAATAAATAAAACCCCATCGTATATGTATTGGTCGAGATTAATCTTGACCCATGGTACCGGTGTTGTCAAATGACGTGTTGCGTACATAAAGTACCGGTGTTGTCAAATGACGTGTTGCGTACAAACATGGGATCTTATGATTAATCTTCTCGTGTTGCTTACGGGTGATCCTGAACCATATGAAATTGAATTATGAGTACATATATATAAAATATCATGTTATCTTAGAAGTATGTGATTTTATGTAAATTTTTCCAATGAATCCCGAAGTTGAAAATGTCTAGGATAGCCAATTTTGTTTCGGTCATAGTTTCTTCGTTACAAGTCCGTTTTCGTTGATTCAAATTGCCATCTTCTTGGATCGAGTTCTTCTTTAAGACTATGAACTGTAAATACCTTGGTTTGTATTCAAAATCATACGGCATAGGTGAAAGTTTAGTGAAACATATGAAGTTAAACATTTTTGTTACAACAAAATCATTTAATGACCATTTTTCCAAAAATACTTGTACTTTGAAAAACCAAGTTTTACCTTGTTAAATTAACATATAAATAAGTTATGTTACATGTCTTGAAGTATTTTAAAAGTTAAGTTAGAAGGATCTATTTAGTTTGCAAACAAGTTTGAAAACATTCAAACTATGTTCTTGTTGTTAAACTTGTATACCACAAAATATGATAGCTATATATATATGAATCGAATAAGGTTATGAACATAGATTCTACCTCAAGTTCCTTGGATGAAGTTGCTGTAAAAGAGAAGTAAGAAGCTAGAATCAAAAGGGTGATAGAAGTGGATGAAAGATTGGAAGTAAGTTGGTGTTCTTGGAAGGTTTTCTTGAAGTGTTTTTGTATGGTTTTCTTATGGTGTTTTAGTATGGTTTTTGAAGCTAGATCTTTATGGAACTTTGCTGGATTGTTATGGAGTTTAGAGAGTAAGAAAGAGTGTGTGTTTTTAGTTAAGAGATTGAAGTAAAAATGAATCAAAAATGATGATACATATATACTCCTAAAAATGTGATCTTTAAGGATAACATGACAAAATTCTAGTTTGTATTTTTGTAATTAGTCTTGCAATGATTCAAAAGTAATTACCTAGCTCTAAGGGCATGAATAATGGCTGGTTAGGTGGTGATTTTGATGTGTATTTACTATTAGTAAATACGTATAGGAGCTAGGTATGATACGAGTACAAATACTCTAGGTATACGTATAGAAATTTTGTGAAAAATGGAATGAGGATTCAAATATAGCTATCTTTTGTGAATACACTTATATGATTTTATGTATTTAAGTTCTTAAAAGTGATTAAATACATTACTTATACAATATATGTATAAACATTATATGTCTTAAGTATTTATGTCAAATAACGTTACGTATAGTTATCGTTTTGAAAACTTAAGTTAGTAGTTTCAAAATACACATATAACTTGTTGTTATTAATATAAAATGAGGTATTAAAACATTCCTTAATCATATTAAATATGTATATATACATATATATACACAAACGTATAATTATCATATATTGTATAGTTCGTGATATCATTGGTCAAACTAGACGGTCAAACGTTGTGTAAAATTCTTTTCGGAAATATAAATCTCGACAATTTGGATTGCTTATCATGTTGGCAAGGTTTAATTTATGTAAATATTAATCTTATAAGTATAGTATGATCGAAAAAGTGCGGGTCGTTACAACTCAGCTTTAACAAAAGATTAGACTATACAATTCAAAGTCTTTACTTTCAGATTATATTAGAGATACAAATTTGAAATATAGAAATATTAACCTATTGTTGAAAATAAGAGCTTTTACTTTAGGTTATGTTGCATGATTTCATATTATAATGCAAACTGATATATGTATGTTTATACGCAAATATTCCACATTTACATTTATTTACATTTACATTTACATTTACATTTACAATAAATATATTAGCCAACACCAATGAATAGTACCCGGGTGATGTCATCACGACATCACATATTTCTTCTTTTAGTAGTTTTTTTTTTTTTTTTTTTTTTTTTTTTTTTTTTTTTTTACGGTTTTTCCACTCGATTATCTGGCCCAACGGAGTGGGCTACTCCGGACCTCCATCTAGTTACAGTTAAGATTTGATCGTACACCTCTTTGCAATTTGATATAATACTGAAACGTGGAACAAAACGTGCAAAATACGGGATTTGTCCACTAGTAATAGTAATAAAAATTGAGCCCTTAAATGATGATACTCGTATTCCATTGATCTAATAGCATTATTTGATCCTTTTATTTATATTATTTCAAATGGTAATTTCGAGTGTGTTTTGGTTTTTGTTTGGTTATTATGTTTGTTTCGGAATGTTAGGGAGACTCGTTTATACATAGTTCATGTTTAGATAGTTGCTTTCTAGGCGCGAGCTTCCCTGTTTTCCCCCATGTCCTTTTGTATTCTCATTGAGGGCGTTTTCCTTTGTAAAACTGCCTCGTTTATGAGTATTCGATTTTTTCGTAAAAAAAGTTAGACAATTTAATAAGGGCCGCAAGTGTTCATTATCGTTTTTTTTTTTAATATTCTTGCGCTTAGAGAAGCACGTCGATTCATTGAAGCATAGTGATGGGCTTCATAGACAATCATACAAAGAAACGATTTTGTGTATCGCGCTTAGTCAATCATATACTCCGTATTTATAAGTTGTTCACACTTCGTTAGCATATCGAGCCATTGAAGCATATACTGACGGGCTTCGTCAATCATATATTTATAACATGGCGCCTAAACTTGATGTTTTGAATACAATGAAACCTTATATGAATTCTTTTACGACTGCTAAGTTTAAGTAATTTTATAATAATTCTTTTTTCTTTTTTTTTTTCTTTTTTTTAAGTCAAACTTTTTTTAATATTCTAAATTTCCAAAAATACAGAAGAAAAAACTAAAAGTAGAAACTAGAAACGTACATCCATTGTACTACGACTTATCTTCAATTATATACTCCTACTCGGAACAATCTTTTAGACCGATTAAAAATGGGGTATATTCAAATATACATATTTGGCTTACATATATTCTATTAATAACTAGTGGTATTTAGCCTTTGTATTATTACGAAAAATGATTTCGCTTCATACATACATAATCACAATTCAAATATGTAGGATTAATAAAAGTCTTTTATTAAATTAAAAGTCAAAAAATAAATTTACACTCCCTCAAAGTTTATAAAGAATAGTTAGATAAATGTCATTTAAAAAAAAGAAATAAATTAAAAAGGACTATTAATATAACTAACATTGTCTTTGATATATTTACTAACATCTGTAGCTACTTTTCAGTAATACTCTCCTATAAATTCTAAGACTAAAAATTGTGTAACACATTTTTAAGGTAATTTAGTAAATTTTGATGGAGGTATCAAAATCATTGTTGGAAATATTTACTCTCACTAAAAAGCTTTTAGTAAGAAAAAAATAAATAATAAAATATATAAAATTTGAAAACGAAAAATACACATAAAAAAAATAAGTTAATTGGTTAATAATATAACTAGTGAAATGACCCGTGAAATCACGGGTTTATTTAAATAAAACAGTTTACTAGTATATTTTTGGTATTAAGTGAATTTAAAAGCTAAATTCATTTAGTTTAATGACCCGACGGATTCCGACACAAACTTCTCGTTGTTTTTACAAACACATTTATGTACTTAACTTGGTCGGAATAAATGAACTACATTTATTTTCTCACCATCATTTTTAAATTTTCATCACAATTACTATTTTTCTTGTCATAAAAGTCTATATTAGAACCTTGTATTAAGACGTGTATTTTACATACATATATAATGTAATTAATCTCTTAAAGAGAACTCATATTTAAATTTGAATAATAATATAATAATAAAGAATAATTAATGAGAGTGAGTTTTTTTCAAAAAAAACATGAAATAAATAAATAAGCTAAAGTCATTTAGTTTAATGACCCGACGAATTCCGACACAAACTTCTCGTTGTTTTTACAAATACATTTATGTACTTAACTTGGTCGGAATAAATGAACTACATTTATTTTCTCACCATCATTTTTAAATTTTCATCACAATTACTATTTTTCTTGTCATAAAAGTCTATATTAGAACCTTGTATTAAGACGTGTATTTCGCATACATATATAATGTAATTAATCTCTTAAAGAGAACTCATATTTAAATTTGAATAATAATATAATAATAAAGAATAATTAATGAGAGTGAGTTTTTTTCAAAAAAAAAACATGAAATAAATAAATAAGCTAAAGTCATTTAGTTTAATGACCCGACGGATTCCGACACAAACTTCTCGTTGTTTTTACAAACACATTTATGTACTTAACTTGGTCGGAATAAATGAACTACATTTATTTTCTCACCATCATTTTTAAATTTTCATCACAATTACTATTTTTCTTGTCATAAAAGTCTATATTAGAACCTTGTATTAAGACGTGTATTTCGCATACATATATAATGTAATTAATCTCTTAAAGAGAACTCATATTTAAATTTGAATAATAATATAATAATAAAGAATAATTAATGAGAGTGAGTTTTTTTCAAAAAAACATATAAGTATATTTAAATTAATTAGTCATTAATTAGATTAATGACATCACCTTAAGAACTTAGATTTTTTTCATTTTTTTTTCATTTTTTTTTTTTTGACAAATGAATTAGCTTAATTTTAATAAAAACCTATAGATAGATAACAACAGGGTGATTTAGTAAATAAGAAAATAGTATTCCCAATTTTTACTGAAAAAAGAATCTGAATTTTTATATTTATGTTTTATTTATATCTGAGATTAAAAAAAAAAAAAAAGAAAAAAAAAAAGTACTCCTTATGAGGTTGATTCTGATATTTCCACGTCACATTCAGTCCACCATTTTTTTTTTCTATAAATAACCAAACCTCAATTCCAAACTCCTTGCACTTTTGATTTCCAAAACATACAACAAAACCCTTCTTTTCAATCCCCACTTCGATTTTATCGTTACAAAATCAATCAAATTCAGGTACTTCAATTCTTCTTCTTTTTTCATATATACATCTCCAATTACATATACTGAACATACATATACATACATAATTACATACCGATACAAATATACACATGTTTTTGCGATCAGTACGTTGTGATCGATGCACTGAGTCTAACTGTTTGTTTTATTAAAAGGTGAATAGGTTTGAGTGTGATCGGTGAATGGCTAACCGGAATTTAGAGAAATTAGCTTCAATTGATGCTCAGTTAAGGCTTTTAGTTCCTGGTAAAGTATCTGAAGATGATAAGTTAATCGAATATGATGCTTTGCTTTTGGATAAATTCCTTGACATCCTTCAGGATTTACATGGAGAAGATCTCAAAGAAACTGTAAGTAATTTTTTTATATATGTATACTCATATATTTAGTGTTATTGTAGCTAAGAATCTTATATACTTTATTGATTACTAATTACTAATATTTTAGTATAGACTAAATTGTGTAACATACTCTGATGTACGTTTATCATTGGTAATTTGAGTATCTATTGTCGTCCCATCGATTCCAATTTTTATATGGGCCATGTTCAGTTAATAGAAAATAGGCCTTTTGTGCACAAAAGTTTTAAATATATACGTAAGAATAAGTTCAGTAAATATTAAAAAGTTAGGTTAAGTAACAGCATCAGTCATAACAATATTTTTCATAAGTACTGCTATAGGCCCCATTGGATTATAGGCCATGTGTAAGCGCACGTGTTGCACGCCCTCAAATCCGGCCCAGTAGAATATTGATCATCAACTATTAGATAAAATTATCAAAAAGTTGTTTTTAGTGATAAATTATTGCCTTTTTGTGTTTCTAAGCGGCATTTCGATGTTCCTTTGAAATATAGATTGAAGTAGTGAATTTTAATGTGATGTTTATTTGTGTAGGTTCAAGAGTGTTATGAGCTATCTGCAGAGTATGAAGGAAAGCATGATCCTAAGAAGCTGGAGGAGCTTGGGAATCTTTTGACAAGTTTGGATCCAGGGGATTCGATTGTAATTGCAAAAGCTTTCTCTCACATGCTTAACTTGGCTAATTTGGCCGAAGAGGTTCAGATTGCTTATCGAAGGAGGATTAAACTGAAAAAGGGTGATTTTGTCGATGAAGGTTTTGCAACAACTGAATCGGACATTGAAGAAACTTTTAAGAAACTTGTACATAAGCTTAAAAAGTCGCCCGAAGAAGTGTTTGATGCACTTAAGAATCAAACAGTTGACCTGGTCTTCACTGCTCATCCAACTCAATCTGTCCGCAGATCATTGCTACAGAAGCATGGAAGGTATACCCATTAAGACTTGAACCTTATTGAAAGCAAAGGGTCGAATTTTTTTCAGTTATTTTATTTTACAAGCGACGTTTTATTTTCAGGATTCGGGACTGTCTCGCCCAGTTATATGCCAAAGATATCACTCCTGATGATAAACAGGAACTCGATGAAGCTTTGCATAGAGAAGTATGTATCAACGGTTATTAGTTTATCTTAAGCTTTGAATTTGTCATATTGAATGGTGTATTCTTGCATGCTTGTTAGAAAAATGCATCAGTTTGACTTTTATTTATATTAGTTAGATTTGGCTATTTTGACTCATCTAATTATGAATGGGTAATATTCTGTCTCTATCAGGTATAGATATATATCATAAGCATATACATGTCAAACGGGCGAAAAGTTGCCCAAAGTGTATTTCAATCCTTTTATTCAAAAGTTTTGAATATAATGACATATATGATATAATATTTGTAAAATTTGTTCAGGGTCAACCTGATTCGATAGGTTTGACATGAACCTTTTACCCGTCTGGCCTACTCATTTTTCCACCCTAACTATAAGTTCACAAGATATTTTTTTATGAAATTATATAGATTCAAGCTGCTTTTCGAACTGATGAGATCAGAAGAACACCTCCAACCCCTCAGGATGAAATGAGAGCTGGAATGAGTTACTTTCATGAAACAATCTGGAAGGGTGTTCCTAAATTCTTACGACGTGTTGATACTGCTCTTAAGAACATTGGGATCAATGAACGTGTTCCATATAATGCCCCTCTTATCCAATTTTCTTCATGGATGGGTGGTGATCGTGATGGTATATGTTTCCCGACACATTATATAGTTTTATGTGTATGTATGATGTATCAGTAAAATCTAATTATTGGCTCATTATGTTGTAAATAATGCAGGTAATCCAAGGGTAACTCCTGAAGTTACAAGGGATGTTTGCTTACTTGCAAGAATGATGGCTGCAAATATGTACTTCTCCCAGATAGAGGATCTTATGTTTGAGGTATATGTAAATATAGTAGGGGCTTATTACTGTTTCTTATACTGTCACTGACTATTTTTCACATTTTTGATAAAATGGGACCATTTTTGCTAGATGTCCATGTGGCGTTGTAGTGATGAACTTCGTGTTCGGGCTGAAGAACTCCATAGATCATCATCAAAGAGAGATGTTAAACACTATATCGGTAACTGCTGAGAATAATTTCTTTATTATGTCGAAGACCCGAAAGTGAAATTTTAATAAAAGTTATCCAATTTTTATAACTTAACAAATCAGATAAAGCTATATAGTTATTGAAATCATACTTGACAACACTAGTTATGGAGTAGTTATAAAAAAAAAAAAAAAAAATTGTATCTTTGACAAAAGTAATTCAGGTCATCCTCCACTTATACCAAAGATCCATCCATGTAAATCTGTTGCACGAGTACACGACCCACCCAATTTGCCCTTTTAGATATAGTGATATCCACATAAGCATAAAGCTTGCATAATACAGTCCTGGCCCTTCTAAAATTACTCAAACAATATTGTTTTTTTCTCCAGAGTTCTGGAAACAGGTTCCTCCTACCGAACCGTACCGTGTTATTCTTGGAGATGTTCGGGACAAATTGTATAATACGCGTGAAAGATCTCGTCATCTTTTAGCCCATGATGTTTCCGAAATTCCAGAAGAGTTGGTTTATACCAATGTTGAACAGGTATACGTCATGAAATCTTTACTCTGATTTTTTTAGATTTTTATGCTGAATTACTCACTATGTTTTTCTATGTTACAGTTTTTGGAGCCTCTTGAGTTATGCTACAGATCGTTATGTGCTTGTGGTGATCGTGTGATTGCGGATGGTAGTCTTCTTGATTTCTTGAGACAAGTTTCCACCTTCGGACTCTCACTTGTAAGACTCGATATTCGTCAAGAATCTGACCGTCATACGGATGTCCTCGATGCTATAACTCAGCATTTAGAAATCGGGTCCTACCGCGAATGGTCCGAACAAAAACGCCAAGAATGGCTTTTATCTGAGCTAAGCGGGAAGCGTCCGTTATTCGGGCCCGATCTCCCAAAAACCGAGGAAATTGCAGATGTTTTGGACACGTTTCATGTGTTAGCCGAACTCCCATCTGATTGTTTCGGTGCTTACATCATCTCAATGGCTACATCTCCTTCTGATGTGTTGGCGGTTGAGTTGCTTCAACGAGAATGCCATGTAAGACAACCCTTACGGGTGGTCCCACTTTTTGAAAAACTAGATGATCTTGATGCAGCTCCTAATGCAATGGCCCGTTTGTTCTCGATCGAGTGGTACAAAAACCGGATTGATGGTAAACAAGAAGTGATGATCGGGTACTCGGACTCGGGAAAAGATGCGGGACGGCTTTCGGCTGCATGGCAACTTTATAAGGCTCAAGAAGAGCTTATAAATGTTGCAAAGAAGTTTGGTGTTAAACTCACCATGTTTCATGGACGTGGTGGGACCGTTGGGCGAGGAGGTGGGCCCACTCATCTTGCTATACTGTCTCAACCGCCTGAGACCATTCACGGGTCGCTTAGAGTCACGGTTCAGGGTGAGGTTATTGAGCAATCTTTTGGTGAAGAGCATTTGTGTTTTAGAACTCTTCAGAGGTTTTGTGCAGCTACCCTTGAGCACGGTATGAACCCCCCGATTTCACCAAGACCCGAGTGGCGTGCACTTATGGATGAGATTGCAGTTCATGCAACGGAGCAGTATCGTGAAATTGTATTCAAGGAACCACGATTTGTCGAATATTTCCGCCTGGTGAGTTTCATTAGCATTGCAATTTGGGTGACTTTCAACTTGTTTGACCCGTTTCTTATGTAGCTAAGTAATTGGATCAAAATGGTCATCTCTTATATGTTGTATTTCTTTTGATTTTGATCTTTAATACACTTACAGGCGACACCGGAGTTGGAGTATGGGCGGATGAACATCGGGAGCCGTCCATCAAAGCGAAAGCCGAGCGGCGGCATAGAATCACTCCGAGCCATTCCATGGATCTTTGCGTGGACTCAAACGAGGTTTCATCTCCCTGTTTGGCTTGGATTTGGGGCAGCATTTAAATATGCAATTGAAAAAGACATCAAGAATCTTCATATGCTGCAAGAAATGTACAAAACATGGCCTTTCTTTAGGGTCACAATCGATCTAGTCGAAATGGTGTTTGCCAAAGGTGACCCCGGCATTGCCGCTTTAAACGACAAGCTCCTTGTCTCTGAAGACTTGTGGTCGTTTGGTCAAACCTTAAGAGCGAACTATGAGGAAACCAAGAGTCTTCTCCTTAAGGTATTACACATTTGTTAATATACAACTTTTACTACATAAACTTCAATACTAGTACTATAATCATTGATAGATGTGGCAATATGGGTAAATGGGTCGAAATGGCCAGCTTTGAGTTTTAACATCATTTTCTTTCTTGTCATAGATTGCTGGGCATAAGAATCTTCTAGAGGGTGATCCTTACTTGAGACAAAGACTTCGTCTGCGTGACTCATACATCACGACCTTGAACGTATGCCAAGCCTACACACTGAAACGGATTCGTGATCCAAACTATCACGTAACTTTAAGGCCTCATATCTCTAAAGAGTATGCCGAGCCAAGTAGCAAGCCTGCTGACGAGCTTATCAAGCTGAACCCGAAGAGTGAGTATGCTCCAGGTTTGGAAGATACACTTATCTTGACCATGAAGGGTATTGCTGCTGGAATGCAGAATACTGGTTAATAATTAATCGACTTTAAGTTTGACCTTTTCAAATGCTGAAAAGGTTTTGTAATCTAATTTGTGTATTGCTGAGTTATTTTGGTTGTTTGCTGAGGGTAATTTGGGTTGAACCCCTGGTTGTCGAGGATAGTGATCGCTAATGTATGTAGTAGTGACTTGTACTATGTGCATTTACGATGGTACCTGATCCCCGAAACAGATGAATTATTGTACTTTGCTAATAAATGGTTCAACTGAATGGCCCTTTTCTACTTATAAATAAGATCTTTCTTTTCTTTTTTTTTTTCTTTTTTTTTTTTTTTTGCGGTAATGGGATTTATGGTGCGTTATATAACTTATGTTAATGTTAATGTTATTAAAGAAGGTTAGATATTTTTACTAATGTGTGCGATATCGAAATATTTTTGTGACATTTTCAACTCTTTTCATACCAATTTCAAGATGTGCAACTAAAGAGGTTCGAACATAGCAAATCTTTTGGAAGATAGCAAGGCATAAATACAAGTGATTTTGGAGTGATCTAGGGGAAGTAAAAAAATAAGATGGAAAACATCGTAATGTCATTCATTACTATCGCATTATCCTTCATCACACATCCGATGAATGATAATTATCATTCATCACGCTGCTTCTCCTCTTCCTATTTTTTATTTCTCACAAGATCGTGCCCCTACATACTATTAAGGAAAATTATAATAATTCGTACGTAACTTTTTTTTACATTTCTTATGTTAGATACAACGGTTTCGAAAAATTAACTTATAATAGGAAGATGAATGAACTGAAAGTTACAATTAACGAATGCAATGTTCAAAGTCGTTTTACTAACACAAAGAAATCATTAAAAAGGGACTTTTGAATATATTTGGCCGCATAGCTTATTGGAGCTTATAAAAACTTGGTCTTACTCTTTTCATAAGCTTAAGCTAGTAGCATCGTTTGGGTGACATAATTTTCATAACTTACGAAAAAAAATAAGCTCTTAAAAATACCCTAGTTGAAATAGCTTACAAAATAAGCTCTTAGCTTATTAAATTGGAATTTACATATTTGACTCTTATATAATTATCTATACGATATTTTATTGTTATTTTTAATCAATTTACAACTATAAGCTCCAGCTATTTTCGGCCAAACACTTATTAGCGAAGGGTTATTGACCAAAACGCTCAATGTTCGAACTAACTATAGCGATTCGCCCTAAAAACGAAATTGCCAAAAAGCCCTCGCAAAACGCAAGATTGGCTTGCGACTTTGCGACTCGTGAACTCTGCGAACTTGCGACTAGCAGATATGTGCGAGTCGCATGGTTCTCATGATCCTATCCTGTGACTTGCGACTAGATCATATATTTCCGCATAAGATTTTTTGACATGTTTTAGATGCTGTAAATTTTTTGAACGATGTTTTCAATTCTTAAATAGAGCACTCATCGTGCCATGGAAATCAAAAACTTCATTCATCTTTCCTTAAAAATATCATCTTCTATGTCGAAATTGTTTGAAGAACATTGAGGTAATCACTTTGCAAACATCTTTTAAACATTTATATTTTGGATGTATGACGAAATTGTTTAAACATTTGTGATTTTGATGCAAATAGGCTTAATTCGATCATGACATCAAACAGGCATGTATACTATGTTGAAGTTCTTGTGAAGATACATTTATGCTCTTTATGATCTCACCATTTGATGAGTCAAACATAAGCTTTGATAGATTACGAAAATAACAACTCGGCTAACCATCATTTCTCAACTTTTCTATCATATACGTAAGTGTTCACTACTTTCTTTTGACTTAAACGATAAGCTCTGTTAATAGCCCTACTATCTAGAGAAACACAAGCTATTAATAGAGCTTATTGTTTGGGTCAAAGAAGTAGGGTACACTTACAAATATGATACACAACTTGAGAAAGAGCGGTTAGTTGAGTTGTTATTTTCGTCATCGTCGAAAGTCGTGTTGCATTGTTTAAATGATGCAAGTTTCTTTTATTATTTAATTAGTTAGCGTTAGTTTAATTTATGAAAGAACAACATGATCTATTATCGTCGTTACATTAACTGATGACAATACATGAGTCCCAAACTGTAACACCCTACTTTTTTTTTAAACACAGCGGAAAGCAAACCAACATTTTATTTTATTATAAACGTATTAATATTATACATCCTACGTTTATTCCAGTGTTACTTAAAACATACAACAATTATTATTATTACAAAACATCAGAGTTTAAGCATGTCAAACATCACTAGACGACAAACGACTTCTCCTATCCCGAGCACAAAAGCACCAAACCTACAGGGGAGAAAATGTGGGGGATTAGCACGAAGCTAAGTGAATGAGATATCCAAATAGATATCACTAAATAGTCTCAAGCCCGACATCAATCTAAACACATACATCACGTATCTCAAGAGGACCGGCGACCTGTACGGGGTCCTCAACCACTAGCTAATCGGGCTAGGGCTTACCGATAGTCCATGCTACTGACTCTCTCGCATAGTCCTCCTGACGCAACGAACGCGTCATTTGAACTATACTACATAGATAGAAGCAACCGAACACAACCTACCCGGTCAAGGTTGACCTCTTCCACCTACCCGGTCGAAGGTGATCACTTGTGCACATATAACTGAAACAACCCAACCCGTATTCCATACGATAAATTTTTTTTTAATATAATACACATTTACGCGCCAATTAAATATGTAAACCATTCCACACGTTTCGTTAAAACATACAACAAGTTTAGTGTTTACAAAAGGCACAAAGGCCATTAACGAATGTGATACAAGTTTGACCAATACAAAAATGATAGTTTTAAACCAAACAACACATCGAGCATGGTTTGGGACTAAACTACCCAAAATGCTAGGCCAACTTCCAAAAGCTCCAACATAACATCGTCAAGGGACACCTAGTGCCCAACAACCCCCTTGCCCTTGTCCACACCTGCATCTAAAAAAATAAACAACGAGAGGGGTAAGCTAATGCTTAGTGAGTGCAACAATTATACGTTTACATATACAACCTACTTACTTGCAATCACTTACGCATTTACCGCATACATGCTAGCATTATAAGTAATCATACCATCACAAGTATAACACTAAACCTTCCACCATACGAGCTAGCATAACAATAGCATATAGTTTAAACAATATAATTTGCTACGATCCACACACACACACAACCATGGTTGACCAAACGAACGAGGAAACGGTGTTTAAAGACCGTCGGAGTTCATAACAACCATTAGTACACTTAACACTTCGTACACTAACCCCACGGGTGGCATCTTAACACGTCGATACTTCACCCCGGGTGGTGCCTTAACACTTCGACACTTCACCCCAAGTGGTGTCTTAGCACATCGACACTTCACTCATTACATCTCTCGGAGTGGCATCTTAACACATCGATACTTCACTCCCGAGTGGTGTCTTAACACATCGACACTTCACTCGCCACGTGAGGAGTGGTGTCTTAACACGTCGACACTTCACAACTCAACTACACAAATAAATACATCATATATGCACGCATATAATTATTCCACTCACCTTAACACTTCGGTGATGATTATGCACTTCCGAAACTTCAAGGCAACGTACCTAATACATAAGTACACATTTAATTACACAACTAGTGGAACTTACCACACTACATATCACTTGAGCATTTAATGACCCATTTGCATTAAATAGCTCAACTACCTCAAAATCGCCCATAGATGGCCAAGACTCATATTAAATCACTAAAGCTAGTGATTTAAGTCTACTAACATTAATTAATCGCAACTTAGGGTAATTCATACCCATTTCACCCAAACTAGGTCAACATTACCCCGTTTGACCCATTTTAACACTCTTTCAACATTAAACAAGTGTTTTAAAACTTAGCAACACCATTAATACTTACAAATCTTAAATCATAAGGCCAAACCCTAGGTTATAGCTATTTAAGATTTCCTTTCACCCACATAACCCAAGTTCACCCATTTTAACCCCAAATGGGTCATACAAGTCTCTAGTAACCAAAACCCTAGCCATTAACCAAATTTAGAGTTAGAACTTACCGAGACTATCAACGGGTAGCTAGAGACAAGAGGAACAACTTTAATTCTTGCTCCAAAGATCAACCCTCAATCCTTCACTCTCAAATCTCACCTTTAATTCAATTGGGTTTTAAGTTTTGGGAGAGAAAATAGAAAGAAAAGGGAAAAGAATTTGAATTAAATGAACTAGTGGTGCAGATTAAATGCTCCAATCTGATCCATACGTCAAATTACCAAATTGCCCTTCAAAATCTCTTAAAAAGATCTAAGTTCGGAACCTGTCCAGCAGAATTGTCGCGGCGCGGCCGGTTCGTAGTGGCGCGACATACAACATAAAAATTGACCCTTCTTAACTCAACTTCTGTTCCTGGTTTGCTTGCTTTGCCGCTGCGCGGACCACTTTGAAAGGACCCGTCCTAAACCATCTGGACGAAGTCACCAACAACTGGTTCCATTGCGATGATCGACTCCAAATACTGTCTTTAAAATGAGCAACTGCACAGCGGAACGTTTCTTTCATACCTGAGAATAAACATGCTTTCAAGTGTCAACCAAAAGGTTGGTGAGTTCATTAGTTTATCATAATTAATCATTTCATAATTTTAATAGACCACAAGATTTCATATTTCCATTTCTCATAAACATACGTCCCATGCATAGAGACAAAAATATCATTCATATGGATTGAACACCTGGTAACCGACATTCACAATATACATATAAGAATATCCCCATCATTCCGGGATCCTCCTTCGGACATGATATAAATTTCGAAGTACTAAAGCATCCGGTACTTTGGATGGGGCTTGTTGGGCCCGATAGATCTATCTTTAGAGTTCGCGTCAATTAGGGTGTCTGTTCCCTAATTCTTAGATTACCAGACTATATAGGGGCATATTCGATTCGATCATTCAACCATACAATGTAGTTTCAATTACTTGTGTCTATTTCGTAAAACAGTTATAATAACAGCGCATGCATTCTCAGTCCCAAAAATGTAAAGAGTAAAAGGGATTCAAATGAACTCACCTAATGTATTTTGTAGTAAAAATACATAGAATGACATTGAACAAGTATAAGGTTGGCCTCGGATTCACGAACCTATATCATTCATTTATATATATTAAAACGTATACTGGAATTCACATAATTTCATTTGTTAATATATGTTATTTATGTAAGTGTAGTTATATGAAATTTATACTAACTTTCATATTAATAACTTATTTACTTCATTATACTTTTCATTTTATATAATTTAAATAAAAGTATTTATATACTTAAATTATGGTTATTATGTATTTTTATATAAATAATCTTTGTTTGCTGTATTAATAATAATAATAATAATAATAATAATAATAATAATAATAATAATAATAATAATAATAATAATAATAATAATAATAATAATAATAATAATAATAGAAATAATACTAATTATGATAAAACTCATGATAATAATAATGATAATAATAATAATAATAATAATAATAATAATAATAATAATAATAATAATGATAAAATAACTACAATACTTTCATAATTATATTTAATAATTATTATCTTAGGTTTAATTTTAATCATATTATACTTTGTGTATATATTTAAAAAGATTAATATTTACATGATTTTATTAATATATATATATAACTTATTAAAAAAATATACCTAATTTTTATATAATAGATTGTTAACATGATTAATACATTTTTATATGTAATATTACTTTTAAATATAGTTTCGTATAAATAATATTTATTTGGTAAAATAACATTTATAATAGTACTAAAAATCGTATTTGATTATAATGATAACAATACCGATATTAATGTTAATTATAGTAATGATAATTAAATGTACTTAATACTAATAATAATAGCAATCTTATTATTAAAGATAATAATATAACATTAGTTACATTAATATTGATAATTGTAATTATATTCATGATAGTAATAATAATTAATAACTAATACTTATATTAATAACAATAACAATAATATTAATACTAGTAATAATAACATAATCAATAACAACAATAATAACAATAATAATAATAGTATTAATAATAAAAATAATAAAAATAATAAATGATAATTAAACTACCTTATAAGCTCATCTTAAAAAAAAAATTGCACTCAGCAGGGATTGAACCCGAGACCTCTCGCTCACCGAAACACCCTCATACCAGCTGCTCTAGTCTGTCATTCTGTTATGATTATGAATCCATTCGTATTTGACCCGTATTATTTATTCCCTTTTCTTCTTCAATAAACCGATCACTTCTCCAACCCAGGTTAATCGAACAGCTTACCATATACAATTCTATAGTTGTTTTAAACTTACAAATTAAATATAACAGACATATAATAAATCTCTGTTGTTTTAAAAAAAATGAGGAGACCTGCTTGTTATAACAGCGACGGCTATGAACATAAGAAACAAAAATTGATTTTTGTTTTCAGGGTTGTTTTAGACAAAAGTTGTAAAACGAATTATGTTGCAAATCGTTCTCAGGAACTGTTGAAATCTTCAATTCATCTTAAAATACAAACACGACATCGAATTACCTCAAGATCACACCGATTGACTTTTTAGATTACAAACTTTGACTTCATGATTTCGTAATCAATAAGAGGAATTGGAACTCATGATTTTGCAGAAAGATTGTTTAGAGAATTCTTAACACAATAGCATTTTTAGATTTTGAAAAATAATTTGAATTAGAGCTATTACAAAAAAGAAACACGAGCAGAGGTAGCCGGTCAGTTTTCATTTCTTTTTTTTTTATATATATCGAATTGCACTACAGCAGAGCATTATATATAGATGTATTCAAATAATTGAAATCCATAAAGATGATTGATCAGTTTTTATTTGTATTGGTGATTGATTTTGGCGATTAACGAAAATGCAAATAGGAAGAATCCTTTGGTAAAAAAAATTTATATACAGATAATGAAGTTCAACTAATTCGTACGATCTGATATCCATATCTTAACAAAAAAACAAAAATTTAGCTGTAAAGTGTGGAAAAAGATAAAGCAGATAGGAGAAAGAAAAGGATTTTGTTATTTGTCATTTTAATCCTCATATTTATTTATTATTAGTATTAATAATACTAATTAATAATAATTATATAAATATATTACTAATAATAATAATAGAGTTAAGAATAATAATATCAAATTAATACTAATAATAATATTTTAATAGTATTATTATTTAATAAAGACTAATAATTATAAATGACAAATAATAATATGATAAATATTAATACTTAAAAATGATAATTTTAATTACTGATAATGACAATAATACTAATATTACTAATATTATAATATTAACAGTAATGATACTATATTAATCTATATATATCAAATTCATATCTTTAGATTATATATTTAAATAATATTTTTAACACTAATATTTAATATTGGAAGTATTAACAATATTGGTATAACAACTATATTTATACCTGCATTATATATATGTGTATCATTACTTATTTTATATATCATCTTTTATTGAACATTTCTTGTTTATAAATTTTATCTATACTATAATATATATATATAGTAGCAATTATCTATAGAATCATAAATTTACTATAAATTCATTTTAAGTACAACTTAATTATTTTATATCCTATCTTATATATTTAGTCTTAATGTTTAAATTATATTTTATAATTTCAAAATATTATGTATACTACATTATTTATATGTACATATTTATTTACAACAATTGTTCGTGAATCGTCAGAAACAGTCAAAGGTCAAATGTTTTCCATATCAACAGTTCAAAGATTTTGAGACTCATATTACATATTCTGCTTATCGTGTCGATTTCATATAAAGTTTAAAGTTTAAATTTGGTCGGAAATCTCCGGGTCATCACACACTTTGTCGCGGCGCGGCCTAACGTTGTATCTGGGCAGCTCGACCAACTTAACCAAATTTCTACTTTATTTAATTTGTACATTCCATACCCGCATCCTATATTCACCTAGCCTTCCACAACAGTCTCACAAGACTAAACGCTATCAAACCCCACATATAGACTTACATATGCACACATTATCAAGTATACATATATATTTATCTACACATATATTCATACATTTACGCATAATCTAGCGAGTTGCAAACGTACAAATGATTAAGTATGTACCTTTCAATACGTACGGGAAAAACGGGATGTTACAACTCTCCCCCACTTGAATCGGAGCGCGTCCTCGCGATCCAAGCCGCATGACAAGCCGGGAGATAAACCAAAACAAACTCTTCGGATTCCCAGGTAAACTCGGAACCCTTTCGATGTCGCCACTGCACTTTGAAGGTTCTAACTTCCTTGTTACGCAACATCTTAACCTCTTCATCAAGGATTGCAACCGGTTCTTCCGCATACTCTAACTTGTTATTCAAAGTAATCTCCTCTAAAGGCACCCAAGTCGAGTCATCCGCAAGACACTTACGAAGATGGGAAACATGAAACGTGTTATGGATTCCCACAAATTCTTCGGGTAACTCTAGTCGATAACCGACCTCACCAACACGTGCCACAACCTTGAAAGGACCAATAAACCGAGGAGCTAACTTTCCTCGCTTTCGAAACCGAATGACACCCTTCCATGGAGAAACCTTAAGCATCACCATGTCACCTTCTTGAAACTCAATCGTTCTCCTACCTTTATCGGCATAAGACTTTTGTCTATCTTGTGCCGCTTTAAGTCGAGCCCGAATCATTTCAATCTTACTATTCGTCTCCAAGACCAAATCGGAACTTCCGATTTCTCGTTGACCCACTTCTCCCCAACAAATGGGAGTTCGACACCTACGCCCATAGAGCATCTCATAAGGTGGCATTCCAATACTAGTGTGGTAACTATTGTTGTATGAGAATTCCACCAAGGGTAAGTGCTCATCCCAACTTCCACCAAAATCAATAATACACGCCCTTAACATATCCTCTAACGTTTGGTTCGTACGCTCGGTTTGACCGTCCGTTTGAGGATGATACGCCGTGCTCATTTTCAATTGAGTACCCATATCTTCATGAAACTTGTTCCAAAACCGGGACGTAAAACGAGTATCTCGATCCGAAACAATAGATATAGGAACCCCATGTCTCGATATCACCTCCTTAATAAACAACTTGGATAAAGTCTCCGATGATATCATTTCCCGAATGGGAAGAAATAAAGCACTTTTCGTCAATCGATCAACTATCACCCAAATCGTATCATATTGGATTCTCGCCGTCTTCGGTAACTTAGTAATGAAGTCCATGGTAATGTGCTCCCATTTCCATTTCGGGACTTCCAAGGGTTGTAACTTACCGTACGGCTTTTGGTGTTCGGCTTTAACTTGTAAACACGTGACGCATTGTTCAACATACTTAACCACATCACGTTTCATACCCGGCCACCAATAATCTTTCTTCAAGTCATAGTACATCTTTGTTGCACCCGGATGAATGGAATACTTTGACTTATGTAATTCATCTAGTAGCACTTTTCGGTTACCACCCATCTTAGGTACCCACACTCTTCCTTGAAATGACAACAAACCACGCGAGCCCATAGTAATGAACTCCGTTTGCCCCACAATCCGCTCTTCATGCTTGTTGTGAATATACGCTTCTATTTGAATCTCACCAAGCTTTACAAGGAAATCGTTAGTAATAATCATGCGTAACGATCCTACTCGTATCGCCGGATGTTGACTCTTTCGACTCAACGCATCCGCGACCACGTTCGCCTTTCTCGGATGGTAAAGTATCTCACAGTCATAATCCTTTACCACATCCATCCACCTACGTTAACGATAATTCAAATCTCGTTGAGTAAAGAGATGTCTCAAACTCTTATGGTCCGAATAAATCGTACACTTGACACCATACAAGTAGGGGCGCCAAATTTTCAACGCATGAACCACTGCCGCCAATTCAAGACCGTGAGTCGGGTATCTCTTTTCGTGTTCCTTTAATTGTCGAGAGGCGTAAGCGATGACTTTACCTCTTTGCATCAAAACACACCCGAGCCCATTTAAAGAAGCATCACAATAAACCGTCATGTCTTCTACCCCTTCCGGTAACACTAACATCGGAGCTTAACACAATTTCTCTTTTAACAATTGAAAAGCGATTTCTTGCTCGTTCTCCCAATTGAACCTTACGTTCTTCCTCGTCAATTTAGTCAAAGGAGAAGCAATCTTAGAAAAGTCTTGGATGAACCGACGATAATAACCGGCCAATCCGAGAAAGCTTCGGATTTCCATAGGCGTAGTCGGTTGTCCCCAACTCTTCACCATTTCTATCTTCCTCGGATCTACTTGAATACCTTCTTGATTCACAATATGGCCAAGGAATTGGACTTCCCTTAGCCAAAATTCACATTTGGAGAATTTTGCATACAACTTCTCCTTCTGCAATGTCTTCAATACTTCACGCAAATGGTGCTCATGTTCCTTCATACTCTTAGAATAAACAAGTATGTCGTCGATGAACACAATTACCGACTTATCCAACATAGGTTGGCACACTCGGTTCATAAGATCCATGAATGCCGCCGGTGCATTCGTAAGACCAAAAGGCATAACTACAAACTCAAAATGCCCATAACGCGTTCGAAAAGCCGTTTTCTTTATGTCTTCCTCACGGACTCGCACTTGATGATAGCCGGACTGTAAGTCAATCTTAGAAAAATACGTTGCACCTTGGAGTTGGTCAAACAAATCGTCAATCCTAGGTAATGGATAGCGATTCTTGATCGTCACTTTGTTCAACTCCCGATAATCGATGCACATCCGCATACTTCCATATTTCCTTTTCACAAACAAGACCGGAGCACCCCATGGCGAGGAGCTCGGTCGAATGAAACCCTTCTCAAGCAACTCTTGGGTTTGATTTAACAACTCTTGCATTTCCGTTGGCGCTAAACGATAAAGAGTTTTAGCAATGGGAGTAGCTCCCGGAACCAACTCAATGCAAAATTCTACTTGTCTTTCCGTCAGAACACCCGGTAACTCATCCGGAAAAACGTCTTCAAACTCATTAACCACCTGAATTTTACGAATGGGTGGTGGCTCATCATGAGTATCAACTACATGAGCGAGATAACATACACCACCACTCTTGAGAAAATGTCGTGCCCGTGCATAAGTGCATAATGGTACGAGTCTTCTTCGTTTATCACCATGAATAATCAACTCTCCCCCACTTGGGGTTCTCACATGAATGAACTTATCATTTCATGCAATATCGGCTCTATAACGATCGAGCCAATCTATGCCAACAACAATATCAAACTCACCCAAAGTCATCGGAATGAGATCGATTTTAAATGTTTCGGTACCAAACACAACATTACAATCTTTACACACATCAACCCCTAGCATCGTCTTACCATCCACTATTTCAACTTCTACCGGATGACTTAACTTAGCTAGCGGTTTGTTAAGCTTAGACACAAATCGAGGCGATACAAAAGACAAATTAGCACCGCTATCAAATAATATCTTTGCCGGATTAGAGTTAACCATGAAAGTACCTGAGACAACTTCATTGGAATTCCTGGCCTCATCATGGGTCATCAAATAATTCCGCCCCTTAGCCGTGCCCGCCGCCTTCTCTAACCTCTTAACATGATCACCCCACAAGTCGGGACACTCTGGCCTCTTATGCCCTTCTTTACCGCAATTAAAACAAGTGAGCTTGGTGGTGGTTGATTGTTTCGGGCACTCACGAGCCATGTACCCCCTTTGCCCACAATTGTAGCAAGCATAAGTAAAATCACCGGAAGCACCCTTCTTAACACTACCAACACTCTCGGAGCCCTTCTTGTGCTTCTTGTTAGAAAAGTTCGAATGACTAGTAGCTTCAAACTTCTTTTTGCCGAAGGTAAAGCCACTCTTTCTCAAGATGAGCGACTCAAACCCTTTGGCCATATCAAACAACTCATCAAAACTCTTCACCACATTCACGCTTATCTTCTCTTGATAATTATCATTCAAGATTCAGTAAAAGTCTTCCTTCAACATTTTATCATTCCCGACATACTCCGGGCAAAATTGAGTTTTTGACAAGTAAATAGATTTAAGAGTATTCAAATCCATCGACCCTTGCCTCAAGGAACGCAACTCGTCCTTAAGCCTAGTAAGATCGGCCGAAGTTCGGTACTCTTAGAAGAACTCCGTTTTGAACTCATCCCAAGTAAAATCCATGCATTGTTCTTCGCCATAAACTTGGATTTTTGCATCCCACCATAGCTTCGCATCACCTCTTAGCATGCTACAACCATACCTTGTCTTTTTATCAATCGGGCATTCACAAGTTCGAAAGGCCCCCTCCATATCGGAGATCCACCGGGCACTCTTTAACGGGTATCTTTCGCCCTCAAAAGTAGGTGGTTGAGCATCCTTAAAGTTCTTATAGAAAAAGTCACGTCTTCCCACATTATCTTCATGTAGGACGGCCTTAACTTGTTCTTTGACTACATTGACCAATTGTTCGTCAATTGAGTCTAGGAACATCTTCTTGATATCCACTAGGTACTCCGCCTTTTGACTTCTAAGAATGGCCTCAATCTTGGCCGTCAACTAGGCGTCCTCATTAGTGCCCCCATTTTCGGTGTCGTGTCCGTTTCTCATCTTCATTCTATAAAACGGAAAAGATTAAACAACGAACGAAACAAAAGGACATAACACATATGCATATACGTATACCCCACACTACTCCATCTTACTCAACAATCGTCGTACATTACTTGTTTGACATGATTTGCACCCGTAACAATGGTAGCTAATCATTGTTACGCGAGCACGTCGCATTAACTTGCTAGTACAACGTCCATCTCACTTGATGATTGCTAAACACAACACAAATCAATTAGCACGAGGTTAGTTCACATAAACCAAAGCACTAACAATTCCCGATTAGACCCAAAGTTCTACAAGTCCCGTAAAAAAGCGCATGCACAATATAGTCTAAGTCTAGGCACCTATCTCAAGTCGCCTAAATCCCTTAGAACATGCTCTGATACCACTTGAAACAACCCAACCCGTATTTCATACGATAAAATATATTTTTTTAATATAATACACATTTACGCGCCAATTAAATATGTAAACCATTCCACACATTTCGTTAAAACATACAACAAGTTTAGTGTTTACAAAAGGCACAAAGGCCATTAACGAATGTGATACAAGTTTGACCAATACAAAAATGATAGTTTTAAACCAAACAACACATCGAGCATGGTTTGGGACTAAACTACCCAAAACGCTAGGCCAACTTCCAAAAGCTCCAACATAACATCGTCAAGGGACACCTATGAAATGTCCCGTTCTTATTGATTAAAAACGTTCCATATTAATTGATTTCGTTGCGAGGTTTTGACCTCTATATGAGACGTTTTTCAAAGACTGCATTCATTTTTAAAACAAACCATAACCTTTATTTCATAAATAAAGGTTTAAAAAGCTTTACGTAGATTATCAAATAATGATAATCTAAAATATCCTGTTTACACACGACCATTACATAATGGTTTATAATACAAATATGTTACATCGAAATCAGTTTCTTGAATGCAGTTTTTACACAATATCATACAAACACGGACTCCAAATCTTGTCCTTATTTTAGTATGCAACAGCGGAAGCTCTTAGTATTCACCTGAGAATAAACATGCTTTAAACGTCAACAAAAATGTTGGTGAGTTATAGGTTTAACCTATATATATCAAATCGTAACAATAGACCACAAGATTTCATATTTCAATACACATCCCATACATAGAGATAAAAATCATTCATATGGTGAACACCTGGTAACCGACAATAACAAGATGCATATATAAGAATATCCCCATCATTCCGGGACACCCTTCGGATATGATATAAATTTCAAAGTACTAAAGCATCCGGTACTTTGGATGGGGTTTGTTAGGCCCAATAGATCTATCTTTAGGATTCGCGTCAATTAGGGTGTCTGTTCCCTAATTCTTAGATTACCAGACTTAATAAAAAGGGGCATATTCGATTTCGATAATTCAACCATAGAATGTAGTTTCACGTACTTGTGTCTATTTTGTAAATCATTTATAAAACCTGCATGTATTCTCATCCCAAAAATATTAGATTTTAAAAGTGGGACTATAACTCACTTTCACAGATTTTTACTTCGTCGGAAAGTAAGACTTGGCCACTGGTTGATTCACGAACCTATAACAATATATACATGTATATCAAAGTATGTTCAAAATATATTTACAACACTTTTAATATATTTTGATGTTTTAAGTTTATTAAGTCAGCTGTCCTCGTTAGTAACCTACAACTAGTTGTCCACAGTTAGATGTACAGAAATAAATCGATAAATATTATCTTGAATCAATCCACGACCCAGTGTATACGTATCTCAGTATTGATCACAACTCAAACTATATATATTTTGGAATCAACCTCAACCCTGTATAGCTAACTCCAACATTCACATATAGAGTGTCTATGGTTGTTCCGAAATATATATAGATGTGTCGACATGATAGGTCGAAACATTGTATACGTGTCTATGGTATCTCAAGATTACATAATATACAATACAATTTGATTAAGTTATAGTTGGAATAGATTTGTTACCAATTTTCACGTAGCTAAAATGAGAAAAATTATCCAATCTTGTTTTACCCATAACTTCTTCATTTTAAATCCGTTTTGAGTGAATCAAATTGCTATGGTTTCATATTGAACTCTATTTTATGAATCTAAACAGATAAAGTATAGGTTTATAGTCGGAAAAATAAGTTACAAGTCGTTTTTGTAAAGGTAGTCATTTCAGTCGAAAGAACGACGTCTAGATGACCATTTTAGAAAACATACTTCCACTTTGAGTTTAACCATAATTTTTGGATATAGTTTCATGTTCATAATAAAAATCATTTTCTCATAATAACAACTTTTAAATCAAAGTTTATCATAGTTTTTAATTAACTAACCCAAAACAGCCCGCGGTGTTACTACGACGGCGTAAATCCGGTTTTACGGTGTTTTTCGTGTTTCCAGGTTTTAAATCATTAAGTTAGCATATCATATAGATATAGAACATGTGTTTAGTTGATTTTAAAAGTCAAGTTAGAAGGATTAACTTTTGTTTGCGAACAAGTTTAGAATTAACTAAACTATGTTCTAGTGATTACAAGTTTAAACCTTCGAATAAGATAGCTTTATATGTATGAATCGAATGATGTTATGAACATAATTACTACCTTAATTTCCTTGGATAAACCTACTGGAAAAGAGAAAAATGGATCTAGCTTCAATGGATCCTTGGATGGCTCGAAGTTCTTGAAGCAGAATCATGACACGAAAACAAGTTCAAGTAAGATCATCACTTGAAATAAGATTGTTATAGTTATAGAAATTGAACCAAAGTTTGAATATGATTATTACCTTGTATTAGAATGATAACCTACTGTAAGAAACAAATATTTCTTGAGGTTGGATGATCACCTTACAAGATTGGAAGTGAGCTAGCAAACTTGAAAGTATTCTTGATTTTATGAAACTAGAACTTTTGGAATTTATGAAGAACACTTAGAACTTGAAGATAGAACTTGAGAGAGATCAATTAGATGAAGAAAATTGAAGAATGAAAGTGTTTGTAGGTGTTTTTGGTCGTTGGTGTATGGATTAGATATAAAGGATATGTAATTTTGTTTTCATGTAAATAAGTCATGAATGATTACTCATATTTTTGTAATTTTATGAGATATTTCATGCTAGTTGCCAAATGATGATTCCCACATGTGTTAGGTGACTCACATGGGCTGCTAAGAGCTGATCATTGGAGTGTATATACCAATAGTACATACATCTAAAAGCTGTGTATTGTACGAGTACGAATACGGGTGCATACGAGTAGAATTGTTGATGAAACTGAACGAGGATGTAATTGTAAGCATTTTTGTTAAGTAGAAGTATTTTGATAAGTGTATTGAAGTCTTTCAAAAGTGTATAAATACATATTAAAACACTGTAACATCCCGCATTTTTCCGTTAAATTATTTTAACACCGTCTTTTTTTTTTTTAAATAACATCCCTCGTCACCTATACTCGTGCACTTCGTTAACTAGTGTTCATGATAATCCCGTTACTCGATTATAACATCTCTCGTTAACTTGCGTTTTAAAAATATTCGTTTGGTTATTTCCCGCACCCGACAACAAACTTGAGGGACTAATCTCGCCACTCGGGTAAACTTGGCTAACTAGTGACTCCTCACCACCACACACTTCATTTCACCATCTTCTTCCTCTTTTTCTTTCTTCCTTTTCTCTCAAGAACACAAACACAAAATTCATCATCTAATTTTGATCTTGGAAGCTCACAACAAATCCGACTACATATTCTTAATCCTCTCGTCATCCTCTACGATTTGATACTAACTACACCGATTTTGGGTAACATTTCTAAAACTCTAGATTTCTCAAATTCATGTTTTTGACTTGATATGTTGTTAGTTAGTGTCTATGGCTCGTGTATAACATGAATATATGATTTGTATGCTCGATCTTGATGTTTTGGTGTAACTAGCTTGAAAATGAAAAGTGTATGCTTAATCTTTGATTTTGGATGATGAAATGTGTTTAGATGTTAATGTTTGTGTGTTCAAAGTGTTAGTTACTTCAATAGCTTCGTTTTGGTGTGTTGATTGACATGAAAACCTTACATTAACATGATTAGTGATTTTGAGGTTTTGGTTAGGGTTTGACAACTCTTAAAACAAACTTTTGATGCGTTGAATGCTTGTTAATGTTATTGATAGGTGTTTAGTTGTATTACATGTTTCATTACCTTCAAAACGGCATATCATATGTATAAATTGGATTCCCGAAACTTAAATTGCAATTGATGAACTTGAAACTTGAAAATAAACCTCTATTGATCACTTGACGGGATTTCGGTTATTGTATATGATGTTTTTGCTTGATGAAAAGTGCTTAGTTGCGTTCCTTGTCGAAAGAGCTTTCCGGTGATATAAAATACATGTTCTAATTGTTTGCGGATCATAAATTGTGATTGTTTGAAGTTTGGGTCGTGCACTTGTGTTTTTCTGCAAACAGGACCTGAATGCCCATTGGGACGCCGTCCTGATTTTGGGATGCCGTCCCACTCTTCATATTGGGACACCGTCCTAATTTTGGGACACCGTCCTGATACACTAAAATGGGCTGTTTTGCTTGGTCATTTGACGTAAAATGTTTGATATGCTACGGACCTCCGATTAACATGAAACTTGGCCAACATGCTCATATATGATTATATAACTTAGAAAAATTGTCGGATACCCGATCCGACCCCGTTGACTTTGACTTTGACCAAGTTTGACTTTTAGTCAAACTTAACTAAACACTTATGCAATCGTTCTAGTCTTTATTTTATACTTGATTCTTGCATGAAACTTGACAACGTGATTCACATGCTATACTTTTCGAGTCGTAACGAGCCATAGGACTAATTGAACACATTTCACCTGACCTTGTGTCGTAACCGGTTAATTGATACAACTTACTTGTTTAGGTCAAGGCTAAGCAACTTTCATGCACACGTTTACTTTGTGAAGTACTTTTATACTCGTGCACTCGAGGTGAGATCATAGTCCCACTTTTCAACAACTTTTATACTTTTAAATCGTGGGCTGAGAAACACATACATTACGTACTTATATACATTTCACACGTATATATATTTTTTTCATACTTTTATACATTGAACACAATTGTGAATACAAAGATACGGACGAGTTTGAACGAAAATCCTCAATTCAATTATCATTAATTACATCAGATGGTGTAAGCAACACTATGTTGTGTGGATCCATACGGGTTTGACTAACCCTCATTCGGACGGTTCGCTACCGTTAAGCGAATGAAATATATTCTGGTACGGTGTATGTTCTAACACTTTTATGCTGAGGTAAATGATACGGTTAAGCTTTGATAATTGGGTGCTCGGTAAACAACAATACTTATGGAATTCAAACGATTCGGAAAATCGACTTATACTATAACTTGTGGTTCAACTTATTTTACTTACATACTCATTTACTAAACCTATGATTTCACCAACGTTTTCGTTGACAGATTCCTCTATGTTTTTCTCAGGTTTTGAATGCTTAAGTGATACATGCTTCCGCACTCTTTTGATACTTGCTTGGATGTCGAGTATACATGCATATTTGGAGCATCTTTTTGGCTACTTTTAAATTGTGTAGCATAGGTTTCAATTGTTCGTTTAACATTGTAATGTAACTAGCCTTCGAACTTCTTTTTGTAAACTTGAAACACCCTTTTACATTGAAATGAATGCGACATATTTTGGTCAAACGTTGTCTTAAAGACTTATGACCATGTAATGGGACCTACGTAGTCGACGCCGTCACTTGACAATTTGTCGGGGTTGCTACAAGTGGTATCAGAGCATTGGTTATAGGGATTTAGAGTTCATTTGTGTCCACCCCGAGTCATAGGGTACATAGGTGAATCTAGACTACAACCGGCATATAGACTGGAGTAGGAATTACTTGACTATTTGTGCATTATACTCGAACTCTTCCATCATATCTAACTCGTATTCGATCTTGATCTTACGTTGATAAATTTTGTTGACGCGCCACCTTGACTTTATGATGTAATGTTAAATGCACATGTAAATCAGGGTAATATAATTTCCGGGATTATATTACGGTGATTCACATGGACGTTCTGACGTTATGACATAAAGAATTTAAGGCGAGTCAAGCAAAAATTGTCTCTCTATCCTTATTCCATATCACGGTTAGTATTATTGAGAATACTAACCAACGATATTCTTGTGTTTTGAAGGAACAATGGCTCGTCGACGCGCTCCTCCCGAAACTCCCGAACAAGCTATACAACGAATGATAGCCACCGCCGTGGATGCGGCCATGGCCGGTCACTCTTCCAACAACAATAACAATAACAACAATCACAACAACAACAACAATGGAGCCGGTAATTCAAACGAAGGGTGCTCCTATAAGAACTTCATGGGGTGCAAACCTCACACTTTTAATGGAACCGGGGGACCGGTCGTGCTCACCCGATGGTTTGAGCAAACAGAAGCCGTCTTTAGCATAAGCGGTTGTCGGGACCAAGACAAGGTCAGATTTTCCACTCACACCTTCGCCGGTATCGCTCTCACATGGTGGAATACGTATGTACAATCGGTGGGCATCCACGAAGCCCACGCTCTCTCTTGGGTCGACTTAAGAGGAAAGATGATCACCGAATACTTCCAGCGCGAAGAGACCCGCAAGCTTGAACACGAGCTAAGAACTTTAAAAGCGGTCGGGAATGACCTAAAGGCCTATAATCAACGATTTTCTGAGCTAGCCTTGATGTGCCCAAATCTCGTGAGTACCGAGTCTCTAAGGGTTGAGTTGTACATGGATGGTCTTCCTAAGAGCATCAAACAAGGAGTAATGTCATCCAAACCCGCTAATCACCAAGAGGCTTTGAATATGGCCCGCCAATTGATCGAAACGGTGGACGAAATTGAGGTGTCGGCATATAAAGCCGAGGATAAGTCGGGTGGCAACAAAAGAAAATGGGAAGCCCCCGAATTGAGCAATTACAACAACAACCCCGCCAAGAAGCCTTTCACCTCCAACGACAAGAAAGGCTATGCCGGAAGTCTACCATCTTGCAACAAGTGCCACAAACATCATTATGGCGAATGTAGCAAACCATTTTGCAACAAATGCCGCAACCGTCATTATGGTGAATGTGGTAAGTTAACTTGCCACCGGTGCCAAGGAAGTGGTCATACGGCCAACGATTGTAGGAGCGTCGCCCCCGTCGCCCAAAAGGCGCCCAATGCACACCGGTCAGGCGTTTGTTTCGAATGTGGCCAACCGGGTCATTTTAAGAATGCGTGCCCAGAGAAGGAGACCAACCCCAATGCATGCGGCCGAAATTTCAACATTAACACCGAGGGAGCCCGAGATGACAACTAGTCACGGGTACGTTTCTTCTCAACAACCTTATATTTCATGTTCATTCAATTCGGGTACCGTTAGACGTTTTATAACCAAGGCCTTGACTCGTACTCTTTGCACACCACCATATCCCCCAGACACTACCTATGCCATGCAGGTGACCGACGGAAAACTATTACGTTAAACTTTTTGGGTGGAGAATTTGAATTTTGACTTGACACCTATAGAACTAGGGGACTCAAAACCTATTCGTTAAGAAGAAAATGATCCCTTACATGTGTATAGATTATCGTGAACTAAATAATTTTCGGGTAAGAACCGATATTCTCTTTCCCGTACCGATGACCTCTTGATCAATCACAAGAATCCCGTGTGTATTCCAAAATCGACCCCCATTCCGATTATCTCCAAAACGGTTTTCAAAATTCGTTACGATAGTTATGAATTTCTTATAGTGTCGTTCAGTTTAACTAAGGCTTCCTCCGTATTCATGGGCCTGATGGGCCTGATGGGTAGACAGATCTGTCATCATATTCATATGTGATGTTCTAACCTATTCAATTCAAGCAAAGAAGAAAACGAACAACATCTTTGTCTTACGCTCGAACTCTTGAGGAAAGAACAACTCTATACCAAAATCTCCAAGTGTGAACTTTGGTTAAACAAAGTCCAATTTCTAGACCATGTTGTTAGTGGTCAGGGTATTACAATAAATCTCGCAATCGAAGCCACACGTAATCGGGAAACCCTCACAACTCTGACTTGTGTTCGTAAAATCTTAGATCCTTACCGAAAGTTCATTTCTGACTTTTTCTCGTGATGCTCGTCCTTTACCCTCGATAACTCATTAAGTTGGAAATTTAAACCTCTCCGTGCCCGGACCTTAAGCGTGATTTTTCACACCAACATTACTAGCTAAATTCGTATAGCGCCAGATGGAACTTAAATATGGAAATATTTCTACTTGAACGCCGAAAGGCATACTCTCTCGACTCAAAATTGACGTAATTGAAATTCGTTATTTTTGCACGAACGATTGGAATACTTAATTATGGATCCGATCAATCTTCTCATCACCACGTACCACGTTACATAACACTGTTATTTCACTATGACCGTCTGATATTACTGGGACCCAAGATAACACACAATCCAAGGATACTTCCTTTCCTTTTGACTTATCGTCCTCATGCTCCTGATACGGACAACTACTACTCAACCCCGAACTATACAACTATGTGTTCTATCTCGTTTTCCCACCAGGTCTCAACATTTGACCACTAGATGCGCGATATGGCTACCTCAGGATGTGAGCTCATCCTATTCTGAGTTCTCATTCCACTCCTGTCCTTTTGCTTGTACTTTTGTATAAGGAAACCTTTTATATACTTTCTCAATGGAGAGAGAGACTCATCATGTATTACTAGTATTCACCACGAGGGTGAATAGCCCTGAAAAAAAAAAAAAAAAATGTTCTCTGTAGCCTGTAAGGAACTTGTTCCAACGAACGTTTTCAAACCCTAACTAGCTTGTTCAAACATATCTTAATTCTATTCCAACACGGTGTACCATTGTCGACTATCTCGGATCACAATACTCGTTTCACTTCTAGTGTTACAAGAAGCCTTAGAGACACGTTTAAACATGAGTACCATGTATCATCCACAACCAACGGACCAAACAAACGTATGTTTCACATCTTGGAAAGACATGTTACAAACATGTATTGTTGCCTTTAGTTGTCTCCTCTCACACAACAGTTACCATTCGTGTATTAACGCCGCACTTCCGAAACCCTATATGACCGCAAATGTCATACCCCTATTCGTTGGACCAAAGCATGTGGCAAGCAAATCACCGGATCCGAACTCATTCAAGAAATAACAGTTGAGATCGTACAAGTCCGAGAAGGACTCAAGACGACTCGTAGTCGCCAAAAGGGCTATACCGATATTCGACGTAAACCTCTCGAATCCTAAGCCAGTAACCGTGTAATATTGAGAACTCGCACCTTGGGAAGGTGTAATCCGTTTCAGGAATCAGGGAAAGTTAAAATCGCGATATATTAATCCTTTTGAAACCTCGGGGCGTATTGGAACCGCTCCTACCGTTTAGAACTTTCGACTCAATTAAGTTTCCGTTTACCCTACGTTCCATGCAACAAACTTAGAGGCGTGTCCTACGGAACAGGAACGTGCTACTCTCCTAGATAAACTTACTATTGATGGCAAACTCCCCTTCATGGGAAACTGGTTGAAATTGTGGATCGTAAAACCAAGCCTTAATACAACATAAAACCCCGACTGTCCAAATTCGTGGGAATGCCCAAGGAGGTATCTTCACTTATTCATAGCATTGACAATGCAAGGTCTCAAGGAAGAGACATCGACTATTACCTCCAACTAAATTTCGGGACGAAATTTCTTTTAAGGCGTGGATAATGTAACATCCCGCGTTTTTCCGTTAAATTATTTTAACACCGTCTTTTTTTTTTAAATAACATCCCTCGTCACCTATACTCGTGCACTTCGTTAACTAGTGTTCATGATAATCCCGTTACTCGATTATAACATCTCTCGTTAACTTGCGTTTTAAAAATATTCGTTTGGTTATTTCCCGCACCCGACAACAAACTTGAGGGACTAATCTCGCCACTCAGGTAAACTTGGCTAACTAGTGACTCCTCACCACCACACACTTCATTTCACCATCTTCTTCCTCTTTTTCTTTCTTCCTTTTCTCTCAAGAACACAAACACAAAATTCATCATCTAATTTTGATCTTGGAAGCTCACAACAAATCCGACTACATATTCTTAATCCTCTCGTCATCCTCTACGATTTGATACTAACTACACCGATTTTGGGTAACATTTCTAAAACTCTAGATTTCTCAAATTCATGTTTTTGACTTGATATGTTGTTAGTTAGTGTCTATGGCTCGTGTATAACATGAATATATGATTTGTATGCTCGATCTTGATGTTTTGGTGTAACTAGCTTGAAAATGAAAAGTGTATGCTTAATCTTTGATTTTGGATGATGAAATGTGTTTAGATGTTAATGTTTGTGTGTTCAAAGTGTTAGTTACTTCAATAGCTTCGTTTTGGTGTGTTGATTGACATGAAAACCTTACATTAACATGATTAGTGATTTTGAGGTTTTGGTTAGGGTTTGACAACTCTTAAAACAAACTTTTGATGCATTGAATGCTTGTTAATGTTATTGATAAGTGTTTAGTTGTATTACATGTTTCATTACCTTCAAAACGGCATATCATATGTATAAATTGGATTCCCGAAACTTAAATTGCAATTGATGAACTTGAAACTTGAAAATAAACCTCTATTGATCACTTGACGGGATTTCAGTTATTGTATATGATGTTTTTGCTTGATGAAAAGTGCTTAGTTGCATTCCTTGTCGAAAGAGCTTTCCGGTGATATAAAATACATGTTCTAATTGTTTGCGGATCATAAATTGTGATTGTTTGAAGTTTGGGTTGTGCACTTGTGTTTTTCTGCAAACAGGACCTGAATGCCCATTGGGACGCCGTCCTGATTTTGGGACGCCGTCCCACTTTTCATATTGGGACACCGTCCTGATTTTGGGACACCGTCCTGATACACTAAAATGGGCTGTTTTGCTTGGTCATTTGACGTAAAATGTTTGATATGCTACGGACCTCCGATTAACATGAAACTTGGCCAACATGCTCATATATGATTATATAACTTAGAAAAATTGTCGGATACCCGACCCGACCCCGTTGACTTTGACTTTGACCAAGTTTGACTTTTAGTCAAACTTAACTAAACACTTATGCAATCGTTCTAGTCTTTATTTTATACTTGATTCTTGCATGAAACTTGACAACGTGATTCACATGCTATACTTTTCGAGTAGTAACGAGCCATAGGACTAATTGAACATATTTCACCCGACCTTGTGTCGTAACCGGTTAATTGATATAACTTACTTGTTTAGGTCAAGGCTAAGCAACTTTCATGCACACGTTTACTTTGTGAAGTACTTTTATACTCGTGCACTCGAGGTGAGATCATAGTCCCACTTTTCAACAACTTTTATACTTTTAAATCGTGGGCTGAGAAACACATACATTACGTACTTATATACATTTCACACGTATATATATTTTTTTCATACTTTTATACATTGAACACAATTGTGAATACAAAGATACGGACGAGTTTGAACGAAAATCCTCAATTCAATTATCATTAATTACATCAGATGGTGTAAGCGAGACTATGTTGTGTGGATCCATACGGGTTTGACTAACCCTCATTCGGACGGTTCGCTACCGTTAAGCGAATGAAATATATTCTGGTACGGTGTATGTTCTAACACTTTTATGCTGAGATAAATGATACGGTTAAGCTTTGATAATTGGGTGCTCGGTAAACAACAATACTTATGGAATTCAAACGATTCGGAAAATCGACTTATACTATAACTTGTGGTTCAACTTATTTTACTTACATACTCATTTACTAAACCTATGATTTCACCAACGTTTTCGTTGACAGATTCCTCTATGTTTTTCTCAGGTTTTGAATGCTTAAGTGATACATGCTTCCGCACTCTTTTGATACTTGCTTGGATGTCGAGTATACATGCATATTTGGAGCATATTTTTGGCTACTTTTAAATTGTGTCGCATAGGTTTCAATTGTACGTTTAACATTGTAATGTAACTAGCCTTCGAACTTCTTTTTGTAAACTTGAAACACCCTTTTACATTGAAATGAATGCGACATATTTTAGTCAAACGTTGTCTTAAAGACTTATGACCATGTAATGGGACCTACGTAGTCGACGCCGTCACTTGACGATTTGTCGGGGTCGCTACAAACACTACATGTATATACATTTTAACTGAGTCGTTAAGTCATCGTTAGTCGTTACATGTAAATGTTGTTTTGAAACCTTTAGGTTAACGATCTTGTTAAATGTTGTTAACCCAATGTTTATAATATCAAAAGAGATTTTAAATTATTATATTATCATGATATTATGATGTACGAATATCTCTTAATATGATATATATACATTAAATGTCGTTACAACGATAATCGTTACATATATGTCTCGTTTTAAAAAATCATTAAGTTAGTAGTCTTGTTTTTACATATGTAGTTCATTGTTAATATACTTAATGATATATTTACTTATCATAGTATCATGTTAACTATATATATATATCCATATATATGTCATCATATAGTTTTTACAAGTTTTAACGTTCGTGAATCACCGGTCAACTTGGGTGGTCAATTGTCTATATGAAACATATTTCAATTAATCAAGTCTTAACAAGTTTGATTGCTTAACATGTTGGAAACATTTAATCATGTAAATATCAATCTCAATTAATATATATAAACATGGAAAAGTTCGGGTCACTACAGTACCTACCCGTTAAATAAATTTCGTCCCGAAATTTTAAGCTGTTGAAGTTGTTGACGAATCTTCTGGAAATAGATGCGGGTATTTCTTCTTCATCTGATCTTCACGCTCCCAGGTGAACTCGGGTCCTCAACGAGCATTCCATCGAACCTTAACAATTGGTATCTTGTTTTGCTTAAGTCTTTTAACCTCACGATCCATTATTTCAACGGGTTCTTCGATGAATTGAAGTTTTTCGTTGATTTGGATTTCATCTAACGGAATAGTGAGATCTTCTTTAGCAAAACATTTCTTCAAATTCGAGACGTGGAAAGTGTTATGTACAGTCGCGAGTTGTTGAGGTAACTCAAGTCGGTAAGCTACTGGTCCGACACGATCAATAATCTTGAATGGTCCAATATACCTTGGATTTAATTTCCCTCGTTTACCAAATCGAACAACGCCTTTCCAAGGTGCAACTTTAAGCATGACCATCTCTCCAATTTCAAATTCTATATCTTTTCTTTTAATGTCAGCGTAGCTCTTTTGTCGACTTTGGGCGGTTTTCAACCGTTGTTGAATTTGGATGATCTTCTCGGTAGTTTTTTGTATAATCTTCGGACCCGTAATCCGTCTATCCCCCACTTCACTCGAACAAATCGGAGACCTGCACTTTCTACCATAAAGTGCTTCAAACGGCGCCATCTCAATACTTGAATGGTAGCTGTTGTTGTAGGAAAATTCTGCTAATGGTAGATGTCGATCCCAACTGTTTCCGAAATCAATAACACATGCTCGTAGCATGTCTTCAAGCATTTGTATCGTCCTTTCACTCTGCCCATCAGTTTGTGGATGATAGGCAGTACTCATGTCTAGACGAGTTCCTAATGCTTGCTGTAATGTCTGCCAGAATCTTGAAATAAATCTGCCATCCCTATCAGAGATAATAGAGATTGGTATTCCATGTCTGGAGACGACTTCCTTCAAATACAGTCGTGCTAACTTCTCCATCTTGTCATCTTCTCTTATTGGCAGGAAGTGTGGTGATTTGGTGAGACGATCAACTATTACCCAAATAGTATCAAAACCACTTGCAGTCCTTGGCAATTTAGTGATGAAATCCATGGTAATGTTTTCCCATTTCCATTCCGGGATTTCGGGTTGTTGAAGTAGACCTGATGGTTTCTGATGCTCAGCTTTGACCTTAGAACACGTCAAACATTCTCCCACGTATTTAGCAACATCGGCTTTCATACCCGGCCACCAAAAATGTTTCTTGAGATCCTTGTACATCTTCCCCGTTCCAGGATGTATTGAGTTTCTGGTTTTATGAGCTTCTCTAAGTACCATTTCTCTCATATCTCCAAATTTTGGTACCCAAATCCTTTCAGCCCTATACCGGGTTCCGTCTTCCCGAATATTAAGATGTTTCTCCGATCCTTTGGGTATTTCATCCTTTAAATTTCCCTCTTTTAAAACTCCTTGTTGCGCCTCCTTTATTTGAGTAGTAAGGTTATTATGAATCATTATATTCATAGATTTTACTCGAATGGGTTCTCTGTCCTTCCTGCTCAAGGCATCGGCTACCACATTTGCCTTCCCCGGGTGGTAACGAATCTCAAAGTCGTAATCATTCAATAATTCAATCCACCTACGCTGCCTCATATTCAGTTGTTTCTGATTAAATATGTGTTGAAGACTTTTGTGGTCGGTATATATAATACTTTTGACCCCATATAAGTAGTGCCTCCAAGTCTTTAATGCAAAAACAACCGCACCTAATTCCAAATCATGCGTCGTATAATTTTGTTCGTGAATCTTCAATTGTCTAGACGCATAAGCAATCACCTTCGTTCGTTGCATTAATACACAACCGAGACCTTGCTTTGATGCATCACAATAAATCACAAAATCATCATTCCCTTCAGGCAATGACAATATAGGTGCCGTAGTTAGCTTTTTCTTCAATAACTGAAACGCTTTCTCTTGTTCATCATTCCATTCAAATTTCTTCCCTTTATGCGTTAATACAGTCAAGGGTTTTGCTATTCTGGAAAAGTCTTGGATGAACCTTCTGTAGTAACCAGCTAGTCCTAAAAACTGGCGTACGTGTTTCGGAGTTTTCGGGGTTTCCCACTTTTCAACAGTTTCTATCTTTGCCGGATCCACCTTAATACCTTCTTTGTTCACTATGTGACCGAGGAATTGAACTTCTTCCAACCAAAATGCACACTTTGAAAACTTAGCGTACAATTCTTCCTTCCTCAATACTTCTAACACCTTTCTCAAATGTTCACCGTGTTCTTGGTCATTCTTTGAGTAAATAAGTATGTCATCAATGAAAACAATGACAAACTTGTCAAGGTATGGTCCACACACTCGGTTCATAAGATCCATGAACACAGCTGGTGCATTAGTTAAACCAAACGGCATGACCATAAACTCGTAATGACCGTAACGTGTTCTGAAAGCAGTCTTTGGAATATCATCTTCTTTCACCCGCATTTGATGATACCCGGAACGTAAGTCAATCTTTGAATAAACAGACGAGCCTTGTAGTTGATCAAATAAGTCATCGATTGTCGGTAGTGGGTAGCGGTTCTTGATGGTAAGTTTGTTCAACTCTCGGTAGTCGATACACAACCTAAATGTACCATCTTTCTTCTTGACAAACAAAACAGGAGCTCCCCACGGTGATGTGCTTGGTCGAATGAAACCACGCTCTAAAAGTTCTTGTAATTGGCTTTGCAGTTCTTTCATCTCGCTGGGTGCGAGTCTGTAAGGAGCACGAGCTATTGGTACAGCTCCTGGTACAAGATCTATTTGAAATTCAACGGATCGATGTGGGGGTAATCCCGGTAATTCTTTCGGAAATACATCGGGAAATTCTTTTGCAATGGGAACATCATTGATGCTCTTTTCTTCAGTTTGTACTTTCTCGACGTGTGCTAGAACAGCATAGCAACCTTTTCTTATTAGTTTTTGTGCCTTTAAATTACTAATAAGATGTAGCTTCGTGTTGCCCTTTTCTCCGTACACCATTAAGGGTTTTCCTTTTTCTCGTATAATGCGAATTGCATTTTTGTAACAAACGATCTCTGCTTTCACTTCTTTCAACCAGTCCATACCGATTATCACATCAAAACTCCCTAACTCTACTGGTATCAAATCAATCTTAAATGTTTCGCTAACCAGTTTAATTTCTCGATTCCGACATATATTATCTGCTGAAATTAATTTACCATTTGCTAATTCGAGTAAAAATTTACTATCCAAAGGCGTCAATGGACAACTTAATTTAGCACAAAAATCTCTACTCATATAGCTTCTATCCGCACCCGAATCAAATAAAACGTAAGCATATTTATTGTCAATAAGAAACGTAACCGTAACAAGCTCCGGGTCTTCCTGTGCCTCTGCCGCATTAATATTGAAAACTCTTCCGCGGCCTTGTCCATTCGTGTTCTCCTGGTTCGGGCAATTTCTAATAATGTGGCCCGGTTTTCCACATTTATAACAAACTACATTGGCATAACTTGCTCCGACACTACTTGCTCCGCCATTACTCGTTCCGACACCATTTGTTCCTTTCGTTCTATTAACCCCTGGTCCGTAGACCTCACACTTCGCCGCGCTATGACCATTTCTTTTACAGTTGTTGCAAAATTTGGTGCAGAACCCCGAGTGATACTTTTCACACCTTTAGCATAGCTGCTTCTGATTGTTGTTGTTGTTGCGGTTATTATTGTTGTTGGGATGATTGTTGTAGTTGCTGTTGTTGTTGTTGTTGTTGTTGTTGGGCCATTTGTTGTAGTTGCGATTGATGTTGCGATTGTTGGGATAATTGTTGCGATTATTGTTGTAATTGCTGTTGTTGTTGTATTGGTGATTCTTATCACTGTTTTCCTCCCACTTTCTTTTGACTTGCTTCACATTGGCCTCTTCAGCAGTCTGTTCTTTAATTCTTTCTTCAATCTGGTTCACTAGTTTGTAAGCCATTCTACATGCCTGTTGTATGGAGGCGGGCTCGTGTGAACTTATATCTTCTTGGATTCTTTCCGGTAATCCTTTCACAAACGCGTCGATCTTCTCTTCCTCATCTTCGAATGCTCCCGGACACAATAGGCACAATTTTGTGAATCGTCTTTCGTACGTGGTAATATCAAATCCTTGGGTTCGTAACCCTCTAAGTTCTGTCTTGAGCTTATTGACCTCGGTTCTGGGACGGTACTTCTCGTTCATCAAGTGCTTGAATGCTGACCACGGTAGTGCGTACGCATCATCTTGTCCCACTTGCTCTAGATAGGTATTCCACCATGTTAACGCAGAACCTGTGAAGGTATGCGTAGCGTACTTCACTTTGTCCTCTTCAGTACACTTACTTATGGCAAACACCGATTCGACCTTCTCGGTCCACCGTTTTAATCCGATCGGTCCTTCGGTTCCATCAAATTCCAAAGGTTTGCAGGCAGTGAATTCTTTGTAGGTGCATCCTACACGATTTCCTGTACTACCAGATCCAAGGTTATTGTTGGTATGTAGCGCAGCCTGTACCGCGGCTATGTTTGAAGCTAGAAAAGTACGGAATTCCTCTTCATTCATATTTACGGTGTGTCGAGTAGTCGGTGCCATTTCCTTCAAAATAGTCAAATGGAACAAGTTAATCATACAGAATATTAAGAGTAGTTAATAGTATTTCGTAGCATAATATGAACTCATTTATAAAAGCTTTTTCTTCATATTAGCATTTTATAAGTTTAAATTCGGGTAGTACCTACCCGTTAAGTTCATACTTAGTAGCTAATATACAATTCAACTACTACAATTTTATATGAAAAACTGATTGTAATAATATTTCACGTTCAAACTTTTATACAATATTTTACAAACTTACAATACCGCTTATTTTACATAAAGCATGAAATATAGCACACAATAACTTTGATACAAGATAGTTGTGAAGATAATTCTAGCTAGTACACAAGTCGTTCAGCAAAGGCAATAAAGACACGTAATTCATACATCCAGAAACAAGTCATGCATTCTGGTTTTACTAGGACTACTTCCCATCCTTGATCTTGTGGAACATAACCGTTATGGCCGTTGATAAGACAGCGTGTTGTAACGTCGTCAAAGGGACGAGGGTTACGTAATGACCAACAGTCTCGTAATAACCTAAAAACCTCATTTCTTATCCCAATTACCGACTCCGTTACTTGTGGGAACGTTTTGTTTAATAGTTATAGCCCGATGTTCTTGTTCTCACTTTGGTGAGAAGCGAACATTACTAACCCGTAAGCATAACATGCTTCTTTATGTTGCATGTTAGCCGCTTTTTCTAAATCACGAAGTCCTATATTCGGATATACTGAGTCAAAATAATTTCTTAACCCGTTGCGTAAAATAGCATTTGGGTTCCCCGCAATATATGCGTCAAAGTAAACACATCGTAACTTATGGATTTCCCAATGTGATATCCCCCATCTTCCGAACGAAAGCCTTTTATAAACCAAGGCATTCTTGGAACGTTCTTCGAATGTCTTACAAACTGATCTCGCCTTAAATAGTTGTGCCGAGGAATTCTGACCGACTCTAGACAAGATTTCATCAATCATGTCTCCGGGTAGGTCTCTTAAAATATTGGGTTGTCTATCCATTTTGTGTTTTTATACTGTAAAATAGACAAGAGTTAGATTCATAAAAAAAATACTTATTAATACAAGCAATTTTTACATATATCATAAAGCATAAGCACACTATATTACATATATTACACCACACGAATATAACTATCTTATTCCGACTCGCTCGTTTCTTCTTGTTCGGTTTTGGTTCGTTTTGCCAAGTTTCTAGGGATATATGATGTTCCCCTAATACGAGCCGTCGTTGTCCACATTGGTTTAGAAAAACCTGGTGGTTTAGAGGTTCCCGGGTCATTGTTACAACTTAAGGACTTCGGGGGTTGATGATACATATAAAGTTCATCGGGGTTGGAATTAGATTTCTCTATTTTTATGCCCTTTCCCTTATTATTTTCTTTTGCCTTTTTAAATTCAGTTGGGGTAATTTCTATAACATCATCGGAATTCTCGTCGGAATCCGATTCATCGGAGAATTGGTAATCCTCCTAATATTTTGCTTCCTTGGTGGAAACACCATTGACCATAATTAACCTTGGTCGGTTGGTTGAAGATTCTCTTTTACTTAACCGTTTTATTATTTCCCCCACCGGTTCTATTTCTTCTTCCGGTTCCGATTCTTCTTCCGGTTCTGATTCTTCTTCCGGTTCCGACTCTTCTTCCGGTTCCTCTTCGGGAACTTGTGAATCAGTCCACGAATCATTCCAATTTACATTTGACTCTTCATTATTATTAGGTGAGTCAATGGGACTTGTTCTAGAGGTAGACATCTATCACATAATATCAAACACGTTAAGAGATTAATATATCACATAATATTCATATGTTAAAAATATATAGTTTCCAACAAAAATGTTAAGCAATCATTTTTAAAGAAAACACGGTCGAAGTCCAGACTCACTAATGCATCCTAACAAACTCGATAAGACACACTAATGCAAAATTCTGGTTCTCTAAGACCAACGCTCGGATACCAACTGAAATGTCCCGTTCTTATTGATTAAAAACGTTCCATATTAATTGATTTCGTTGCGAGGTTTTGACCTCTATATGAGACGTTTTTCAAAGACTGCATTCATTTTTAAAACAAACCATAACCTTTATTTTATAAATAAAGGTTTAAAAAGCTTTACGTAGATTATCAAATAATGATAATCTAAAATATCCTGTTTACACACGACCATTACATAATGGTTTATAATACAAATATGTTACATCGAAATCAGTTTCTTGAATGCAGTTTTTACACAATATCATACAAACATGGACTCCAAATCTTGTCCTTATTTTAGTATGCAACAGCGGAAGCTCTTAGTATTCACCTGAGAATAAACATGCTTTAAACGTCAACAAAAATGTTGGTGAGTTATAGGTTTAACCTATATATATCAAATCGTAACAATAGACTACAAGATTTCATATTTCAATACACATCCCATACATAGAGATAAAAATCATTCATATGGTGAACACCTGGTAACCGACAATAACAAGATGCATATATAAGAATATCCCCATCATTCCGGGACACCCTTCGGATATGATATAAATTTCGAAGTACTAAAGCATCCGGTACTTTGGATGGGGTTTGTTAGGCCCAATAGATCTATCTTTAGGATTCGCGTCAATTAGGGTGTCTGTTCCCTAATTCTTAGATTACCAGACTTAATAAAAAGGGGCATATTCGATTTCGATAATTCAACCATAGAATGTAGTTTCACGTACTTGTGTCTATTTTGTAAATCATTTATAAAACCTGCATGTATTCTCATCCCAAAAATATTAGATTTTAAAAGTGGGACTATAACTCACTTTCACAGATTTTTACTTCGTCGGGAAGTAAGACTTGGCCACTGGTTGATTCACGAACCTATAACAATATATACATGTATATCAAAGTATGTTCAAAATATATTTACAACACTTTTAATATATTTTGATGTTTTAAGTTTATTAAGTCAGCTGTCCTCGTTAGTAACCTACAACTAGTTGTCCACAGTTAGATGTACAGAAATAAATCGATAAATATTATCTTGAATCAATCCACGACCCAATGTATACGTATCTCAGTATTGATCACAACTCAAACTATATATATTTTGGAATCAACCTCAACCCTGTATAGCTAACTCCAACATTCACATATAGAGTGTCTATGGTTGTTCCGAAATATATATAGATGTGTCGACATGATAGGTCGAAACATTGTATACGTGTCTATGGTATCTCAAGATTACATAATATACAATACAAGTTGATTAAGTTATAGTTGGAATAGATTTGTTACCAATTTTCACGTAGCTAAAATGAGAAAAATTATCCAATCTTGTTTTACCCATAACTTCTTCATTTTAAATCCGTTTTGAGTGAATCAAATTGCTATGGTTTCATATTGAACTCTATTTTATGAATCTAAACAGAAAAAGTATAGGTTTATAGTCGGAAAAATAAGTTACAAGTCGTTTTTGTAAAGGTAGTCATTTCAGTCGAAAGAACGACGTCTAGATGACCATTTTAGAAAACATACTTCCACTTTGAGTTTAACCATAATTTTTGGATATAGTTTCATGTTCATAATAAAAATAATTTTCTCATAATAACAACTTTTAAATCAAAGTTTATCATAGTTTTTAATTAACTAACCCAAAACAGCCCGCGGTGTTACTACGACGGCGTAAATCCGGTTTTACGGTGTTTTTCGTGTTTCCAGGCTTTAAATCATTAAGTTAGCATATCATATAGATATAGAACATGTGTTTAGTTGATTTTAAAAGTCAAGTTAGAAGGATTAACTTTTGTTTGCGAACAAGTTTAGAATTAACTAAACTATGTTCTAGTGATTACAAGTTTAAACCTTCGAATAAGATAGCTTTATATGTATGAATCGAATGATGTTATGAACATCATTACTACCTTAATTTCCTTGGATAAACCTACTGGAAAAGAGAAAAATGGATCTAGCTTCAATGGATCCTTGGATGGCTCGAAGTTCTTGAAGCAGAATCATGACACGAAAACAAGTTCAAGTAAGATCATCACTTGAAATAAGATTGTTATAGTTATAGAAATTGAACCAAAGTTTGAATATGATTATTACCTTGTATTAGAATGATAATCTACTATAAGAAACAAATATTTCTTGAGGTTGGATGATCACCTTACAAGATTGGAAGTGAGCTAGCAAACTTGAAAGTATTCTTATTTTATGAAACTAGAACTTTTGGAATTTATGAAGAACACTTAGAACTTGAAGATAGAACTTGAGAGAGATCAATTAGATGAAGAAAATTGAAGAATGAAAGTGTTTGTAGGTGTTTTTGGTCATTGGTGTATGGATTAGATATAAAGGATATGTAATTTTGTTTTCATGTAAATAAGTCATGAATGATTACTCATATTTTTGTAATTTTATGAGATATTTCATGCTAGTTGCCAAATGATGGTTCCCACATGTGTTAGGTGACTCAAATGGGCTGCTAAGAGCTGATCATTGGAGTGTATATACCAATAGTACATACATCTAAAAGCTGTGTATTGTACGAGTACGAATACGGGTGCATACGAGTAGAATTGTTGATGAAACTGAACGAGGATGTAATTGTAAGCATTTTTGTTAAGTAGAAGTATTTTGATAAGTGTATTGAAGTCTTTAAAAAGTGTATAAATACATATTAAAACACTACATGTATATACATTTTAACTGAGTCGTTAAGTCATCGTTAGTCGTTACATGTAAATGTTGTTTTGAAACCTTTAGGTTAACGATCTTGTTAAATGTTGTTAACCCAATGTTTATAATATCAAAAGAGATTTTAAATTATTATATTATCATGATATTATGATGTACGAATATCTCTTAATATGATATATATACATTAAATGTCGTTACAACGATAATCGTTACATATATGTCTCGTTTTAAAAAATCATTAAGTTAGTAGTCTTGTTTTTACATATGTAGTTCATTGTTAATATACTTAATGATATATTTACTTATCATAGTATCATGTTAACTATATATATATCCATATATATGTCATCATATAGTTTTTACAAGTTTTAACGTTCGTGAATCACCGGTCAACTTGGGTGGTCAATTGTCTATATGAAACATATTTCAATTAATCAAGTCTTAACAAGTTTGATTGCTTAACATGTTGGAAACATTTAATCATGTAAATATCAATCTCAATTAATATATATAAACATGAAAAAGTTCGGGTCACTACAACCTAGTGCCCAACAACCCCCTTGCCCTTGTCCACACCTGCATCTAAAAAGATAAACAACGAGAGGGGTAAGCTAATGCTTAGTGAGTGCAACAATTATACGTTTACATATACAACCTACTTACTTGCAATCACTTACGCATTTACCGCATACATGCTAGCATTATAAGTAATCATACCATCACAAGTATAACACTAAACCTTCCACCATACGAGCTAGCATAACAATAGCATATAGTTTAAACAATATAATATGCTACGATCCACACACACACACAACCATGGTTGACCAAACGAACGAGGGAACGGTGTTTAAAGACCGTCGGAGTTCATAACAACCATTAGTGCACTTAACACTTCGTACACTAACCCCACGGGTGGCATCTTAACAAGTCGATACTTCACCCCGGGTGGTGCCTTAACACTTCGACACTTCACCCCGAGTGGTGTCTTAGCACATCGACACTTCACTCGTTACATCTCTCGGAGTAGCATCTTAACACATCAATACTTCACTCCCGAGTGGTGTCTTAACACATCGACACTTCACTCGCCACGTGAGGAGTGGTGTCTTAACACGTCGACACTTCACAACTCAACTACACAAATAAATACATCATATATGCACGCATATAATTATTCCACTCACCTTAACACTTCGGTGATGATTATGCACTTTCGAAACTTCAAGGCAACGTACCTAATACATAAGTACACATTTAATTACACAACTAGTGGAACTTACCACACTATATATCACTTGAGCATTTAATGACCCATTTGCATTAAATAGCTCAACTACCTCAAAACCGCCCATAGATGGCCAAGACTCATATTAAATCACTAAAGCTAGTGATTTAAGTCTACTAACATTAATTAATCACAACTTAGGGTAATTCATACCCATTTCACCCAAACTAGGTCAACATTACCCCGTTTGACCCATTTTAACACTCTTTCAACATTAAACAAGTGTTTTAAAACTTAACAACACCATTAATACTTACAAATCTTAAATCATAAGGCCAAACCCTAGGTTATAGCAATTTAAGATTTCCTTTCACCCACATAACCCAAGTTCGCCCATTTTAACCCCAAATGGGTCATACAAGTCTCTAGTAACCAAAACCCTAGCCATTAACCAAATTTAGAGTTAGAACTTACCGAGACTATCAACGGGTAGCTAGAGACAAGAGGAACAACTTTAATTCTTGCTCCAAAGATCAACCCTCAATCCTTCACTCTCAAATCTCACCTTTAATTCAATTGGGTTTTAAGTTTTGGGAGAGAAAATAGAAAGAAAAGGGAAAAGAATTTGAATTAAATGAACTAGTGGTGCAGATTAAATGCTCCAATCTGATCCATACGTCAAATTACGAAATTGCCCTTCAAAATCTCTTAAAAAGATCTAAGTTCGGAACTTGTCCAGCAGAATTGCCGCGGCGCGGCCGGTTCACCGCGGCGCGACATACAACATAAAAATTGACCCTTCTTAACTCAACTTCTGTTCCTGGTTTGCTTGCTTTGCCGCGGCGAGGGCCACTTTGTCGCGGCGCGGTCTAATGCTGTATCTGGGCAGCTCGACCAACTTAACCAAATTTCTACTTTATTTAATTTGTACATTCCAAACCCGCATCCTATATTCACCTAGCCTTCCACAACAGTCTCACAAGACTAAACGCTATCAAACCCCACATATAGACTTACATATGCACACATTATCAAGTATACATATATATTTATCTACACATATATTCATACATTTTCGCATAATCTAGCGAGTTGCAAACGTACAAATGATTAAGTATGTACCTTTCAATACGTACGAGAAAAACGGGATGTTACAATAACCACTTAACCATATTCACAGAGTATATAACAATAATATAATCACTTATGGTAATCGGTCTAATCACGTGGTTCATGGCAATGACTAGTAACTACGCATGTTACTAATTAACAACATCTGTAAGGATAGTCCCACTCACCGATACCAACACAACTCAGTGTTCTAATATTACTGAGTCTTCACGTTCCCTTTGTCACCTGAGAACATAATGCTTCTAAGTCAGACACAATCCCAGTAAATAACATCATCATCAAATATAGATCACGGTTGAAACCGACCAAAATTATTTTAACATGTTTAGCTCACACAAATTATTAAATAGTGCCTAAACATTATGTTTAACCCATGTATAGTATTATGATCATAGTTATAGTTATCAATGATGTAATTTACTCGACGTGTATTAACATGTAGATAGTCATATTATAATTATTTACAAGTTTATTACCATATCTGATATCACATGTCATATATTAATAAAGAATACTAAAAGTAAATATTAACAGTAAATATAGATAAATAAGACACTACAAGAAAAACGGTCTTATAAGACCCCCACAAAGGTCCTATTATGTAGTCTAATAGGACCACTAACGAAATGGTCCTCCCACAGTGGCGTCCCAATAGACTAATAAGGTGTAGTGACTCGAACTTTTCCATGTTTATATATATTAAATAAAATTGATATTTACATGATTAAGTGTTTCCAACATGTTAAGCAATCAAACTTATTAAGACTTGATTAATTGGAATAGGTTTCATATAGACAAATGACCACCCAAGTTGACCGGTGATTCACGAACGTTAAAACTTGTAAAAACTATACGATGACATATATATGGTCATATATATAGTTAACATGATTTTATTATAAGTATGTATCTCATTAGGTATTTTAACAATGAGTTATATACATAAAAATGAGACTATTAAATTAAGAAACTCGAAAACGATATATATAACGATTATCGTTATAACGTCTTACTAGGTACATATGAATCATATTAAGATATTGATACACTTGGTTAATTATGTTAAATGATAAGTAAATATATCATTAAGTGTATTAACAATGAACTACATATGTAAAAATAAGACTACTAACTTAATGATTTTGAAACGAGACATATATGTAACGATTATCGTTGTAACGACATTTAATGTATATAGATCATATTAAGAGATATTCGTACATCATAATATCATGATAATATAATAATTTAAAATCTCATTTGATATTATAAACATTGGGTTAACAACATTTAACAAGATCGTTAACCTAAAGGTTTCAAAACAACATTTACATGTAACGACTAACGATGACTTAACGACTCAGTTAAAATGTATATACATGTAGTGTTTTAATATGTATTCATACACTTTTGAAAGACTTCAAGACACTTATCAAAATACTTCTACTTAACAAAAATGCTTACAATTACATCCTCGTTCAGTTTCATCAACAAATCTACTTGTATGCACCCGTATTCGTACTCGTACAATACACAGCTTTTAGATGTATGTACTATTGGTATATACACTCCAATGATCAGCTCTTAGCAGCCCATGTGAGTCACCTAACACATGTGGGAACCATCATTTGGCAACTAGCATGAAATATCTCATAAAATTACAAAAATATGAGTAATCATTCATGACTTATTTACATGAAAATAAAATTACATATCCTTTATATCTAATCCATACACCAACGACCAAAAACACCTACAAAAACTTTCATTCTTCAATTTTCTTCATCTAATTGATCTCTCTCAAGTTCTATCTTCAAGTTCTAAGTGTTCTTCATAAATTCCAAAAGTTCTAGTTTCATAAAATCAAGAATACTTCCAAGATTGCAAGTTTACTGCCAAGTTTTCTAAATCCATTCCAAGTAATCATCCAAGATCAAGAAACCTTTGTTACTTATAGTAGGTTATCTTTATAATACAAGGTAATAATCATATTCAAACTTTAATTCAATTTCTATAACTATAACAATCTTATTTCGAGTGGAAATCTTACTTGAAATTGTTTTCGTGTCATGATTCTGCTTCAAGAACTTTCAAGCCATCCAAGGATCCTTTGAAGCTAGATCTATTTTTCTCATTTCCAATAGGTTTATCCAACGAACTTGAGGTAGTAATGATGTTCATAACATCATTCGATTCATACATAAAAAGCTGTCTTATTCAACGTTATAAACTTGTAATCACTAGAACATAGTTTAGTTAATTCTAAACTTGTTCGCAAATAAAGTTAATCCTTCTAACTAGACTTTTAAAATCAAATAAACACATGTTCTATATCTATATGATATGCTAACTTAATGATTTAAAACCCAGAAACACGATAAACACCATAAAACTGGATATACGCCGTCGTAGTAAAACCGGGGGCTGTTTTGGTTGGGATAATTAAAAGCTAAGAAGAACTTTGATTTAAAAGCTATACTTCTGGAAAAATGATTTTTCTTATGAACATGAAAATATATCCAAAAATCATGGTTAAACTCAAAGTGAAAATATGTTTTTCAAAATGGTCATCAAGATGTCGTTCTTTCGACGAAAATGACTACCTCTTTCAAAAATGACTTGTAACTTGTATTTCCGACTATAAACTTATACTTTTTCTATTTAGATTCAGAAAGTTAAGTTCAATACGAAACCGTGGCCACTGGAATCACTCAAAACGGATTAGAAACGAAGAAATGGCGAGTAAAACAAGATTGATAAAAACTACTCATTTTACCTACGTGAAAGTTAGTAATAAATCTATTCCAACCATAACCTAATCAACTTATATTGTATATTATGTAATCTTGAGATACCATAGACACGTATACAATGTTTCGACCTATCATGTCGACCCATCTATATATATATTGCGGAACAACCATAGACACTCTATATGTGAATATTGGAGTTAGCTATACAGGGTTGAGGTTGATTCCAAAATATATATATATAGTTTGAGTTGTGATCAATACTGAGATACGCATACACTGTGTCGTGGATTAATTTAAGATAATATTTATCGATTTATTTCTGTACATCTAACTGTGGACAACTAGTTGTAGGTTACTAACGAGGACAGCTGACTTAATAAACTTAAAACATCAAAATGTATTAAAAGTATTGTAAATATATTTTGAACATACTTTGATATATATGTATATATTGTTATAGGTTCGTGAATCAACCAGTGGCCAAGTCTTACTTCCCGACGAAGTAAAAATCTGTGAAAGTGAGTTTCATTAATCCCTTTTTAAATGCTTTTGCAATATATATTTTTGGGACTGAGAATACATGCGTTGTTTTTATAACTGTTTTACGAAATAGACACAAGTAATTGAAACTACATTATATGGTTGAATTATCGAAATCGAATATGCCCCTTTTTATTAAGTCTGGTAATCTAAGAATTAGGGAACAGACACCCTAATTGACGCGAACTCTAAAGATAGATCTATCGGGCCCAACAAGCCCCATCTAAAGTACCGGATGCTTTAGTACTTCGAAATTTATATCATGTCCGATGGAGGATCCTGGAATGATGGGGATATTCTTATATACAAATTGTGAATTTCGGTTACCAGGTGTTCACCATATGAATGATTTTTATCTCTATGTATGGGATGTGTATTGAAATATGAAATCTTGTGGTCTATTATTACAATTTGATATATATAGGTTAAACCTATAACTCACCAACATTTTTGTTGACGTTTAAAGCATGTTTATTCTCAGGTGAATACTAAGAGCTTCCGCTGTTGCATACTAAAATAAGGACAAGATTTGGAGTCCATGTTTGTATGATATTGTGTAAAAATTGCATTCAAGAAATTGATTTCGATGTAACATATTTGTATTGTAAACCATTATGTAATGGTCGTGTGTAAACAGGATATTTTAGATTATCATTATTTGATAATCTACGTAAAGCTTTTTAAACCTTTATTTATGAAATAAAGGTTATGGTTTGTTTTAAAAATGAATGCAGTCTTTGAAAAAAAAAACGTCTCATATAGAGGTCAAAACCTCGCAACGAAATCAATTAATATGGAACATTTTTAATCAATAAGAACGGGACATTTCAGTTGGTATCCGAGCGTTGCTCTTAGAGAACCAGAATTTTGCATTAGTGTGTCTTATCGAGTTTGTTAGGATGCATTAGTGAGTCTGGACTTCGACCGTGTTTACTTGAAAAATGATTGCTTTACAAATTTTGTTGGAAACTATATATTTTTAACATGTGAATATTATGTGATATATTAATCTCTTAACGTGTTTGATATTATGTGATAGATGTCTACCTCTAATACAAGTCCCATTGACTCACCTAATAATAATGAAGAGTCAAATGTAATTCGGAATGATTCGTGGACTGATTCACAAGTTCCCGAAGAGGAACCGGAAGAAGAATCGGAACCGGAAGAAGAATCGGAACCGGAGGAGGAGGAACCGGAAGAAGAAATAGAACCGGTGGGGGAAATAATAAAACGGTTAAGTAAAAGAAAATCCTCAACCAACCGACCAAGGTTAATTATGGTCAACGGTGTTTCCGCCAAGGAAGCAAAATATTGGGAGGATTACCAATTCTCCGATGAATCGGATCCCGACGAGGATTCCGATGATGTTATAGAAATTACCCCAACTGAATTTAAAAAGGCAAAAGAGAACAATAAGGGAAAGGGCATAAAAATATAGAAATCTGATTCCAACCCCGATGAACTTTATATGTATCGTCAACACCCGTATTTCTTAAGTTGTAACAATAACCTGGGAACCTCTAAACCACCAGGTTTTTCTAGACCAATGTGGAAAACGACGGCTCGTATTAGGGGAACATCATATATCCCTAAAAACTTAGCAAAAAGAACCAAGTTCGAAAAAGAAGAAACGAGTGAGTCGGAATAAGATAGTTGTATTTATGCGGTGTAATATATGTAATATAGTGTGCTTATGCTTTACGACATATATAAAAATTGCTTGTATTAATAAGTATCTTTTATGAATCTAACTCTTGTCTATTTTACAGTATAAAAACACAAAATGGATAGACAACCCAATATTTTGGATCAAACGTGTAAGTTGGCAGGGACACGCTAACCCTGTGTGCCGTAGCACCCACCAATCCCACCCCGAAAGAGACCTGTGCCGGCAAAGTACCTCCTCCCAGGTACCACAGTGACGGCAAGGCGATTTTTACCCCAGCTAGCTAGACCCCCGAAAACACTTCACAAATTTCCCCCCGGAGGGAGAAATAATTCCATGCGGGGCGCCCAGACTGAGAATCGAACTTGCGCCTTTCTTGGATCAAAGCTTCCCCCACTATGGGCCCAGGGATCAAAGGCATCGGGTACCACTGAGTTATAAGCTCGTTGGTGACAACCCAATATTTTAGAAGACTTACCCGGAGACATGATTGATGAAATCTTGTCTAGAGTCGGTCAGAATTCCTCGGCACAACTATTTATGGCAAAATCAGTTTGTAAGACATTCGAAGAACGTTCCAAGAATGCCTTGGTTTATAAAAGGCTTTCGTTTAAAAGATGGGGGATATCACATTGGGAAACCCATAAGTTACGATGTGTTTACTTTGACGCATATATTGCGGGGAACCCAAATGCTATTTTACGCAACGGGTTAAGAAATTATTTTGACTCAATGTATTCGATTATAGGACTTCATGATTTAGAAAAAGCGGCTAACATGCAACATAAAGAAGCATGTTATGCTTACGGGTTAGTAATGTTCGCTTCTCACCAAAGTGAGAAAAAGAACATCGGGCTACAACTATTAAACAAAACGTTCCCACAAGTGACGGAGTCGGTAATTGGGGTAAGAAATGAGGTTTTTAGGTTATTACGAGACTGTTGGTCATTACGTAACCTTCGTCCTTTTGACGACGTTACAACACGTTGTCATACTATCGGTCACAACGGTTACGTTCCACAAGACCAAGGATGGGAAGTGGTATTAGTAAAACCAGAATGCATGACTTGTTTCTGGATGTATGAATTACGTGTATTTGTTTCCTTTGCTGAACACCTTATTTATTAACTAGAATTATCTTCGCAACTACTTTGTATCAAAGTTTTATGTGATATATTTCATGCTATATGTAAAATAGCGGTATTGTAAGTTTGCAAGTTATTGTATAAAGGTTTGAATATGATATATATTTTTTTGTGATTAGTTTTTCATATAGAATTGTAGTAGTTGAAATGGTATGTTAGCTACTAAGTATGAACTTAACGGGTAGGTACTACCCGAATTAAAGAGTATAAAATGCTAATATGAAGAAAGAGCTTTTATAAATAAGTTCATATTACGCTACGAAATACTATTGACTACTCTTGATATTCTATATGATTAACTCGTTTCATTTGATTATTTTGAAGGAAATGGCACCGACTACTCGACACACCTTGAATATGAGTGAAGAGGAATTTCGTGCCATTCTTGCTTCAAAAATAGCCGCAGTACAGGCCGCGCTACATACCAACAATAACCTTGGATCTAGCAGTACAGGAAATCGTGTAGGATGCACCTACAAAGAATTCACTGCCTGCAAACCTTTAGAATTTGATTGAACCGAAGGACCGATCAGATTGAAACGGTGGACCGAGAAGGTCGAATCGGTGTTTGCCATAAGTAAGTGTACTGAAGAGGACAAATGAAACAACCCAACCCGTATTAAAACCGGCCCATAAAAATTTTTCCTTTTAATACGCGTTAAATAATACTTTAGGTCCCGTTACACATATTCCAAAACGTATTTGTTATCAAAGTAAGTTCATCGAACTTAAAACATACATTAATGATTTAAACTCCTTAATACAATGGTTCATTAATTAAATCGTAAACCGGTTATAATCATTATGCCCCGACTAGTTACGTTTACACAAAACCGAGCATGGCGATTTGGGACTACGCTACCCAAATCCTAATCGAGTCCAAAAGCAAGATCTTCTAAAGCAACCTAGCCGAGATCGCTAATTCCCAAGCTTACCCGAGCCGCCAAGCATGCGAACCTATAAAAATATCAACAACGAGAGGGTAAGCTAACGCTTAGTGAGTGAGAATATACTACATACATATATAGGCATAAAATGGACACGCCACAAAATAGCAAATACCGCATACCGGAGCATCCAAACATAAAGGCAAGCTAGTCTAAGCATACCGTAAGATCACTAAGCAATGAGCTAAAGATACATCAACAAAATATAAGTTTGCCAACAACGATGTGAACAATGCCAATAAGCTACACCCGGAGGGTTAGCTACAACACGACAATACAACATTATATGTATACAATATATATGTATATATATGTATATATCTCTCGAATAACATAATTTGCTTACGCTTACAACACAATAACCATGGTTAACCAATCGTACAAGGGGACGATACTCGTAAGAGACCGTCGGAGTTCGTAACATCCATTAGCGTTACTTAAACACCGCGTAATCACTAATCCCCCGGGTGATGTCTTAAACACTGCGACTAATTCACCCCCATGACAATGTGGCGTCTTAAACACCGCGACGAATCCACACGTCAATCAAAATAATGAGTGGTGTCTTGAACACCGCGACAATTCCACTCCCATGACAATGTGGTGTCTTAACCACCGCGACAATACCACATGCCAATCAAACAATGAGTAGTGTCTTAAACACCGCGACACTACTACTCGTTACTTAGAATGTGGTGTCTTGAACACCGCGACAATACCACATTCATACTACACAAATAAATACATTATATACGTACACGCATAATTATTCCACTCACAATATTAACCCTTCGTCATTGGGGTTATATAATCCACATCACACGCCCATGTGATAGAGTACACGCAAGGTGTGCACCTCGTCAAAGATGGTCAACCAAAATGCACAACCGTGCCAATTGGACCTACACACAAGTCCATCAATCTACCTATATGTGAAGTGAGCTCTATAACCGAGAACCACTTCACCCGACCCGCACCCATCCTACACATACATATGCATATAGGATATTAACACTCACCTTAAGCCTTGATGAATGCAACCAAGTAATCCGCAACTCGTCAATGGAAAGTACCTATTCCATTATCACAAATTCAACAACACACTTAGATTGGATTTACAAACCAACCCAATTTGACACTTAGTGCAAATTCGACCCAAATGTAATTCCAAGTACAAACCGCGCCCAAACTAACCAATAATTACTAACACGGGTGAAAATGGTCCTAATATGCCAAGTAAACCCAAACACAAGTGTTAAACACATGTCTCACCCATTTTGACACCAAAACCCTAATTTTGACCCATTAAGTCAAAATCTCACCGTTTACAAGTCTTGACACCAAAACACATTTAACTCGGTTTAATACTTCAACTTAATCCATTTTAAGTTTATAAACCTTAATAAATCAACAATCGGGTCAAAATCATCACCAAACCCTAATTTTGGCTCTAGTCAAAATTAGTCAACTCCAAGAACCCTAAATGTCCCCAAAACCTCAATAATCACTAATACTAGTGATTATACACCATTTACAAGTCTTACAAGCATGAACTTGCACACCAAACCCAAAACCCGACATTAACAACAAAAAAAACCCGAATCTTGGTGTTAACCTTCAATTAACAACTAAATGGGTTTCACCTATGAATCATACAATCAAAAGCCCTAAACTTGAATGATGAACACGAAAATGAATTTCGGAGTTAGAGCTTACCACTAGTATCACCGTGTAGCTAAGAACGAGGAGAACACACTTGTCAACTACGCCAAGGATCAACTCCCGATCCTTCCTTTCCAAAAATCCTTTTGAAATCAAATGGGTGTTTGAGTTTGAGAGGAAAAATGAAAAGAAAAGGGAAATTAAAATGAGAAATGAAATGAATGGATGAGGTTAAATCCTCAAATCTGGCTCAAACGCGAAAAGACCAAATTGCCCTTGAACTTCATTTAAATTTACAAGAATCTGGTGCCAGTTCACACCATTCGCCGCGCCGCGGCCTAATTCGTCGCGCCGCGACGATTGCCTCGAACTGGTGACTTTGTTAACAAGCTTTCTGATCTGGATTTATTTGAAACGCAGCGCCGCGGCTCCCTTTGTCGCGCCGCGACACCCAACGTGGCCTGACACATTTTCTCGCATACAAGACTTTAACACCCAAACATGTATCGAACCCTTCATACGCCTGTCGTACATACACAATACACCTATAAATCATGTACGGGGAAAAACGGGGTGTTACAACTCTCCCCCACTTAGACTCGATCACGTCCTCGTGATCCTTGTCATTTAACCAAACGGACCACACTTCACGGTCCTCAAACATAAGTCCAAACCGACTTTCCTAAGCAATTCTTCCCACTGAATTGCCTTTAACAACTAAATCGTCACCCGCGATTTATCAAATCCACAATCCGAGGACTAAAACCATGCTCATTCCCTAACATCGGGAAAACTCAACCAATCTCGTACAGAGATATCAACCCCTTAGCGTACCCTTACCGAGTACAACGCTAAAAGCAACCAAGTCTCAACCTAATGTCAACAATCCGAAACGATGAAGACCGAACCAACGAATCCTGACGGATAACACCAATCACTAAACATCCCTTGTAGTGCGCAATACGATCAATACGCAACTACCGTAACATCATAATCAAAAGGCTAAAACCGATAGCGCCCAAAACGACTATGAAAACGCCAAATCCAAAGGTGTACAAAATCGACTATCGTCACACCCGTAACAACACGTGAGCGAAACACGGCTATCGCATCACTAATCATACCACATGGTCCTCGCGACCCCACCATCGGCGTATAAAAACACCCGATCGATCACACAACACGGTCCTTACGACCCCACCATTGGTGTATAAAACAACCAACAGATCAACATCACGGTCCTTACGACCCCACCATCGGTGTATAAAACAACCGACAGATCACCCAACACGAAGGCTGGCCGAAAACACACGCGCCTTAGTGAATCCGAACTACACGCGATTCACTACCATGATGAAGTCAGCGAACCCGAATATCATGCTTCACCAATCAATAATCCCATGATGAAGTCAGCGGACCCCGAAGGTCATGCTTCACCAATCTCAACACCGGATGAAGTCAGCGGACTCCGAAAGTCATGCTTCACCGATATAACACCTCGCTCATGATGAAATCAGCGGACCCCGAAGGTCATGCTCCACCAATCGCATACTCCCATGATGAAGTCAGCGGACCCTAAAGGTCATGCTTCATCAATCACCAATACCATGATGAAGTCAGCGGACCCGAAAGTCATGCTTCATCAATCAACGCCCTTTTGGCCTCGAACGACGAGTAGCGTAACATCGCGCTCTGCTACGCCATAGTGAATCCTAACGGATACCACTAACCATTCACATACACGAGCAAGAACCACCTATATCAAACATAGGCACAAAACAATTATTCTCTAGAAGAGAATCCGACACACACCTCCCTTAACCGAAGGATTTCACCTTGCTCGCCAAACACGTCCATTATCTCTCAATCGAGATTTACCACATTACCACCTCGGTGATAATTCAAATCCAAACCATAAGTACAATTTATCCGAAATTGTAATCTACCACAAATCGACCAAAATCAGGTCTCGACAACGTTTTCCGGATCTACCAAAAGCATCATCCGAAATCTCACACTAAAACTTCCTCGTGCGGGAGTGTAACTCCCCCATTTGAAACTACGTCCCATATCCACAACTCGTACAACCGTACAATGTTACCTAAGGTAGACTTTAAAAAGATTGGGCTCACACGACCCGTCACCATATCTTGCTCCAGCCTTGAGCACACAAAGGATTTCAATCAATCCTTAAACACTTCGAGCAAAAAGTGTACCACGATTACACAAACCATACCTTCGCAATCATCCAATTGCTTTAGTTTGTCAAATTACACCTAGTCACTCATGTACCTAAGGATTTCACTTCGGTACCCTAAGTACAATGTAACCGCAACATAATCGGAGTCGAACACCACGCTAGTAGGTATAAAAGAGGCACCTAATGTCGCGTCATAAAGACTCCATTACCAACATACATCGAGATTCAAAACACTCGATCTCAAGGGTTTCAGCCCACCCGTCGAACCTCACGGTTCATCGACTTCAACACAAAAGCGAACACGCGCTTAACAACCGAACACCAACCCATTTCCATGGCTTGGTAGAAACATTTTACAAATATCAAGGAATGCTTGGTTACACCAAGTCTTACGCCCTTCGCCCGTCAATCAAAACGTCGTCATAGGGTACTTCCATTAGGAACGTCACCCATATCAATAACATGCACAACACAATGCATTTAATAAACTCAACTTCAAACGGCACTTAATAAATAATCAAAAGACATATTTATTAAAACGAAACGTACCTTAACGTCTCCTTGCCGGCCCCGTCCTCGCTAACTTGGGACATTCCGACTTACGATGTCCTTCTTCTTGGCAATTGAAGCACACCATGCCATCGCCTTTTGGTACCGAACATTCCCACGACTTGTGACCCCTTATGCCACAATTGTAACATCTAGACGCACTAGAATCCAATATACCCGTCCGTGTACCACCCGTGCTCACACTCGGACCCTTAGTCCTCTTACTCGGAGCACCATGCGAAACAACCCTTCTCTCGCTCGAAGGTTCACCCTTCTTTGATCGTGAATACGACTCGAAACCTCTAGCCACGGCGAATAATTCTGCAAACGATTTCGCGTGACCCCGGCTAATCTTATTCTTCAAGTCATCATTCAAGGTTCGATAGAAATCCTCCATCAATAACCGATCATTCCCTAAATACTCCGGGCAAAAACGAGTCTTCGCCATAAAGGTCGTCTTGAGTGTATTCAAATCCATAGATCCCTGTTGCAAGTTTCGCAACTCATCACGCAATTCCGACAAGTCGGCCGAAGTCCGGAACTCCTCGAAGAATTCCTTCTTAAAATCGTCCCACGATAATGCCATAAACGGCTCACCACCGACAAGATCAATCTTACCATCCAACCAATCCTTCGCCCTACCCCGCAATAAACTAGTAGCGAGTCTTGTCTTTTTCTCGGGAGGGTATTCAATAGTACGAAAACACCCTTCAACATCCGAGATCCAAGTTGTGCTTACTAAAGGATCCAGTTTCCCGTCATACATCGGAGGTTTAGTCCTCATGAAGCTCTTAAGACAATGCTCCATTTCTCCACCATTTCGAAATTCGGAATACTTCCTATCCATTTCTTCTCGAAACGCACTCATTTGCTCCGTAACTCTAGCGTTAAACTCAGCGTCGTTCGTCTCGATCCCATTTCCCGTCGCCATTCTAAGGAATGCAAAGCGGTTAGACCACGAACGTGTAAATCACACGCACAACACTGCCCCATCTTGCTAAACACTTGTCGTACATCACTTGCTAGACACGATTTGCACCCGTAATAAGGTTTGCAAGTCCTTATTACGCATACACGCTGTATCGGCTCGTTAGTACAACAACCGTCTCGCTCGATGATATATGCAAACACAAACAAAACTCTACGCGATATAAACACACGCGAGAATTATTATCACATCACAATAGCATATTAATAATATTCGCATTACTAATATAAACGTTAGTCAACCTATAAACAAGGCACTAGCTAGAACCCATTCCGACCCGTACTCCTACAAGTCCCGCAACAAATTAAGCACACACAAAAGTCTAAGTCTAGGCACCTATCTCAAGTCACCTAAATCCCTTAGACCATGCTCTGATACCACTTGAAACAACCCAACCCGTATTAAAACCGGCCCATAAAAATTTTTCCTTTTAATACGCGTTAAATAATACTTTAGGTCCCGTTACACATATTCCAAAACGTATTTGTTATCAAAGTAAGTTCATCGAACTTAAAACATACATTAATGATTTAAACTCCTTAATACAATGGTTCATTAATTAAATCGTAAACCGGTTATAATCATTATGCCCCGACTAGTTACGTTTACACAAAACCGAGCATGGCGATTTGGGACTACGCTACCCAAATCCTAATCGAGTCCAAAAGCAAGATCTTCTAAAGCAACCTAGCCGAGATCGCTAATTCCCAAGCTTACCCGAGCCGCCAAGCATGCGAACCTATAAAAATATCAACAACGAGAGGGTAAGCTAACGCTTAGTGAGTGAGAATATACTACATACATATATAGGCATAAAATGGACACGCCACAAAATAGCAAATACCGCATACCGGAGCATCCAAACATAAAGGCAAGCTAGTCTAAGCATACCGTAAGATCACTAAGCAATGAGCTAAAGATACATCAACAAAATATAAGTTTGCCAACAACGATGTGAACAATGCCAATAAGCTACACCCGGAGGGTTAGCTACAACACGACAATACAACATTATATGTATACAATATATATGTATATATATGTATATATCTCTCGAATAACATAATTTGCTTACGCTTACAACACAATAACCATGGTTAACCAATCGTACAAGGGAACGATACTCGTAAGAGACCGTCGGAGTTCGTAACATCCATTAGCGTTACTTAAACACCGCGTAATCACTAATCCCCCGGGTGATGTCTTAAACACCGCGACTAATTCACCCCCATGACAATGTAGCGTCTTAAACACCGCGACGAATCCACACGTCAATCAAAATAATGAGTGGTGTCTTGAACACCGCGACAATTCCACTCCCATGACAATGTGGTGTCTTAACCACCGCGACAATACCACATGCCAATCAAACAATGAGTAGTGTCTTAAACACCGCGACACTACTACTCGTTACTTAGAATGTGGTGTCTTGAACACCGCGACAATACCACATTCATACTACACAAATAAATACATTATATACGTACACGCATAATTATTCCACTCACAATATTAACCCTTCGCCATTGGGGTTATATAATCCACATCACATGCCCATGTAATAGAGTACACGCAAGGTGTGCACCTCGTCAAAGATGGTCAACCAAAACGCACAACCGTGCCAATTGGACCTACACACAAGTCCATCAATCCACCTATATGTGAAGCGAGCTCTATAACCGAGAACCACTTCACCCGACCCGCACCCATCCTACACATACATATGCATATAGGATATTAACACTCACCTTAAGCCTTGATGAATGCAACCAAGTAATCCGCAACTCGTCAATGGAAAGTACCTATTCCATTATCACAAATTCAACAACACACTTAGATTGGATTTACAAACCAACCCAATTTGACACTTAGTGCAAATTCGACCCAAATGTAATTCCAAGTACAAACCGCGCCCAAACTAACCAATAATTACTAACACGGGTGAAAATGGTCCTAATATGCCAAGTAAACCCAAACACAAGTGTTAAACACATGTCTCACCCATTTTGACACCAAAACCCTAATTTTGACCCATTAAGTCAAAATCTCACCGTTTACAAGTCTTGACACCAAAACACATTTAACTCGGTTTAATACTTCAACTTAATCCATTTTAAGTTTATAAACCTTAATAAATCAACAATCGGGTCAAAATCATCACCAAACCCTAATTTTGGCTCTAGTCAAAATTAGTCAACTCCAAGAACCCTAAATGTCCCCAAAACCTCAATAATCACTAATACTAGTGATTATACACCATTTACAAGTCTTACAAGCATGAACTTGCACACCAAACCTAAAACCCGACATTAACAACAACAAAAAACCCGAATCTTGGTGTTAACCTTCAATTAACAACTAAATGGGTTTCACCTATGAATCATACAATCAAAAGCCCTAAACTTGAATGATGAACACGAAAATGAATTTCGGAGTTAGAGCTTACCACTAGTATCACCGTGTAGCTAAGAACGAGGAGAACACACTTGTCAACTACGCCAAGGATCAACTCCCGATCCTTCCTTTCCAAAAATCCTTTTGACATCAAATGGGTGTTTGAGTTTGAGAGGAAAAATGAAAAGAAAAGGGAAATTAAAATGAGAAATGAAATGAATGGATGAGGTTAAATCCTCAAATCTGGCTCAAACGCGAAAAGACCAAATTGCCCTTCAACTTCATTTAAATTTACAAGAATCTGGTGCCAGTTCACACCATTCGCCGCGCCGCGGCCTAATTCGTCGCGCCGCGACGATTGCCTCGAACTGGTGACTTTGTTAACAAGCTTTCTGATCTGGATTTATTTGAAACGCCGCGCCGCGGCTCCCTTTGTCGCGCCGCGACACCCAACGTGGCCTGACACATTTTCTCGCATACAAGACTTTAACACCCAAACATGTATCGAACCCTTCATACGCCTGTCGTACATACACAATACACCTATAAATCATGTACGGGGAAAAACGGGGTGTTACAACAAAGTGAAGTATGCTACGCATACCTTCACAGGTTCTACGTTAACATGGTGGAATACCTATCTAGAACAAGTGGGACAAGATGATGCTTACGCACTACCGTGGTCAGCATTCAAGCACTTGATGAACGAGAAGTAACATCCCAGAACCGAGGTCAATAAGCTCAAGACATTACTTAGAGGGTTACGAACCCAAGGATTTGATATTACCACGTACGAAAGACGATTCACAGAATTATGCCTATTGTGTCCGGGAGCGTTCGAAGATGAGGAAGAGGAGATCGACGCGTTTGTGAAAGGATTACCGGAAAGAATCCAAGAAGATATAAGTTCACACGAGCCCGCCTCCATACAACAGGCTTGTAGAATGGCTCACAAACTAGTGAACCAGATTGAAGAAAGAATTAAAGAACAGACTGCTGAAGAGGCCAATGTGAAGTAAGACAAAAGAAAGTGGGAGGAAAACGGTGATAAGAATCACCAATACAACAACAACAGCAATTACAACAATAATCGCAACAACTATCCTAACAATCGCAACATCAATCGCAACTACAACAAACGGCCCAACAACAACAACAACAACAGCAACTACAACAATCATCTTAACAACAATAATAACCGCAACAACAACAACAATCAGAAGCAGCTATGCCAAAGGTGTGAAAAGTATCACTCGGGGTTCTGCACCAAATTTTGCAACAAGTGTAAAAGAAATGGTCATAGTGCGGCGAAGTGTGAGGTCTACGGACCAGGGGTTAACAGAACAAAAGGAACAAATGGTGTCGGAACGAGTAATGGTGGAGCAAGTAGTGTCGGAGGAAGTTATGCCAATGTAGTTTGTTATAAATGTGGAAAACTGGGCCAAATTATTAGAAATTGCCCGAACCAGGAAAACACGAATGGACAAGGCCTCAGAAGAGTTTTCAATATTAATGCGGCAGAGGCACAGAAAGACCCGGAGCTTGTTACGGGTACATTTCTTATTGACAATAAATCTGCTTACGTTTTATTTGATTCGGGTGCGGATAGAAGCTATATGAGTAGAGATTTTTGTGCTAAATTAAGTTGTCCATTGACGCCTTTGGATAGTAAATTTTTACTCGAATTAGCAAATGGTAAATTAATTTCAGCAGATAATATATGTCGGAATCGAGAAATTAAACTGGTTAGCGAAACATTTAAGATTGACTTGATACCAGTAGAGTTAGGGAGTTTTGATGTGATAATCGGTATGGACTGGTTGAAAGAAGTGAAAGCAGAGATCGTTTGTTACAAAAATGCAATTCGCATTATACGAGAAAAAAGAAAACCCTTAATGGTGTACGGAGAAAAGGGCAACACGAAGCTACATCTTATTAGTAATTTGAAGGCACAAAAACTAATAAGAAAAGGTTGCTATGCTGTTCTAGCACACGTTGAGAAAGTACAAACTGAAGAAAAGAGCATCAATGATGTTTCCGTCGCAAAAGAATTTCCCGATGTATTTTCGAAAGAATTACCGGGATTACCCCCACATCGATTCGTTGAATTTCAAATAGATCTTATACCAGGAGCTGCACCAATAGCTCGTGCTCCTTACAGACTCGCACCCAGCGAGATGAAAGAACTGCAAAGCCAATTACAAGAATTTTTAGAGCGTGGTTTCATTCGACCAAGCACATCACTGTGGGGAGCTCCTGTTTTGTTTGTCAAGAAGAAAGATGGTACATTCAGGTTGTGTATCGACTACCGAGAGTTGAACAAACTTACCATCAAGAACCGCTACCCACTACCGAGAATCGACGACTTATTTGATCAACTACAAGGCTCGTTTGTTTATTCAAAGATTGACTTACGTTCCGGGTATCATCAAATGCGGGTGAAAGAAGATGATATTCCAAAGACTGCTTTCAGAACACGTTACGGCCATTACGAGTTTATGGTCATGCCGTTTGGTTTAACTAATGCACCAGCTGTGTTCATGGACCTTATGAACCGAGTGTGTGGACCATACCTTGACAAGTTTGTCATTGTTTTCATTGATGACATACTTATTTACTCAAAGAATGACCAAGAACACGGTGAACATTTGAGAAAGGTGTTAGAAGTATTGAGGAAGGAAGAATTGTACGCTAAATTTTCAAAGTGTGCATTTTGGTTGGAAGAAGTTCAATTCCTCGGTCACATAGTGAACAAAGAAGGTATTAAGGTGGATCCGGCAAAGATAGAAACTGTTGAAAAGTGGGAAACCCCGAAAACTCCGAAACACATACGCCAGTTTTTAGGACTAGCTGGTTACTACAGAAGGTTCATCCAAGACTTTTCCAGAATAGCAAAACTCTTGACTGCATTAACGCATAAAGGGAAGAAATTTGAATGGAAGGATGAACAAGAGAAAGCGTTTCAGTTATTGAAGAAAAAACTAACTACGGCACCTATATTGTCATTGTCTGAAGGGAATGATGATTTTGTGATTTATTGTGACGCATCAAAGCAAGGTCTCGGTGTTAGAAGTGGTTTTGATACTATTTGGGTAATAGTTGATCGTCTCACCAAATCAGCACACTTCCTATCAATAAGAGAAGATGACAAGATGGATAAGTTAGCACGACTGTATTTGAAGGAAGTCGTCTCCAGACATGGAATACCAATCTCTATTATCTCTGATAGGGATGGCAGATTTATTTCAAGATTCTGGCAGACATTACAGCAAGCATTAGGAACTCGTCTAGACATGAGTACTGCCTATCATCCACAAACTAATGGGCAGAGCGAAAGGACGATACAAACGCTTGAAGACATGCTACGAGCATGTGTTATTGATTTCGAAAACAGTTGGGATCGACACCTACCGTTAGCAGAATTTTCCTACAACAACAGTTATCATTCTAGTATTGACATGGCGCCGTTTGAGGCACTTTATGGTAGAAAGTGCAGGTCTCCGATTTGTTGGAATGAAGTGGGGGATAGACATATTACGGGTCCGGAGATAATACAAGAAACTACCGAGAAAATCATCCAAATTCAACAAAGATTGAAAACCGCCCAGAGTCGACAAAAGAGCTACGTGGACAGTAAAAGAAAAGATATAGAGTTTGAAATTGGTGAAATGGTCATGCTTAAGGTTTCACCTTGGAAAGGCGTTGTTCGATTTAGTAAACGGGGGAAACTAAATCCAAGGTACATTGGACCATTCAAGATTATAGATCGTGTCGGACCAGTAGCTTACCAACTGGAGCTACCTCAACAACTCGCGGCTGTACATAACACTTTCCACGTCTCAAATTTGAAGAAATGTTTTGCTAAAGAAGATCTCACTATTCCGTTGGACGAAATCCAAATCAATGAAAAACTTCAATTCATTGAAGAACCCGTCGAAATAATGGATCGTGAGGTTAAGAGACTTAAACAAAACAAGATACCGATTGTTAAGGTTTGATGGAATGCTCGTAGAGGACTCGAGTTCACCTGGGGGCGTGAAGATCAGATGAAGAAGAAATACCCGCATCTATTTCTAGAAGATTCGTCAACACTTTCAACAGCTTAAAATTTTGAGACGAAATTTATTTAACGGGTAGGTACTGTAGTGACCCGAACTTTTTCATGTTTATATATATTAAATGAAATTGATATTTACATGATTAAGTGTTTTCAACATGTTAAGCAATCAAACTTATTAAGACTTGATTAATTGGAATATGTTTCATATAGACAAATGACCACCCAAGTTGACCGGTGATTCACGAACGTTAAAACTTGTAAAAACTATACGATGACATATATATGGTTATATATATAGTTAACATGATTTTATTATAAGTATGTATCTCATTAGGTATTTTAACAATGAGTTATATACATAAAAATGAGACTATTAAATTAAGAAACTCGAAAACGATATATATAACGATTATCGTTATAACGTCTTACTAGGTACATATGAATCATATTAAGATATTGATACACTTGGTTAATTATGTTAAATGATAAGTAAATATATCATTAAGTGTATTAACAATGAACTACATATGTAAAAATAAGACTACTAACTTAATGATTTTGAAACGAGACATATATGTAACGATTATCGTTGTAACGACATTTAATGTATATAGATCATATTAAGAGATATTCGTACATCATAATATCATGATAATATAATAATTTAAAATCTCATTTGATATTATAAACATTGAGTTAACAACTTTTAACAAGATCGTTAACCTAAAGGTTTCAAAACAATATTTACATGTAACGACTAACGATGACTTAACGACTCAGTTAAAATGTATATACATGTAGTGTTTTAATATGTATTCATACACTTATGAAAGACTTCAAGACACTTATCAAAATACTTCTACTTAACAAAAATGCTTACAATTACATCCTCGTTCAGTTTCATCAACAAATCTACTTGTATGCACCCGTATTCGTACTCGTACAATACACAGCTTTTAGATGTATGTACTATTGGTATATACACTCCAATGATCAGCTCTTAGCAGCCCATGTGAGTCACCTAACACATGTGGGAACCATCATTTGGCAACTAGCATGAAATATCTCATAAAATTACAAAAATATGAGTAATCATTCATGACTTATTTACATGAAAACAAAATTACATATCCTTTATATCTAATCCATACACCAACGACCAAAAACACCTACAAACACTTTCATTCTTCAATTTTCTTCATCTAATTTATCTCTCTCAAGTTCTATCTTCAAGTTCTAAGTGTTCTTCATAAATTCCAAAAGTTCTAGTTTCATAAAATCAAGAATACTTCCAAGATTGCAAGTTTACTTCCAAGTTTTCTAAATCCATTCCAAGTAATCATCCAAGATCAAGAAACCTTTGTTACTTAAAGTAGGTTATCTTTCTAATACAAGTTAATAATCATATTCAAACTTTAATTCAATTTCTATAACTATAACAATCTTATTTCGAGTGGAAATCTTACTTGAAATTGTTTTCGTGTCATGATTCTGCTTCAAGAACTTTCAAGCCATCCAAGGATCCTTTGAAGCTAGATCAATTTTTCTCATTTCCAGTAGGTTTATCCAAGGAACTTTAGGTATTAATGATGTTCATAACATCATTCGATTCATACATAAAAAGCTGTCTTATTCAACGTTATAAACTTGTAATCACTAGAACATAGTTTAGTTAATTCTAAACTTGTTCGCAAATAAAGTTAATCCTTCTAACTAGACTTTTAAAATCAACTAAACACATGTTCTATATCTATATGATATGCTAACTTAATGATTTAAAACCCGGAAACACGATAAACACCATAAAATTGGATATACGCCGTCGTAGTAAAACCGGGGGCTGTTTTGGTTGGGATAATTAAAAGCTAAGAAGAACTTTGATTTAAAAGCTATACTTCTGGAAAAATGATTTTTCTTATGAACATGAAACTATATCCAAAAATCATGGTTAAACTCAAAGTGAAAGTATGTTTTTCAAAATGGTCATCAAGATGTCGTTCTTTCGACGGAAATGACTACCTCTTTCAAAAACGACTTGTAACTTGTATTTCCGACTATAAACTTATACTCTTTCTATTTAGATTCATAAAGTTAAGTTCAATACGAAACCGTGGCCACTGGAATCACTCAAAACGGATTAGAAACGAAGAAATGGCGAGTAAAACAAGATTGATAAAAACTACTCATTTTACCTACGTGAAAGTTAGTAATAAATCTATTCCAACCATAACCTAATCAACTTATATTGTATATTATGTAATCTTGAAATACCATAGACACGTATACAATGTTTCGACCTATCATGTCGACCCATCTATATATATATATATATATTGCGGAACAACCATAGACACTCTATATGTGAATGTTGGAGTTAGCTATACAGGGTTGAGGTTGATTCCAAAATATATATAGTTTGAGTTGTGATCAATACTGAGATACGTATACACTGGGTCGTGGATTGATTCAAGATAATATTTATCGATTTATTTCTGTACATCTAACTGTGGACAACTAGTTGTAGGTTACTAACGAGGACAGCTGACTTAATAAACTTAAAACATCAAAATGTATTAAAAGTGTTGTAAATATATTTTGAACATACTTTGATATATATGTATATATTGTTATAGGTTCGTGAATAAACCAGTGGCCAAGTCTTACTTCCCGAAGAAGTAAAAATCTGTGAAAGTGGGTTTCATTAATCCCTTTTTAAATGCTTTTGCAATATATATTTTTGGCACTGAGAATACATGCGCTGTTTTTATAACTGTTTTACGAAATAGACACAAGTAATTGAAACTACATTATATGGTTGAATTATCGAAATCGAATATGCCCCTTTTTATTAAGTCTGGTAATCTAAGAATTAGGGAACAGACACCCTAATTGACGCGAACTCTAAAGATAGATCTATCGGGCCCAACAAGCCCCATCCAAAGTACCGGATGCTTTAGTACTTCGAAATTTATATCATGTCCGATGGAGGATCCCGGAATGATGGGGATATTCTTATATACAAATTGTGAATGTCGGTTACCAGGTGTTCACCATATGAATGATTTTTATCTCTATGTATGGGATGTGTATTGAAATATGAAATCTTGTGGTCTATTGTTACAATTTGATATATATAGGTTAAACCTATAACTCACCAACATTTTTGTTGACGTTTAAAGCATGTTTATTCTCAGGTGAATACTAAGAGCTTCCGCTGTTGCATACTAAAATAAGGACAAGATTTGGAGTCCATGTTTGTATGATATTGTTTAAAAACTGCATTCAAGAAACTGATTTCGATGTAACATATTTGTATTGTAAACCATTATGTAATGGTCGTGTGTAAACAGGATATTTTAGATTATCATTATTTGATAATCTACGTAAAGCTTTTTAAACCTTTATTATGAAATAAAGGTTATGGTTTGTTTTAAAAATGAATGCAGTCTTTGAAAAAAAAAACGTCTCATATAGAGGTCAAAACCTCGCAACGAAATCAATTAATATGGAACGTTTTTAATCAATAAGAAAGGGACATTTCATAAGGGTCCTAACAACATATTAGGACCTTATTATAAAAGAGTTTTAAAAAATGTATAGGAACCCTTACGAAAGGTCCCATGAACATATTAAGACCTTATTATAGGGTCATATAATGTGACATCTAATATGTTAAAACATATAAGTACTTTATTTAAGGGTCCTAAAAAATATATTAGGATCTTTAAAAAGGGTCTTAAAAAATATATTAGGATCTTTAAAAATGGTCCTAATAGCGGAAAAAAGTTTATGAAATCCATGAATAAGGGTTCTATAATATCATTAAGGACCATTAGGAAGGGTCCCATGAACATATTAGGACCTTATTATAGGGTCATATAATGTGACTTCTAATATTTTAATACATATAAAGACTTTATTTAATGGTCCTAAAAAAACATATCGATCTTTAAAAAGGGTGCTAATAGCTGAAAAAATTTTATGAAACACATGAATAAGGGTTCTATAATATCATTAAGGACCCTTAAGAAAGGTCTCATGGACATATTAAGACCTTATTATAGGGTCATATAATGGGACTTCTAATATTTTAAAACATATAAGGACTATATTTAAGGGTACATATATTAGGACCTTTTAAAAGGGTCCTTAAATCTCAAAGTAAAATTATGAAACCGATTTTTAGGGTCACGCAAATCAGCTATAATGGTCATGATAAATATAAAATAATCATGGGCATGATATTAAAATTATAATTAAAACAAACAAATTCTATAAATGAAATTGACATCCAACAATTGATTTTTATTTAATAGCAAACTCAGAATCTCAAATATGTTTCATCAGGAAGTAAACATAGTTACAAAAATCAAATATAAAAGTCTAATAACATTTGGCGATTATAATAAAGAAGTAAAAACATGAATCCTAAGAACGAGCAGATCGATCATTAAGCAATCTTCTTAATTCAGATGAACTACCTACAAAAAAAGAAATTCGTATGTTAGTTTTAAACATTCACGTTAATATAACTTATAATAACAAATTACACTTTAAGAAGGTCATACCTCGATATAATTAATTGACCATGCAATAGGTGCACCTAAAGTGTCATCCAGGCTTTGCATCATCCATTTTGGCTGCAAGTGATAGACAAGATACGGCTAGTAATTGCATCATGCAAGCTTTGTATATCTGTTCATTAAATAACATATACGTACGGAAAGTATAAGGTTGATTAACGGGTGCTAATAGCATAGAAAACAAAACCTCGACTAATTTAATTTGTCTCTTTACAGTAAGATCATCATCATAAAAAATATATATTCCTCAACTAATTGCAAACTTTTAATTAATAATATCAAATTTAAACACAATAACATACCTGAACAAGGTTAGCTTAGACAAGTTTCGATCTCCCTATATTGCTGCATTGCTCTAAACTCACATGGTAGTGTTCATCACGCAAATATAACTTGCAACCAACTATAATCACATGTACCTTCAGCTATATACATTTTTATCTGACGAAATCTTAAAGAATGTCTTGAAATCTGCTTTTCAAATAAAATATATGATACACAATAATTCTTAAGGTGTTGTTATCTATCTTAATCTCAATATATGGATGGATTGAAAACCTTAAGATGGTGAAGTTCAGGAATTCAGAAAGTCTATAGACGGTTTAGTGTATCAGCTTCAACACACTTATAAGTTAACACAACCGCATCTGCTCGCTTTAATTCTTCTTCTAACTTAGCTTTACCTTCCAAGCTAACTATACCACAAACATACACAATCAAATGAACATAACAAAAGCGTAACTTTAACAAATCAATCAAATTATGACAAGTAACGCTCAGTTCGAAAACAATAACCTAGTTATTGCAAAACTACATTAATATCATGGTTTTAAAAAACGGCCAAGGCGTACGCCTTGGGGCGCACCTCGGAACGTTTTTGGAAAATCCCGTTTTGAAACGTACGCCTCGATGGCCTTTAAAAATCGTACGCCTCGCCTCACAAAGGGGAAACACCTCGAGGCGCGTTTCCGTTTTCTTAAACCTTGATTAATATATTGATTATGGATACACACAACCACGCAAACACGCACAACTTTATTGCCAAAGCAAACAAATAAATTGATCAATTAGTCAACAACTATACTTTATTTAAGCAAAGATACAATATCAAACCACATTAATAAACACATACACAACCTAATAACGAAAACAAACATATAATTTGATCAACCTAATACATCAGGCCCTCAATCTAACCTAGATACTGTATCAGACTACACTAACATATACATATACAAAACATAAAACCCAACACATAATCCACTAATTAATGATAATACTCATGTTAAGCCTAAATATAGTAGCAGACTACAACAAGATATATACAATTACATGTGCTTTAGTCACATAACTAAAATAAGATTTAAAAAAAAAAAATGGAACCCATCACAAATTTAATCATAAATCCTACTTTCCATTAAAAAAGATCACAAGAAAGCATAAAAACATCAAAATTCTTAACTAGGAAATGAAAGCCACGCACAAATAATCATAATTTGATACGACTTCAAGATTAATGGTAATAAATTTAAAATATTACCTTCTATGAATCGATATGCATAATCATACGCTTGTGCGCTTTTTTACTACAATCTTCAAACTTGTAAAAGAGAGGGTTTAATGCTCAATGTTGTCGCAGTTGGTATTGTTAGCTGCAATTGTCCAGTTCTTAAGACCAATTGCTCACCTTGTATAGTGTTTCCCTAAAATAAATAGCAATAATATGTTACAGTTAAAACGCGATGTGTCTAGAGATTTTAAGTATAAATAAACACTCAACAATTGATGCTGCATTTTTACGAATTGTAACGATAGGTAATCAATAACCCCGTAAAAAAAGAGAATCCAACAATAAAAACAATTTCATGTACATATCCAAAAATCAAATGAATTTATTTACAATTCACACACAAAAACACACATTATGAGAAACAAAAACGTACAAGGACGTCGAGGTCCGCCGGCAATGTCATCCGATAATCGGTTTAGATCTCTGACGGAAAGGAGGAGAGTGACGTATCAGTATACATTGACTAGAGTGCGATGATAATGGCGACAAACGCCCAAAACTTATACAGGCTTCTAGTAAGTGCAATCTTTTGGCAAAACTAGCTGAAAGCTAAAATCTGTAACGGTTAGCTGAAAACTAGAAGCTGAAATTTTTTAAAAATAATTAGTTGTTTGGCAAAGTAGCTAAAGCTATTAAAAATTGGTAAAATGACATATATGGACATAAGGAAAAATCACTTAATGCTAAATTAATATATAATATTTTATTAAAAAAAAGTACCATAGCAATTTATAAGTTGTTGACAAATATATATGTCATTGAAGGTAAATGATATAATTTGCTAAATGATACTGTAGTATAATATTTCGTAATAAATTGGAGAACAGAAAGGTTGCTGTAGGGGAACAAAATGGGATATTTGCTAAATAATAAATTAGGTATCTACGTCATTTACAATCCAAACGCTAGTTTTTTAACTCAAACGCTTGATACACTAGCGTTTAATTTTAGAGCTTTTTCCCATTTTTAAAAGCTAAAGCTCCTAAAAGCTCCAAAAAGCTTCATGACAAACATAACCTAACTATATAATACAATTTTATATATGAATTGATGTACAAAGAAGCGGCTGCAGCAAGCAATCTTCACAATTTAATTTCTAATCGAATTTCGAATTAGGGATTTTATCGAGTGGAAAGTGTGAATATTTGTTAAAAAAAGAAATTGTGAGAGTATTCAAAATATCAATTTAGAGATGAAACCGACTGTAGCTTTTGGCGGTCTGATACAAATATTTCATCAAAAAAGGCCCGCCCAGAAAATTAGAAATTATTTGAGAGTTTACTGGATAAAAATAGTTAACAAACGAATTACGATAATACTTATAATATTATATATTTATTTATAGATTATATTATAATACTAAAATGATGATATTATTATTTAACTAATCCACCATTAATTTTCACTAAGCCAAAACACGTGTCATAAAAACAGCACATATGCTGATGTCATCATTTATAAAAAACTAGATTTTAGAGCCCGTGCGTTGCACGGCAGCTCTTAATAAGAGAAATCAAAAATGTTAAAATTAATAACAAATTACCGTTTGTTATAATATATAAATATATATATAAATGGATAGTCAATTATTGATACACAAAAGTAATATTATTGTATTACCTAAACTTGTGATATTTTTGCTATAAATAGCCATGAATGCAAGCATTAAACTTGCACCATTTCTCACACTTACAAAGTGTTTCTTTCTTTCTCTCAATTATCATCTTTGTTCTTACACTTCATTATTAGTATTCTTAATCAAGAATCAAATCACTAAAGGTAGTTATAAGCCTATTGAATTATAACATCAAGAATCAAACCACTAAAAGTAGTTATAAGCCTACTGAATTATAACACGTTATCAGCACGATAATCTTAATACTAATTATGGTTGGCTCTGTCACCTAAATGATATATGGTCGGTTATACCACCTGAATAATATATGGTCGACACTGTCGTCTAATTATCATTTATGTTGATAACATTTATATTTCAATTATCTAACATTTATATGGCCGACACTGTCGCCTAATTATCATTTATGTTACTAACATTTATATTTCTATTATCTAACATTTATATGGCCGACAATGTCGCCTAATTATCATTTATGTTTACTAATATTTATATTTATGTTATATAACATTTATTAATGATTGCTTACATATGGTCGACACTGTCACCTACTTATCATTTATGTTATATTAAATTTATGTTTAATGTTTATATACTTATGAATATTATATTAAGTGACTATAATTTATCATGTTGTTTGTTTTAATAGAAAATGTCGAATCTGGAAAAGCTTAAATTTACTCCTTTAGAATCAACCGGAAACAACTACATGTCATGGGTTATAAAAGTAAAAATGCATCTTAAATTAATGGGCATTCTTGAAGCCATAAATGAAAACAACACTTGTTCTGAAAAAGAACAAGCAACGGCATGTTGCTTTATTCATCAACATATTGATGAATGCTTACAAAATAATTATGTGACTGTAGAAGATCCCCATGTTTTATGGGAAGGTCTCAAAAGCAGATTCAATAATCAAAGAGAAATTTTACTTCCAGCTGCTATGGAACAATGGAGAACATTAAGGTTCCAAGACTTTAAGAAAGTAAATGAATATAGCTTAGCTCTGTATAATACATGTTCACAACTTAAATTCTGTGGACATGAAATAAGTGATGCCGACATGATGGAGAAAACTTTCTCCACAATGAATGCTGCAAACATCACAGTGCAAAGAAATTTGAGAATGCTAAAGTTCAACACATATCCTGAACTTAATTCATATCTCTTGGTTGCAGAGCAAAATGATGAGCTATTAATGAAAAATCAGCAATCCCGTCCTACTGGTACACTTGCAATCCCTGAAGCAAATACTGCAAATAATTATAAACAGGGACAAGGACGCGGGCAAGGTCGTGGTTATAATAACCATCGCCATCATCATGCCAAAAGCCATAACTATGGTAGAAACCATCCTTATGGTAATGGAAATGGGCGTGGACGTGGCCGTGGTCGTGGCCGTGGTGGTCAAAGAAATAATAATCCACGAAAATATAAATATCAACCACAAAACAAGCCCACTAAACAAGATGTTGAAGAAAATTCTTCTAAAAATTCTGAAGAATCTTGTTACAGATGTGGTAGAATGGGCCACTGGGCTAATACTTGCCGAACATCTAAACATCTTGTTAAGATGTATCAGGATTCGCTGAAAGGTAAAGAAAAGGAAGTAAATTTTGTGGATAATATTGATCCAACAGTCACTGAGCAACCATCTGATTTATATGAAGATTTCTTGAATTAAATTAATATGTTTCTTTTATAAATAAAACGATTTAACCTTTGTCATCACGTTTTCTCAAATGTTTCAGTTCTATATGTTTTATCAAATGTTCCAGTTCTATGTTTGATGTTTCAATTCTATGTATGTCAAATGTTTTAGTTTTATCTATTTGTGTGTAATAAATATTTTGTGTAACATTTATATACTTACTGTTTGTTTCTTATATATGAAGTTTAATATGAATTCTGCTGGAACACAACATCAATCAAGTAGTGGAGATCTCTGTATAGCAGATAGTGGTACTACACACACTATACTTAAATCTGAAAAATATTTCATTAATTTGAAACCAACGGAAGGAACTATACATACAATATCAGGTGCTGCTAACTTGATAGAAGGGATAGGAAAGGCAAAATTCATATTACCAAACGGTACAACATTTTTAATTAATAATGCCTTATTCTCTCCTAAGTCAAGCAGAAATTTATTGAGTTTTTCTGACATATACCTTAATGGATATGATTATCAGTCAGTAACGGCAGTAAATGAGAAATATTTAAGTATCACTAACAAGAATCACGTGATTGAAAAACTGCCAAGACTTAATTCTGGATTACATTGTACACATATAAATGTACCAGAAGCACATATGATGATTAAAGAAAAGTATATTGATCCTGGTGTATTTAATTTATGGCATAACAGATTGGGCCATCCAGGATCAACAATGATGAAAAGAATTATTGAATGTACACATGGACATCCACTGAAGGATAGAAAAATCCTTCATGATACAATGGTTCCATGTATATCTTGCTCTCTTGGAAAATTGATAACTATACCCTCACCACTTAAGGTTGAGAAAGAATCACCAATGTTTCTTGAAAGAATTCAAGGTGATATTTGTGGACCAATTCATCCACCATGTGGATCATTTAGATATTTCATGGTCCTAATAGACGCATCTAGTAGATGGTCTCATGTTTGTCTGTTATCAAGCCGTAATGTGGCATTTGCAAAATTTCTTGCCCAAATTATTAAATTGAGAGCACATTTTCCTGATTACATCATTAAAAAGGTGAGACTTGATAATGCTGGTGAGTTTACATCTCAAGCATTTAATGACTATTGCATGTCTATAGGAATTGTTGTTGAACATTCTGTTGCTCATGTGCATACACAAAATGGTTTAGCCGAGTCACTGATTAAACGTTTACAGTTAATCGCTAGACCATTAATAATGAGAACAAAACTCCCTGTATCTATATGGGGTCATGCAATTTTACATGCTGCTGCATTGATTCGCATCAGACCAAGTGCAAGTCATAAATATTCCCCCCTACAACTTGCTTTTGGTCAAGAGCCAAATATTTCCCACCTTAGAACATTTGGTTGTGCAGCATATGTTCCAATTGCGCCACCACAACGTACAAAAATGGGTCCTCAAAGGAGGTTGGGAATATATGTTGGATATGAAACATCTTCAATCATAAGGTATATTGAACCTATGACAGGTGATGTTTTTACAGCACGTTTTGCTGATTGTCATTTTAATGAAACATTGTTTTCTAGATTAGGGGGAGAAATAAAAAATAAAGAAAATGATGTTTCATGGTGTGAACCTCAATTAAAGTATCTTGATCCTCGCACAAAAGAATGCGAGATAGAAGTTCAAAAGATAATGCATATACAAGAACTTGCAAATCAATTGCCTGATGCATTCACAGATACAAAAAGGGTGACTAAATCATATATACCAGCAGTTAATACTCCAGCTCGAGTTGAGATTCCAAATCGGAAAACTGATAATGTAGTCACTCAAGAATCTATGCCACGTCTGAAACGTGGGAGACCAGTTGGTTCCAAAGATAAAAATCCTCGAAAAAGAAAATCAGCTGATAATAAGGTAAAAGAAAGTGTTCAAGAAGAACCACAAATCAGTACTCCTACTGCAGAGGAGATTGATGATGTCAATACAGAAATTGCAATCAATTATGCACATTCAAAAATATTATGGAACCGAAATGAAATGAAAAATCTTGATGAGAAATTTTCATTTAATGTTGCATATGACATCATGAATAATGATGATGATCCAGAACCAACATCTATGGTTGAATGTCAAAATAGACATGATTGGGCTCAATGGAAAGAAGCAATACGAGCTGAATTAGAATCACTCAATAAAAGAAAAGTTTTCGGATCCATCATTCTCACTCCTAAATATGTGAAACCTGTAGGATACATATGGATTTTTGTCCGAAAAAGAAATGAGAAAAATGAAGTTACAAGGTATAAAGCTAGACTTGTAGCTCAAGGTTTTTCTCAAAGACCGGGAATTAATTATGAAGAAACTTATTCCCCTGTTATGGATGTAATTACTTTTAGATACTTAATCAGCCTGGCAGTTTCTAAAAATTTAGAAATGCATCTCGTTGTGACTGCTTATCTATATGGATCACTTGATAGTGATATATATATAAAGATACCTGAAGGATTTAAGGTACCAGAAGCATCAAATGCAAAACCTAAAGAAATGTATTCGATTAAATTACAAAGATCTTTATATGGGTTAAAATAATCGGGACGTATGTGGTATAACCGATTAAGTGATTACTTGATAAGCAAAGGGTATACAAATAACCTTACTTGCCCTTGTGTTTTCATTAAGAAAACAACATCCGGATATGTGATCATAGCTGTTTATGTTGATGATCTTAACATCATAGGTACAAATAAAGAGATCTATGAAGCCATTCAACTTCTAAAGAAAGAATTTGAAATGAAAGATCTCGAAAAAACCAAGTATTGCCTTGGTTTACAAATTGAGCATATGCCTAATGGTTTACTTGTACATCAAACAACATATACTGAAAAGATTTTGAAACGTTTCAATATGGACAAGGCAAAACCATTAAGTACTCCTATGGTTGTTAGATCACTCAATGTTGAAACTGATCCATTTCGTCCATGTGAAGATCATGAAGATATTCTTGGACCAGAAGTACCATATCTTAGTGCAATTGGAGCTCTTATGTATCTTACAAATTGTACAAGACCTGACATTTCTTTTGCAGTTAATTTGTTGGCAAGGTTCAGCTCTGCTCCTACCAAAAGACACTGGAATGGGATCAAACACATATTTCGATACCTTCGAGGAACTACTGATTTAGGATTATTTTATTCTAACGAATCAAAACAATATTTGATTGGTTATACTGATGCAGGTTATTTATCTGATCCACATAAAGCTAAATCTCAAACTGGATATGTATTCCTAAATGGAGGTACTGCAATATCATGGCGTTCTCAAAAACAAACACTTGTTGCTACATCATCAAATCATGCCGAAGTGATTGCATTACATGAAGCTACTCGGGAATGTTTTTGGTTGAGATCAATGACACAAATCATTACTGATTCTTGTGGACTAGAACGCGATAAAAGTCCAACAATTATCTATGAAGATAATGCAGCTTGCATAGCACAGATGAAAGAAGGGTATATCAAAAGTGACCGAACCAAACACATACCTTCTAGATTCTTCTCATACACTCAAAATCTCATTAAGGACAACGAGATTGAAATGAGATATGTTCAATCCAGCAAAAACTCTGCTGATCTTTTCACGAAAGCACTTTCAACTGCTATTTTCAGAACACACGTTCATAACATTGGTATGAGACATGTTCAAAAGATGTAACAACTGAAGCGATGTCTACTTGAGGGAGAGTCAACTCCATGCTGCACTCTTTTTCCCTTAGCTAAAGTTTTTTTTCCACTGGGTTTTCTTTAGCAAGGTTTTTAACGAGGCAGTAACTTACAGTTGATCTTCAACAAACAAAATTGCTATCCAAGGGGGAGTGTTATAATATATAAATATATATATAAATGGATAGTCAATTATTGATACACAAAAGTAATATTATTGTATTACCTAAACTTGTGATATTTTTGCTATAAATAGCCATGAATGCAAGCATTAAACTTGCACCATTTCTCACACTTACAAAGTGTTTTTTTCTTTCTCTCCATTATCATCTTTGTTCTTACACTTCATTATTAGTATTCTTAATCAAGAATCAAATCACTAAAGGTAGTTATAAGCCTACTGAATTATAACATCAAGAATCAAACCACTAAAGGTAGTTATAAGCCTACTGAATTATAACACCGTTTGATAAAATCACGAAATTCAAAACCTCCAATACATAGTTTTTCAATAGATAACTACATAACCATAAGTTGTTATTTAGATAACAACATCACCAACAGTAGCACGTTTATAAGTAACTACATAACCAAATGCCTAATAACTCGTTTTAGCGTTATCCAACATTTCATGTCGACTTTGCAACTATAGTTTTCCATATAATGCTCTTCCCTGAAAAGATTAAAACAACCATTAATAATCCTATATCAAAAAGCTTGATCATTCATTTAAAATCATAAATGGTATGAAAGTCAATATTTTAAAAAGTTGACTTTTCACTCAAGAGTCAAGAATCATTCTTTTACTAAATAAAATCATGCTTTTTCCTACACAACAGATTAGAATTCAAGGAGTTTCTTGACTGTCCATTTGGTTAGCAAGTTAAAATTATGATAAGTATGAAAATTTAATCAACAAATTAAAAGGGTAGTAAGAAGTCAACATCCTGCAAAGTTGACTTTTTTGCATAAACATCAGTTTGTCACTGCACTATAGAAGAGATTTAGGATATCTTTTTGACTACCCACTTGGTTCAACTTAAAGAAATTAAGGAAAACATAGTTAGACCTCCCAAGACTCTAATACAAAATTATAGCAATCGGACAAGATTTTACACGTTGACTTTTTACTAATCAAACAAAGAAGTAAAAGTCGTTTCCATGATTAATGATGTACCTTGTCATCAAACCATCGTCCCCGTCTTAACCATGCAGTAACCAATGCAAGTAAAAATCTTGGAGGAGTTAAGTAATTAATCGCTTTTCCACTTTCCTTTTACAACCCTCATTCGTGGAACCAGTGTTCTAGCAACCATCTCGAGTAGTTCACAGATTATGTTAAACATTTGCTTGTTCTGAATCGTCGATCCACTGCTCAAAATAAATTCAAAGTAAATTTTTTACTAAAAGATTTCGCATCAAAACAAAAAATATCATGGAGTGCAAGTTGCTTATATTTTGTACCTCAAGAGCAAATCTATGAGAACCATGCCTGGAGAGGCAGTATGAACTACAACTCTAGAATTTTTGTACTCTTTCAATAACGACGATTGAAGTTGTCTAAGACCACATTTGGTTGACCCATAACTGGAATAGTATAAAAAATTCATACAAAAATAACAGCCATTACAAAAGGTACAAACTTTATATGATAAGTGAAATAACTTACACGGTTGTCAAGGGTGTGCTTGATCCACCAGATCCAGCACCATCCATGTTAAAAATATGACCCACTTTATGCTCGTTACTCATCACATGCATCGCTTCACGAGTGCAAAGTATTGACCCAACCAAATTTGTAGACACAATCTATTCAAGTCATACAAAGGAAAGAAATGTTGTATAAGCAATATGTTTGCAAAACACTTAATGTCCAACAAAAATATACTTGGAAAACGAACCGGGGTTGGGTCAAGAATAAAATGGGTTTGGGTCGAAATGGGCCATGGGTCGAAACGGGTTAGCAATTTAGCATTTTCTCAAATTAATAAAAATTTAAAATTTCACAGCATGTGTAAGTGAATCAAGATATTAAAAATGGGTTACAACATTGGAACTACAACAAAAAGGCTAACATGGGATAATTATTATTTTAATTTATTTACACTACAAAATCATGCTATACAAACTAATCTGATAGGCAAACACATACTTGTTGTATATCTATGTCAGTGAACTCCAACAATGGTTTGAAACCTTTGTTAGTCCCAGCATTGTTTATCTGAAAAACAACAGTATGATTACAAATCAAGAACGTGATGTAGGTTCAAACTTCATTACTCATGAAGCTTTGAAAAAAACTTCGTTAACAACAAAATTTGGCCAAATTTCGAAAATCATCATGATCACAAACATCACATGAAATGCCAACCACTTTTGCCTTTTTTTTGTTTTATCTTAAATGAACTAAAAACACGTATCGTTTAATCAGGGAGCTGCATACAGTAAAAAACTTAAACAACAACAGTTAAAAATCAGACATTTGTAGCAAATCACCTCGTCAGGATCAGAAAAAACCCCGTGAGTATCCATTCTGCAGGTCAATTGAAGTGCCCACAAAGCTCTTTTAAGTCAACAAACACGAAAAGAAACAAACCGTATTCATTGATAATATGGCTCGATTGTTTGAAATGGTAAAATATGATTAATTAGCCTCTACTCTCTTGAAATGAAACAGATGAAATATGTTACTAAAATATTATACTATATGAAATCTAAGAAAACAAATATAAATGAGAAATATGGATAAACTAAGAAAACCTGGCCCAGATTTTTGGGTTCATAATGGATTAAGGCTCTGAAACAATCAGCCACAAAGATGATACCAGGTTCGTAAAGAGACCACTGTGGGACAGAGTCTATTTTCCAACTGTCATTAAAAACTAAAATATGATTTTACCACCAATAATGTTTTAGACAAAATGTTCAAAGTGAGGTACATCTTTTACCCATTTCGACACTTTGTTGCAAAACATGGCCAATGAATTTGGGCATAGAATCTGACAATAAAATGCAGTGTATGTATATATATGAAACGAAGTATTATTTTAAAAAGCAATACATAAATACCTATAATGTTATTTGCAATGTTATATGTCGATGACACGAGATTTATCTTCCTTAGTGAACCTGTATGTGTTTGATTTCAAGGGTGTCATGTATTGCTTTGACTAATATTCGACCTTATTGATTGTCGTCTCTGCAGTCCATCATATTTTTGGTGGGTATTCTCCATGCATACTATGAAAACCTTTATAGATGAATCTGAATTAGTTAACGTCGTATAATGCATCGCGCAGATTATAAAAGGAAGCAAATTAGCTTCAGATATGAAATAATGTTGACACGACATTTCTCTACTAAAAGACATGTATCAATCAGCTTGTGAACACCAAATGTAGTCGTACTGGCGTCTTTATGAAAACGTACCGCTAACAATAATCTATTTAAAGCTTTAAACAACCCAAATAGGTAGACCACAAGTTTAATTTTTTTTTTTTAAAAAATGATCAATTTACGCGGTTTGTTTTAAGCATTATAGACTAAAGAGTTATGGAAGGATTTAACTTTTTTCAAAAGGCCGGATTATTTATATGTTAAAAAACACAAAAAGTAAGCATTGAAAAAAAAAAACTGGAAGAGAACAAAAAATAGCCACTATGGTCATGAAGTAAATACATGAACCCTTATCGCGAAATTGACGATTTTAGGTTTAATATTCCTAATATGAATGAAAGATGATGAGAAGACATGCAAGAAATGTTTAGTAACAAAAATACAACTGAAATAGGTTGGACCACAGGTGTATTAAAAATAATAATTTTATCAAAAACCTTATATTCCTCCAACAGATCCTTCAATCTCTCCGTGGTACTTTGTGCCAGCAATAAGTCAACCTTATGATGCCAGGCTAATCCCCTGAAAATCAAGAATATTAAATATGACCTTTGATGTTTGCAAAACATTATGATGCCAAACTTTACAAAACGAAATTAGTTCAATATGAGATAAAAGTTACAACCTTGCTAGGTTTGTCAATTTGGTACCATAATCTTCTGATCTTGGCATCTTGTTACCAAAGGTCCCACCACCAACTCCAGCACCTATAACTTATGCACTCTCACCAACAATTCTTATCACCTACTCAAAGAAGTGAAGATTGGATATAACGTACGTACGAATTTGGTACATGTAATTAAGCTTGAAGCATAAATGATTTAAATTCATTGATATACAAATCAATAAGATATTGAAACACGTAAATAGTTTAATTCTTCTAGTCTAAATTGTTCCATATTTAATCAAATCGATAAAACAAACCAAATCAAAGAAAACAAAGAAATTTCTTCGAATCAAAGAACCGAATTACTGAGTTACTAAACAAATCAAGAACCACATGAATTCAGCATCTACGTAAACCAATGAGCCCCCAAAAAAATCAAAAGCAATCAGTAGGAACAAACTGAATAAAAAATCTAACCTTAAATCATGTTCAATCGCTTCAACCGGCAGGAAATTGGAACCAAAACAGCAGTTGGTGCTTTCAATAAACAGAAAGATGAACATAAAATCAATGATACATCAATTATCTATCAAAGTACCGACTTATAACGATAATACCTGCAAAATTAATTAGCAACTCATAACGATACTACCTACAAAAATAATGAGAAAATCAAAACAACAATACCTGGACACGCAATGAACGATTGAAAAGAATTGTATGCATAATCAACTCATGATCGATCATGTGAACCCTAATTTCAGATTAAATATAAATAAATAAAAATAGCCATACCTTATGTTCATGATGAACAAATCGTCATACCTGATTCGGTATTCTCTTATGATGCCCTAATTTTTTTAGATCAATTTCAAGTATACAAACAGATTAGAAAATGAATTTAGTGTTACTGATAGTTCACCGATATCATGAGATTAAAGGCGATTATATGAATTAGATATTTTAATATCTCTTAATCGTCTCGTAATCAATTGAGGATATGATGAAGATGAATAGATGATGATGATTTTGAGTTCGTAGGAGAATAAAGATTGGGGATTTATGTAGAGCGTTTTGTGTTTGTCGATTGAAGATGCCAGCATGGATAATAGAGAGATTAATTATTGTTAATTGTGATTAATTTTGGGATTAACACGTCAGCAAAAGTGATTAAGAGGTACTGAAAGTTTGACATGTCAGATATACCTTTACGATTTATAGAATGTAATAGATAGATTATATACGAGATAATAATAATAAACAAATTCGAAATTTAAAAAAAAAATCACAAACTATATTTGCCAAAATTATAGGAAACGAGTTGAGTTAAGGAAGGTATGCGTATCTCTCTTCACTCTTTCAATGTCCGGTAAAAAAACTGCAATCTCCTCTAAAAAAAAAAAAAAAAAAAAAAAGCTGCTTCAATATCATCTGCTTCTACAGGTTCGTATATTTTTTATATTTCTTCCTTTGATTTATGATTTTTTCCTTTGATTGCAACACAACAATTATTTTATTTTGACTGTTACAACAACAACAACAACAGAACCCAATACCATCTAGGTGGTGTATGGGGGAGGTAAGATGTAGACAATCCTTCCCCTATCCGAGAAATAAAGACAAGTCATTTCTCTACCCAGAGAAATAAAGACAAGTCATTTCTATACCCAGAGTAACTCAAAAGTAGAGAACGTCATCCCTCTCTCAACTCGTCGGATAGGGAGATTGATTCCGAGTGGACCTCCGGCAAAAAAAAAAAACACTTTTAGAAAAAAAAAATTGAATTTAAAAATAAAATAAAATAGAATAAAATAAAAATAAAATAAAATAAAAGTAAAATAGAGATGCCATGAAAATGGTAAATTCAAATTTTCATGGGTTTTGACTCCTGCCTGAAATTTACTTTAGGCTCTAGGGGTCAGTCAAGTCGCCAATAAGTCGACGCTTGCTATTGACACAATAGCTAGAGCCGTATTCCGGCCAATGATTAAAAAATAATAATAAATAAAAAAAATGGACAGCTGCACAAAAGTAAACGATAAGCATATTAGTTAGGAATCGATATTACTGTTGTTGTAACTTAATACAATGTTTCAATCTTCTCTACAATCAATTCTGCTTCATGTCTAACAAAAATAATGCCTTTCAGTTACACCTTTATATTAGTTAGGAATCGATATGGAAGGTGTTACGTTTAATCGATTTATATTTATTAAAGATTTGGATTTTCATAAACGGGTATATAAATACAGAAACAAGATACTTCCATCTGTAAGGGCCATGACCTTCAGTTTTATCTTATTGTGCTTTAGTTCTAAGTTGAAACAAAAGTACTGAAGTTGAGTAGCATATAATTGTTGACAAAGTAAACAAAATAAATATAAGAAAGTAAAATATGCAATGTGTAATCTCATTAATGAAAGTGATTAGTGAATATCTAATATCTATTAATCATGTAAGGTGTTTGGATGTGTGAATTGAATGAACAGTGACGAAAAATTTCGACCGGGTTCATCCAACTGATCTCGACATAACAAGAACCTTGGTGAATAGTTTGTTCAATTATGTTAACGGGATGGTCAAAAATTATCGAGGTAAATTATCCATGTTACATGATGATACGTCTATGGTACTAATTATGCTTCAATCTTTTCAGTTATTTATTTTATTTAGTTTTTGCATTTGATAAATTTTGCCGGGGTGCTACAATTATTAGATCCAAGGTTATAAAACAATAATTATACCATGGTTATTTGAAAGTGTTCACTTATACATTTTATGCTAATATAAGTTCAATAAGTTGAGTGTTAGTGTTTTGTTTTGCCCCATATTATGAGCTTAGAGTTTCTGCTTCTATCAATATGTTTTTTTCCTTTCATATTTAGTTTCGATATGCTTCAGATTGGTGGATTATGTTTCGGTAAATCCCTTACCAGAATTCAAATTCAGTTTTCATGTTTGTTACATAATATATATGGTATTGTCGTTTGTATCTAACTTTGAAATTAACTAATCTCACAATCAACCATGAGGCTATTTGTACTTTCTACAAATTGAATTATTAATCTGAGTAATGGTAGTTTTTGTGAAGCAACGGAATCGGGATGATGAAGCAGTTGAATCGATTAAGGACCGTAGTAGAAGATGCTCTGATCAGTCTCGAGAATCTCTTGATGACGTTCTTTTTGGATCTCAAATAGTTACCTACAAGTTACTTTCGCTCTTAGCGATGATGCTGTGATCAAGTTACTTTGGCTCTTTGCGATAATGCTTTTATCAAATAGTTTCCTACAGTTTTTTGATTAAAGGTTAGTAGAATTTAACTTGAAGGTTTGGTAAATGGTAAGCAAGTTAACTACTAACATATATATAAGTTTCTATACAACTGTTGAAGCTAAATGAGTGACTGCAAAAGTGTTTTTTCCAACTTTAAGGGGAAGCATTCCACAAGCTTGTGTTACTGAGTACATGGTGAACGATCACCTGAATTCAAGCAACGGTAACTTTGAAGGCTCTGCAAAAGGCATGCTAAAGGTTAGGAAATGTTGGTTTCAGAATTGTGGATTTTTTCTTATGTATACTTTATCTCTATGCATGGGAGTCCCATCATAATACAATTTACATTGATCGGTTTAGGGACCCAATCACAATTTATATATAGTCTTCATTTACATTGATTGGTTGTCTTTTGGGATAGTTCAAGATGGGTTCAGAATATGTTTGTAATTAAATGCGCATTAGTCTTTTAAGATGGAAATGCTAAAGTTGAAGCATTAGTCTCTTTTAAGATGCAAATGTTAAAGTTGAAATGGTTATATATGTATGAGAACATGCAAGGTCATATCTGTAGTAACACATTTTCTCTTTAGTATAAATTTTCTCTGCATTATTTTCATTCTGTATGAAATTATATGACAAGATGAACTAATATAATATTCTATTAAAATATCATAGACCCATCTTGAACTGCCCATTATGATATGTTTTTTAATATACCATATATGAATTGTTGTAAGTATCAGTCATATTTTAATAACACGATCTTTAGTTAGATTTTTTAAATTGTAAATATGGTTGGTTGTGTTGTATTTGTTCCAATTTTTTATTTTTTTTAGCATTTCCTTCATATGACTGGTTGGCCAAAACATACTGTCAAGAAAGTTTAGTGCCTTAATTTGGGATGTTTTGCAAGATATATTACAAAACAATAACAAGATTCATTCCTTCTGTTCTTTTTCTCTTTACACATGGTTTAGTTAAGAGTTTCTAAGCTTATGACAAGTATAATAATAGTTCTATACAAGTGCTTCTATTGACGCTGTTTGAGCGTCCATAATTAGCCAGTTGCTTATAACTTTTTGATGATTTATGAAATTATTTGTAGGTTTTGTCAGCTGGAGTCAATTGTAAATGATCTATATTGGTGCTGTTAAATGGATAGCATATTAGTTGTAATTATTTTGAAGTTAGCTTGGAGTGAGGGGTTTGACTTTGGAATGAGTTCGATTTGGAAGAAACATGCCAAGCAATACACATGTATTGTAAGTGAATTTTGAGACAAGAAATGTTATGGAATTCCATTTGTATGATATTGTGTAGTATTGTGCAAAATATTAGAGAGTTGTTTGTTGGTAATGTAGATACTTCATCAATAAGGAGTCATGGTAGTATAATGAGATAGGTTGTGATATGATACACGTTTTACTTGTGTGGTTTGTAAAAATTTCAACATGTTTTACACTATATTTATAGTTTCTATTAAAATCTTATAATAATAATGTTATTATTAGACTAATTCTTTTGTTAAAAAAATCAAAAAACAAAAGAAAAAAATCTAAGCATGGTGAGTGATGTTATTAATCTAAATAATAATCTTATTAATTATTTATTATTATTAAATATTATTAATAATTATTTTTATTATTAAAATTAAATCTATAGTTTCTATTATATCTTATTAATAATTTTAAATTATTTTAATTAATTATTTTGAATTGAATACGAAAAGGTATAAAACTAGGCAGAAGAAAACAAATTCTAAATTTATATTTAATTTTACACTTTTAAAATAAAATGACAACCAATATTATATTGGATGTGGATTGTTTAATATGCATTTTAGGTGTTTGATAAAATGTTCAGCTGACGAGATAAGTCAGACTCTGTGGCTCCACGAGTCATTAAACTAAATAACTTTAGCATTTACGTTCACTTAATACCTAAAGCATATCATTAAACTGTTTCGTTTAAACAAACTCGTGGTTTCACGGGTCATTTCACTAGTTATATATTACATATATATATATATATATATATATATATATATATATATATATATATATATATATATATATATATATATATATATATATATATATAATATATATATAATTATTATCGCATAAGTTGGTAATGTGCATTTAGTTAATAATATAATTATTATCATACAAGTCTTATACAGTAATTTTTAAAACTATAGTTATATAATTATAATTTTTATATAAATATATAAATATTATATAGTTTTATATAGTAATTATTATCATTGTAATTATTACTATTACTATTACTATTATTATTATTATTATTATTATTATTATTATTATTATATTATTATTACTATAATTATATAACTATAGTTTTAATAATAATAATAATAATATTATTATTATTATTTCGCGCCGGGAGCTCCGTTTTGAATGCGAGTTAAAAAAAAGTCATTCCTTTTGTGGATCTATTTTGTAGAAAAGAATTTTTTTCGACATCTAAGATTGAAGGGTTGTTCCTTTTGTGAAAGTTGCTTCTTTTAGCGTTAAAGTTAGTTGATCTATTTTGTAAAAAAGAATGTTTTTCGACATCTTTTGGTAGCATTGAAGGGTTGTTCCTTTTAAGAAAGTTGTTTCTTTTATCGTTGGAGACAAAAAAAAGGTAGCACAGTAGTGGCCTATGTGGGTCCTACTGTTTGAGCGCAGTGTACAAGTCGATAAAGCGTGGTGGGTGTTATTATTCAGTATTTTTGGTGTTAGTGATGGGATAAATAATAATTTAGAATATAGGTATAAAGTGGGGGGTTCGATTTGTATTTTAATGTAAGTTAGGGGGTTAGAATATAAGTATAAAGTGGGGGGTTCGATTTGTATTTTAATGGAATTAGGGAGTTAGGTTTGTAGAAAATGAAAAATTGAATAGTACTATTCATAACATATAAGACAAATTTTGTCTATTAGTTATATTGGTAATTATTATTAAAACTATAGTTATATATATATATATATATATATATATATATATATATATCAACTCAACTCATGTTCATCTTAGATCTATTACACTCACTGAATATGTACATTTAATCCAATTACCAAATTTTGTAAATAACTGTTGTGACGACCCGGGAATTTCCGACCAAATTTAAACTTTATCTTTATATATTCCGACATGATAAGCAAAGTATGTAATATTGAAATCTTATAAAATTTAAACTGTGTTCATGCATACATTTGACCTTTGAATTATTTATATGGATTTAGTGAACCCTTGACTATTCCCGACGATTCACGAACACTTGTTGTAAATAAATAAGTGTATATATATATATATATATATATATATATATATATATATATATATATATATATATATATAAGGATAAATGTAAGTATTGGAAATAATAAAATATTATTGAATCATTGGAATTAGGTATGTAAAATAAAATACAAAATAAATAAGTATAATGAAATTGTATATATATATATATATATGATTGTTATTAATAATTATTATATTGTAATATTTATAAAATATATAAAGGATAAATAATCGAATATGTTATTATATAAAATATGTAACACATAAAATATAAGATTAAGATATTAAAAGTAAGTACAAGTTAAAAACATAATTATTATATGTTAGTATTACTTTCATCAAAATAAATACTAATATTAATACTAAAATCTATTATGAATATTATATGTATAAATAAAATTCAATACATATGATTTGATATACTAATACTTCCATTATTATTCTTAACATTAATATTAAAAATCACTACTTGTTAAATTATTATTTTCAATATATATTATATAAATACGAAAGTTAATACCTGTAAGGTGTTATAATTACTAATATCATTATTACTCTAATTAGTAGTAAAAATTATAATTTTAGTTATTATTACGATTAGTATTATTACCTTAGTTATTATTATCATTATTATTAATTCTATTATTATTCATGTTATATTGATTAGTAATATCCCTATCCTTATTTTTACAATTAACAGTATTTTTTTTTTCTAATAATAAATAATATTATCATTTATATATTTATATTTACTAAATAATAATAATAACTAAGTATATTGTATATAAACATAAAATCAAATAACAGAATTAAATTTGGTTTAACTTACCTATCAAACTATATATGAATTTTGTATATATCTCTAGTTTGTTACATGTTACTATCAAATAAGAATGCAAAACAAAAACCAGTACATAAACTTTCCTGCTTTATTCCTTTTATTCTTCTGATTGAAAATAAATGGTACTTCGTGTCTAGCAATTTGTTAAACGTCAATTTCACATATCTCTGAGGATCCAATTAACTGTAAATTATACACTCTTTCACATTATATAAATTATCACTGCATTAGAAAAATTAAAAACAGAAAACAAACACAGCTCCCTTCGCCTCTGTTCGTGAACCTTTATAACCAAAACTCAAAAACGAACAAAACTCAAAAACAAACAAAACTCAAAAACGAATCATTCTTCAAAATCTATAAATGCAGAAGTATTAGGATTGAAGTGTTTAAACTATCTGCAAGGTTTGAGTTTCCAATTTTCTATATCGAGTTCGAATTTTCAAGTCAAACTTAATTTCAAAAAAAAAGTCAAAGGATATGTTCATCTTGAAATTCGATTTCTGTTGAATGACTCTGGTTAAATTAATAATTTCAAAAGTTTTCAGGGATGATTTGAAACGAAACTCGTGTTGTAACTTTCGATTAAAACGTTCACAATTTCATTATCAATTTTTTTTTTTGTGTTGAGCTGTGTGACGAACAGCAGCAAGATTTTTTTTTTTTTTTTTTTTTTTTTTACACTCACTTGGAACGTCCATGTTTTAAATTCAAGTTTTAAATCGAGAACCCAATTTAATTGTTAAGTTTGATTTGATCCTGGGTTGAATGAAAAGCGAAGAAGAAGAAGAAGAAATTATATAGTTATTTAACAGACGGGTTATATAAAACAAGGATTCAGTCTAGAATAGAAAAGTTGAAATGGTGTGATGGTTAAGTGTTGATCCGATGAACGAGGGGGTCATGGGTTCGAGTCTGAATGGGGGCATTTCTTTTTGTCAAATTAATTGAGGTAGTAAATCCTTTTATTATTATTATTATTATTATTATTATTATTATTATTATTATTATTATTATTATTATTATTATTATTATTATTATTATTATTATTATTATTATTATTATTATTATTATTATCTTTATTAGCATTATTATTATTAATAATGTTATTATTATTATCATTAAAGGTTATGAATATTATGATTATTATCATTAGGTATTAGAATTAGAATTATTATTAGTATTATTATTATTACGTATTACGAACAATAGTTATTAGTATCAATATTATTATTATTATTATTATTATTATTATTATTATTATTATTATTATTATTATTATTATTATTATTATTATTATTATTACTAACATAAGTATTAGTTACCCATTATTATTATTATTATTATTATTATTATCATAACCCTAGTTACAATGATGATTATTATTAATATTACTATTATTATTATCGTGAATATTATGTTAACCGATATACTATATAATTATTAAAACTATTAATCTAACTATTAATAGCTGCAGAAGTATCATTTTTATAATTAAAATTACTATCGATATTATCATTATTATTATTAGTATTATTGTTATTATTATTATCATTAAGTTAACAAACAAAAGATATTTATAAAATAAATAAATATATACATAAATACATATTTAATACAAAACTTAATTATACAAATGTGGTTATTTACTTAATATATATAAAAAATGATACATATAGGCTTCTAACAAGAATTATATCACTGATAATATTAAATACATATATATTTGTTCGATTACAATTATGTATATTAATAAATATACAAATGATATAGGTTCGTGAATCCGAGGCCAACCCTATACTTGTGCAATGGCGTTATATGTATTTTTACTACAAAATACAATAGGTGAGTTTCATTTGCTCCCTTTTTAACTGCTTTTGCAATATATATTTTTGGGCTGAGAATACATGCGCTGCTTTTATGTTTTACGCCATGGACACAAGTACTTAAAATATATTCTACGTTGAGTTGTACCACCTTGCATATCTTCTCAAATAGCTTGGTAACTAATATTTACATGTTGTAAGAACATGTAAGCGCGAATCCTATTGATAGATCTATCGGGTTTGACAACCCCAACCTGGCTAGTCGCTCTAGTATCGTAAACGGTTGCATAGCACTTCTTTTTTACTACACTTGGTACAGTGTAGGGAGATTTCATAATAAAGGGAATATGCTACATTTATGGTTAAGTATGGTTACCGAAGCACTCAACAACTTATAGAATACTTTTATACACTTGCGAGTGTACATATATTTATAAACGGAAATCTTGTGGTCTATTAATATATTGAAATGATTGTTATGATAAACCTATTACCTCACCAACCTTTTGGTTGACACTTTTAAGCATGTTTATTCTCAGGTATGAAAGAAATCTTCCGCTGTGCATTTGCTCATTTTAAAGATATTACTTGGAGTCATTCTGAAATGTTCTTTTCTTATTGATTAAAAATGTTCCATATTAATTGATTTCGTTGCGAGGTTTTGACCTCTATATGAGACGTTTTTCAAAGACTGCATTCATTTTTAAAACAAACCATAACCTTTATTTCATAAATAAAGGTTTAAAAAGCTTTACGTAGATTATCAAATAATGATAATCTAAAATATCCTGTTTACACACGACCATTACATAATGGTTTATAATACAAATATGTTACATCGAAATCAGTTCTTGAATGCAGTTTTTACACAATATCATACAAACATGGACTCCAAATCTTGTCCTTATTTTAGTATGCAACAGCGGAAGCTCTTAGTATTCACCTGAGAATAAACATGCTTTAAACGTCAACAAAAATGTTGGTGAGTTATAGGTTTAACCTATATATATCAAATCGTAACAATAGACCACAAGATTTCATATTTCAATACACATCCCATACATAGAGATAAAAATCATTCATATGGTGAACACCTGGTAACCGACATTAACAAGATGCATATATAAGAATATCCCCATCATTCCGGGATCCTCCTTCGAACATGATATAAATTTCGAAGTACTAAAGCATCCGGTACTTTGGATGGGGTTTGTTAGGCCCAATAGATCTATCTTTAGGATTCGCGTCAATTAGGGTGTATGTTCCCTAATTCTTAGATTACCAGACTTAATAAAAAGGGGCATATTCGATTGCGATAATTCAACCATAAAATGTAGTTTCACGTACTTGTATCTATTTTGTAAATCATTTATAAAACCTGCATGTATTCTCATCCCAAAAATATTAGATTTTAAAAGTGGGATTATAACTCACTTTCACAGATTTTTACTTCGTCGGGAAGTAAGACTTGGCCACTGGTCGATTCACGAACCTATAACAAATATGTACATATATATCAAAGTATGTTCAAAATATATTTACAACACTTTTAATACATTTTGATGTTTTAAGTTCATTAAGTCAGCTGTCCTAGTTAGTAACCTACAACTAGTTGTCCACAGTTAGATGTACAGAAATAAATCAATATATATTATCTTAAATCAATCCACGACCCAGTGTATACATATCTCAGTATTGATCACAACTCAAACTATATATATTTTGGAATCAACCTCAACCCTGTATAGCTAACTCCAACATTCACATATAGAGTGTCTATGGTTGTTCCGAAATATATATAGATGTGTCGACATGATAGGTTAAAACATTGTATACGTGTCTATGGTATCTCAATATTACATAATATACAATACAAGTTGATTAAGTTATGGTTGGAATAGATTTGTTACCAATTTTCACGTAGCTAAAATGAGAAAAATTATCCAATCTTGTTTTACCCATAACTTCTTCATTTTAAATCCGTTTTGAGTGAATCAAATTGCTATGGTTTCATATTGAACTCTATTTTATGAATCTAAACAGAAAAAGTATAGGTTTATAGTCAGAAAAATAAGTTACAAGTCGTTTTTGTAAAGGTAGTCATTTCAGTCGAAAGAACGGACGTCTAGATGACCATTTTAGAAAACATACTTCCACTTTGAGTTTAACCATGATTTTTGGATATAGTTTCATGTTCATAATAAAAATCATTTTCCCAGAATAACAACTTTTAAATCAAAGTTTATCATAGTTTTTAATTAACTAACCAAAAACAGCCCGCGGTGTTACTACGACGGCGTAAATCCGGTTTTACGGTGTTTTTCGTGTTTCCAGGTTTTAAATCATTAAGTTAGCATATCATATAGATATAGAACATGTGTTTAGTTGATTTTAAAAGTCAAGTTATAAGGATTAACTTTTATTTGCGAACAAGTTTAGAATTAACTAAACTATGTTCTAGTGATTACAAGTTTAAACCTTCGAATAAGATAGCTTTATATGTACGAATCGAATGATGTTATGAACATCATTACTACCTAAAGTTTTCTGGATAAAGATAGTGGAAATGAGAAAAATGGATCTAGCTTCAAAGGATCCTTGGATGGCTTGAAAGTTCTTGAAGCAGAATCATGACACGAAAACAGTTCAAGTAAGATTTTCACTCGAAATAAGATTGTTATAGTTATAGAAATTGAATCAAAGTTTGAATATGAGTATTACCTTGTATTAGAAAGATATCTTACTGTAAATAATAAAGATTTCTTGAGTTTGGATGATCACTCTACAAGATTGGAAGTAAGCTAGCAAACTTGGAAGTATTCTTGATTTTATGAAACTAGAACTTATAGAATTTATGAAGAACACTTAGAACTTGAAGATAGAACTTGAGAGAGATCAATTAGATGAAGAAAATTGAAGAATGAAAGTGTTTTTAGGTTTTTTTGGTCGTTGGTGTATGGATTAGATATAAAGGATATGTAATTTTGTTTTCATGTAAATAAGTCATGAATGATTACTCATATTTTTGTAATTTTATGAGATATTTCATGCTAGTTGCCAAATGATGGTTCCCACATGTGTTAGGTGACTCATATGGGCTGCTAAGAGCTGATAATTGGAGTGTATATACCAATAGTACATACATCTAAAAGCTGTGTATTGTACGAGTACGAATACGGGTGCATACGAGTATAATTGTTGATGAAACTGAACGATGATGTAATTGTAAGCATTTTTGTTAAGTAGAAGTATTTTGATAAGTGTCTTGAAGTCTTTCAAAAGTGTATGAATACATATTAAAACACTACATGTATATACATTTTAAATGAGTCGTTAAGTCATCGTTAGTCGTTACATGTAAGTGTTGTTTTGAAACCTTTAGGTTAACGATCTTGTTAAATGCTGTTAACCCAATGTTTATAATATCAAATGAGATTTTAAATTATTATATTATCATGATATTATTATGTATGAATATCTCTTAATATGATATATATACATTAAATGTCGTTACAACGATAATCGTTACATATATGTCTCGTTTCAAAATCATTAAGTTAGTAGTCTTGTTTTTACATATGTAGTTCATTGTTAATATACTTAATGATATGTTTACTTATCATAATATCATGTTAACTATATATGTATCCATATATATGTCATCATATAGTTTTTATAAGTTTTAACGTTCGTGAATCACCGGTCAACTTGGGTGGTCAATTGTCTATATGAAACCTATTTCAATTAATCAAGTCTTAACAAGTTTGACTGCTTAACATGTTGGAAACACTTAATCATATAAATAACAATTTCATTTAATATATATATATAAACATGGAAAAGTTCGGGTCACTACAGTACCTACCAGTTAAATAAATTTCGTTCCGAAATTTTAAGCAGTTGGAGATGTTGACGTATCTTCTGGAAATAGATGCGGGTATTTCTTCTTAATCTGATCTTCACGCTCCCAGGTGAACTCGGGTCCTCTACGATCATTCCATCGAATCTTAACAATCGGTATCTTGTTTTGTTTAAGTCTCTTAACCTCACGATCCATTATTTCGACGGGTTCTTCAATGAATTGAAGTTTTTCATTGATTTGGATTTCGTCCAACGAAATAGTGAGATCTTCTTTAGCAAAACATTTCTTCAAATTCGAGACGTGGAAAGTGTTATGTACATTCGCAAGTTGTTGAGGTAACTCAAGTCGGTAAGCTACTGTCCGACACGATCAATAATCTTGAATGGTCCAATATACCTTGGATTTAATTTCCCCCGTTTACCAAATCGAACAACACCTTTCCAAGGTGCAACCTTAAGCATGACCATTTCTACAATTTCAAATTCTATGTCTTTTATTTTAATGTCGGTGTAGCTCTTTTGTCGACTTTGGGCGGTTTTCAACCGTTGTTGAATTTGGATGATCTTCTCGGTAGTTTCTTGTATTATCTCCGGACCCGTAATCTGTCTATCCCCCACTTCACTCCAACAAATCGGAGACCTGCACTTTCTACCATAAAGTGCTTCAAACGGCGCCATCTCAATGCTTGAATGATAGCTGTTGTTGTAGGAAAATTCTACTAACGGTAGATGTCGATCCCAACTGTTTCCGAAATCAATAACACATGCTCGTAGCATGTCTTCAAGCGTTTGTATCGTCCTTTCGCTCTGCCCATCAGTTTGTGGATGATAGGCAGTACTCATGTCTAGACGAGTTCCTAATGCTTGCTGTAATGTCTGCCAGAATCATGAAATAAATCTGCCATCCCTATCAGAGATAATAGAGATTGGTATTTCATGTCTGGAGACGACTTCCTTCAAATACAATCGTGCTAACTTCTCCATCTTGTCATCTTCTCTTATTGGCAGGAAGTGTGCTGATTTGGTGAGACGATCAACTATTACCCAAATAGTATCAAAACCACTTGCAGTCCTTGGCAATTTAGTGATGAAATCCATGGTAATGTTTTCCCATTTCCATTCCGGGATTTCGGGTTGTTGAAGTAGACCTAATAGTTTCTGATGCTCAGCTTTGACCTTAGAACACGTCAAACATTCTCCTACGTATTTAGCAACATCTGCTTTCATACCCGGCCACAAAAAATGTTTCTTGAGATCCTTGTACATCTTCCCCGTTCCAGGATGTATTGAGTAACTGGTTTTATGAGCTTCTCTAAGTACCATTTCTCTCATATCTCCAAATTTTGGTACCCAAATCCTTTCAGCCCTATACCGGGTTCCGTCTTCCCGAATATTAAGATGCTTCTCCGATCCTTTGGGTATTTCATCCTTTAAATTTCCCTCTTTTAAAACTCCTTGTTGCGCCTCCTTTATTTGAGTAGTAAGGTTATTATGAATCATTATATTCATAGATTTTACTCGAATGGGTTCTCTGTCCTTCCTACTCAAGGCATCGGCTACCACATTTGCCTTCCCCGGGTGGTAACGAATCTCAAAGTCGTAATCATTCAATAATTCAATCCACCTACGCTGCCTCATATTCAGTTGTTTCTGATTAAATATGTGTTGAAGACTTTTGTGGTCGGTATATATAATACTTTTGACCCCATATAAGTAGTGCCTCCAAGTCTTTAATGCAAAAACAACCGCGCCTAATTCCAAATCATGCGTCGTATAATTTTGTTCGTGAATCTTCAATTGTCTAGACGCATAAGCAATCACCTTCGTTCGTTGCATTAATACACAACCGAGACCTTGCTTTGATGCATCACAATAAATCACAAAATCATCATTCCCTTCAGGCAATGACAATATAGGTGCCGTAGTTAGCTTTTTCTTCAATAACTGAAACGCTTTCTCTTGTTCATCATTCCATTCAAATTTCTTCCATTTATGCGTTAATACAGTCAAGGGTTTTGCTATTCTGGAAAAGTCTTGGATGAACCTTCTGTAGTAACCAGCTAGTCCTAAAAACTGGCGTATGTGTTTCGGAGTTTTCGGGGTTTCTCACTTTTCAACAGTTTCTATCTTTGCCGGATCCACCTTAATACCTTCTTTGTTCACTATGTGACCGAGGAATTGAACTTCTTCCAACCAAAATGCACACTTTGAAAACTTAGCGTACAATTCTTCCTTCCTCAATACTTCTAACACCTTTCTCAAATGTTCACCGTGTTCTTGGTCATTCTTTGAGTAAATAAGTATGTCATCAATGAAAACAATGACAAACTTGTCAAGGTATGGTCCACACACTCGGTTCATAAGATCCATGAACACAGCTGGTGCATTAGTTAAACCAAACGGCATGACCATAAACTCGTAATGACCGTAACGTGTTCTGAAAGCAGTCTTTGGAATATCATCTTCTTTCACCCGCATTTGATGATACCCGGAACGTAAGTCAATCTTTGAATAAACAGACGAGCCTTGTAGTTGATCAAATAAGTCATCGATTCTCGGTAGTGGGTAGCGGTTCTTGATGGTAAGTTTGTTCAACTCTCGGTAGTCGATACACAACCTAAATGTACCATCTTTCTTCTTGACAAACAAAACAGGAGCTCCCCACGGTGATGTGCTTGGTCGAATGAAACCACGCTCTAAAAGTTCTTGTAATTGGCTTTGCAGTTCTTTCATCTCGCTGGGTGCGAGTCTGTAAGGAGCACGAGCTATTGGTGCAGCTCCTGGTACAAGATCTATTTGAAATTCAACGGATCGATGTGGGGGTAATCCCGGTAATTCTTTCGGAAATACATCGGGAAATTCTTTTGCAATGGGAACATCATTGATGCTCTTTTCTTCAGTTTGTACTTTCTCGACGTGTGCTAGAACAGCATAGCAACCTTTTCTTATTAGTTTTTGTGCCTTCAAATTACTAATAAGATGTAGCTTCGTGTTGCCCTTTTCTCCGTACACCATTAAGGGTTTTTCTTTTTCTCGTATAATGCGAATTGCATTTTTGTAACAAACGATCTCTGCTTTCACTTCTTTCAACCAGTCCATACCGATTATCACATCAAAACTCCCTAACTCTACTGGTATCAAGTCAATCTTAAATGTTTCGCTAACCAGTTTAATTTCTCGATTCCGACATATATTATCTGCTGAAATTAATTTACCATTTGCTAATTCGAGTAAAAATTTACTATCCAAAGGCGTCAATGGACAACTTAATTTAGCACAAAAATCTCTACTCATATAGCTTCTATCCGCACCCGAATCAAATAAAACGTAGGCAGATTTATTGTCAATAAGAAACGTACCCGTAACAAGCTCCGGGTCTTCCCGTGCCTCTGCCGCATTAATATTGAAAACTCTTCCGCGGCCTTGTCCATTCGTGTTCTCCTGGTTCGGGCAATTTCTAATAATGTGGCCCGGTTTTCCACATTTATAACAAACTACATTGGCATAACTTGTTCCGACACTACTTGCTCCGCCATTACTCGTTCCGACACCATTTGTTCCTTTCGTTCTGTTAACCCCTGGTCCGTAGACCTCACACTTCACCGCGCTATGACCATTTCTTTTACACTTGTTGCAAAATTTGGTGCAGAACCCCGAGTGATACTTTTCACACCTTTGGCATAGCTGCTTCTGATTGTTGTTGTTGTTGTTGTTGTTGCGGTTGTTATTGTTGTTGGGATGATTGTTGTAGTTGCTGTTGTTGTTGTTGTTGTTGTTGTTGTTGTTGTTGTTGCTGTTGTTGTTGTTGTTGGGCCGTTTGTTGTCGTTGCGATTGATGTTGCGATTGTTGGGATAGTTGTTGCGATTATTGTTGTAATTGTTGTTGTTGTTGTATTGGTGATTCTTATCACCGTTTTCCTCCCACTTTCTTTTGACTTGCTTCACATTGGCCTCTTCAGTCGTCTGTTCTTTAATTCTTTCCTCAATCTGGTTCACTAGTTTGTGAGCCATTCTACATGCCTGTTGTATGGAGGCGGACTCGTGTGAACTTATATCTTCTTGGATTCTTTCCGGTAATCCTTTCACAAACGCGTCGATCTTCTCTTCCTCATCTTCGAACGCTCCCGGACACAATAGGCACAATTTTGTGAATCGTCTTTCGTACGTGGTAATATCAAATCCTTGGGTTCGTAACCCTCTAAGTTCTGTCTTGAGCTTATTGACCTCGGTTCTGGGACGGTACTTCTCATTCATCAAGTGCTTGAATGCTGACCACGGTAGTGCGTAAGCATCATCTTGTCCCACTTACTTTAGATAGGTATTCTACCATGTTAACGCAGAACCTGTGAAGGTATGCGTAGCGTACTTCACTTTGTCCTCTTCAGTACACTTACTTATGGCAAACACCGATTCGACCTTCTCCGTCCACCGTTTCAATCCGATCGGTCCTTCGGTTCCATGAAATTCCAAAGGTTTACAGGCAGTGAATTCTTTGTAGGTGCATCCTACACGATTTCCTGTACTGCTAGATCCAAGGTTATTGTTGGTATGTAGCGCAGCCTGTACTGCGGCTATGTTTGAAGCTAGAAAAGTACGGAATTCCTCTTCATTCATATTCACGGTGTGTCGAGTAGTCGGTGCCATTTCCTTCAAAATAGTCAAATGGAACAAGTTAATCATACAGAATATTAAGAGTAGTTAATAGTATTTCGTAGCATAATATGAACTCATTTATAAAAACTTTTTCTTCATATTAGCGTTTTATAAGTTTAAATTCGGGTAGTACCTACCCGTTAAGTTCATACTTAGTAGCTAATATACCATTCAACTATTACAATTCTATATGAAAAACTGATTATTATAATATTTCGCGTTCAAACTTTTATACAATATTTTACAAACTTACAATACCGCTTATTTTACATAAAGCATGAAATATAGCACACAATAACTTTGATACAAGATAGTTGTGAAGATAATTCTAGCTAGTACACAAGTCGTTCAGCACAGGCAATAAAGACACGTAATTCATACGTCCAGAAACAAGTCATGCATTCTGGTTTTACTAGGACTACTTCCCATCCTTGGTCTTGTGGAACATAACCGTTATGGCCGTTGATAAGACAGCGTGTTGTAACGTCGTCAAAGGGACGAGGGTTACGTAATGACCAACAGTCTCGTAATAACCTAAAAACCTCATTTCTTACCCCAATTACCGACTCCGTCACTTGTGGGAACGTTTTATTTAATAGTTGTAGCCCGATGTTCTTGTTCTCACTTTGGTGAGAAGCGAACATTACTAACCCGTAAGCATAACATGCTTCTTTATGTTTCATGTTAGCTGCTTTTTCTAAATCACGAAGTCCTATATTCGGATATATTGAGTCAAAATAATTTCTTAACCCGTTGCGTAAAATAGCACTTGGGTTCCCCGCAATATATGCGTCAAAGTAAACACATCGTAACTTATAGGTTTCCCAATGTGATATCCCCCATCTTTCAAACGAAAGTCTCTTATAAACCAAGGCATTCTTGGAACGTTCTTCGAATGTCTTACAAACTGATTTCGCCGTAAATAGTTGTGCCGAAGAATTCTGACCGACTCTAGACAAGATTTCATCAATCATGTCTTCGGGTAGGTCTCTTAAAATATTGGGTTGTCTATCCATTTTGTGTTTTTATACTGTAAAATAGACAAGAGTTAGATTCATAAAATAAAAAAAAATACTTATTAATACAAGCAATTTTTACATATATCATAAAGCATAAGCACACTATATTATATATATTACACCACACGAATACAACTATCTTATTCCGACTTGCTCGTTTCTTCTTCTTCGGTTTTGGTTTGTTTTGCCAAGTTTCTAAGGATATATGATGTTCCCCTAATACGAGCTGTCGTTTTCCACAACGGTTTAGAAAAACCTGGTGGTTTAGAGGTTCCCGGGTCATTGTTACAACTTAAGGGCTTCGGGGGTTGACGATACATATAAAGTTCATCGGGGTTGGAATTAGATTTCTCTATTTTTATGCCCTTTCCCTTATTATTTTCTTTTGCCTTTTTAAATTCAGTTGGGGTAATTTCTATAACATCATCGGAATTCTCGTCGGAATCCGATTCATCGGAGAATTGGTAATCCTCCCAATATTTTGCTTCCTTGACGGAAACACCATTGACCATAATTAACCTTGGTCGGTTGGTTGAGGATTTTCTTTTACTTAACCGTTTTATTATTTCCCCCCACCGGTTCTATTTCCTCCTCCGGTTCCTCCTCTTCCGGTTCTGATTCTTCTTCCGGTTCCGATTCTTCTTCCGGTTCTTCTTCGGGAACTTGTGAATCAGTCCAATATATATTCGACTCTTCGTTATTATTAGGTGAGTCAATGGGATTTGTGCTAGAGGTAGACATCTATCACACAATATCAAACATGTTAAGAGATTAATATATCACATAATATATACATGTTAATAATATATAGTTTCCAACAAAAATGTTAAGCAATCATTTTTAAAGAAAACACGGTCGAAGTCCAGACTCACTAATGCATCCTAACAAACTCGATAAGACACACTAATGCAAATTTTCTGGTTCTCTAAGACCAACGCTCGGATACCAACTGAAATGTCCCGTTCTTATTGATTAAAAACGTTCCATATTAATTGATTTCTTTGCGAGGTTTTGACCACTATATGAGACATTTTTCAAAGACTGCATTCATTTTTAAAACAAACCATAACCTTTATTTCATAAATAAAGGTTTAAAAAGCTTTACGTAGATTATCAAATAATGATAATCTAAAATATCCTGTTTACACACGACCATTACATAATGGTTTATAATACAAATATGTTACATCGAAATCAGTTCTTGAATGCAGTTTTTACACAATATCATACAAACATGGTGTGACGATCGCTCCAAATCCATATGGACGAACACGTCATTAATTGATTTCATTGCGAGGTATTTGACCTCTATATGATACGTTTTGTAAACATTGCATTCTTTTAAAAAGGCGCACCATAAATGAATATTTAAATCAAAGGTTTTCGACATATGATGATTTTTACATATAGACAATCACCATAAATAATAGTTTACAACAGTATTTCCGTTGACAATGCAGTCAAAATAAGATACATGGTAATGATTTGGTGAATGCAACGTTTCCTTGAAAATATGTCATGTAAGACTCCATGCACATAGCTTGTCTAACATCTAAGCAAACAGCGGAAGACTTCTAGGGAACCTGAGAATAAACATGCTTCAAGTATCAACACAAAGGTTGGTGAGTTCATAGTTTTAATATTACACATAATCCGTATATCAATGTGGATTACAAAAGTTCAGTTATTTTATTCAAAACGTTTATCAATATGTTTTAACATAAAAGGTGGACCACAAGATTTCAGTTGTTTCATCCGAAACGTTTATCAATTGGTTCTACAAAGTTGAGCACCCTGGTAACCAAGCCTTAACGTTTATAATAAGTACCCCTCGTTTAACATGCAACCAACATGTACAATACACGCAATCCAACGTGTACTAACTTCAAATAGCATACGTCTGTTTTATAGTTCAGGCTAGAGTTTCTTTCTATACCTGGAACAGACGGGGATGTCAAGCCCTATGGATCCATATACTACTACTCGCGCCCATCAGTTCTTATAACTGGCAGTTACTAGTTACCAAAGCTAAGGGATTTTCGGTTCAAACTCGGTGTAGAATTTAGTATGTACTTGTATCCATTGCGTTTAAAATAAAGTGCATGTATTCTCAGCCCAAAAATATAGATTGCAAAAGCAATTAAAAAGGGAGCATATGAAACTCACGCATATAAATATTGTATATCGGTTAATAAAACATTTGCATGTATTCTCAGCCCAAAAAAATGTAGAGAGTAAAAGGGATCTTATGAAACTCACTGTTTAATATTGATATACAATATTGTAGGAAAGCATGTAGACGCATCGGAGATAATAAACACGAGGTTTGATTCACAAAAATACCCCCGAACATTACCCATAACCTCCTTGGCAATAACCCATATTTTCCTTAGCTCTAGCTCGCTCGGAAACTCGTTTTGAAAATTACTTGGACAGCACTCCGTCGTAATATTTTATGTACATTATTATTTTTGTATCGCAAAAATAATAATACTAATAATAAGATTAATAATAATCTTAATAATAATCTTAATAATAATAATAATAATAATAATAATAATAATAATAATAATAATAATAATAATAATAATAATAATAATAAATATTATACGGAGTAATATATATTTGTGTATGTGTGTTTGATTTTTCATTTGAGCAAAACACCTGAATTTATAGTACTTGGCCTGGAATTCCCCTTCATGCGATCGCATGATTTTGTAGAAGGATTCCCATGCGATCGCATGGGCTCCTTTTCCAGCTCACAAAACTTTTGTATTTTTGTTTGTCGACATAATAAATAAATATATAATATATATAATTTAAATAATTAATTATATATTATATTAAATTCACATGCATAGTTGATTTGTAATTTTAGTTCCGATAAGTCGTACGTCATCACTCGACTTATGTCCCGGTTCTGGTTTTTCGAACGTATTTTCGTACGTTTAGAAAACTTGCATTTTACGTTTCGTGACACGTACCTTTGTCAAAATATAGACTTAAACTATCCATAAACTATGTCACTCAAAGTGTATCTTATACGTTTGAGTGTTTTGGTCATTTACTTCTATAAATCATCGTTTCACTATTTGTTAAAATACATTTTTAAAATAGTGTTTTACTGTAGCAGTTCACTGTAGCAAAGTCAATTTTACTGTAGCAAATAGTGATTTTTGAAAACACTGTAGCATTTTAGGTACTGTAGCAATTTGAAAATACATTAGCAAATTAGAGTTTTACTGGTTCATCTTAAACGTTTTAGTTAACTTATCTAAATATCAATTGAATTAATAATCGAATGTTATTATCGTTTACTAAATAACTTGAAATTATATATATGTATATATCTACATATAATTGTTCGCGAATCATTGAAAACAACCGAAGGGTATTTAAATATATAAAAGTAGTTCAAAAATTTTGAGATTCAGTTTTACAGACTTTGCTTATCGTGTCAGAAATGTTAATCATACAAAGATTAAGTTTAAATTTGGTCAGAAATTTCCGGGTCATCACACATGGACTCCAAATCTTGTCCTTATTTTAGTATGCAACAGCGGAAGCTCTTAGTATTCACCTGAGAATAAACATGCTTTAAACGTCAACAAAAATGTTGGTGAGTTATAGGTTTAACCTATATATATCAAATCGTAACAATAGACCACAAGATTTCATATTTCAATACACATCCCATACATAGAGATAAAAATCATTCATATGGTGAACACCTGGTAACCGACATTAACAAGATGCATATATAAGAATATCCCCATCATTCCGGGATCCTCCTTCGGACATGATATAAATTTCGAAGTACTAAAGCATCCGGTAATTTGGATGGGGTTTGTTAGGCCCAATAGATCTATCTTTAGGATTCGCGTCAATTAGGGTGTCTGTTCCCTAATTCTTAGATTACCAGACTTAATAAAAAGGGGCATATTCGATTTCGATAATTCAACCATAGAATGTAGTTTCACGTACTTGTATCTATTTTGTAAATCATTTATAAAACCTGCATGTATTCTCATCCCAAAAATATTAGATTTTAAAAGTGGGACTATAACTCACTTTCACAGATTTTTACTTCGTCGGAAAGTAAGACTTGGCCACTGGTTGATTCACGAACCTATAACAAATATGTACATATATATCAAAGTATGTTCAAAATATATTTACAACATTTTAATACATTTTGATGTTTTAAGTTCATTAAGTCAGCTGTGCTCGTTAGTGATAAGGCTAAAAAGGAACATATATTTTATAGCATTATTCCCCAAGAAAGACAAGATTTTAGTTGGTATTGTTCGATTTACAAGCAATATTCGTTTAAATATTAAAAAGTGAAGACAAAAGGCAGATTCGACAAATTGAAGACAAAAAGGTCCAAAGAGCTAAAAAGTACAAGATACAACTAAAAAGGTTCAAAATATTGATGAGGAACGTCTCAAAATGACAAGAGTACAAGTTACAAGACGCAAAGTACACGATATAAAATAATACGCGAAGACGTCCGAAAATCCGAAACCGGGACCTGAGCCAAGAAGAAACGCCCGACGCAACGGACCAAAAATATCTAGTCTACTATGCACAAGAATATAATATAATATATATATAATTATATATAATTATATATTATATTATATATTATTATTATATTACGTCGGCAAGAAGAAAACAAACCAATTTGGCTGGATCCAGGGTGGCCATGCGACTCGCATGGCCAGAGGCACAAAATCCATGCGAGTCGCATGGAGTGAAAATGCTGGTCAGGTCCTATATAAAGCCAGTTTTCTGCCGAGTTTTAAACACAGAAAATATCTCTCTCTCTCATATATACGATATATATATATATATATAATTTATATTTTAATTTTAATTTTAATTTTAATTCTAATAATAAGGGTATGTTAGCGAATGTTGTAAGGGTATAAGTCGAAATTCTGTCCGTGTAACGCTACGCTATTTTTAATCATTGTAAGTTATGTTCAACCTTTTTATATTAATGTCTCGTAGCTAAGTTATTATTATGCTTATTTAAAACGAAGTAATCATGATGTTGGGCTAATTACTAAAATTGGGTAATTGGGCTTTGTACCATAATTGGGGTTTGGACAAAAGAACGACACTTGTGGAAATTAGACTATGGGCTATTAATGGGCTTTATATTTGTTTAACTAAATGAAAGTTTGTTAATGTTAATATAAAGATTTACAATTGGACGTCCCTATAATTTACCATATACACTCGATCGGACACGATGGGCGGGGTATTTATATGTACGAATAATCGTTCATTTAACCGGACACGGGAATGGATTAATCGCCACTAGAATAATTAAAACAGGGGTGAAATTACATTCAAGGGTAATTGGTGTAATTGTTAACAAAGTAGTAAAACCTTGGTTTACACGCAGTCGATAACCTGGTGTATTCATTAAACAAAGTATTAAAACCTTGTTACAATTCGAATCCCCAATTAGTTGGAATATTTAACTTCGGGTATAATAATAATTTGACAAGGACACTTGCACTTTATATTTATGACTGATGGACTGTTATGGACAAAAACCAGACGGACATATTAAATAATCCAGGACAAAGGACAATTAACCCATGGGCATAAAACTAAAATCAACACGTCGAACATCATGATTACGGAAGTTTAAATAAGCATAATTCTTTTATTTCATATTTAATTTCCTTTATTTTATATTTAATTGCACTTCTAATTATCGCACTTTTATTTATTGTTATTTAATCGCACTTTTAATTATCGTACTTTTTAATTATCGCAATTTTATTTTATCGCATTTTTATTATTCGCAATTTCATTATCGTTATTTACTTTACGCTTTAATTTAAGTCTTGTATTTATTTTATATTTTACATTAGGTTTTAACTGCGACTAAAGTTTTAAAATCGACAAACCGGTCATTAAACGGTAAAAACCCCCCTTTATAATAATAATATTACTTATATATATATATTTGTATTTTTATAAAAGTAAACTAATATAGCGTTGAGCTTTGTTTAAAGATTTCCCTGTGGAACGAACCGGACTTACTAAAAACTACACTACTGTACGATTAGGTACACTGCCTATAAGTGTTGTAGCAAGGTTTAAGTATATCCATTCTATAAATAAATAAATATCTTGTGTAAAATTGTATCGTATTTAATAGTGTTTTCTGCTAAAATTAATAACTATTTTATATACACCTCGCATAACATCAAGTATTTTTGACGCCGCTGCCGGGGATTCGCCGAAGCGAAACGCCATATTTTTAATTTTTAAGTTATAATTAGTTGTTGTAAAATTTATATTTTTGTTTAAAAATTAAAAATATATAAAAAAAAAAACATATTTTAAAGTGTATTTTAAGTTTTTCTTTATTATTTACAAAATATTAAAGTATTTGTATTTTATTTAGTATTTTATTAAGTTTTTATTTAAATTATATATTTATATCTTATATTATATATAAAACAGAAATTAAAAATAAATATTAAATAATTACGTGACCTGTCATTTGAACCAGTCCAATTGAACCAGTTCAGGGTGTCCATGCGACTCGCATGACCCACCCCCTTATTCCATGCGACTCGCATGAGGGGTCTGACAAGACCACAAACTTACCCTAAAAACGCATTTATTACGCGTATTAATTTATTATTATTAATTAAACCCTAATCTTATTATTATTATTATAATTAAGTTTTTAGTTTATTTTATTTATATTACTTTTAAACTAGTTTTATTTATTATAAACTTAATACTTTTATTATAAAATATAAAAATAATATTTTTATAAAAATTATACTTTTTACAACTTTTTGTATATTTTTATATTTTGTCCCTTTTTAATCGTTGTAGCATAACTTTTGTATTTTTAACTCATATTTAATTTTAAACTTAGTTTTTGCTATAGTCATTTTTACTCCTAGATTTTTAGGATTGCCGTAAACTCTCTTAAGTGCTTATTCCTTAGATTAAGTATTAGGTGCTTTAGAATTTTGCGACGCCTTTTTAAGTTTTAGTTTTTTTTTAAGTTATTTCCATTTGGGATTTAGTTTTTCCTGTAAGCTTTAATATTTTTAGACACCTTTTACTATGTATCAATTATCATTCCAATTAGTAATTTCAATTTGCGATTATAATTTTAAGTTAGTTGTAGTAATAAGGTTAGGTTAGTCAAGTATTTTTAAGTTTTTATAAGTTTCTTTTATTTTTCCGTCACCTTTTATTTTTCAACCATTTTTTTTTCTTTTTCGACCTTTTGCGACGAACTCTTTTTCTCTCTTATTTCTCGCCATTCTAGTTTTTAGGACTTAGAATTTTTTCTACTTCTTATCTAAATTTCTTAAAATTACGAAAATTTATTTTAAGTGGTTAAATTGATAGACATCAAAATTTTCTGGTTCGTAGTAATAGTTGGATTTGTACGTGGACCGGGTTATTGGAGCCAAACAGTCCTCAATTATATTGAGACCAAACGAATCCTGCCCCTCTGCTGCATCTTTTGGCTATTCGAAACGTGGGCAAAATCAGAAAAGTCTATTAATTGGATAACTTATTATAATTTTTCTTTCCTTTTTAAAAACTAATAGGATATTCAGTGAATGCACCGAGCAAGACGTTCGCCGCCGGTCATACGTTCACCACCTGTAACTCGATCAAGACATCGTTTAACGAATATCGCCGCCGTTGATTTTTCTTTAGAATCGTCATCAAGTCGACCAAATCCTCAAACTCAAATTTCCGATAATCCAGTTTTTGAAACAAACCTCACAATTGAGAATCCAGAAAATATTCAGGAACGGTTCATAGATCCTGAACCACTAAACTTTCCTCCGGAACCACCAATCATTCAAACAGAGATTGTTGAGGAACGAACCATTAAATCAGAATCATCTAGTGATACCGATTCAACAAATTCAATTATGGAGAATCTGGAACCTTTAAGTATGGAAGACCGAATGAGAGCTAAACGCACTGGCCAAGGTCACGCAATTACTCATCCAGACATTAATGCGCCAGATTATGAAATCAAAGGACAAATTCTACACATGGTGACTAATCAATGCCAATTTAGTGGTGCGCCGAAGGAAGATCCAAATGAACATCTACGTACCTTTAATAGGATCTGCACACTATTTAAAATCCGAGAAGTGGAGGATGAACAGATATATCTCATGTTATTTCCCTGGACTTTAAAGGGAGAAGCCAAAGATTGGTTGGAATCGTTACCTGAAGGGGCGATTGATACATGGGATGTTTTAGTTGACAAATTTCTTAAACAATTTTTTCCTGCATCTAAAGCCGTAAGACTTCAAGCAGAAATTGTTACGTTCACACAGAAGCCAAATGAAACTCTATATGAGGCGTGGACAAGATATGGAAAGTTATTAAGAGGATGTCCGCAACATGGTTTAGACACCTGTCAAATAGTACAAATATTCTACCAAGGATGCGACATCACTACAAGAAAAGACATAGATATAGCAGCTGGTGGTTCTATTATGAAGAAAACCGAAACTGATGCTTACAAAATTATTGATAATACTGCTTCCCACTCACATGAGTGGCACCAAGAAAAAGATATCATTAGATCATCTAAAGCAGCTAGAGCCGATTCTAGCCATGACTTAGATTCCATTTCCGCAAAGATAGATGCTGTGGAGAGACGAATGGAAAAGATGACTAAGGATATTCACTCAATACGAATTAGTTGTGAGCAGTGTGGAGGACCACATTTGACAAAAGATTGTCTCAGTATTGAATTAACAATGGAACAAAGAGAGAATATTTCATACATAAACCAAAGGCCTGGAAATAATTATCAGAATAATTATCAACCGCCAAGACCGATTTACAATCAAAACCAGAATTATAACCGAAATATTCCATACAACAACCAACAAGGTCCTAGCAATCAACAAGTATCCAATAATACTTACAACCAGCAAAGACCGAATTTTCAAAACAAACCACCACAACAAACCGATGATAAAAAGCCGAATTTAGAAGATATGATGACGAAGCTAGTTGAAACTCAAACGCAGTTTTTCACATCTCAGAAACAAACCAATGAACAAAATGCTCAAGCATTTAGAAATCAACAAGCTTCTATTCAAAATCTGGAACAAGAAGTGAGTAACCTAGCAAGGTTAATAGGTGAAAGAAAACCGGGAAGTTTACCAAGCGATACAAATGCTAACCCCCGGAATGAAACAGCTAAAGCTATTACCACAAGAAGTGGTACAACACTTAAACCACCGGAAATACCTGTAACTTCTGATGAAACCATTCCTACTCCACAAGAACCACAATCCGAGCAAGAAAAGGAAAAAGAACCGGTAGTTGAAAAGGTTAATGAAGATAACACAGTTAAGGATAAACCTTATGTTAAACTATACCAACCACCACTTCCTTACCCGAGTAAAATGAAGAAAGAAAAACTTGAAGCCGAGCAATCCAAATTCTTGGATATGTTTAAACAGATAAATGTAAATCTTCCTTTCATTGATGTGATTTCAGGAATGCCAAGATATGCTAAATTCTTGAAAGATCTAATCTCAAATAGAAAGAAAATGGAAGAACTCTCGGCTGTTACTATGAATGCTAATTGTTCAGCAGTGCTGTTGAATAAGATACCAGAAAAACTATCTGATCCAGGAAGTTTCACAATTCCATGTTTTCTGGGTAGTCTTAGTTCAATAGAAGCATTGGCAGACTTAGGTGCTAGTATAAATCTAATGCCGTATTCACTATACACTAAACTAGACCTTGGAGAATTGAAACCAACCAGAATAAGCATACAACTAGCCGATAGATCAATAAAATATCCTAGAGGGATAATGGAGAACATGCTAGTTAAAGTTGGTACTTTAGTATTTCCAGTAGATTTTGTTGTTTTGGACATGGAAGAAGATTCTCAAGTTCCTCTCATATTAGGAAGACCATTCTTAAACACGGCTAAAGCAATGATAGACGTGTTCGGTAAGAAACTGACCCTAAGTATAGAGGATGAGAGTGTTACCTTTTCAGTGGATAGAGCAATGCAACAACCACAATCTGCAGATGATACATGTTATTATATTCAAACTATAGATGCACATGCAGAATTATTAGAAGAATTTCCAGAATTACAAGGAACAGGAGAATGTTCTTTAGGAGAAGGTAATGAACCAATTGATGAAGCTGAAATGTTAGCTACACTTATAGCTAATGGATATGAACCAACAACAGAAGAAATTCAAATGCTAAAAGAAGAAGACAGATATCGATATAAATCATCGATAGAAGAACCTCCGAAATTAGAGTTAAAGCCACTTCCAAACCATTTGGAATACGCTTATTTACATGGTGAATCTGAATTACCTGTAATAATATCGTCTTCTCTTACTGAAAATGAGAAATCACAACTCATTTCTGTGTTGAAAGCTCATAAACCAGCCATTGCATGGAAGATTCATGATATTAAAGGAATAAGTCCTTCGTATTGCACACATAAAATCCTTATGGAAGAAGGTCATAAAACGTATGTGCAACGTCAACGAAGACTAAATCCTAATATGCAAGATGTAGTTAAGAAAGAGATTATTAAACTGCTAGATGCAGGTTTGATATATCCAATTTCCGATAGTCCATGGGTAAGCCCATTTCAATGTGTACCGAAGAAGGGTGGCATGACTGTCATTACAAATGAGAAAAATGAGCTTATTCCTACTAGGACTGTAACAGGATGGCGTGTATGTATTGATTATAGAAAATTAAATGACGCCACCAGAAAAGATCACTTTCCCTTACCTTTCATAGATCAAATGTTGGAAAGATTAGCAGGAAATAGTTACTATTGTTTTCTAGATGGATTTTCCGGATATTTTCAAATTCCAATAGCACCCGAAGATCAAGAGAAAACCACATTCACGTGCCCTTATGGTACTTTTGCTTACAAACGCATGCCATTTGGACTTTGCAACGCCCCTGCAACCTTTCAAAGGTGCATGATGGCAATTTTTCACGACATGATAGAAGAATGCATGGAAGTTTTCATGGATGACTTTTCAGTCTTCGGTGATACATTTAAATCATGTCTAGTTAATCTGGAACGAATGCTAATTAGATGCGAAAAATCAAATCTAGTACTTAATTGGGAGAAATGCCATTTCATGGTTAAAGAAGGCATCGTTCTTGGACATAAAATTTCAAAAGAAGGAATTGAAATGGATAGAGCTAAAGTAGATGTAATTTCTAAACTTCCACATCCCACCAATGTTAGAGGAGTTAGGAGTTTTCTAGGGCATGCCGGTTTTTACCGACGTTTCATAAAAGATTTTTCTAAAATTGCCACTCCTATGAATAAACTCCTAGAAAAGGATGCGCCATTCATCTTTTCAGATGAGTGTATCAAATCTTTTAATATTCTTAAAGAAAAACTCACTAATGCGCCAATCATGATAACACCAAATTGGAATCTACCATTTGAACTAATGTGCGATGCAAGTGATTTTGCAATGGGAGCCGTTTTAGGACAAAGGATTGAAAAACAATTTCAACCTATATATTATGCTAGTAAGACATTACAAGGAGCACAAACGAACTATACAACTACTGAAAAAGAACTCCTTGCTATTGTCTTTGCTTTTGACAAATTTCGATCATATCTCGTTCTAGCAAAAACGGTGGTCTATACCGACCATTCTGCTCTTAGATACCTATTTTCAAAACAAGATGCTAAACCAAGATTAATCCGTTGGATCTTACTCTTACAAGAGTTTGATATTGAAATCCGAGATAAAAGAGGAGCAGAAAATCTCGCCGCTGATCATCTTTCTCGTCTTGAAAATCCCGAATTAGAAGTTCTGAATGAATCAGCCATACAAGACAACTTTCCTGATGAATATCTATTGAAGATAGATTATAAAGAAATTCCATGGTTTGCAGACTATGCAAACTACTTAGTTTGTGGATTCCTTGAAAAAGGATTATCGTACCAAAGACGAAAGAAATTCTTCAGTGATATAAAACACTATTTCTGGGAAGATCCACATCTGTTTAAAAGTTGTCCCGATGGAATAATACGCCGATGTGTATTTGGAGAAGAAGCTAGTAAAATTTTAAACCATTGTCACACAGGACCAACAGGAGGGCATTATGGGCCTCAACTAACAGCAAGAAAAGTTTATGAAGCTGGATTCTATTGGCCTACAATTTACAAAGACGCACACCTTCTTTGCAAATCCTGTGATGCATGTCAAAGGGCCGGAAAAATAAGTCAACGTGATGAAATGCCACAAAATGTCATCCAAGTATGTGAAGTATTTGACATTTGGGGTATTGACTTTATGGGTCCATTTCCAAAATCTCATAATAATCTATATATACTAGTAGCCATTGACTATGTATCTAAATGGGCGGAAGCACAAGCTCTCCCAACTAACGATGCACGAGTTGTAGTCAACTTTTTAAAACGTCTTTTTGCAAGGTTTGGAACACCGAAAGCTTTAATAAGTGATCGGGGTACTCATTTCTGTAATAATCAACTTGAGAAAGTTCTTAAAAGATATGGAGTAACTCATAAAATCTCCACCGCATATCATCCACAAATAAGTGGACAAGTTGAAAATATCAACCGAGCTTTAAAACGTATTCTAGAGAAAACCGTAGGATCAAATCCAAAGGAATGGTCCATTAAATTGGAGGATGCACTCTGGGCTTTTAGAACAGCCTACAAAACTCCAATTGGAACCACACCTTTTAGACTTGTTTATGGAAAAGCATGTCATCTTCCAGTAGAAATTGAACACAAAGCATTTTGGGCTTTGAAGACATGTAATCTTGATTTACATGAAGCCGGACGTCTACGATTAAGTCAACTAAACGAATTAGAAGAATTAAGACATGAAGCATACGAAAATTCGTTAATCTATAAAGAAAGAACGAAGAAATGGCATGATAAAAGAATCAGAAGTTCAAAAGAATTTAAAGAAGGAGACAGAGTTCTTCTTTTCAATTCACGATTCAAGCTATTTCCTGGAAAATTGAAATCAAGATGGTCTGGACCATTCATAGTCAAAAGAGTTTTCCCATACGGAACGATAGAATTAATAAATTCAAATGGGATGGAATTTAAAGTTAATGGTCACAGAGTTAAACATTACATACATGGTCCGATGGAAGTCGACAACGAAGTTAATCATAATTTCGACACCACAGCTAACTAAGTGTGGGGAGAATCAAGTCTTTAAAGGATAATATGTATTTCTGTTAGAGTTAGATTGTCTGTTTTCGTGTAGTTCTCGAAAATGGAACCCGAATGGTCTTTCCCAAGCAGACCCTAAAGAACTAGTCTTCTCCCCCCATTCTGAATTTTTATTTTTTTAGGTTTTTACGAAATGAAGACTGCCTGTGAACTAAACCATGGTCTAATGCTACACGCTTTGATCACTAAAAGAAATAATGACATACTACCGAGCGAATTAGTATCAGTAATCAGAGAAAGAATGGACGGAGTTAGAAAAGAATCCAGATGCGAAGATAATAAGTTACAATTTGGTAAAGGAAAATCAAAATCCGCAGCGAAAAGAAGAGCACGACACCTAGAACGATGTCACAAATGCGGAAAATGGTCACATGGAGGTAAATGTTCAAATAATCAAACCTATTCAAATACCGAATTTGTTACTTTATGCAGAGACGGACCGTTCATATGTTTAGAAGAAAAGATACTGAATGCTCGAGGTTACGCCTATGTAGCCATGGAAAACCAATTAAACCGACTATCTTATGAATGGAATAGATCATATAACTAAGAAATCTATTTCACAGGTATGTCTGTACAGTTTTTATTTTTTTTATTTTTAACCTTTTGATAATAAACGCTAATTTGTTCGCTAAAAAGTATTAAATTGGTATTGAATAAAATTAGGTTTGGCGACCGAAATTATTGATATCATTCAAAAATTTATTACATCACTGCGAAATTTAACGTTTATTCTTAAGGTATAAATATCTTTAATCAATCAACCCAAAATATTTCAAAAATTCGTCATGAGTTAAATTAGGTCTTGGAACCGAAATTACTTTACCGAAGAGAGGGGCGCATATTTTTGATAATATTTGATTGATTAAAGTGGGATAAAAAGACAAAAAGATTTTTAATTTTATTTTTACCATATTTTTAAAATTAATATTTAAATCTTAAATTAATATTGTAAATTAATATTTAAATCTTAAATTAATATTTACCATACAAATTTCTTAAACAATTTTTTCCTGCATCTAAAGTCGTAAGACTTCAAGCAGAAATTGTTACGTTCACACAGAAGCCAAATGAAACTCTATATGAGGCGTGGACAAGATATGGAAAGTTATTAAGAGGATGTCCGCAACATGGTTTAGACACCTGTCAAATAGTACAAATATTCTACCAAGGATGCGACATCACTACAAGAAAAGACATAGATATAGCAGCTGGTGGTTCTATTATGAAGAAAACCGAAACTGATGCTTACAAAATTATTGATAATACTGCTTCCCACTCACATGAGTGGCACCAAGAAAAAGATATCATTAGATCATCTAAAGCAGCTAGAGCCGATTCTAGCCATGACTTAGATTCCATTTCCGCAAAGATAGATGCTGTGGAGAGACGAATGGAAAAGATGACTAAGGATATTCACTCAATACGAATTAGTTGTGAGCAGTGTGGAGGACCACATTTGACAAAAGATTGTCTCAGTATTGAATTAACAATGGAACAAAGAGAGAATATTTCATACATAAACCAAAGGCCTGGAAATAATTATCAGAATAATTATCAACCGCCAAGACCGATTTACAATCAAAACCAGAATTATAACCGAAATATTCCATACAACAACCAACAAGGTCCTAGCAATCAACAAGTATCCAATAATACTTACAACCAGCAAAGACCGAATTTTCAAAACAAACCACCACAACAAACCGATGATAAAAAGCCGAATTTAGAAGATATGATGACGAAGCTAGTTGAAACTCAAATGCAGTTTTTCACATCTCAGAAACAAACCAATGAACAAAATGCTCAAGCATTTAGAAATCAACAAGCTTCTATTCAAAATCTGGAACAAGAAGTGAGTAACCTAGCAAGGTTAATAGGTGAAAGAAAACCGGGAAGTTTACCAAGCGATACAAATGCTAACCCCCGGAATGAAACAGCTAAAGCTATTACCACAAGAAGTGGTACAACACTTAAACCACCGGAAATACCTGTAACTTCTGATGAAACCATTCCTACTCCACAAGAACCACAATCCGAGCAAGAAAAGGAAAAAGAACCGGTAGTTGAAAAGGTTAATGAAGATAACACAGTTAAGGATAAACCTTATGTTAAACCATACCAACCACCACTTCCTTACCCGAGTAAAATGAAGAAAGAAAAACTTGAAGCCGAGCAATCCAAATTCTTGGATATGTTTAAACAGATAAATGTAAATCTTCCTTTCATTGATGTGATTTCAGGAATGCCAAGATATGCTAAATTCTTGAAAGATCTAATCTCAAATAGAAAGAAAATGGAAGAACTCTCGGCTGTTACTATGAATGCTAATTGTTCAGCAGTGCTGTTGAATAAGATACCAGAAAAACTATCTGATCCAGGAAGTTTCACAATTCCATGTTTTCTGGGTAGTCTTAGTTCAATAGAAGCATTGGCAGACTTAGGTGCTAGTATAAATCTAATGCCGTATTCACTATACACTAAACTAGACCTTGAAGAATTGAAACCAACCAGAATAAGCATACAACTAGCCGATAGATCAATAAAATATCCTAGAGGGATAATGGAGAACATGCTAGTTAAAGTTGGTACTTTAGTATTTCCAGTAGATTTTGTTGTTTTGGACATGGAAGAAGATTCTCAAGTTCCTCTCATATTAGGAAGACCATTCTTAAACACGGCTAAAGCAATGATAGACGTGTTCGGTAAGAAACTGACCCTAAGTATAGAGGATGAGAGTGTTACCTTTTCAGTGGATAGAGCAATGCAACAACCACAATCTGCAGATGATACATGTTATTATATTCAAACTATAGATGCACATGCAGAATTATTAGAAGAATTTCCAGAATTACAAGGAACAGGAGAATGTTCTTTAGGAGAAGGTAATGAACCAATTGATGAAGCTGAAATGTTAGCTACACTTATAGCTAATGGATATGAACCAACAACAGAAGAAATTCAAATGCTAAAAGAAGAAGACAGATATCGATATAAATCATCGATAGAAGAACCTCCGAAATTAGAGTTAAAGCCACTTCCAAACCATTTGGAATACGCCTATTTACATGGTGAATCTGAATTACCTGTAATAATATCGTCTTCTCTTACTGAAAATGAGAAATCACAACTCATTTCTGTGTTGAAAGCTCATAAACCAGCCATTGCATGGAAGATTCATGATATTAAAGGAATAAGTCCTTCGTATTGCACACATAAAATCCTTATGGAAGAAGGTCATAAAACGTATGTGCAACGTCAACGAAGACTAAATCCTAATATGCAAGATGTAGTTAAGAAAGAGATTATTAAACTGCTAGATGCAGGTTTGATATATCCAATTTCCGATAGTCCATGGGTAAGCCCAGTTCAATGTGTACCGAAGAAGGGTGGCATGACTGTCATTACAAATGAGAAAAATGAGCTTATTCCTACTAGGACTGTAACAGGATGGCGTGTATGTATTGATTATAGAAAATTAAATGACACCACCAGAAAAGATCACTTTCCCTTACCTTTCATAGATCAAATGTTGGAAAGATTAGCCGGAAATAGTTACTATTGTTTTCTAGATGGATTTTCCGGATATTTTCAAATTCCAATAGCACCCGAAGATCAAGAGAAAACCACATTCACGTGCCCTTATGGTACTTTTGCTTACAAACGCATGCCATTTGGACTTTGCAATGCCCCTGCAACCTTTCAAAGGTGCATGATGGCAATTTTTCACGACATGATAGAAGAATGCATGGAAGTTTTCATGGATGACTTTTCAGTCTTCGGTGATACATTTAAATCATGTCTAGTTAATCTGGAACGAATGCTAATTAGATGCGAAAAATCAAATCTAGTACTTAATTGGGAGAAATGCCATTTCATGGTTAAAGAAGGCATCGTTCTTGGACATAAAATTTCAAAAGAAGGAATTGAAGTGGATAGAGCTAAAGTAGATGTAATTTCTAAACTTCCACATCCCACCAATGTTAGAGGAGTTAGGAGTTTTCTAGGGCATGCCGGTTTTTACCGACGTTTCATAAAAGATTTTTCTAAAATTGCCACTCCTATGAATAAACTCCTAGAAAAGGATGCGCCATTCATCTTTTCAGATGAGTGTATCAAATCTTTTAATATTCTTAAAGAAAAACTCACTAATGCGCCAATCATGATAACACCAAATTGGAATCTACCATTTGAACTAATGTGCGATGCAAGTGATTTTGCAATGGGAGCCGTTTTAGGACAAAGGATTGAAAAACAATTTCAACCTATATATTATGCTAGTAAGACATTACAAGGAGCACAAACGAACTATACAACTACTGAAAAAGAACTCCTTGCTATTGTCTTTGCTTTTGATAAATTTCGATCATATCTCGTTCTAGCAAAAACGGTGGTCTATACCGACCATTCTGCTCTTAGATACCTATTTTCAAAACAAGATGCTAAACCAAGATTAATCCGTTGGATCTTACTCTTACAAGAGTTTGATATTGAAATCCGAGATAAAAGAGGAGCAGAAAATCTCGCCGCTGATCATCTTTCTCGTCTTGAAAATCCCGAATTAGAAGTTCTGAATGAATCAGCCATACAAGACAACTTTCCTGATGAATATCTATTGAAGATAGATTATAAAGAAATTCCATGGTTTGCAGACTATGCAAACTACTTAGTTTGTGGATTCCTTGAAAAAGGATTATCGTACCAAAGACGAAAGAAATTCTTCAGTGATATAAAACACTATTTCTGGGAAGATCCACATCTGTTTAAAAGTTGTCCCGATGGAATAATACGCCGATGTGTATTTGGAGAAGAAGCTAGTAAAATTTTAAACCATTGTCACACAGGACCAACAGGAGGGCATTATGGGCCTCAACTAACAGCAAGAAAAGTTTATGAAGCTGGATTCTATTGGCCTACAATTTACAAAGACGCACACCTTCTTTGCAAATCCTGTGATGCATGTCAAAGGGCCGGAAAAATAAGTCAACGTGATGAAATGCCACAAAATGTCATCCAAGTATGTGAAGTATTTGACATTTGGGGTATTGACTTTATGGGTCCATTTCCAAAATCTCATAATAATCTATATATACTAGTAGCCATTGACTATGTATCTAAATGGGCGGAAGCACAAGCTCTCCCAACTAACGATGCACGAGTTGTAGTCAACTTTTTAAAACGTCTTTTTGCAAGGTTTGGAACACCGAAAGCTTTAATAAGTGATCGGGGTACTCATTTCTGTAATAATCAACTTGAGAAAGTTCTTAAAAGATATGGAGTAACTCATAAAATCTCCACCGCATATCATCCACAAATAAGTGGACAAGTTGAAAATATCAACCGAGCTTTAAAACGTATTCTAGAGAAAACCGTAGGATCAAATCCAAAGGAATGGTCCATTAAATTGGAGGATGCACTCTGGGCTTTTAGAACAGCCTACAAAACTCCAATTGGAACCACACCTTTTAGACTTGTTTATGGAAAAGCATGTCATCTTCCAGTAGAAATTGAACACAAAGCATTTTGGGCTTTGAAGACATGTAATCTTGATTTACATGAAGCCGGACGTCTACGATTAAGTCAACTAAACGAATTAGAAGAATTAAGACATGAAGCATACGAAAATTCGTTAATCTATAAAGAAAGAACGAAGAAATGGCATGATAAAAGAATCAGAAGTTCAAAAGAATTTAAAGAAGGAGACAGAGTTCTTCTTTTCAATTCACGATTCAAGCTATTTCCTGGAAAATTGAAATCAAGATGGTCTGGACCATTCATAGTCAAAAGAGTTTTCCCATACGGAACGATAGAATTAATAAATTCAAATGGGATGGAATTTAAAGTTAATGGTCACAGAGTTAAACATTACATACATGGTCCGATGGAAGTCGACAACGAAGTTAATCATAATTTCGACACCACAGCTAACTAAGTGTGGGGAGAATCAAGTCTTTAAAGGATAATATGTATTTCTGTTAGAGTTAGATTGTCTGTTTTCGTGTAGTTCTCGAAAATGGAACCCGAATGGTCTTTCCCTAGCAGACCCTAAAGAACTAGTCTTCTCCCCCCATTCTGAATTTTTATTTTTTTAGGTTTTTACGAAATGAAGACTGCCTGTGAACTAAACCATGGTCTAATGCTACACGCTTTGATCACTAAAAGAAATAATGACATACTACCGAGCGAATTAGTATCAGTAATCAGAGAAAGAATGGACGGAGTTAGAAAAGAATCCAGATGCGAAGATAATAAGTTACAATTTGGTAAAGGAAAATCAAAATCCGCAGCGAAAAGAAGAGCACGACACCTAGAACGATGTCACAAATGCGGAAAATGGTCACATGGAGGTAAATGTTCAAATAATCAAACCTATTCAAATACCGAATTTGTTACTTTATGCAGAGACGGACCGTTCATATGTTTAGAAGAAAAGATACTGAATGCTCGAGGTTACGCCTATGTAGCCATGGAAAACCAATTAAACCGACTATCTTATGAATGGAATAGATCATATAACTAAGAAATCTATTTCACAGGTATGTCTGTACAATTTTTATTTTTTTTATTTTTAACCTTTTGATAATAAACGCTAATTTGTTCGCTAAAAAGTATTAAATTGGTATTGAATAAAATTAGGTTTGGCGACCGAAATTATTGATATCATTCAAAAATTTATTACATCACTGCGAAATTTAACGTTTATTCTTAAGGTATAAATATCTTTAATCAATCAACCCAAAATATTTCAAAAATTCGTCATGAGTTAAATTAGGTCTTGGAACCGAAATTACTTTACCGAAGAGAGGGGCGCATATTTTTGATAATATTTGATTGATTAAAGTGGGATAAAAAGACAAAAAGATTTTTAATTTTATTTTTACCATATTTTTAAAATTAATATTTAAATCTTAAATTAATATTGTAAATTAATATTTAAATCTTAAATTAATATTTACCATACAAATTTCTTAAACAATTTTTTCCTGCATCTAAAGTCGTAAGACTTCAAGCAGAAATTGTTACGTTCACACAGAAGCCAAATGAAACTCTATATGAGGCGTGGACAAGATATGGAAAGTTATTAAGAGGATGTCCGCAACATGGTTTAGACACCTGTCAAATAGTACAAATATTCTACCAAGGATGCGACATCACTACCAAGGGCATCGTCCCGAAACGACCTCGTCTTAAAAAGAAACAAAATTTTTAAAATTTTATTAAATTTTATGTTTTAAAAGTATAAGGTTTTTATAAAAAAAAAAAAAAAAAAAAAAAAAAAAAAAATTACCTGGAAAATACCCCCATGCGACTCGCATGGGGGAAAGGCTTAAATCATGCGACTCGCATGGGAGCCAAAAACTGGTCAGGTTTAAAAAACTCAGTCGATCTGTTTTTCTTTCACAACACACATACACAAACACGAAAATCTCTCAAAACTCTCTCAATTTTTCACCAAAATTCACCAAATTTCTTGCAAAACTTCACAACAATCATGCCTAGATTCAGTAGTCTCAACCCCTTCAGGAGAAAGGTAAAGATTTCACCCCTAATCTCTTTAAATTCGAATTTTTGTGTTCTTGAGCTAGAAATTTTATATTTTGATTTTGTTAAATTTAGGTGTAATTAGAGCTAAATTGTTGTTATATTATGCATGTATATCCTAGATAGAAGCTATTTAACATGAATTGAAGCTAAAAACTTCAAATTTTTAAGAATCTAGGGTTTGTGTTCTTGAGCAATTTGGGTCTTTTTGATATAAACAGGTTATGGCCGATTTTTGTCATGAATTGTTGCTAAATTAAGTAGTGTAACATGTTTAGGTAGTTAATTGATCCAAACTTTGAGCCTAAACATGATTTTGAGAATTAAAGTAGACTTTTTAAGTCTAAAAATTCATGAACTAGGTTAAATTGATATAAAGGCCATTTGAAACTTGTTTCATTGCTAGTAGTGATTATTTTGGCATGTTATTTGAGATAAATGCTTATGAAATTGATGTACATTTTTCGTATATGCTTATTTGACAAAGTGTAGACTTGACAAAAATATGAAAATGAGCACTAGTTTGATTTGAATGCCATGTAACAAGTGTTTAATTGCTATAATGATTATTGTTGACATGTTTAAGAGTTTAAATGTGATAAAACATTGTACACATTTTCGTATGTAAAAGTGTAGAATTGTTATTGTTAAGAAAATGTGTATAAAATGTGTTATGAATTGAACATGTCATCATAATTGTTTCAAGTTATTATTTTGCTAACACTAATGCATATTTGGATGCACAAATTTTGTGTTTAATGTGTTTTGCAGAGAAATACAGATACGGACGGTGCATCATCGTCCAGACAACCAGAGCCCGAACCAGAAATGTTTTATGAACAAGAACAACATATGCAACAAGAAGAAGAACAACATGAGGATCAACATATTCCATATCACGATCAAGATCAATTATTCATGAATCAGTTTCGTCAATTCGCTCCACATCAAATGATTCTGAGCTTAGACATTAATGAAGATCAGTTACACCCAAATCTGAGATTTGATCGATGTTGGATAGAGTATCCAGATTATCAAAAGAACATGCACATTCTCTACTTTAAGGTTGTTGAAATGCCAAGGGCAATTGACTGGGTACCTTTGGAAACAGTTGACCTTGCCGAACCGATTCGGGAATTATTGGTGCAAAGGTATGGTAATTCTCAGTTTAACGATTGGATGCGCCTATTTTCCATTCGTAGAACCATATATAGGGAATGGTATATATAATTACTTAGTACTATTAAGTTAAACAGTGATGTTAGGAGGATAGATGATAGAAGCTTTATTAGATTTCTGTTAGGTGGACGCATGTACAGAATGTCCATGATAGATTTAGCCAGGGCCTTACAGATTTACACCCCTGCTGAACTTTTGAGCCCCGACTGTAATAGCCTGATTGCCCAAGGAGAAAGGATAGATAGGGAATTTGATATTAACGCCGTCTGGAGGCGTATGTCCCACTTTAATGAATTTCACGCCAGTGGAAATCATACATACTTAGATATAGATAGAGCTGAACTCCGGGTGATTCATAGATTCTTAGCAAACACAATTACACAAAGGGGTAAGAATAAAGAGAAATTGACCGTAAACGATTTGTTCTACCTCAAGTGTATTAGAGACCCGAGGAGTTTCGTTAACATTCCTTATTGTGTTGGTTATTATCTCGCTAATGTAGTTTCGGGGATGAAATCGGGGAGTATTATAGGTGGTGGTATTTTCATTACTCTCATTGGAGAGTATTTAGGTGTGGATAAGCACCAAGGGGGTCCAATGAACGAAATAGAGGACGAAGGTGAAACTATAAGTTCAAACCTTTATCACGGTGCAAGGGTATTATTGATGAGACGTGGTCGGGTATATCGATACGAGGGACCTCAGCGACAGGTAGAAAGAGGTTCGGATGACGAAATGGAAGAGGCGAACAACATTATAGGAGTTGTTCGGGAGACTGCTCTTGATTTAGGCGTTCGTATGGAGGATGAATACATGACGAACTATGATAGGCATATGCAGTACGAGGCATGGCAACGTCGGAATGACTACGAGCATTCCCGGCAACGAGAGCATGGCCGATGGGATTATCATCAGCGCCAAATTATAAGCCAGTTGCAGCCTGGCGAGATGTATTATCCGACCCGACCCGCATACTATCCCGCACATCAGCCAGAAATGAGACCACCCTATGATTTATATGATTATGACGCAGCATACCAGTTCACCTATAATCAGCCATGGAACCCGGACGCGAACATGAATTGGGATCCATATCCTAATTTTCCTCCTAACCCACCTCCTGATCAGTAGAGATAAGTTGGTAATTTATAATTTTTATTTTTATTTTAAACACTTAACATTTTATTACGTTTATGTAATGTTTGATATTCTTTTTATTATTATGTACTAATATTTTTCTTATAGTTTGAAAGTGGGATGCCAAAGTTCCATTTCAAATTGCATGTATGATTATATTTGTATTGTATGTATTTTATGTTATGTACACAACAGGGTAAAACAACGCGTTTTCAAAGACTGGCATTAAGTTCAGCAAAAGCAAGTAATTTTGACGACAATGATGCAAAATATATGTGAAATAACAACAAGACGAAATGAACAAATGACGTGCACCATTTATCATTCAGCAAACAAACGCCAATATATTTGGAAACTTTGGTAAAAATTTAATCATTTTCACACAAATCACCCTCAATAATTTAAATTGTTACTGATTTCTTGCAAATGAGGGCATTGCAAGATCTTAAGTGTGGGAAGGGGTTAAATTCTTTCGGATTTTAAAATTTTTGAACTTTATACACTTGGTTACCATTAAAAATACTAGTAAAGCAGTAGTTGTATTAGAATCTAGTGCTCTCTGATAATAAAGAACAGCCCTAGTCTTATATACTAACTACCCAATTCTAGTAAAATTTTACAAAAATTTTCAATTAAATGAACTCAAAATCATGTTTATACATATTTATGAACGATAAAACTAGGTTTTAACACCGAAATTATTGTTACCTCGGAAAGGACATAAATTGAGAAACAAACTAAAATGTTAAAATTCATTTAAAATGGAATAGAGGACGATAAAAAGGAAAATAAAAGCCAAGTGTGGGAAAATACTTTTGCTTTGAACTAAACTAAATTTTTTTACCCGATGAAAGAAAAGAAGAGATGGATCTACACGATGAATCAATTCCATCATTAGAAGGAAGTAAAGTCTTCCGAAAAAGACACGCGCTTCTTGATTTAGGTCATGAAGTTGTCGTCCAGACCAGCTGTAGGTTGACGAAAAATCTAGAAAAGTCATCACTAAAATCAGCAGGAAATCCACGGACCTCAGCATTAAACAGGGTCGCCAAGTGGTCAGATTTATCCTAACCATGAGAAGGATTTATCTCGTACAATGGGGGGCACCGTGCAAATTAGCTTGATAAGACTAATGAATCAGATCCCCAGAAAGGATAATCTCCTTTAAAGATCAAAAATCAGCTTTTAAGCCTGATATTACTCAATCCTTGAGATTGACCTTAAAGATTGAGAATTCAAACTCATGGAATTCGATGATATCTAAACTCGAGCTTGAACGAGAAAATATTTTGATAAAAATTACAAAACAATTTGTTTTCTGAAAACCCATTTTCAATGCGTTCATTACCATTGAACGCAAAATCCTAGGAATTCACCTGGAATTCATTAGGTCACCTGAACCAAATCAGGTGTCAACCGTAAGAACGGTGGTTGCATAGCATGGTCGGAGACAGGACCTTGTGCCAGACCGAAAAATCATAGGATGATCTTTACTATTGCTCCTACCAAGGATAGTTCTAGCATCCGACACGTTAAAAAACCATAATCATCTGCATGTCACGGGACATTGCCTTAACAGTTTCTTGTTCATCGCTTTCCTTTACAACCGGACGGTAGTTTACCGAAAGTTAATATACGGAACAAGTAAACTGGATGTGTGCTTTCCGATACCAGGATAGCAGTGGATTACACGAACCTAAAAGTTTTAAGCCAAAATATTGATCCACAAATATATTTTGCAACACCAAAGAATGGATTAAATCAGAAAACTTGTCTAGGATAAAATCTAGCTTGAATTTTCAAAAGATCAAATGTTTTCATAAAGATCCAATTTCCTTAAGGATCTACATTTTTATAAGTCATGTGGGACTGTAAACCGCCTTTCAAATGTGCACTTTGCTTTGGAAACCGAAAGTAAATCGGCTATTTGATTGCCAGTGTCGTTGACCTAAACCCGAGGCAACTATAAAAGACACACCCACCTTAACCACATCGTTACTATCATTGTTTATACCGCCATATCAAAATCACTGATGTATAAAGTGTGAAGAATAAAGAAGTGATTTGTATGTTTTTATTTCAAGACTGTATTGCTTGAGGACAAGCAACGCTCAAGTATGGGGATATTGATAAGGCTAAAAAGGAACATATATTTTATAGCATTATTCCCCAAGAAAGACAAGATTTTAGTTGGTATTGTTCGATTTACAAGCAATATTCGTTTAAATATTAAAAAGTGAAGACAAAAGGCAGATTCGACAAATTGAAGACAAAAAGGTCCAAAGAGCTAAAAAGTACAAGATACAACTAAAAAGGTTCAAAATATTGATGAGGAACGTCTCAAAATGACAAGAGTACAAGTTACAAGACGCAAAGTACACGATATAAAATAATACGCGAAGACGTCCGAAAATCCGGAACCGGGACCTGAGCCAAGAAGAAACGCCCGACGCAACGGACCAAAAATATCTAGTCTACTATGCACAAGAATATAATATAATATATATATAATTATATATAATTATATATTATATTATATATTATTATTATATTACGTCGGCAAGAAGAAAACAAACCAATTTGGCTGGATCCAGGGTGGCCATGCGACTCGCATGGCCAGAGGCACAAAATCCATGCGAGTCGCATGGAGTGAAAATGCTGGTCAGGTCCTATATAAAGCCAGTTTTCTGCCGAGTTTTAAACACAGAAAATATCTCTCTCTCTCATATATACGATATATATATATATAATTTATATTTTAATTTTAATTTTAATTTTAATTCTAATAATAAGGGTATGTTAGCGAATGTTGTAAGGGTATAAGTCGAAATTCTGTCCGTGTAACGCTACGCTATTTTTAATCATTGTAAGTTATGTTCAACCTTTTTATATTAATGTCTCGTAGCTAAGTTATTATTATGCTTATTTAAAACGAAGTAATCATGATGTTGGGCTAATTACTAAAATTGGGTAATTGGGCTTTGTACCATAATTGGGGTTTGGACAAAAGAACGACACTTGTGGAAATTAGACTATGGGCTATTAATGGGCTTTATATTTGTTTAACTAAATGAAAGTTTGTTAATGTTAATATAAAGATTTACAATTGGACGTCCCTATAATTTACCATATACACTCGATCGGACACGATGGGCGGGGTATTTATATGTACGAATAATCGTTCATTTAACCGGACACGGGAATGGATTAATCGCCACTAGAATAATTAAAACAGGGGTGAAATTACATTCAAGGGTAATTGGTGTAATTGTTAACAAAGTAGTAAAACCTTGGTTTACACGCAGTCGATAACCTGGTGTATTCATTAAACAAAGTATTAAAACCTTGTTACAATTCGAATCCCCAATTAGTTGGAATATTTAACTTCGGGTATAATAATAATTTGACAAGGACACTTGCACTTTATATTTATGACTGATGGACTGTTATGGACAAAAACCAGACGGACATATTAAATAATCCAGGACAAAGGACAATTAACCCATGGGCATAAAACTAAAATCAACACGTCGAACATCATGATTACGGAAGTTTAAATAAGCATAATTCTTTTATTTCATATTTAATTTCCTTTATTTTATATTTAATTGCACTTCTAATTATCGCACTTTTATTTATTGTTATTTAATCGCACTTTTAATTATCGTACTTTTTAATTATCGCAATTTTATTTTATCGCATTTTTATTATTCGCAATTTCATTATCGTTATTTACTTTACGCTTTAATTTAAGTCTTGTATTTATTTTATATTTTACATTAGGTTTTAACTGCGACTAAAGTTTTAAAATCGACAAACCGGTCATTAAACGGTAAAAACCCCCCTTTATAATAATAATATTACTTATATATATATTTGTATTTTTATAAAAGTAAACTAATATAGCGTTGAGCTTTGTTTAAAGATTTCCCTGTGGAACGAACCGGACTTACTAAAAACTACACTACTGTACGATTAGGTACACTGCCTATAAGTGTTGTAGCAAGGTTTAAGTATATCCATTCTATAAATAAATAAATATCTTGTGTAAAATTGTATCATATTTAATAGTGTTTTCTGCTAAAATTAATAACTATTTTATATACACCTCGCATAACATCAGTTAGTAACCTACAACTAGTTGTCCACAGTTAGATGTACAGAAATAAATCGATATATATTATCTTAAATCAATCCACGACCCAGTGTATACATATCTCAGTATTGATCACAACTCAAACTATATATATTTTGGAATCAACCTCAACCCTGTATAACTAACTCCAACATTCACATATAGAGTGTCTATGGTTGTTCCGAAATATATATAGATGTGTCGACATGATAGGTCGAAACATTGTATACGTGTCTATGGTATCTCAAGATTACAAAATATACAATACAAGTTGATTAAGTTATGGTTGGAATAGATTTGTTACCAATTTTCACGTAGCTAAAATGAGAAAAATTATCCAATCTTGTTTTACCCATAACTTCTTCATTTTAAATCCGTTTTGAGTGAATCAAATTGCTATAGTTTCATATTGAACTATATTTTATGAATCTAAACAGAAAAAGTATAGGTTTATAGTCGGAAAAATAAGTTACAAGTTGTTTTTGTAAAGGTAGTCATTTCAGTCGAAAGAACGACGTCTAGATGACCATTTTAGAAAACATACTTCCACTTTGAGTTTAACCATGATTTTTGGATATAGTTTCATGTTCATAATAAAAATCATTTTCCCAGAATAACAACTTTTAAATCAAAGTTTATCATAGTTTTTAATTAACTAACCCAAAACAGCCCGCGGTGTTACTACGACGGCGTAAATCCGGTTTTACGGTGTTTTTCGTGTTTTCAGGTTTTAAATCATTAAGTTAGCATATCATATAGATATAGAACATGTGTTTAGTTGATTTTAAAAGTCAAGTTAGAAGGATTAACTTTTATTTGCGAACAAGTTTAGAATTAACTAAACAATGTTCTAGTGATTACAAGTTTAAACCTTCGAATAAGATAGCTTTATATGTACGAATCGAATGATGTTATGAACATCATTACTACCTCAAGTTTTCTGGATAAAGATACTGGAAATGAGAAAAATGGATCTAGCTTCAAAGGATCCTTGGATGGCTTGAAAGTTCTTGAAGCAGAATCATGACACGAAAACAGTTCAAGTAAGATTTTCACTCGAAATAAGATTGTTATAGTTATAGAAATTGAATCAAAGTTTGAATATGAGTATTACCTTGTATTAGAAAGATATCTTACTGTAAATAAGAAAGATTTCTTGAGTTTGGATGATCACTCTACAAGATTGGAAGTAAGCTAGCAAACTTGGAAGTATTCTTGATTTTATGAAACTAGAACTTATAGAATTTATGAAGAACACTTAGAACTTGAAGATAGAACTTGAGAGAGATTAATTAGATGAAGAAAATTGAAGAATGAAAGTGTTTGTAGGTGTTTTTGGTCGTTGGTGTATGGATTAGATATAAAGGATATGTAATTTTGTTTTCATGTAAATAAGTCATGAATGATTACTCATATTTTTGTAATTTTATGAGATATTTCATGCTAGTTGCCAAATGATGGTTCCCACATGTGTTAGGTGACTCACATGGGCTGCTAAGAGCTGATCATTGGAGTGTATATACCAACAGTACATACATCTAAAAGCTGTGTATTGTACGAGTACGAATACGGGTGCATACGAGTAGAATTGTTGATGAAACTGAACGATGATGTAATTGTAAGCATTTTTGTTAAGTAGAAGTATTTTGATAAGTGTCTTGAAGTCTTTCAAAAGTGTATGAATACATATTAAAACACTACATGTATATACATTTTAAATGAGTCGTTAAGTCATCGTTAGTTGTTACATGTAAGTGTTGTTTTGAAACCTTTAGGTTAACGATCTTGTTAAATGCTGTTAACCCAATGTTTATAATATTAAATGAGATTTTAAATTATTATATTATCATGATATTATTATGTATGAATATCTCTTAATATGATATATATACATTAAATGTCGTTACAACGATAATCGTTACATATATGTCTCGTTTCAAAATCATTAAGTTAGTAGTCTTGTTTTTACATATGTAGTTCATTGTTAATATACTTAATGATATGTTTACTTATCATAATATCATGTTAACTATATATGTATCCATATATATGTCATCATATAGTTTTTATAAGTTTTAACGTTCGTGAATCACCGGTCAACTTGGGTGGTCAATTGTCTATATGAAACCTATTTCAATTAATCAAGTCTTAACAAGTTTGACTGCTTAACATGTTGGAAACACTTAATCATGTAAATAACAATTTCATTTAATATATATATAAACATAGAAAAGTTCGGATCACTACACATTCATGGCATATTTAGGTCAGTACCTCGCAATGGGACCAAATGTTGATGACTTCGTCCAGATGGATTAGGACGGGTCCTCACAACTGTGCTCTAAATTCTTAAGTATAGCTATCAGGGTTGTGTTTATATAACTCTTAATAATTTGTATAGCTATTGTCTGTTGGTCTGTTGGTCCAGTGGCGGTTTATTGCTCTGCTGGTGGTATGGTGGCAGTCTGTTGGTCTGGTGGTGGTCTGTTGCTCCGACGTTAGTTTGGTGGTTCGGTGATCTGGTGGTGGTTTGTTGGTATGGTGTTGGCGTGTTGCTCCACAAGACCACCGCTGAACCATCATCGGATAACCAGACCACCACCGGACAACGAACCACCACCTGACCACCACCGGACAATCGAACCATCACCTGACTACCATCAGACAACCGAACAACTACCGAATAACACTTTATGAATTACTCTACCATTAAAATTTTCATATTAATAAAATAAATATTTTTGTTGAGTCCCCAAAATAATTAATGATTTAATTATGACAAAACAGCAAATATGTACACTAAAGTGTTATGTGCAGCCAGCATAGGTTTAGTTATGTATATACATCATTTGTTGTTGGGTCGAGTGTTTTGTATGCTGCCTAGTCTACCAGCACAAGGTAGACAATATTCTTCATTTAGCACAGGATGTGTGCCCATCAAATCATGAAGATCAAGGGACTCAGCATAGAAGAACCAGCATGGCTGGTAAGCAGCATACTACACGAAGACAGCTATGCTTCATTACAAGCATAGTGGTTTCCTGAGTGGTCTACATCAATTTTATTATTCAATAGATGTCAAAGACAAAGTTGAATAGAAAAGGACACGTGTCGGCGGCTGACAAGTGACCTTACAATACCACGTGGGAATGCAGAAGTTTAACGCATGTGCAGACATGTGTAATTCTTTGTCAACGCCTAGGAACACAACATTATATTTGTTTATTCAAATAGTGGTGTCAAACCGAATTGAGGTGTTCCTGCAAATAGCTATCAAAGAGGAAAGAGGAGAGCACGCTCACTGATGCAGTTATCTCCACAAGTACAGACATCCTATGTACCAGTGGATAATAGATCAATTACACGGTTTATAGGACTATAATAAATAGAAGTATTCACTATTGTAATATGTAGTGGTGTGGGTTTATTTATTGAGGGTCAAAACTTGTAATAGATTAAGATAACCTCGATAGCTATAACTTAGGTATAATTTGTATCAACCAACTATCATTCCGCCAAGGATAGTTGTAATTCTTTGTGATTCATATCAATAAAGAATAAATATTTGAAAATTACCTTTGACTCTCATTTAGATTACTTGCTTGAATACTAAACTGCTATAACTGTTAAGTTAAACAAAAGAATTGTATTCAACCCCCATCTACAATACTCCTGTTGTTAATCAAGGGACCAACAATTTTGTTGTTCTTAAATCATAGTTCATGATAAATTATTTCATTTATGAATTTGATTATCAAAAAAAAAAAAAATATAGTGCATGTTGTATATTTACTTGTACTTATACATTATGTTGATAATATTGTAAGTTATATAGAAAATTGAAATTTGTATGTGATGCATACAAAATTGTACATTATGTAAAAGTTAGTAGAAAAAGCAAATAAAGATGGTCAACACACTAATATCACTATAGACAAAAGTTAGAGGTGGTCAGTATTTGGTTTGAAACCGTTTAACACGAAAACTAAACCGGAATCAAACCAAAACAGAATTTGAAATACGGTATTGAGTAAAACCGAAACCGAATTTGAATTCGATTTTCAGTTCGGTTTTCAATTTTGAAAATTATGAATTCGGTTAAACCGAAAACCGAATTCTACAATTTTAATATATAATTTATATATTTATATTTTAATGTCATTATATTTTCGGATCTAATCGTTTAAATAGGCTCTCACTCATATCACGATTAGGTGGCCTACATTATATTTATTTTACTCAAATTATTATGTCCGTCTTCTTAATAGCGGAAGCAGTAAACTTCACAATTAAGCTGTAAATAAAAACAAATAATCGAATTTTTGATAATTTAATAGTATATCATGGTTTTAAGTTGTAAATTACTAAGAAATCAGTAACCCCACAATTAAATTACAATAGTTTTGAATTTTTTTCATGATTTTCGGTTCTAACCGAAACCGAACCGAATTCGAATTTGGTTTTTGGTTTCGGTTTCGGTTCGGTTTTCATTTTGAATTCGGTTTTCAGTTTTGCTTGCAAAAATTTCAAAGCCGAATATACCTAACGATTTTTACAAACCATATGTTAAACAATTATATCTCGTTACCACTCATTCATTGTCCAATCAAACTAGTAATTTGTCTCTAAGTAAAACAACTTTATGTAGTACTATGGTTGTAAATGAACAAAATATTTTATGTAGTAATGTATTATTCTTATTTTATGGTAGATGATTTGTATATAACCATTTTTTATCTATACACAATCAAATACGCTTTATAATATTGTACTTTGTACTCTACAATAATTTAAAGTATATTAGGTTGTATGAATAAAAAATAGTTAGAGAGTAAAGAAAAATTAGAATTGCACTCGTGTCTATACTTTTCTCTATTTAATTTTGTCAAACAAATTCGCCTTTCATTTCTCAGATTTTGGCTGGCAATTTCCCTCTCGTTCACCAAAAATATTTGACATCCCTTCACTTTGGTCCCACTCACCACCAACTACAATCAATTCTACTAACACACCATTACATTCCTCAAGATCCATATGTGCCTCACCAACACATTCATCAATTTATATAACAAACTTGCCCCGTTCTCTAAAAGTCAAGACCAAATTAATTTAGAGTAAAAATTAATTTATTGTAGCAATCTCAGTTTCCCTTACCCTTCCTAGTTAACTAACGACTGTTCGAAGGTTAAACCGTCACCGCCGTACCTACTCATCGGAATCTTCAAGGCCGCCACCGATCTCCACTTATAACATCACCGCCCACGGTGTCGGAGCAAGTTAGTGCAAGGATATTAGGACCCAAACAACGCAAGTGATTCTTTAAGATCACTAACCCACTCAATGAACGAAAGAATATAAATGCGAAAAATGTAAATCGACACAAGAGATAACGTGTTTATATGCAATCGTTGTGATTGCTTTAGTCCACGGACCAACTAGAGAGTGTTTATTTACTGAATATTTGTATGTGGTGTATTACAATTGCATACAATGAGTTCTATATATAGAGAAAACAAGAACACCATGAAACTTCAACTTGATCATCAAGTGTGCTAGCAATCATGAAAGATAAACCAACTAGCAATGCTTTTCACCTTGTATTGGCATGATCACAACCCTAATTTTAGGTGTAAAGTGATCAACTTTGCACCTAAAGTGAAAGGAGGTCAAAGCATGCTCGGATGTAAAGGTTGCAACTTGCCAAATTGCTGACAGAGAGGCGATGCGCCGCATTTGAAAGAGATGCGCCGCATCCCTATAGTTTTTCACGTTTCAGATTCAAGTACCAGCTCCAGATGCGCCGCATCTGGATCTGGATGCGCCGCATATGACCCCTTTGATGCGCCATTTCAGCTCAATGCTCCGCATCTAAAACCTTCGGACTATTTTGCTGCATGGATGCGCCGCATCCTTTGAGTGATGCGCCGCATTTCACTGTTTCACACTTACCGAAATCTGCTAAATCCGTGCAAGTGTTTAAACAGTTTTTAGTGGCACTTTTTTTTTTTTTTTTTTTTAGTTTTGTTTAAATGTCTCCACATTCCAACAGTTAGTTTGCCAACGCACATCAATTCCGATGAGAAGGTCACTCGATCTTCGTGTTTGTTTGATCCGACGAACACTGAATGATTTAACCCGATTGGTAAATTAACTGAGAAGGTTTGATTTGTATATATTTTTCTATGTACATCCTATTTAGGTCAGGTAACTTGCTTCATTCTTTTTTGAAGAACAACTTGCGTGGCATTTTTTTAATATTATTTCAGGTTTGTTTCATCCCATTTATGCAAGCTATTGTTGTTGGATCCGCTGCTTCAGGTATGTAAAGATTCAATATTTCTGGTAAGATGGAGATGGGATTTTGATTTATATGTTGGCTGGTTTGTTAGGTGTGTAAAGATTCAGTCTTACTATAGATTTGGTAATGGGGTATTGATTTATCTGTTGATTGTTTGATTATGTCTTAAATTATGTGAAATTTTGATTTTAGTGTAATTGGGGTTTTTGTTTGAGCTATTTCAATTAGGGCAATCGAGACTTCATTGATTCAAGCTAGTTAGCTTGATAACAAGATGTAATTAGTGGATTTGAGAATGCCCAGCTTAATGATTAGGTTTATTATTTGATGATGGAGTCTGTTGTTGTTAATGCATTTTTGTTTTTACCTTGTTTATAATCATACAGTTAAATGGGAAAGATTTTTGATCCAAAAATCTCACAAACATGTACAAATCCGATGAATCAAAATCGATTATTGTAAATCGTTAGGATAAGAAAAATATAAAACAGGATTACGGATTGGTTGTTTCCTCTGTTCAAAACAGAATGGTTGTGACCAGTTGGATTGATACAACAAAATATCTTTTGTTCAAATTTTATATATACTCTGTAGTTAAATGTGTTAGCTTATATTAAATTATGCTCTAATTTATATATATACTCCTAACGTGTTATAATGATTTTGTTCAGTGCCTTTCAGAAACGATTAGAGATGGGCTGCTAATAATAATATTGAATAAGCTATACCTTATCTCAGAGTGCTCCCATCCATCCCGTCCAGGAGCCCGCCCAAGCCACCGCCCACCTGGGCGCCGATGGTAGCGGGCCGCCCAGGGGGCCGCCCACGCAGCCGTCCAGCCGATCGTCTCCATTTTCGTGCTTTCTTGAAATATTTGAGGACGGTCGGACGTAGAATAAAGCTTTTTTTTTTTTTTTAGCTTAAAAGCCATGAATTGAAGATGGAGATAGAGAAGATGAAGAATGGACTGTATATGTATATGTATATGTATATGTATATGTATATGTATATGTATATGTATATGTATATGTATATGTATATGTATGTAGATGTAGATGAGGAAGATGAGATATTTTTAATTTTTATTATTATTATTGTGGGTCCCACTTTTATTGTGGCCAAAAATACTCTTATGTAATTTTATTTTAAATTCTATGTTTTAATTTTAATTATTTGTAATGTTTTTTTTTTAATTATCAATGAAATTTAGTTTTATGTTATTAAATATTTATAATTTATAATATATATAATTAAAATAATTTTATTTTTGAAAAAATAAAAAATTAAAAAAAAATGGGAGGAAGGAGTGTCATGGTTGGGAGTGTTTAGTCCTGGGTTTAGTCCTGAAAAGGAAGTGGGAAAAAAGTGCTGATGTGGCGCTGATGTGGCGCTGAAGACTAAGCTGGAGACATGTCTCCATTGGGAGCACTCTCATAAGAGCAGCACAAATCTCTCCACGTTAATGACTGGTACCCAATCATCCTTATAACAGGTTACAATGTGTTTGGATTAATTGGAAAATGTTTGAATTCATTTTATGTGATTGAGAATTCTAAAGTCTATTGGTGCCTCGTTTTCTCGACTTTTGTTTTTTTCTGGCTTACTGTGCATGTTTAAATGGTCCAATGATTCTTGGGACTAAAATTTCTGTAACCATTTGTCTTTTCGGGCTCACAAATGGCTACTTGACCAGCTCTTTTTGGGCTCACATCTAGCCTCATTCCCCAAGTATTCCCCAAAAATTACCAAATCCTATCATCCTTGTAAATCTCAACAATCATCAATGAATCTTAGCCTTTTTATTGTGTTTATATCTAGTTTATTATTTGCATTTATTTCTATATCTATATCTTCCAATACATACACACATATACAACATTATATTTTCAGTATCATTTCATCACCATCATCATCTACATATTACTTTTACGTAAAATCAAACTTGCAGACACGAATCTTAGCTAAATTGATACATTTCACGGTGGTTAGTTGGTTTTGGTTAATTTGATGTGCACCACACATTTTAAGATATTATGCCGTTATAGTTTTTAGTGGACTGATTTTAAGGTATGCTCTCTTACCATCGCTGAAACTTGTTCATTATGTGATCCTAATTATTTGACTTATATGCTTTGTTTTGAAGATGAGTTTTATTTGATCTGCGCAAGTCCAATTCATTATAACAACCTCTGTCTAAAAAATTTGTTTGCAATGAAGAGTAGGATCAGTAATTATATATAGTTATTTTGTGATTAACAAATATCTTGCTTTTACTTCTCTATGACTAACTTCTCTATGACTGTTTACATATTGATCATACATCTATTGTCGATTTTTTTTAATTCTTCATATGTTTATTGTGACTAAAAGAAAGTATATTTGTTGAAGGGACAACAATTTCTTTAGCTTGGGTAGTTTTTAAAGGTCCATTTAAATTAACAATTACGTACATTGTTTCCGACCAAACTTTTAATCCATTAAGTTATATTATAAACTACTCTATTATTTTCTGATTAAGACCCACCATTTATTTGTTCTATTAAGTCATTGGATCTTCCCATTATAGGATCCTTTTAAAAAGGTCACAAGTTATAACAGAACCTTTTAAAAAGTGTCCCATTAGTTATACCTTTTAGGACTCTAAATAAATTATGTCAATCAACATATATGACACAATTACTTACAGGTTCTATTTAATTCCATTATAGGACCCGTTGTTGGAGTTTTATTAACTTACATATTACTCCAAATTTCTTAACGGTTTTATGTAAAAAAAAAAAAAAAAAAACCTTTCAGGTTAACACAATGGATCAAATGGTTAGGATGTTGGTATGTAAAGGGGACGTCGTAGGTTTGAGTCCCTTCTCTACTTTTTATAAAACACTTGATTGTATATTACTAGTTCATGATGTTGGAGACCTTTTAAAAAGTGTCATATTATACCTTTTAGGACCTTAAATAAATTCCGTAAATCAACATATATGACACCATTACTAAAAGGTCCTATTTAACTCCATTATAGGACCCTTTTTAAAAAGGTCGCAAGTTATGATAGGACCCTTAAAAAGTGTCATATTAGTTATACCTTTTAGGATCCTAAATAAATTCCGTCAATCAACATATAGGACACTGTTACTAAAAAGTTCTATTTAATCCCATTATAGGATCCTTTTTAAAATGGTCACAAGTTATGATCGGACCTTTAAAAAGTGTCCTATTAGTTATACCTTCGTGGACCCTAAATAAATTTCGTCAATCAACATATAGGACACAATTACTAAAAGGTCATATTAAATCCCATTATAAGACCCTTTTTAAAAAGGTCACAAGTTATAATAGGACATTTAAAAAGTGTCCTATTAGTTATACCTTTTAGGACCTTAAATAAATTCCGTAAATCAACATATATGACACCATTACTAAAAGGTTCTATTTAATTCCATTATAGGACCCTTTTTAAAAAGGTCGCAAGTTATGATAGGACCCTTAAAAAGTGTCATATTAGTTATACCTTTTAGGACCCTAAATAAATTCCGTCAATCAACATATAGGACACCGTTACTAAAAAGTTCTATTTAATCCCATTATAGGATCCTTTTTAAAATGGTCACAAGTTATGATAGGACCTTTAAAAAGTGTCCTATTAGTTATACCTTCGTGGACCCTAAATAAATTTCGTAAATCAACATATAGGACACCATTACTAAAAGGTCATATTAAATCCCATTATAAGACCCTTTTTAAAAAGGTCACAAGTTATAATAGGACATTTAAAAAGTGTCATATTAGTTATACTTTTTAGGACCCTAAGTAAATTCCGTCAATCAATATATAGGACACCATTACTAAAAGGTCATATTTAATCCCATTATAGAACCCTTTTTAAAAAGGTCGCAAGTTATGATAGGACCTTCAAAAAGTGTCCTATTAGTTATACCTTTTAGGAGCCTAAATAAATTCTGTCAATCAACATATAAGACACCATTAATAAAAGGTCATATTTAATCCCATTATAGGACCCTTTTTTAAAAATGTCACAAGTTATGATAGGACCTTTTAAAGGTGTCCTGTTAGTTATACCTTTTAGTACCTTAAATAAATTCCGACAATCACTATAGGACACAATTACTATAAGGTCCTAAATATTAGTCTGTTAGGACCCTTTCCATGACCCTGTTAGGGCCCAGAAATAATGGTCATAATATGTAGTTTTTTAGGACCTTCGCTTTTTTGACCAAATAAAAATTGGTCATATAAGCCCGTTTTTCTTGTAGTGAGAATGCATAATAATAATAATAATAATAATACTTACAAAAAGAGGTAGGATGAAAGTCAACTTGATAGTAGATTATTGGGAGCAAGTAGAATGTTGGTGTGAGTTTTCTACTAAGGACTCCATTCTATTTATAGTAAGTTTTGTGAGGTGCTTGTGTATTAGTCTACATACTAGAATTAATATGTGTCTAAGATGACACTAACTCTTAACAAGCAAGTATGACACTTATCATTTTGGCAGCTTAGTCATGCAATCTAGATGATAGACTTGACATATGTCAAAATCATATCGAATCTTAGCTAACAAGAAATATGATTCATCAATTTTTGATATATGTACTTGTTTATGATACATATACATACTACTCATCTAATTATTTATTAATTTTTTAGCAATTCTAATATGGTGTACCATTTCACACCACGAGATAGAAATCATATACGAGTACTTATTATTACTTATATTTATTATTTATTATTTGACAACTTACTCGTTATCCAAAACACAATACTTTTATTTGATAGTCCTAACGAAATCCAATTTAACGAAACGGATAATTTTTTTTGACCACTTAATAATTTATTCTCACAAAATTTATTATTTTACCTTGTAAACTGATTTTCACCAAGTAACCATAATTTAAATATAATATCTAAATTATAACATAGAATAATACAAACTTATTATTACTTATATTTATTATTTGTTATTTGACAACTTACTCGTTATTCAAAACACAATACTTTTATTTGATAGTCCTAACGAAATCCAATTTAACGAAACGGATTTTTTTTTTTTTGACCACTTAATAATTTATTCTCACAAAATTTATTATTTTACCTTGTAAACTGATTTTCACCAAGTAACCATAATTTAAATATAACATCTAAATTATAACATAGAATGATACAAAGTTACCTATTTCATTTGGGTTAATAATCTGGGTGTTATAAATCTACCCCTTAAGAAGATTTCGTCCTCGGAATCTGATCATGGTAGAACAAATGAGGGTATCTAGATTTCATCGACTCTTCTGTTTCTCACGTCAAGTTTGATCCTAAACTATGTTTCCATTCTACCAACATCATAGGAATCTGTTTCTTTCGAAGCTTGGTGACTTTTCTATCTAATAGCTTATCGGGTTCTTCAACTAACTTTTTATTCATATCCACTTTCAGATCTTGCAGAGGAAGAATCTGACTTTCGTCGTCTACCTTACATTTGCGAAGGTATCGTGAATTCCGGATAATTCTGGTGGAAGATCCAACACAACAGTTTGATCATTGACTACTTGCCGGATACGAAAGGCCCAATATAGCGAGGTGCTAATTTTTCTTGTTTACCGAAATGAATTACTCCTTTCCATGGTGAAACTTTCAAATACACTAGTTCACCCACAAGAAAAGTTACCGGTCTTCACCGCGGATCAACATACATTTTTTGCCTGTCTCTTGCAACTTTTAACTTTTCCCGAGCAATCGCTACTTTTTCAGCGGTCTGTTGAACTATTTCTGGTCCAGCAAACTGTTTTTCTCCCGCCTCTAACCAACATGTTGGAGTACGACATCTTCGACCATACAACATTTCATATGGTGGCATCTTGATACTCGAATGATAAGAGTTGTTATATACAAATTCAACTAACGGCATATGAGTATCCCAAGAACCCCCATATTCCAAAACACAAGCTCGTAACATATCCTCAAGTGTTTGAATGGTTCGTTCACTTTGACCGTCAGTCTGAGGATGATACGCCGTACTTAGATTTACACGAGTTCCTAGGTTCTGCTGTAAACTTTTCCAAAAGTTCGATACAAATCTCGAATCTCGATCAGACACGATAGATAAAGGAATTCAGTGACGTGATACTATCTCATTCAGATACATTTGTGCCAACTTACTCAAAGAAGTTGTTTCACTTGCGGCCAAGAAATGCGCGCTCTTGGTTAGTCGGTCGACTATTACCCAGATCATGTCGTTCCCTTTCTGGGTTTGGGGTAACTTTGTCACAAAATCCATGGTGATATGCTCCCACTTCCATTCAGGAATCTCTAATTGACGCAACGACCCATATTGTTTCTGGTGTTCAGCTTTCACTTGAGCACAAATCTGACACGTCTCTACGAAATGGGCGACATCGGTTTTCATCGTAGGCCACCAATACAACTTTTTAAGATCATTATACATCTTTGTGCTGCCATGGTGAATCGATAACTTTGATTTATGAGCTTCTATTAGGATTAAATCCCTCAAGCCACCAATCTTTGGTACCCAAATCCGGTCATGGTAGGTTTTCAATTCTCGAGAATCACTAGTCAAATCCTCTTTTCGTTTCACCATTAATTCATATTTTAAGTTTACGTCTTTTAAAGCTTCAAGTTGCGAGATTTTCAGTCGGTCAATCAAATCCGAGACAATCTCTATTCGCATGAATTTAACAGTGTCAACGGATCCCTTACGACTTAAAACATCAGCGACAACATTCGCTTTACCAGGATGGTAACGAATCTCGCAATCATAATCTTTGATCAACTCTTGCCACCTTCTCTGGCGCATGTTCAATTCTTTCTGTGAAAAGATGTATTGCAAACTCTTGTGATCGGTGCAGATTACACAATGTGTACCATAGAGATAGTGTCTCCATAGTTTTAAGGCAAACACAACTGCAACCAATTCTAGGTCATGTGCAGGGTAGTTCCTTTCATGAGTTTTCAACTGACGTGAAGCATAAACAATCACCCTATCTCGTTGCATCAACACGCAACCCAAACCTGCTAACGAAGCATCACAATATACGATAAAATCATCAGACCCATCAGGTAAAGTCAGCATTGGTGTAACGACCCGACAAAATCATCATTGACGGCATCGTTAACTTAGGTCCCGTTGCGTGATCATAGTCCCTAAATGAGACTCGTTTGACCAAAATTATGTCGCATTCATTTGAAACGTACAAGACTTACAAAGTTTTAAATTATCAAACGGTTCGACAACGAGTTTAAGTTTACAAAATTTATAAAGTATAAATGAAATGACTTGCGACATAATAAGTTGAAAATCACGGTTGCTATAAATAGCGTAAGTATGTATGCTTTAAGTTTGAATCCAAAGATGCTATCCCTAGCGTATGCATGTATGCTTGACCCCAAGCAAGTAATCAAAGTGTGCGGAAGCATGTATCAAGTAGCCAAGTATGAACCTGAGAAACATATAGAAAACTGTCAACGAAAAACGTTGGTGAAATCATAGGTGTATTTGTAAACGTTATTTTTGAACCACAAGATTTTGTATTTTCATAACGTTGATTATCCAAATCGTTTGCATTCCAAAAATACGTTCACGAGCACCCATTTATCAAGACTTAACTGTTTTGTACCCTGTTACGTAGTGTTAGAACATACACTAAACCCGAAAATATATTTCATCCGCCGACGGTAGCGAACCGTCCGAATGAGGCTCGTCAAGCCCATGTGATCACATAATATAAGTTCTCGCTTACACCCTACAAGTGTAACTAATGATAATTGAATTGAAGCTTTTTGTTCTAACTCGCTGTGGAATGTTTGTTTTCGTATTTGTGTTCAAAGTATAAAGTATGTAGTATAAAACCGTATATGTTTCTCATCCCATGATTTAAAAGTATAAAAGTTGTTGAAAAGATGGGACTATGATCTCACCTCGAGTGCACGAGTATAAAAGTACTTCACAAAGTAAACGTGTGCATGAAAGTTGTTTAGCCTTGACCAAAACAAGTAAGTTATATCAAAACCGGGTAAGACACAAACAAGGTCGGTCGAAATGTGTTCAATTAGTCCTATGGCTCGTTACGACTCGATTATAAAGCATGTGAATCACGTTGTCAAGTTTCATGCAAGATATAAGTGTAAACGAAAGGTTATAACGATTAAACAAAGTAATGGTTATGTTTGAATAAAAGTCAACTTTTGGTCTAAGTCAAAGTCAACGAAAAAGTCAACACGTTCGGGTCAGGTCCCGAACTATTTTTCTGAGGTTTTTAATCATATATAAGCATGTTGGCCAAGTTTCATGTTGATTGGGGGTGTGTAGCATAGTTAGAATTAAACGAAAATGTGCATTTTGGGACAGTCGGGGCCCGGAGCGGCGCTCAGACTGTCTGTTCAGCAAGTCTGGGCAGTTTTTGAACATTCAAGCACGAATCCAACTTCAAACAACCATAACTAATGAACCGTAAACATTCAAAACAGGTATCTTATATCATTGGAAAGGTATTTTGACGAGGAATACAACTAAACACATTTCATTTACCAAAAACACCATTTACAAAAATCAAAATCCTCGTCGAATGATCGTTAAAAGTTCATTATCAAAGTTTCAAGTTCATAAAATGCATTTCATGATTCGGGAAACCAATTTACACATACGATAGACCATTTCGAAGGTAATTAAACATACATTGCAACTAAACACTTTCTAACAACATTTCATAGCATTCAATGCATCAAAAATCCATTTTAAAGTTCATCAAACCCTAACCAAGAATCATGAATTCATCAATTTTGTTTATGAAGTTTTTCTAAGTCAAACAACATACCAAAACGAAGCTAATGATGCTAGTAAAACATTTAATACATGAACTTTAACATAATAACAACATTTAATCAACCAAAACTCAAGATTAAGCACACCCATTTCAAGTTCATGCTAGTTTATGCAAAATAACAAGATCGAGCAAATAAATCACATATTCATGCTAGACTCGAGCCATAGACACTAATTAACACCATTTCAAGTCTATAAAACGAATTTGAGAAATCTAGAGTTTTAGAAATCTTACCCCAAGTAGTGAAATCGGTACCAAATCGAAGAGGATGAAGAGAGGATCACGAATATGTAATTTGTTTTGTAGCAAGCTTCCTAGATTCGAAATGGATGATGAATTACTGAAGTTGGATGAAGATGGTGTTCTGGAACTAGAGAGAGAAAAATGAGAGGTGGGAGGTGAAATGAATGAGTGGTGGGGAGGTGGGTTGACTAGTTGACCTAGTCACTAGTTTACCCACTTGACACCATTAGTCCCTCGAGTTTAAAAGCGGGTGCATGAATTAACCGAACAAATTATTTTAAATACGCTAGAGTAAACGAGAGATGTTATAATTAAATAACGAAAATATTAAAACGCTAGTCGACGGATGATACGAATTTAGGTAACGAAAGATATTATTAAAAAAAAAAGACGGGCGTAAAAATAATTTAACGGAAAAATGCGGGATGTTACATTACCTACACCTTAAAAGAAATTTCGTCTCGAAATTTGGTTGAAAGTAGAAGTCGTTGATTCTTCCCCAAGATCTTGCGTTGCCAATTCTACGAATAGGTTAAGGTACTTCCTTGGGCATTTCAACGAACTTGACAATCGGGATTTACGTTGTTTTAGAGTTTGGTTTCACGATTCGGTTCTCCTAGGAAGCGAAGTTTGTCATCGATAGTAAGCTCATCGAAAAGTATAACAAGTTCTTGTTCGGTAAGACACTTCTTTAAGTTTGATACATAGAATGTAGGATGAACGGAGACTCAAATGGGTCGGAAAATCTAAACGGCTAGCAACGGGTCCAAAACGCCCCAAGATTTTAAAAGGATTAAAATATCACAGATTTAGTTTTCTACGTTCCCGAAATGAATTACACCTTCCCAAGGTGCGACTTTTAACATTACGCGGCCACCCACTTGGAATTCGAGAGATTTACGTCTAACATCGGCATAGCTCTTTTGGCGACTACGAGTCGTGTTAGGTCTTTCTTGGATTTGAACGATCTTAACGGTTATTTCATGAATGTGTTCGGGTCTGGTGGTTTGCTTGTCACCTACTTCGGTCCAACAAATAAGAAAACGATATTTGCGGCTATGTAAAGTTTCGAAAGGTGTGGCGTTAATACTCGAATGATAACTATCGTTGTAAGAAGAATCAATTAAAGGTAGCAATACAAGTTCGTGATATGTTTTTCCAAGTTTTGAATCGTATGTTTGCTTGGTTCGTCGGTTTGTGGATGATATGCGGTACTCATGTCTAAACGTGTTCCCAAGGCTTTTTGTAAGGCACTCCAAAAATTTAGAAGTGAATCGAGTGTCTCGATCCGGAACGAGGTACATTTCTTTAAGATATCTTCGAACAAGTTTTCGTTTCTCAAGAAATTCGCGTCGCGGAAGATTTATCGATTTCTAAAAACGTTTGTTAGAGCAAGTTTCTTATCGGGTTCTGAAAAACGTTCATTAGGACTATTCACCCTCGTGGTGAATACTAGTATAACGTGAAGAGTCTATCCCTCCATTGAGAATTTAGATAAAAGATTTCCTTATATGGAAGTACGAGTGTAATGTGAGAGAAGTTTCCGCCTCGATGTGAGAATATCAAGCATATTTGTAGTTCGTCGATAAAACTGTGCGAAAACGAGATAGTATACACGTGTAACATACGTTTGAAGTTGAAAGAATTTGTCATTCATTTGGAAGCATAAATATATAATCGAAGGTGTGTCCTTGGTATAGTTGTTATCAATATTCTCGGAGTTTTCGGATGTCCAACAAGAAAAAAAATGAAGTCATGTACATGGCACATGGTGGTGATTAGGTTGATCGAGTCCAACCACCATCACGTGTCATTAGAACTTTGGTATGACTTACCATAATATAACTACGTTGATCGAGTGTCGTTATATTATGCTAACTCATACCTCCATTCCCACATCATTCCATAGAATCAAGTTCGTGTAATCGTGAGGATTTAAAATGAACAAAGTGTAACGGCATCTCTAACGTGACTCGTATTAAATCGAAAGAATTAGTGCAACTCTGAAGATGCGTTTCCTGAGGGAAGTGTATAACTGGTTGTTCACGTCAATG